>NC_139538.1:61537776-62287382 GCF_965153285.1 Podarcis tiliguerta
CCTCTGGCTGATGTGACAAATCGGGGGAGGCTGGAGCGGAAAGTGAAGCCGCGAGGAACCCCAGGCGGCTCCGGGCGCAGCACCGACCTCGCAACCGCGGATTAGCCGCCCCGGATTAGTGGCTCCGCTTTGAAATCTTGTGACTCACTTTGCCCGCCCCCAGCTTTCAGTTAAGGACCCACGTCCACCTCAGAGGGCTATTTGAATCCCAAAAGACATTTACTAGCCCCTTGGCAAGCGATTTCAGGATACTTTTGTTGTGACTGTATGTAGGAACTATATACCTTTAAAGCACATGCAAACACATAAACTCACTCCGACCGGAATTCTGGGAAGCGAAGGGTGCTAGGAATTGTAGCTGGGGGGTCGGTACTACAGTTCTTTTTTTGGGGGGTGGGTGGGTAATGTGATTTGAATGCACTTTAAAGGTACAATGTATAGGAAGCCTGCGTTTGTGTGTGCGTACACATATATGCATGTACAAACACATACAAGTGTGTGAGTGTGTGCATATGAAGCGATGTACAGGTGTATATTTTTCATTCCCTTCTACAGTAACACCTGAATCAATCTAGAAAATGTTGGTTCAGGTATGTCACCGTAACAGGGAATGAAACACAGAAGGTGTTTTCTTCTTCTTCTGATAGTAAGTGATTTTTGTTTCTTAACACGTCAGCTGTTTTGAACTTCCTTCAATGTCTCCAAAAGGCACTGTATTGCGGTATCGTCTCCTAGACCGGCGATTTATTAATTGCTGATGGAAAATATTTTCATTCAGCAGGAATGCCGAATGAACTCAGTGGTGGCTCATTCCCCTTTTAAGTTTCTTAATTGATCAATTAGATTATTTAATTGACGGTGCGATCCTGGACATTTTCACTCAGGAGAAAGTCCGGCTGTACTCAATGGGGCTGACTCCGATTTAAGTTTGTTTTTGGATAGTGGTAGCACCGCAAAAGTATTTCATCGTTAGGGAGTCAACTAAACACTGGCTGCGTCGTAAAAGGCAGGTCCTCATCATAGGATGGAGGATTACTTTGGGGTAATTCATGCCAGTTTGATTAGGCTGGATGCAGGAAAAGAGGTGTTTGAGCTGGCCCAATCGGAAAACGCCGTCCTTTCCTCCATATGTCCCGGGCTTCAGTCGAAGTGACCGGGACGATGGATCTAGAAAGCGGGAAGAAACTACCCAGGCAAGGCAGGATCGCTTTTTATTTTATCTGGGTCGGCATCGCTGGAGGGAATACAGTCCTTGGAACAGGAAAGAGTCGGCTGGGTCTCCAGCGGCTTCTCCTTGCGTCGGCCTGCGCTGCTCGTGTAAACGCCGGGCGAGCGGACCCAGAAATCGGAGTGGCGCCTGAATGAAGTGAGCGGTTAAAGTATGGGAACGTGGCTCTCTCTTTAAGCAAAAGGGAACGAACGACGTTCGTGTGAAGGGAAGGACGAAAAGTGGGACCCATTTGCTAACAACGGTGTATTTATTAGCCTTTGCGAAGAAATGATCCATTCTGCACCTCATTGAGCTCAACGGAGTTCAATAGGCATTGCAGCATCAGCCCCCTCTTAAGCGTCTTTTTACGGATCTTGCTCATTCATTCATTTCAACGGTTGATAGACCGCTTCACACCGCAGTGTCGAAGAGGCGCACGTTGAAGTTACAAAAAAAGAAAGGATCAAAAGTTGTGGCATGTGTTGTCTTCGGGCACCTTCTTGGCAGAATTCATTCGATGTATGCCGTTTGCACGGATTTCCAAAATAATAAAATAGAATAAGAGTGAATAAAAGGTGGCTAAGGTTTTTCGCACTTTCCCTTCAACCTGCCTATGCATCAAATAGGCCTTTCAGTACAAGTTAGCTCCATGGGAATTTATTTCTTAGTATTTTCAGATTCTGGTTTTATGGGGTACCCCTCCCGGCTCAACTCTCTGTCTCTTTAGTCGGCAATGCACATTACTTGTCAAAATATGGTGAGCTAGCCCTGCTGCGCTCAGGGTGCCCTTCTGCGCATTCTGCTGAACCCGCCTCTGGACTTCTGTTCCAAAGTCCTGAGCAGAAAGGGCACTACGGTTTTGCGGGCGGTGGTGGTGGGAGGGAGCTGGAAATTATTCCAGATTAAATACCCCTGGAGTTGAACCAACTGAGCGTTCTATGGAGTGAAGTGAACGTTCCATCCGGTGAACTGAACGTTCTGTGGGGTAAACTGAACCGTTCCATGGGCTGGAATCAAGTAGAGGGAAATTCGGATTAAATCAGACTTCGCCACCGAGGGCGCCCTCCAGATGTAGCGGACTACAGGTAGGAATTGTAGCTGGAGGGCATCAATTTCGGCGAAGAGGGTATTGCGATCTTGGCACAAATGGGGATGTGGAAAGCGTTGCCCCTGGACGCTCCGGAGGCCCCGCGGGCGCCGAGGTGCCTCTCCTTGCCATGCGGTATTAACAGCGCCACCGTCTCTCCGCCTTCCGCAGGCAAGCCGCTGCTGTGGAGCCCCTTCATGCAGAGGCCGCTGCACAAACGGAAAGGGGGCCAGGTGCGCTTCTCCAACGACCAGACCATCGAGCTGGAGAAGAAGTTCGAGACGCAGAAGTACCTCTCTCCGCCGGAGAGGAAGCGCCTGGCCAAGATGCTGCAGCTGAGCGAGAGGCAGGTGAGGTGACGCGAGGGAGGCAATTGAGGGTGACCCTTCCAAGACTAAATTTCAGTAACTTTCCCTTCACCTCCTTAGTGATGGTGCCCGAACGGTGCAATCATCTGGGTTCGGTTGGTATATTATATTATATCGACATACCTTGGTTTTTAGGAACAGTTTTCTTTTTTAAATAAACCTGGCCACCTTGCATTGGCAGCTAACGATTAACTGGTTCGAATTAGGCTAAATTCCTCTCTCACCACCAAAGGAACCCGCACAAGCAACGCTGACACAAAACCCCACATATATTAAGTAAAATAGAAACATCACCACCCGACCCCACCCCCACTCATCTTTCCCCCCTCCACCTCTTTCCCCCTATTCTTCCTAATGTCTCAACAAATGAAACCGATTTGTTTGTTTTTTAAAAAAGTGTTACGTGGGGGAAAATACGAGAGACATTGCACATACCTTTGCAAATCAAGAAAATCTTCAATAAAAATACATTTAAAAAAAAGAATTAGGCTAAATTCCAAGAAATGTCTCCCTTTTTAAAAAACCTGATATCACAATAAAGGAAGATCCGGAGCAATATCTTCAAGTAGGGAGTAGACTATACGCCCAATATGCAGTCTGGCCTCTCCGAATTTCACTCCGAAGCAAGTGTACAAACGCATACCTACTTGGAAACAATATTCAATGATTTCAGCAGGGCTTACTCCCATGCAAGTGTGCATAGGTTTTTTATTATGCTCTTTCTCCCGACAGGAGCCCATGGCACAGGACTGCAGTCTCAAGTCCCACTGTGAAGGGGTGGAATTAAAACTGTAATCCTGTATAAACTTTATTGGAAATAAACTCTCTAGTCAACTCAGTGGGTCCCACTTCTTGAGTAGGCATGATTGCCATTGCACTGTGGGTGTATTGAGGACTGTAGTCTTTTCATCGGTCTCTCTTTAATATCCCCTTTTCTCTCTTTTTGCTGTTGTTGGATTGCTTAGGTTAAAACTTGGTTTCAGAATCGTCGGGCTAAATGGCGGCGTCTAAAGCAGGTAAGAGAGATGCTCCTATTCCTATAAGATATTGTCTCCTCATTTTACACACACACAGAGTGCTGAGGAGGCTGTTTACCCTCTTCAGTTATTATTATTATTATTATTATTATTATTATTATTATTATTATTATTATTATTATTATTATTATTATTTTATTTGTACCCCACCCATGGGTTGCCCCAGCCACTCTGGGTGACTACTGTTAAGATGACGAACAGTCCTGTTGGGATCTCTGAGTTGCTGTTTAGCATAAACCTTATTCCTCCCCCTGCCGTACCCCAAAATTGGCTCTGCTTTCTGTCTTTGCAAAGGGTGCCAATTATGTTACTTATTTTGGGAGCCCTAGAAAAAGAGATGGCCACATTCAAAGGAAAAGGAGCCGCTCCGAGTCATAAGAAGAGCCCTGCTGGATCAGGCCAGTGGTCCCCCTTTTCCAGTATCCTCTTCTCATAAGGAAAGCACACAAGTAGGATTTGAGGGCAACAGCTCTCTGGAGATTGAGAGGGATAGAGAACGTAGTCCTGTCTTCTCCCTGACTAACTGTTCATCTGGCTTGACCCATGAACTGAACGTGTTAGGAAAACGAGTGGGACCCTCCAGTCATTTATTTCTGAGCACCCCCAGTGAAACAGGCAGAACCCCTGCACCATCATAACCGGCTTTAGGATCACACCAGTGATGCAGCCCAAGTCAATGGGCTCATTGCTTTCTTGGGTTTCAGTATGCATAAGCAATCATCTTTGATTCAGATGACAAAGTGGCCCTTAGAAATGCTAAGATATAATCACAGAGTTGGAAGGGACCCTGAGGGTCATCTGCTTCAACACCCTGCAATGCTGGAAAGAGAACATGCTCCCTGGAGCTGTGAACATAGGTTACAGTGGTACCTCAGGTTACATACGCTTCAGGTTACAGACTCCACTAACTCAGAAAAATAGTACTTCAGGTTAAGAACTTTGCTTCAGGATAAGAACAGAAATCGTGTTCTGGCAGCGCGGCGGCAGCAGGAGGCCCCATTAGCTAAAGCGGTGCTTCAGGTTAAGAACAGTTTCAGGTTAAGAGCGGACCTCCGGAACGAATTAAGTACTTAACCCGAGGTACCGCTGTATATGCAAAAATGGAAGGCTGCATTCTTTGCTTTAAGAAAGAGTAAAAAAAAAACCAACATCCTCTGAACAAACTCCACAATCTGTTAATGAAAATCAAAAACAATCTCTAATGCAGTACCAAGAAGTTTTGGGCATGGTCATCCACAATCCAAAACAGACACTATGCAGCCCAATCCTATGCATGTTTACTCAGAAGTAAGCCCCATTGAGATGGATGGAACTTGCTTCCTAGTAAGCAAGTACAGTGGTACCTCGGGTTACAGATGCTTCAGGTTACAGATGCTTCAAGTTACAGACTCTGCTAACCCAGAAATAGTACCTTGGGTTAAGAACTTTGCTTGAGGATGAGAACAGAAATGGTGCAGCAGCAACGGGAGGCCCCATTAGCTCTTCTCCCTGACTAACTGTTCATCTGGCTTGACCCATGAACTGAACGTGTTAGGAAAACGAGTGGGACCCTCCAGTCATTTATTTCTGAGCACCCCCAGTGAAACAGGCAGAACCCCTGCACCATCATAACCGGCTTTAGGATCACACCAGTGATGCAGCCCAAGTCAATGGGCTCATTGCTTTCTTGGGTTTCAGTATGCATAAGCAATCATCTTTGATTCAGATGACAAAGTGGCCCTTAGAAATGCTAAGATATAATCACAGAGTTGGAAGGGACCCTGAGGGTCATCTGCTTCAACACCCTGCAATGCTGGAAAGAGAACATGCTCCCTGGAGCTGTGAACATAGGTTACAGTGGTACCTCAGGTTACATACGCTTCAGGTTACAGACTCCACTAACTCAGAAAAATAGTACTTCAGGTTAAGAACTTTGCTTCAGGATAAGAACAGAAATCGTGTTCTGGCAGCGCGGCGGCAGCAGGAGGCCCCATTAGCTAAAGCGGTGCTTCAGGTTAAGAACAGTTTCAGGTTAAGAGCGGACCTCCGGAACGAATTAAGTACTTAACCCGAGGTACCGCTGTATATGCAAAAATGGAAGGCTGCATTCTTTGCTTTAAGAAAGAGTAAAAAAAAAACCAACATCCTCTGAACAAACTCCACAATCTGTTAATGAAAATCAAAAACAATCTCTAATGCAGTACCAAGAAGTTTTGGGCATGGTCATCCACAATCCAAAACAGACACTATGCAGCCCAATCCTATGCATGTTTACTCAGAAGTAAGCCCCATTGAGATGGATGGAACTTGCTTCCTAGTAAGCAAGTACAGTGGTACCTCGGGTTACAGATGCTTCAGGTTACAGATGCTTCAAGTTACAGACTCTGCTAACCCAGAAATAGTACCTTGGGTTAAGAACTTTGCTTGAGGATGAGAACAGAAATGGTGCAGCAGCAACGGGAGGCCCCATTAGCTAAAGTTGTGCTTCAGGTTAAGAACAGTTTCAGGTTAAGAACGGACCTCCAGAACGAATTAAGTTCTTAACCCAAGGTACCACTGTATTCTATAGAGTTGCAGCCTAATCCTGTAACCCTTCTGATCATCATGGTTTTAGATGTAAATTCCACCATGTTCCATGGGGCTTGCGACCAAGTAAGTGGTCCTAGGGTTTTTACCTGATCACACACCCCCCACCCCCACCTGTACTTGTGAGAAGGAAAATAGTTGTGATTTTAATTGGTTGGTATCTCTGTGAGAAGGGACGTGGGTGGCACTGTAGGTTAAACCACAGAGCCTAGGGTTTGCCGATCAGAAGGTTGGCGGTTCGAATCCCCGTGACGGAGTGAGCTCCTGTTGTTCGGTCCCAGCTCCTGCCAACCTAGCAGTTCAAAAGCACGTCAAAGTGCAAGTAGATAAATAGGTACCGCTCCGGTGGGAAGGTAAACGGCATTTCCGTGTGCTGCTCTGGTTTGCCAGAAGCAGCTTAGTCATGCTGGCTACACTGGCTCCCTCGGCCAATAAAGCAAGATGAGCGCTGCAACCCCAGAGTCGGCCACGACTGGACCTAATGGTCAGGGGTCCCTTTACCTTTACCTTATCTCTGTGAGATAGTGGAAGGGTTAAAAATGTTTTTTATAAATAAACACCTCCATCCTTGCCTCCCTTCCCTCCTACTTGACTGCCCCAGTGTTTCCTTCACCTGAGATCCTTCATTGTAAATTTTCTCCCTGACTTTTTCAGGAGAACCCTCAAGCTAGCAAAAAAGAGGAAACCGAAAGTGGGGACAATCACCAGGATCCAAGACAAGAGGACTGTCTGAGTCCTGACCACGATAAGGAGACTTCTCCAGGGAGACCACTGTACACCCCATCACCAGCCTCCCAGGAAGAGCTGGATACTGACATCTCTGATGATTCAGACCAAGAGGTGGACATTGAAGGTGACAAGGGCTATTTCAATAGTCCTCATCAGTAGTGGTCCTCTTGAGGACGGACGTTCCCTCTGCTTGCACTTTAAGAGGAGTTGGCTTGACAAAAATGAGGAGGGGAAATATAACTCTAAGTCAGTGTTTTTGTTGAGACAATCAACTGAAAAATGGGGCAGATCTTTTTACTTTGAAATGACAGGAAAGAGCCTGTGCTTGTTGATAGATTTGTACAGTGATCAGTTTTTATATCCTTCTGGGAATATAACTACTACTACATCTTCTTTGAAGACCTTTAACTGGCTGAGAGGGAAAAAAACCACACCAAACAAACTGGATGAAAAGGGCCCTTTTGATTCCCCAAGGAGAATTTCACTTCTGGGATGGAAACTTTGCAAAAAGACCTTTTGAATGTTGCAGGACTGAAACAAAATGTTTTGAATTTTGGGCCCAGGGGTCCAAAAAGTGGGGAGAAAGTGTAGCAGATACCATCGACATAACCTTACTTTCATCTCCTCAAAACACTGGTGCAGTTAGGTAATGTTAGATGCTGGGCTTGTGGGACTTTCTCCTTCGATCATATTGTGTATTATTTCACTTAACACTTAATTCCAGTGGGTTTACAGGGATGCTCTTCGTATGGGAATATGTATCACCTCAAAAGGTGGTAAATCGGCCTTAATGCATTTGAGGGCCCTCTGGCTCATTCAGTGGGGTCACCTTGACCTCTGCCCCAAAGTCCTGCCCCACTGACTGAAAACAATGTATAACCAATGTGGCCATCATGATTTTTTTTAAAAAATGTTTTTATTAAAGATTTTCTTGGGTTACAAAAGCACGGGTATTGTCTCTATTTTCAGTTCATAAAGTCCTTTCTACATATCAGCTATATTCAATGTGAGACATTAATGCTGTATGCAGCATAAGGTTGGGGAAGAAGAGAGGTGGGGAGAGAGAGGAGGGGAAGGGCGTAGTAAACTTTCATTCTTTTACATGGTGTATGTGCAAGTTTTTGTGTTGGCGTAATGTGGGTAGGTTCTCTTTCTATTCCTCTATTAGTTATTGGCAGTGAGAGAGGTTGTGGGCCCAGGGCATGGTTGTTTGCCTTCAGTATACTGCAGTAAGTTTTGTTTGTGTGTGTGGGGGATGTTATTGGCTCAAGTTAGCTATATTGATTTGTATGCTGTTGGTCAGATCAATGTGGGCATTATGATGTGAAGTGAGTTCTTAAATGATTGGAATATGAGTGCGGGAAGGAACAATGGCATGGGCAGGAAGAGAACTCCCTTATCTTTAAGAAGAATGTTGCCAAGCTGGAACATCCGCAGAGGAGGGCAACGAAGAAGAGCAAGGGTCTGGAAACCAAGCCTGATGAGGAACAGTTGAAGGAGCTAGGTATGTTTAGCCTGGAAAAGAGGAGACTGAGAGAAGATACGATAGCCATCTTCAAACATCTCAAGGGCTGTCACATGGAAAAGGGAACAAGCTTGTTTTCTCCTGCACGGGGGGGTAGGTCTCAAATCAATGCTTCAAGTTCTGACTAAACATCAGGAAGAACTTTCTGACAGTAAGAGCTGTTTGACAGGAAAACAGACTTCCACGAGAGGTGATGAACTTTCCTTCCTTGAAGGTTTATAAGCAGAGGTTGGGTGGCTCTGTCAAGGAGGATCTAGCTGAGATTTCTGCATTGCGGGGGGGCTGGGTTGTCCAACTCTACCATTCTATTCTTCTAAATTATTCTTCCCTATTGTGGGATATACACATGTGTATTGTGGGGGCTTGTGGTGAGAGTGTTAGCCTAGGAGTGGGGAGACCTCAGTTCAAACCTCACTCACTCATGAAGTGCCTGCCACCACCTGCAAACCTAATTTATCTCGCTGGGTGGGTTTTTGTGGGTATAAGATTCTCAAGGAAGGAGACTATATATGCCACCCTGAGCTCCTTGGAGGGGGGGGGGGCAAAAAAACATAAGCAAAGAGCAACTCAAACCCTGTTTAATGGGAGAGTGGGGTAAACTGTTTAAAACAAATAAACTCATCCTCTAGGAGTTAGCTTTATTTATTTCATTTCATAAAAATTATACACCATTTGATTGTAACTTCCCCTCCTCCCCAAAGATTTGAGATCCAGTTGCTATGGACACATCCCTGTACTTATTCTAAAGGCCAAAAGAGATTACTTTCATGCCCTTGTACCTCGGGTTAAGTACTTAATTCGTTCCTGAGGTCTGTTCTTAACCTGAAACTGTTCTTAACCTGAAGCACCACTTTAGCTAATGGGGCCTCCTGCTGCCGCCGTGCCGCTGGAGCACGATTTCTGTTCTCATCCTGAAGCAAAGTTCTTAAACCGAGGTATTATTTCTGGGTTAGTGGAGTCTGTAACCTGAAGCGTATGTAACCTAAGGTACCACTGTACATCGAAACACACACACACATTTTTTGCAAAGAACTTGTGTATTAATTAATATTAAGTGGGCAGCCTGTCTGATATTCTCAACTGCTGAAGGTTGGATGATCCCAAGGAGGCACAAGTCAGCTAAAGGAAAGTCATTGGTGATCTGTCTTGTTCCTCATCAAGAATTAGAGGGAGTCCCCCATACCAAGACTTTCATAGTGCAATCCTAGGCACATCTACTCAGAAGCAAGCCCTTTTGAATAATCTAATTCCGTGCACTTGAGATGCGCTACTGAACTCAGTGCGACATGCCCAAGGAGCCATATCAAGGCTCAAACTGAATTCCCCCCACCACTTTGCCATCTAAAACGAATCAGATGTGTTAGAAAGTCTACCACAGTGGTAAATTCCCCCGGCCCCTTCCTTCATGATGAACTGTTTGCAGTACACGGAATGACTTCCAGACAAGGCAGCTATTTGTAGGCCTACGTGAGTTTCCGCCAGTTCCCGGGAAGGTGATCCTGGAGAGGAAGCCAGCCTGATCTTTTGGAAAACCCCTCAGTTTGCTTTGAGTTTGCAAACAGGATGGCAGGTCATGTTAACAGGCTGGGAAATGACGATCAGGACTGATCCTGAGCATGATTACTGGAAAGTAAGTACTACTTACTACTGAGGGGACGCGGGTGGCGCTGTGGGTTAAAGCCTCAGTGCCTAGGACTTGCCGATCAAAAGGTCGGTGCTTCGAATCCCCGCGGCGGGGTGCGCTCCTGTTGTTCGGTCCCAGCGCCTGCCAACCTAGCAGTTCGAAAGCACTCTCGGGTGCAAGTAGATAAATAGGGACCGCTTGCTAGCGGGAAGGTAAACGGCGTTTCCGTGTGCGGCTCTGGCTCGCCAGAGCAGCGATGTCACGCTGGCCACGTGACCCGGAAGTGTATTCGGACAGCGCTGGCCCCCGGCCTCTTTGAGTGAGATGGGCACACAACCCTACAGTCTGTCAAGACTGGCCCGTATGGGCAGGGGTACCTTTACCTTTACCTTTATGTTCTACTCATTGGGCACCTGCGTGTCCAGACACCTCTCTTCCCAGTGTCCTCAAAATAGAAATGGAGTGGGGAGGGACAGGGAATGGGAGATTGAAAGGAATAGCTGGAATTCTGGACAGGGAACTTTCAGCACTGTAGCAGTAGTTGCAATCCCCACTACTATTTGCAAGTGTGGAAATCAGTTACAACAATACTGTAGCACCAGACCATCTGTTGTATATTCCCTTTCATGCAGTCCCTTATTTATCTCACCGACCCCAAGATCTGTACGTTGGTGTGTTATTCTCCATCTTTCTGGACCGTTCTCTGGTTGACGGTTGGCTGTTTTGGTTGAATTGGCATGGGTGACCTTTACGGCATGGCTCCCATTTTGTTTTGGAGCTCATTTTATCAGGAGATTCAACTTGAAAACGGTTATCATTTAGCAGGAGAACAAACATGGGAAGCGCATTTTTGCAAGCAAAACGTTAATGATTGGAAGAATTGCACCAATTTCAGCATGGCAGTGTGTGATTAATCTTCTGGGTCAGGTACTTATATTTTTAGCCATTAGGTTCGTTGGCCTTTGATAGTCAGAACTCTTTCTAGCCTAATAGGATATTGATTTTGCTGGATAGTGTACTTTGACTCCTTAAACAACACCCACTTTTGAAGACTGTCAACAGTGTCTAACAGTTCAGCTGGACCAAAGTGCCTGGCACAGATTTTGGAGGGGGGTGGAGGGAGCGAGAACAGAGTGGTTTTCATTGAGGCAAGTGGCTGGCATGTGGAAAGGAGCATGATTTCTCAACAGGCATGGCAGTGCTTAAAGTACAAGCATTTTCATCAAAAGGGAGTTTTGAATCAAAACAGCTCTTCACATGAGAGTACAAGTGTTCTCTTTATAACCCTAAACCAGGTTCTGTTATCAGTGCAGTAGTTTGGCTCTTCACAGATACTCAGGTTATCCTGTCAATAGCATAAGAAGAGCCTGCTGGATCAGGCCAATGGCCCATCTAGCCTAGCATCACAGTGGCCAACCACTCTTAATAAGGAAGAGTGGGAGGAGGAAGTGTTGGAAGCTGAAGAGGTAATAGGGTTTAGTGAGCAGGAAGAGCCTATGGCAGAGAGCAGTCTAGAAGCAGAAGCAAGCAAGGAGGGAGGCCAAGAGGCAGAGATGAGTCAGGTTGGTGAAGGAGGAGGGTGTCGCCACCTCTACTGCAATGACATTGCTGGTCTCCCAGGACTAGAAGAGGTATGAAGAGAGAGGAGCAGAGGCTGGTTCATTGGTATAGGAAGGACCCAGGTGGTGAGCAGGAGATTTAGGCAGATGTGGGAAGGCAGGGACCTTCAGCCTCCATGGCTGCTTCATAGGGGAAAGACCTATGAGGAGTTGGTGTCCTCATTAGGCCTGGCACGCCTGAGCAGGCCTGTTTGCTGAAAGAACTTTGGCTGGTAGCCAACAAAACCATACTCAGAGTAGTCCCACTAAAAGCTACTTTTAAGTCTACTGACTTCAATATGCCGTCTCTGAGTGTGACTAATACTTGATAGTACCCTTTATTTTTATTCTGCAGTGTTTCACAAATTCTGTACGGATGACCTTATCAGCATGAGCAGATATATCTCAATTCGTCATCAAACCTTTCATCAGGAGATAAGGACAAAACAAAGTAGTTCTAGTTGAGCTTATTGATTAATCCATTAATGATTTTGTCAATTTATGGAGATTGTCTTCAGCTACCCGGCTTGGTTGCTAACCACATGATTAAATAGATGCAACCTTGACTTCCGTTGGAGTATCTGCCAAATTGCAGGCTCTGGAAAAAAACACCCCACACTACAACTTCAAGGATTAAAATGAATAGTCAATTGCACCAGGAAGTGCGTGATTAACAGTTAATCAACCCGTTAACCGTCTTGCAAATTGGGGTCCAATTTTTCCTTAGCTGCTTATGGAATCCACATTCCATTATTTGCAAATTACAACAGATTAATTGAACAAATGCTTTCAAAATGGACCAGAGTGCTGGTTTAGAAGCACAGAGGAAGTGGTTTCTTAGACAACGGTTTCCCACAAATAGATTTGATAACAGGTACGTGGCTGTGGTGAGATGGTGATATTGAAGTACAGAACGGTTGATTGTTTTACTGAAGATAGAGCCTCCTTTTTAATATTATTAAAGCCTTTTGCTAGTCAATTACCTACTCTCTTTAAGTCCTTAAAACTCACTAACATACAATGCTGGTTGAAGCAGCTGTGCCTTGTCACTATATTTTTCTAGCACATTAGGATAATTATCTGGCTAATGGTG
Source organism: Podarcis tiliguerta (assembly GCF_965153285.1). Lineage (NCBI taxonomy): Eukaryota > Metazoa > Chordata > Lepidosauria > Squamata > Lacertidae > Podarcis > Podarcis tiliguerta. Next base: position 61,550,613 of record NC_139538.1, read on the forward strand.
AATAGCAAGTGCAAACATGGGAGAACAGCTTTCCTCATTAAGGACGTGTGATATTTTCAAGGATCACAAGTTGGCAGAGGAAAGGAGGTAAGAAGTCACTGGATTATGTTGTTCTCCCTTTTAACCTATAATATTAGGCCTCGGTTATATTCATCATTAATTGCTGTGTTGCAAAAAATAACTAACAGTGAAATTCTATGCATGCCTACCCAGATGTAAGCCCCACAGTGGGGCCTGGTTTCAGATAAACAGGCAGTTGTGTGGGGTGGCTGCCTTAAGTATCAGATTAGGGGATCTTTCAAGGTGATGGAGGTATGGATCTGAATTATTGACGTATAAACCCTAAGGAAGAATCTCGGGTTCATTTGTTGTTATTTTTTCAATTAATAAATAAAAATCCCCCTGCTCAGTCCCTGGTTGAAATAATCAAGAACTTTGCAGAAGGTGACTTCCCAGTTTTCCAAATGCTTCCATGAAGTCCTAGGGTTGGCCCAACCATTGGACAACTGGAACGAGGTAGTAGATGTTGGCAGGTGGGGAGCATCAGTGAGGTGTTACGGGACAGAGCTGTGTTCCATATGCCCCTAAACTAGCCTGCTACCCTCAGATGTGACGGAGGATGCTGTCCAGCCACCGTTGCTGAAATATGATTCAGTTGCCAATGAGGTTGGATGTTGGAGTTGGAACAGCAGGAGCAGATCCTTGCCCTTGGTGTTAGGTAGCAAGGAACTGCCACTCCTTACCTTCCATGGCTCTTTCCATGAACACTGGTACACAATTGCATCCTGTACTCTCTATAGATTTAAAAGAAAAAAATCTGTCTCGAAACAATATGGGCTCAGACACCTCAACTGGGCCTCTGCTCTACAACTGTAAAAACTGAATAAACCAGCAGAAGGCTTATGGAAACAACTTGATCAAAAGAGATGACTTTTGACCACCACCTAAAAACAAAACAATGTATGGTCATAGCCACACAATGCACTTAAAGCGCATTAAATTCCCCCCAAGGTATCCTGAGAACCATAGTTTACCCCATACAGCTACAAGCCCCAGTACCTTCAACAAACTATAGTTCCTGGCATTCTTGGGAGTAAATCATGCACTTTAAATGTATTGGAGAATGTCAATACTGGCTCTTATGATCAGCAGAGTGGGGAAGCCACCATAGGCAGCCACCATGGAGAGTTTTGGTATCATGGAAGAACATTTGTTAGTTTTTAATTCATTATAATTCTATGTTTATTTCCAAGAAGAGTCACTTATGGGATTTTCTACCTCAGGTGCCAGAATATATTGTCAAGTCCTGGGTGTATCATGCACCTTGACTTGGGAGAGGTGGACGTCATGAGTTTGAAGGAATGGCTGCTGAAATCAGGACAATTCTGCTCATTGTAGTCCCCAGATTCATATCTTGGCTCTTGAAGCAGATCCAAACATAGGAGGGGGACCTTGTATGCAAGAATGCCCACCCCGAGGCCCTATGTTGTTGGACACTAATTCCCATCAGCCTTAGGTGGCAAGGCCAGTGGTCGGGGATGATTGGAGATGTGGTCCAGCAACATCTGTAGGACCACAAGCTCTCCATCTGTGTCCTGAGATATACTAGTCCTAGACTGTTTAAACAACAGAGGAACCAGCATTTTGAAAAGCACATGGAAGCTACATGGAAACCACTGCAGTGGGGTTTTTTAAGTATGGGAGTGAAACCAGCTTCCACTCTGGATGGCCTTCAAGAAGTTCACAGCAGTATTCTAAACAGGAGCTCAATAGAGGTACAGGCATAGCAGATCTGGTTGGCACACGACCCTTTGTACTCACCTGTTGTCTGCTCTGAAGGATGCATTTTAAGAAAAATGATCAGTGGGAGGGAGAGTTGAACAAACAGAAGTATTATTAATAATATAAAGAATAGTATTTATACCCTGTCCATCCAGCTGGCTCGCCCCAGACACCCTGGGTGGCTTCCGACACACATAGAAACATAATAAAATATCACACATTAAAAACTTTCCAATACCGGGCTGCTTTGAGATGTCTTCTAAAACTGGAACTAACAATGTCAGAAATGAATCCCACCCCCATTCAGAATTTCTCAAGCCATTATGAGCCAGCTGCAGCCACCTTTCAAATTTTGGGGTGCAATGGCTCCGCACCAGCCGTTTCCATCCGCTTCCCTCCTCTCCACTGTATCTCCATCAAAATATGATCAAGGCAGTGTGGGGTGCAGGGGTAGACAAGGTGGAGCCTTGCAGATGTTGTGGACTACAATTCCCATCAGCCCCAGCCACCATAACCAACGGTCTGGGATAATGGTAGTCGTAGTCCAGTGTTTCCCAAACTTGGGTCTCCAGCAGTTTTTGGACTACAATTCCCATCATCCCTGACCACTAGTCTTGCTAGCTAGGGATGATGGGAGTTGTAGTCCAAAAGCAGCTGAAGACCCAAGTTTGGGAAACACTGCTGTAGTCCAAAATATCTGGAGCGCACCCTGTTGGCTGCCTCCATTATAGTGTACACAAGCAGGTAGGTAGATAAAGTATAGCTGTTTTTAGTTCTGGCAAGTATTTTTGCTAAAATGTTATTGACCACATCCACACTCCTCTTTAGATACGTATCACCTTTTATATTCCTCTTAAACCGGCTTTCTTCTTTAAAGGTTATTCAGAACCATATTGGATGATGCCGATATAATTGCTCTGCCAATACTGCCTGCAAATGTAGCAGCAGATCACCTTTTAACTCCTAATGAGCCTAAAATTAAATTAGCAGCAGTGTGTTCTTGGCAGTGCTTATCTCCAGATCTAGATGACTGTTTATCTTAGCAATCAGAGGACTCAACTGCATACAGCTCAGGCAAGTGTCTGCAAATAGCCTCACTTATGCCATATTAGCACCCTTTGCAAATGGAGAAATAGGAATTAATCATACAGGCCTAGTTTGGTTCCTCTTTCTGCATGTTTGCCAATACATTTGTAATGTTATTAGAAAATGAGTCAATGTTCAGCATTAATTAGATGTGGGAAATGGAGCAGAAAAACCACATTTTAGCTGTTTTAATCAAGAGGAAATGTTCTAATGCTGGATACGGATTTAATGCAAAACTAAATATTTGACTCAAGATGGCTTATGCTAGTCAATTAGCCAGTGTTTGTCATCGTTTTCAAGATTAGTCGTTTAATGCTTCATTTGATATGGCTTTGCCACTCCTGGACAGAGAGCTGATTAATGACCCATTTTTTGCTATTATAGTGATTTCTGTGTCCCTGCATTGTTAGACTGAAGGATCACACACTGTTTCACCTTATACCTTATTTTTTGTTTTAGTCCTTTATATATTGCACGTGACCTGTGTAGAATACCACTAGGTGAAATACATTTTTACATCTGATGTTTTTTATTGTTTGATGTTTTTATTGGAATGCTGTGGTTTTTAGTCTGTATACTGCTTTGTGATATTTTATGTGAAAGTGCAGTCAGTTAGTAAATAAATAGATAGATAGATGATAGATAGATAGATAGATAGATAGATGATAGATAGATAGATAGATAGATAGATAGATAGATAGATAGATAGATAAAAGTGTAGAAAATATATCCACAAATGACTCCCCCTCCTTCCCTCCACAACCAACCAATAACTGTTAGAAGGATTCTGGGAAGTTCAAAAGCTTGCTCACTTCTCTATGGTATTTAAAATGGTCTGACCATTAGACAGCTTTAGATATTCTTTTCAAGGTAGAAAAAGCTACCTACCCTCCATCTCACGACTAAGGGGGCAGGGAGGCTTTGTGGGTGCCATGGAAAGAAATCTGCAGTTGTCTATTTTAAGGAAAATAGTAAATTGTCGTCATAGCTGAAGGAGCGTCTCCACCCCCATGGTTCAGCCTGGACACTGAGGTCCAGCTCCAAGGGCCTTCTGCCGGTTCCTTCACTGAAAGAAGCAAAGCTACAGGGAACCAGGCAGAGGGCCTTCTCGGTAGTGGCACCCGCCCTGTAGAACGCCCTCCCATCAGATGTCAAGGAAATAAACAACTATCTGACTTTTAGAAGAAATCTGAAGGCAGCCCTGTTTAGGGAAGTTTTTAATGTTTGATGTTTTATTGTATTTTTAATATTTTGTTGGAAGCTGCCCAGTCAGATGAGCACGGTATAAATATATTATTATTATTATTATTATTATTATTATTATTATAGCACACACTGATATTTCAGGAGACAGTTGAAAAATGAATAGCTTAATGAGTCATATCTTAAACCGAGGATACCTTTCTCACTCCATCATAGAAGTTGGGGTGTTAGTATTCTATCATTTTAAACATAGATTCCACCCAAATTCAGTGTCAAGGAAAGCTGAATTTCACAACCCGTACACATAATGCAAATGACTCCTATATGCATACAGTGGTATCTCGGGTTACATACGCTTCAGGTTACATACACTTCAGGTTACAGACTCAACTAAGCCAGAAATAGTACCTCAGGTTAAGAACTTTGCTTCAGGTTGAGAACAGAAATCATGCTCTGGCGGCACGGCGGCAGCAGGAGGCCCCATTACCTAAAGTGGTGCTTCAGGTTAAGAACAGTTTCAGGTTAAGAACGGACCTCAGGAACGAATTAAGTACTTAACCCGAGGTACAAGGGCATGAAAGTAATCTCTTTTGGCCTTTAGAATAAGTACAGGGATGTGTCCATAGCAACTGGATCTCAAATCTTTGGGGAGGAGGGGAAGTTACAATCAAATGGTGTATAATTTTTATGAAATGAAATAAATAAAGCTAACTCCTAGAGGATGAGTTTATTTGTTTTAAAGAGTTTACCCCATTTAATACCATTACCTGCGGCAGCAGGAGGCCCCATTAGCTAAAGTGGTGCTTCAGGTTAAGAACAGTTTCAGGTTAAGAACGGACCTCCGGAATTAAGTACTTAACCCGAGGTACCACTGTATAGGCTAAGTGGTAAGCAGAAGCAGATGGTCAAATATCCTCAAAACGACTCACAACAACTGTGAAATAGGATGACAAAATAATCAAAACATATACAGTGGTACCTTTGGTTACGTACTTAATTCGTTCCGGAGGTCTGTTCTTCACCTGAAACTGTTCTTAACCTGAAGCACCACTTTAGCTAATGGGGCCTCCCGCTGCCGCCGCACCACCGGAGCACGATTTTTGTTCTCATCCTGAAGCAAAGTTCTTAACCCGAGGTAATATTTCTGGGTTAGCGGAATCTGTAACCTGAAGCGTATGTAACCCGAGGTACCACTGTATATTGCAGCAAAAGGCAACATAACTATCCCCACAACCGATATAGGGAAAGAAGCAGCAGACTCAAGATTAAGGCCAAATCAACAGTGACCGGTGGTTGAGTCCCAAAGTCCTGTAAAACAAAGCCCTGTTTATTACATTTGTATTTATTTTTTTATTTATTACATCTGTATAGCACCCATCCAGTCAAGATCTTTGGGTAGCTTCCATAAATGGTAAAATAAAAAAATAGAGTGGATGCTTGCAACAAGAACCAAGATGAAAGAAACCATTACAGTAAAACAACAACAACCTGTTTTATGATTGGAAAATGAAAAATACAGAACAGCCACCCATAACTGAGTTTCAGGCATGAAAAAGGATCAGTAAACACAAGTAACTGGAGGAGGATGAATGATTTACCACAGAATTTGTCTTCACCTGGCAGGCTTGCTGTGTGCTGGATAATCAATGAGTCCATTGCGTGATACTAGAGAAAACAGTCAGGGGTAGAAGCTTGGCTAGAAATACCAAATATGTGTACACTGAGACAGTCTAGGACATTTTTACAGTTTATCTAATCAGAATGAATTGCAATCATTCAAGCCAAACCTGAACTTTAGCCTCTTTGGAAATGCAAGGACAGTTAGCTTACCTCTTCGCTTTTACACAGTGATTTCCCCTGAAATCAATTACATTCCTCTCAAATGTGTAAAGGGGGACTTTATTTCACTGTTTCAACTATTGTGTAAGACAGGCACCTCCAACCTTCGGCCCTCCAGATGTTTTGGACTACAATTCCCATCATCCCTGACCACTGGTCCTGTTAGCTAGGGATCATGGGAGTTGTAGGCCAAAACAACTGGAGGGCTGAAGGTTGGGGATGCCTGGTATAAGATGTAAATACATCCATTTAGATGTATCACAATAAGAGAGAAAATTCGGGAAGATTGCACAAAAAAGGGAGTCTGTTGAAATTTGATTTGTACTTAGTGTCTTAGCTCGAATCTGATCCCCATTGCTTTCCTAACACTAGCCAAAGAACCTAACTTTAACTTCAGCTCATTTGTACTGAATGAGTGTGACTGACCCAAGGGGGAGAGATACATGGGGTCAGAAAAGAAGGGTGGTCCTTAGAAGACCTGGGACTGAGAAGCAGGAGTTCACAGGAGAGGGTGTTTCTTGTTCAGCCATTTCAACAGCAGGGGCAGTTTGGTGTGGTTCTGAGGCTCCCTCAAGTTCTTCGCCTGATCACAAAAGACACCACAACTCCCATATGGATAATACCATTAAATTTCTTGGGTTTTCAAACCTTGGGACATTTGCAGAAGCAACGTTGTGAGAGCAGAACAAGCAGCATTCAGTTCCTTCCTCAGTTGCCTGCTGGCCCAGGAAGACTGTTCCAGAAAAGTGAAGAGAGTCCAAGTCTGGCAGCCACTCGCAATAGGAGTGGTCCTTCTAAACCTCTTCTTGACTAGCTGGATGTGTATGTGCCTATGTCCATTAAAATAAACACCTTTAGGGTTGAGGGAACACCCTCGCTGGCCCCTGCAGGCACCCATGTTGAGTGGTGATTAGATTGCCTTGGATGGGGTTGGACTTTAGGAGGCTTAAAGGAACCCTTGTTGGGAGTGGTTTTAAATCCAGCATGGCCACTTGCGGCTCAGGTAGCCTTCGTATCACATAGAAGCTTCAGCTGACCTACCAGCAATGGGCTGATCTAGGCAGAGATAGCCTGGCAACAGTTATTAAGCTCAAAGCAAAGTGCTGGTTGTATCCTATAAAGTCCTAAATAGTAGTCAGGACAGAGGTTACCTGAAAGACTGCCTTCTGTTGTATGTACCTGCTTGACCATTGATACTCCTTGATGCAGGACATCCAGTAGTGTTCAGATGCCAAGTAAAAACTTTTATTTTCTTTATCCTATGCCGGTGATGGGGAACTTGTGACTTTCCTGTATACCTGAAGGAACATCTCCACCCCCATCGTTCAGCCCGGACATTGAGATCCAGTGCCGAGGGCCTTCTGGCGGTTCCCTCATTGCGAGAAGTGAGGTTACAGGGAACCAGACAGAAGCCCTTCTCAGTAGTGGCGCCCACCCTGTGGAACACCCTCCCTTCAGATGTGAAGGAAATAAGCAGCTATCTTATCTTTAAAAGACAACTGAAGGCAGCCCTGCTTGGGGAAGTTTTTAATGTTTGATGTTTTATTGTATTTTTAATATTTTTAATATTTAATGCTGTATTGTTTTTAACACCTGATTGGCAGCCGCCCAGAGTGGCTGGGGAAACTCAGCCAGATGGGTGGGGTATAAATAAATTATTATTATTATTATTATTATTATTATTATTATTATTATTATTATTTCCAGATGATGCTCTTTCCTTCCTGGAGGAGAAAAAATGCACACAACTGCATACAACATGTAGTTTGGCCTTTGATGCCTGCCATCCAAATGGAGTCAACATTAGAGTCAACTAGAGCCTATCAACCCCCCCTCCCAAATATTGTATAGTGAAGGTATAGGGGGAATCTGTGGCTCTTTAGATCAGGAGTTGCCAGTGTGGCACTCCTGGGTGCATAGACTCCACAAAGGCCTTTCCTGTCTATCATAAGGTCCCCTCCCTCCAACTTTTTCTCCTTGTGAAAATCTGTTGTAGCCAATAGATTAGGTTGTGATGCATTCTTGGAGGTGGTGCCTGTGCGCGCATTGCAGTTTCTCCCCAAAAGTTTGACAATCTTTAGATGTTATTGGATTCCAGTTCCCGTCAGCCCCAGCCAGCATGAGCAATGGTCCAGAAGGATGGGATTTTGAGAATAACAGCAGTTGGCAGGTGACATCACAGGTTCCCCATCTCTAGCTTAAGGGATGACCAATTATAGAAGATTTATCTTCTCCCCCTTTTGTTTGCAAACTGTTTTAGCTGCTGCATTTGTCTATTTCTTGTCTTTTAAACTATGCAGTTTAAAACTTTTGATGTTGGCCGCTGTTTATTTCACCCATTGATGAGATGGAAAAGTACTGTAAAAATATTGAATAAGCTGGTGGAGGAAGCAAGCAAGTAAGTTGTGGCTATAGCTGCCCTTAAGAGAGCATGGAGTAGGAAAATGTGTACTGGAGAACTATCAGCATTAGGAACAACTTGGCAATGGGAGTTGTTTTCAACATTGCAGTGTTTGTTCTTTCTGAAGGCTACGTGCTGACTAATCCTGCTACTCTCATTTCTGTCGGATTGAGCTTTTTCCCCCTCCTGCCCAGGTTCTCAAATCTACTTTGTTTGCCACTAGATTGTAGATGATAGGAAGCTCCTATGACAGTGGCAAGATAACCTTTTTGGAGCTTACAGAATACCACACAGAGAGGCAACCTGGGGCAGAACATAATCTTGAGGGCCTTCCTCTTGCACCCCCTCCCCAAATTGTCAGCAGGCAATGTAGCACATGGAATATCAGCTTAACTTGCAGGTATTGAATGGTGAAAAATTCATTTGTAACCATGCATTATCAATGCACTAGATAGGCAAATGGTTTGCTTATCTAGTGAATTAGCATTCACAGCTATTAATTAATTCATGGCTGTTAATAAATATATTCTGCTTTACAAAACGAATACCTTGCAATCTCAGGAAATTACAAATCATCTTTGTATTCCAAACGTTATTTAGAATTGCTAAAAAGCAAGAGCAATATTGATAGAAAGTTCACATAATTAATAAAACAGTAATTCGTGAATCGCCTGCTGCTTAAACCTACTTGTACGACTTCTTTCTCTTGTCTTCATTTTGGCAAACCTATAATTTAAGAGGTCAAAAGAGATTTGCCAAGCGAGTTTATTTTCTGCTCTGCGGTACTTCTTGTCCTGTGGTCAATCGACTAGGTGAGCACACTTACCATTGGGGGATATGAAGTCCCTGACCTGTGGAGCAGATCAACCCCATGGCTAATTTCTACCAAGCTCATGTTATCCAATATATGCTGCTGTCCCATCCCCTTGGAGCCAGCAGGCACAGAGAGCAGAGGAAGCCAGCCTGCCTCACTCTGCTACTCCTCTTCTGATCTGGGCTGGAGTAGGGTAGTGGATAACCTTCATTTGGTCTCTGCCTTCCCCTGTGTTTAGAACAGAGGAAGCCGTCTTATACTGAGTCAGCCTGTTTGGTTCAGTATTGTCAATGCTGACTGGTGGTGGCTCTCCATTATTTCATCTAGGAGTCCCTTCCAGTTCTATTTGGATATGCCAGGAACCAAACCAGGATCCTTCTACATAGAAAGTCCCACATTTATGGTGGAACAGACACAGGACGGTTTGCAGTAAGTTAGCTTTTTAGAATTGACAAGCAGAGCAAGTCTGTAAATAGGAGAAGCTTGAGCAGTTACTTGCTAGTTTTAATTTTTTTATAGTTTTGTGCAAATACAAAGAACACTTGACATATCAAACAAATCTACAGAAAACAAAGAAACAAAGCAAAAAAGAAAAAAAGAGAAAAAAAGGAAAAACAAAATCATGAACATAAATGTAGTGCAATTAACTATACAATACTATCCCAAAACATCAATTCTCAAACAAAATACTTTCTCTTTTGGAATAGATCTTTTTTGTTATTCTATTTATTTTCGACTTCCATCTACCTCACCACAATTCATTCTATCTACCTGATACAATTTTTTCCTGTATTTCAATTAATGTCCTCATCTTGGTATAAGGAAACATTTTTTCTATTTACAGATTTATTCTAGCCACAACCAAATTTTGCTTGTTGAACCTTGTCCCATTAGATAAGTGTTAAAGCATTCCCACTCCTTTTGGGCCACATCAATTGGTTTATTCCTTAATGATTCGGTCATTTCTGCGAGTTCCAAGTACTTGCTTAACTTTAATTCCCATTCTTCTCTAGTAGGGATCTGTTCACTTTTCCAGTACTTGGCTACCAGTACCCTAGCTGCTGTAGCTGCATATAGAAATAATCTTGTTCTTTCTTTTGGGATATCATTGGTTAAAATCCCAAGAAGGAATGCTAGTTTTACTTTTGGTCCAACATACACAAGATGGTACTCTGCACATTAAAGTAAAGCCAAGAGCTAGGCTGACAGAATTAAAGGTTTTGGATTTTAAAAGCATGCATCTTATTAAACATTGATATAACACTGAACCAAGTTTCAAAGTTTTCTGAAGCTGCAGGAGATTACTAACTTTTCTAGTAAACAAAATGAGGTGGATGATGCATGCACATTAAAATGTTCAGTATTGCCTTGCTCAATGATTCGGGGGGGCTAATGATTCAGTCAAGACCAAGCCTATGTGTCTGTAGGGTTAAAATTGAATTGGGATTAAGAATTGCTAACAATAGATAAGGCTGAAGGATTTTGCAATTGTTCTAATCTCAGACAGATGTTACCCATGACTCCTAAATTGCCAAAGGTTGTCCCTATGCACCAATATTCTGGAAATAATTGTACTTGAAAGGATCCAATCCGATGTCACAAACATCTTTCCCTTAAGCTTTTGTTTGTAATGCCATTCTGTATCTCTCCAAGAGCTAGTTAAAATTGACTCCAGACACTGGATTTGCAAAACAACTCCTGGGCAGAGATAACATTTTTTTTAACCGTAAAGTAAGCCCATTAGTATGTCTGTGAGCAGCCATTAATGATGGTCAATTGCACTGTGGAGGGGCTACTGTGCTGTTGACCAAGCTAATGCAGTGTTCAAGAAGAGTGACAGATTTATTTAAGTTCTCTTCTGGATATTAGAGAGTCGGGGAAGCCAAGGATAATACAAGACAAATGATAGACATTCCTTTATAAAGCACCTGATGTCTGCCTCAATGATCTCTAAGTGCTACTTTGTATGCTTAATGTGCAGAACGTCCCAATATGGGTCAACAGAGAAGATCAACAGAAGTTACATTTGAGACACCATGAACAAATTTCACGAGTTTTTTTTGTGTGTGTGCCTGAGTGCTGGATGATGGTTCTGCTTTTTAAAGGATATACGAGTCAATTGTGGGCTCCATTATTAGTTTCGCTCCATTTTGCAGGCAAGAATTGTGAAATCTGAGGCTATGGGGCCTTCAGGGGAAAACAGAAAAGTTTGGAAAGACTAATAAGAAGGCCTTTGCTCTTCCATGCACAATTGTACTATCGCTTTGTATGCACGGATCATTGTATGCAATGGATTTTCTCCTCCTTGTTCTCCTTTAGACACCCCTGTGTTTGTTGTGGGATCATTCTCAGAAATATTGGGCAGCATTATATATGTGTGCATTGTTATTATTATTGAGCTGGCCCTAACATTAGGCAGAGTACGGTGGCAGATGTTGGAGGGTAGCAGCTGTTTTCCCTGTCCATTTCTGCTAAGCTGCCATTCCATTCCTTCTGAGCCAGTGGCAGTGAAGCTTCCTTCTTGCCTACCTGCCTCAATGCCTGTGGCAGTGAAGCTTCCTTCTTGCCTACCTGCCTCAATGCCTGACCTGTGCTCCCTAACCCAGTTGCCATCTCTCATCTCCAGTGCTGAAGTAAAGTTCAGCTGCCAGTTTGGTCCACTACGGTAGGTGGAATGGCGTTTTGTCTTGTCCTTAGCTGCCGATAGCCAAATATCTTCACCTGCCCCTGCATGACATTTCCCTGTGGCACATGGCTTGACAGGATGAAGTTCCATTTCCCACCGAGGTGGTAAAACCCATAAAAGAATTGTCTGCCTGCTCTAGACATAAGCACCCACTTGCAAATAACTTCCAGTTGCTCACTGACCATCACAGTTACAGAACTAGAACCTGAGATTTGTTCACAATCACACATGCATTTTCAGTCCAAGTGATGACTTGCATTATGTGAATGAACCACCACAGGTCAGACACTGTACGCAGAATTGTCACATCATCTCATTATACCAGGAATAGGGGACCTGTGACTCTCCTGATGCTGACATCCGTCGTCTCTGATCATCGGCCGCGGTTGATGGAGCCCCGCCCCCATCTAGATATACACAGTTTCCCCCATTTCTCCACTAATTATGATATGATATACATAATATCCCCTTCATGGATCACTGCCTTGCCGTGGCGAAGGAGGTTAACTCAGAGAAGCTATGAGCTAAGCCGTACAGGGCCACCCAAGATGGACAGGTCATAGTGGAGAGTTTTGACCAAACGTGATCCACCTGGAGCAGGAACCGGCAAGCCACTCCAGTATCCTTGCCAAGAAAACTTCATGGACATTTGACCAAACTGTGGGAGGCAGTGGAAGACAGGAGTGCCTGGTGTGCTCTGGTCCATGGGGTCACGAAGAGTCGGACATGACTAAACGACTAAACAACAACAATACATAATATAATGTAAATTATAATATAATGCTGCCAGGCATCAAGGACCAGACCACATGTTGTGTATCTGCCCCCACTCTGGGCTTTTCTTATCTTATCGGAAACCATCTTCCAGAGGCTGTGAGCTTCAATGGGAGAATGAAACGTATTGCCTCCACTGGGACGACAAGCATCTTGCGGCAGTGTGATTTTGAGCAGGAAATGGCAGCAAGGGGAAGGGTTAAGCAGCCTCTTTAACCTCTCCCACCTTATTCCTCAGCAGAAACTGTTTGAGAACCTTCTCCTTGGCTTGGTTATCTTCCTTCTCCTCCCTGCACACGCCCCAGGTGAAGGAAGAAGGAAGTGGCGATTGCAATCTTGGTATGTCCCCACCCAGGATGTCATTGGGCAGGTGTAGATACACCCCCTATTGCCACCTACATCTGTTTTCAAATGGATACACTGTGGGGTGATGCAGAAACAAACTGCAACGAGCTATTATTTTCAGAAGGAAACCAGTTTCTCAGGGACACAAAATAATATGCAATAGCTCTAGAGAAAACAAGTATCCGAATCGATTCTAGAATTAAATGTTCTGTGTAGGCAGCTTCAGTTCGCAAGAAAAGCTTTTGTAACCATACAAGGTGCCACAAGACTCTCTCTCTCTCTTTTTTTTTAACCTGACATCCTTCAACCGGAGATGTTACAGATAGTACCTGGGGCATTCTGCATGCAAAGTATGTGGTTTACCACTGACCTATAGGTGACATAGCTGGCAACCTAAATGATCAGAAACACAATGGGAGGACGAGAGGTCTTTTGTGCACTTCCTTCATCTAAAACCACAGCACCCTTATCTTCTACTGTAAAAAGAAAAAGCTCCTTCTGCAACTCTTATAGTCCTATTTTCTTAGCAGGGCCTCGGCATTAGATTTGCTCCCTTAAGCATCAAGTTCTGACGCAGACAGCACTTTGCTGTCCACAGTCTAGCATGGGATAAGGACTCTCCTTGGAGTTCTTAGAAAGTCTGCTAACCGGTGTTGTTTTTGCAGCTGAAGAAAGCAAAAAGTCATTCATGGTTAAGATAAAATGCTCAAAAACCCACTACAAGATTACTGCCCCTGCCAAATCTTTCAATTGTATTCATGAATGCATTTGTTTCCTATCCTGTACTCTACTGTTTGCTTTTCACAACAGGCTGCTCCAGTAAGCCTCTCATCATTGGTTATCTGCTCTGGGAATTTACATGTAATGAAATTGTGCTATTTGTTAAGTATATTTTACTCACTGGAATCCATTCAACAGATGAGAAGCATGTTTATTTTAAAAATCACATTTCCTTTGCACTCTCTCCACTCTGTCTCCCTCCACTATTTTGCAATGCATTTAGTTTTAATCCAAGTGAGTAAGCACCATTGTATTGCCTGCGAAGACCTGGGAATTAACTCATCAACATTTCCTATGCCTGCAAAAACAAGCTAGGAATCTATTATCAATAAATCTAATGGCAATGATTTCTTTGCAAGCAAAACTACTTCACAGCTGAAGTAGTAAATGGACACATTGCTTTAAAGTTGTTGGTTTTGTTTATATCCTGTCATTCTGTATAAAATACACTCTAGGTGACTTAGAATAAATGAGATGGAAAATCCATAATAATATAAAGAAATCAAATGGGAAGAGGGTCTTTTCAGGGGTGGCACCCTGGTTTTGAAATGCCCTCCTCATCTTTTTCTGGTACCTGGTGAAGCCGAATAATTTTCCAGACTTCTAAACTTTGTATTGATCTGTTTTATTTAGATGCTGATTTTATAGTTGCTTATTTCTTTTTATGTTTCTAAAAACATATTACTTATCTTACAACGTTTTAAATGTCCTTACTTATTACATTTATTTACTTATTGAGTTTTTGTGTATGGCACCTTAATAAGGCACACAGCATTTAAAAATAGCAAGTTTTTGCATTTATATGTTAAAATATAAATACATTGCTGAAGTTGCAGCAGATTAAAAATATATATTTCAAGCAGGCTGTGATTTTGTGAGACTGCATCATGTCACAGATCTAGAAGGGCTCAGCTTAGAGGTGCAAAGGCTAAAATTAAACCTCGGTGTTTTGTGCACTCTAATCTCCAATGCTTTGGGGCAGGGCAATCTTAATCTTTTCCCACCCCTGGTAAAGCAGCACCCAACAGGACTGAACTGTCCGCTCATCAGCTGACTCACAGGGACTTTAGTCCTGCTCTCTGCAGGGGACTGCTTGGCCAGTGCTTTCCCCATAAGGAAGGCACTGATAAATCTGGATCCAACTGATTGACTGCTGGGTGTGCTTTTGGGGGAAATGGCCTTGTGGGCCAAACAAACTGGCCCATTTGCTGGAGGTTGCCCACCCTTTGAGATTTTCAAAACATGGGACAACTGCATATTCCTGAAAGGGGTTGAACTAGATAATCCTCAGGGTCCCTTCTATGGCTCTATGAGCACAACCTCACTTAGCGGTACTGCATTCTAGTTGAATGGAAAAGGACAGTAAGTGAACAATTCATTGCACACCCTGAAATTAAGGGCTGCAACTCTGTACATGCAACACTTAACTGCAGCATAAATTCATATCCAGAACTAAAGCGGCTGCAGCAGAGGAAGAGATGAGACAAGACGTCCCGCTCTATCAGCTCTGCAGGGAGACCAGCTCCATTTGACTCCTCTCTTCCTGCAGCAGTCAGCTATAGGCAGCCCTTCCAGCTTCTAAGGTGACCATGTGCCCTACTTTGCAGAGGGCAATCCTCTATTTGAAGGACTAACTGGTCCGAGTCCAGGTTAAAGATAAAGAACCCAAAGAACAGAGAGCTTTGGGGCCTTGATATTGTTCACCAGCAGTTAGCACCTGAACAGCCACATTCCACACTACTCCAGTGAGACGAATTGCATTTCTATTTACATTGTAGCAATTACTTGTAAACTTGCACCTGTGCACAGGCATCAATGTATGCAAATTTTATGCAAATATGTGTCTTGTCTCCTCCTCTTCTTTGATGATGCAGTTCCTCTTTTTCGGGCGATGCCAAAGCCGCCAACCTAATTCAATGTGGGTCTAGGAGAGGGAGAGAGGGAGCAGGAGGGCCCACTCCATTGGCTCAGCAGAAAGACCAGTTGCCATTTGATTCCTCCTCACTCTGAATTCTTTCCACTGATTCTAACCAGTCGTTATAAGAACATGGTCCCTTGGCAAACTGGTACCTTGAATTTGTGTGTATTCCTCTTCCATCCCAATCTGCTTTTCCATTAGCGTGCATCATGTTTCTTAGATTGTAAGCTTATGGGCAAGGGAGTATCTTGTTCGCTACTGTTTTTGTTGATCTGCTCTGGGAACTCCCCCCTTTATGCTGCAGAGATGGGTAAAAATGCATTAAATATATAGTGCATTTTAAATAAATATCCACCCCCCCCCCAAGTGTTGCTGTGCAGTGCAGTATGTTAGAGAATGGCTCTTATGTTTCTGACTGTAGGTAATTAGTGCTTTCTGGCTTTTGCAACAGCCACGTGAAAAAAGAAAAGGTCATTTATTAAGAGCAGAATGAGTTCCCTTTTAGTTATGTGGCAATTTGTGTCTGTCTTCTCGTCCTCGTCGTCCCCCCCGTCTCCCCCCTCCCAGCCTATGGAAAGTGTTATCTCAGGCTGTTTTGTGCAGGAAGTTCTCTTTATCACTTCCTCTCAGTTGCAGTTTGCCTAGGACTTAAATATGAGATCAGATTGCATCAAAATGTGGGCCTTTGTGTGCTTAACTCATCAAAGGAGCGGACCCTCTCTGGCCTTGATATCACTTCGCTGCATATGCGGCTATGTAGCAAAACAAATTATATCTCAACAGGACAGGGCTATTTCTGTTGGTTTGTGCAGCAAAGGACAGGCCCAGAAAGTGGGGGCGGCTGGTTGGTAGGGCTTCAGGTATCTGTGCTGTTTCACTTCTTCTTTTTTTATATACATGCATAAGCCTTGTTTTTTCCCCTTTCAAAAAAAGAAAAAAGGAAAGAAATATGGTTCGGCTGATTTTACTATGTAAACCAAAATACTTAACTATTATCGTTTGCAAAGAAAGGAGCTTTCACTCTGAATCGTTTTTGCTGCCACCTTGGTTCTGCTGGGAAAATAAGCACTCTTCTTTTGATTCTGAATGAGGAGTAGTCTCACTGAGAGAACTTCTCTCAAACTCAGATCTACCTACTTCTGTGCTCAGCAGTGCAAAAATTGTGGCCCGTGTAGGAAGGTTTAGAAAGTTTCTGTTCTCCCCTTGTGGTTGCTGTTTCTATTTTCTTTTCCTTCTATTAGAGAAGTTCTCTCTTCCTATCGCAGGCTTGCATTACCAGATGCTAGCTTATATTGCCAGCCACAGGAAACCCATTCAATTGTGTAGTGGAGCAATACTTCTGCTTCAAGTGAGGGGGCCCATCTCCTCCTCTGCTGACTCTGGGGGTTTTCTTTTCTTTTTCTGTGCATGTGGTGGCAGTGTTACCTCTGCACAGCCACTCTGAACTCTTCCTTGGAAAAGAAAAAAAACCCCACAGTGCTGTTACTCAAGACCCTTGCCAGCAGCTGGTCGGAGCTGTCTGAAGCCCTCATGGTGTAGCCGTGCTTGGCCACTGTAAAAAAACAAGAACGATGAATGCTGGCTTGGTACTTCTTTTCCAGCTCTGAGTCTGCATGTTTTCATCATGTGATCCTGTCAGTACGGCTTTGGTCAAATGGCCTAATTGAGCCATGCAATCTTTCCATGAAAATCTGCCACATCAGAATGTACTCAGGGGCTTGTGGTTTTGAAAGTGTCCTCGCATCAAAATCTACTTTCATGCAGGAAACTAACGTGTCTAGGAGAAAGTGAAATCTCCCCCCAGGACCACCAGTAGACCCAATTAGAGTCATGTAACTCAAATCTACTTATTTTTTTTGTGGTATATATTTTGACAATCTCGAAGTTTGAGAGTCAGTGGTGTGGATGCTGCAAAGGCAGAGCAGTAAGTTGGCTGCTCTGCTGAAGAGCGCTTAAATTCTTTCCCCATCTTGTCTCCAGAAAATGACATTGCAAGGAAGCTCTCCACTGATGAAACTGGATGTGAATATGTTGCTTAAAAAATCAGGGAGGAAAAGGAATCCTAGAATTATATGATAGAATTGGAAGGGACTCTGAGTATCTTCTAGTCCAATCTTTTGCCCAACATGGGGCTCAAAAACTATAGGGCATAGGACATTTTTATTTACCCCAGTGACTTTGACAGGTGAGATAATCCAGGGCAGCCATTGTAATCAAAATCTGAGATGTATTTATGTTTTTGTTTAATGCAGTGATCTGTTGTGGAACAACTCAACTGAAGAAGGTAACAGGGGTTACCAAGACCTCATTGCTGGTTGAGAAGAGCTCCCCATAAGTTTGAGCTTCAGGGCCCCCCAAATGTAGGTCCACCATTGTAGCAACCATACAGCAAGATCCAGCATGCTGCATTGATTGGGACTGAGAGGGACTGGTCTGCTTTGGCTGATGGCATTTGGTGCATGTTGTCATGTGCCAGCTGCCAACAGCTCAAAGGGTGTTGCCTCTGACCAGAGATTTGTAAGGAGGGGTTGAGCTTGGCACCTGTCAGTGCAAACAGGCAAATATGTCACTAATCTAATCTTAAATTAATTGAATCACATTTCCATACCTGTTTGCATTTGGAAAAAAGCCCTCGTGAAAATTCACCAGTATTTTAGTGCAAATTTCTCCTGGTATACACAATTTCCCATATTTTATGCATTTTTGTATACTAGTCTTCACTCTGCAGTTATATGCAACACTTACTCTAGTACAGTGGTGCCCTGCAAGACGAAATTAACTCGTTCTGCGAGTTTTTTCATTCTACGAGTTTTTTCGTCTTGCGAAGCACCAATGTGTATTGACGGTTTCCCATAGGAATGCATTGGCGGTTTTAAAAAAAAGGCACAAGTCATTTTCGTCTTGCGAAGCAACTCAAAAAACGAAAAACCCTTTCATCTAGTGAGTTTTTCGTCTTGCGAGGCATTCGTCTTGCGGGGTACCACTGTATATGAAATTCAGAGAAGTTCAGTTTGTGTGTTGTCTTGTACAATGTGTGCTACTCAAATTCTTATTTTAAAATTAACTCATTTGGTCAACTGAGTTCGCTACTGCAGCAGATGGGACTGTCCTATTCCACCTTTCCAGCTGCTGCTCTACTGTGCTGAATTCAGCGAAGACAAGCAAGGCTGTGGTACATGTGTGATAGGCAGAAAAATTGAAATGACAGCCTACAAAATTGCCTACCAAAGACTTTAGAGAAAAATTTTGTTTGGAGATTATGGTTTGTTGTCGAACACCCAAGTGTGATGCAAACCACACGGTTCTAAGGTCTATCCACAAAGTGCTTCCTTTCGCAGTTTGGTAAATGTGGCCTTCCTATCTACAAAAGTGATGATGCATCTCATGTATGGCTGTCTTACGCAATTTAACACTTATGTTGGTGTTGTTCTTTATTGTGCCACAGATGACTGACAAGCCATAGAATCACTTCTCTATTGTGGGTTTAAGAACATCACCCCAGTAACTATTGTGTCGGCAGTCCCTCTTCTTAACCCTTCAGTGCCCTTTCTCTTCTTCACATACTAAGTCTGTTTAATATTTTTTTTTCTAATGTTCTTCAGTTAATTCACCCTCAGGGGCATCTGGTGTGGGGTGGTGGTGTCGTGGAGCCTCCTCCTCAATATGAGCATGGCTGTCACCTTCTGGGATGAAGTGGGCGCAGAGCGGGGGTTTGTGTGACAAAGTCCTAGCTAAACCAATGCTTTCATGTACTAAGAACTTCTCTATTTTGTGATGCTTAACTGTGCTATTTGCCTGTTGCCTTAACAAGTCCCCCCACATTCCAAATTAACTTTGTTAATTCCATTAGGGATTGGTAATATCTCTTTCTCCAAGTATGCTCCTGACAAGTGGGTGTTTTATTTGGTCGGCGATGTCAAATATCACTTGCATGCTCTTATTGCTGCTGCTGTTTGGTTGATCCTATTAAATGGGTGAGGCTTTTTTTGAACAAGGAAACAAAGCAACGTTCAGCCACAACAAGCAACCCTGCATTAGAAAGAACCAGCCAGGAAATAGAAAAGAAAATGTTTGCTTTTATCTATCACTTCAGTGCTTAAAAAGTTTTAATCAATAGTGATCAGGCATGTCTTTGCCACCGTATAATTAAATAGCCAATCTGGTTCCCCCTCACAACATCTTTCAACAAAGGATTGATGCTCCCCTCTCTCTTCCCCGAAAGAAACTACCAGGTAACAAGACAAATCTGGCTTCTAATCCAAAAGGCTGTTTAACTAGTGATTCATTAGTGTGTGTAAAAATAGCTAACTTGACTTGAAAACTCTACCTGAACACAAAGAAAAGCCTTCCATTAACATAACTCATGTAAAGTGAAGATTAAACATTTTAACATAGACAGTGCCTTAATCCCACGAACCTTATTTATGTCCAGATGTAGCGCTATTGGCAATAAACAGCAATTTGAGAAGTCGTAACCCAAGAAAATCATTGTCAAGTGGCTTTAGAGCTGGCTGTAAATTTCTCCTTGATGACTTGAGCGCTGGTGTACAACTGCACAGTTAAATATTTGTATTAGGGGCTCCTACCTTTTACAGACTAATTAAAGAAGACGGAATTCTTTCGTTCTCTCTCATATCATGCTAGTTCTGATCTCTCTCAAGAAAAGGCTACTCTATAAATTGAAGTAAAGATTTTTTTGTGTGTGTGGCCATCCAAACCGGCACTTTTACTAGGTTGCAATAAACCCAGGCAGTAAAAAAAAGTAAATGTAGCTGAAGTGCTCTTAATGATGCTGTGGGTTACAATCCTATTAAACAGGACTTTGCATTGAATGCTACAAATTGTTTAAGAGGTTATTATAGCAGGGAATGATACTACTACCTAAGCAAAGTGATTGAAGTCTAAGACAATCCAATGCTTTGACAAAAACGATTACATTTAAAGCTGAGAAGCAAAAATATATATATTATATGCTAAGATTTGTCTAGTTATAATAAAAATAAACCCAACATTCATAAGGCAGAGTAGATTTATCTTCTTCCCATTTTGTCAGTGCTAGTGAAAATAGACAGGAATGGACAGGTTTGGGGTTCTGGCAAACAATGATGGATCTGGCATGCATTTAATCTACATTCATTACCAGGATGAAATTGTCCCTGTCAAAATATGCTTGAACATACAAGGCTGTCTTATGCTGAGTCAGACCATTGACCCATCAAGCCCAGTAATCTCTGTAATGAAACTGTAACACAACATATTAAACTGTGGTCACAGGGGGAAAAAACATACACTAACTAAAGATGATCTATTAACGTTAGCAGCATTTAAACACATTAACTAAACCAAAACATAAACAATGAATAATAATGAGAATGAAAATGGAAAATGGAATTAAATAGAAACACTGATTATATTTTGAAGCTAATCAATAGAGCATTCTGTCCCTGTGTCAGACTTCCTCAACTGGGTGCCCTCTGCTGATGACCTGAGAAAGCTGGGTGATGGTGGTGTTCCTTCAGCTAACATGTGCCAAACTGAAAAAAAAAGCTTTAAATGCAACCACCAGCACTTTAAATTGGGTCTAGAAACAAGTCATACAATCATAGAATCTTAGAGTTGGAAGAGGCCAATGCAGCTGTTTCAACTGGAGAATTAACGTGCTTATAAACTTGTGTGATTTCTGAAAGCCAGGGAAGGAGGAGGGAGGACTATGATGGATCAGACAGGCAACAAGTTCCAAAGATATGGGTCTTTTTATAGATTGTCTTAACATATCCTCCTAAGACACAAATCTATTGGGAACAAAGTAAAAATTACAATGTTCTCCAAGCAAAATCTAAAGAAGCCCCTGACCCCAGTGGGATTTACTTCTGAGGATGTATGAAGAAGGTGTTGCACAGCAACTGGGACCCAAGCCATGCAGAACTTCACAAATGATATTTAGTGCATTGCACTATGATGAAAAACTGGACCCAAGTCTCACCCAGGTGTGGAAAACTTTAAACAGGAGGTGCGGTAGATGTTATGTGTCTTGTACTTGCAAGCTGCTTAACCTCCATACCACAGAAACTCCTGTGGTCTCAGATATGAATAATGTGTAACGGGCTTCTATGTTGTCTTGCTTAATTACTTTGTACAGCACACTTAGTATGACCTCTTCTCTAAAAACTCATTCTCAATTGACGTGGTATTAAAGAGCCCAACACCATAATCGCCCACCTAAAAAAAGCGTCATGTGATTCTTCTTCTTTTTCAACAAGCATTATGGCTTCACAGTGTGGTTTTCCTTTTATCTGCTCAAGACAATGAACTCAATATGTAACCCAGGCATAGGCAAACTCTGGTCCTCCAGATGTTTGGGACTACAATTCCCATCATCCCTAGCTAACAGGACCAGCGGTCAGGGATGATGGGAATTGTAGTCCCAAACATCTGGAGGGCCAGAGTTTGCCTATGCCTGATGCAACCAATCAAGAAATATATAAAAAAGAACATTTTATCTCCTATAGTGACTGTGTTTCCTGGAAGTGATCTTTATTTTTTATTTTTTTAAAGTTTCCTTTATCAATAGATTTCTGTGAGTGTGTGTGGGGTTTCATTCATAGTCACAAACTAACATAATCCACTGACAGCTTAGTTCTCCAGTCCTTTCAGCTTGAAATAACTCGAATTATTTAAATAAATTTTACTTGCAAATCATAAATTAAGAGTCAGAGCAAAAGGAAGACACCTTTGGATCTAAGCCACATTTTTCCCTAATAAAAATTGGAGGCACATTTGAATCTCACACCCTAAAAGGTTTCATTTTCAAGCAGGGGTCACCAGCTGGTGCTCTCCAGATGTATGTATGTATGTATGTATGTATGTTATTACATACCTATTCCACATTTCCTCCAAGGAGCTCAAAGTGGCATACATGGTACCTGCTACACATTTTATCCTCACTACAACCCTGTGAGATGGGACGCGGGTGGTGCTGTGGGTTAAACCACAGAGCCTAGGACTTGCCGATCAGAAGGTCGGCGGTTCGAATCCCCGCGATGGGGCGAGCTCCCATTGCTCGGTCCCTGCTCCTGTGAACCAGCAGTTCGAAAGCACGTCAAAGTGCAAGTAGATAAATAGGTACCGCTCCGGCGGGAAGGTAAATGGCATTTCCGTGCACTGCCCTGGTTCGCCAGAAGTGGCTTAGTCATGCTGGCCACATGACCCAGAAGCTGTACGCCGGCTCCCTTGGCCAGTAAAGCGAGATGAGCGCCGCAACCCCAGAGTCGTTCATGATGACCTGACGGTCAGGGGTCCGTTTACCTTTACCTTTACAACCCTGTGAGACAGGTTAGGCTGTGACTGGCCTAAGGTCACTCAGTGAGCTTTTTGAATAATTGGGGATTTGACCCCTGGTCTTCCAGGTCTTGGTCCAACACTGTAAACACAACACCACACTGGACTCTAATCTTGTTGGACTCTCACTCCCATCAGCCCCAGTCAGCATAGCCAATGATGAGGGATGATGGGAGATGTGACACAATAACATCTAGAGAGCACCATGCCATGTTCTGTCAGCATGTTTAGTCACAGCTATTACTCACTCTATGGAATATAGTATCTGCCTCTGTTGCCTCTTGATTAGAAGGCCATTCCACAGCCATAATTTGGGTACAGACACCACCATCATCAGGAAGTAAATTCTGATACATCCCTATATTGGAATAAATTAAATGACCCAAGCACACCTAGTACAGTGGTACCTTGGGTTAAAAACTTAATTCGTTCTGGAGGTCCATTCTTAGCCCGAAACTGTTCTTAGCCTGAGGTACCACTTTAGCTAATGGGGCCTCCTGCTGCTGCCACACCGCCACCACATGATTTCTGTTCTCATCCTGAAGTAAAGTTTTTAACCCGAGGTACTATTTCTGGGTTAGCAGAGTCTGTAACCTGAAGCGTCTGTAACCCGAGGTACCACTGTACAAGCACATGGTCTTGCTGTATGGTCCTTGTAGCTAGAGGTGGCAGGGACTGAATGAGGGATCATCTGTATGCAGAGCATGTACTTGTCCCAGGGCTGATCCAAGGCACTTTGCTGCCTGAAGCAAATCAAAGATGGTGCACCCTCCCATTTTGTAGAAAAGCCAACCAGACGGGCAGTTGAATCTTACTTCAACAAGTGTGATGGGAAAGCATCCTACAGTGCACTTGAGAGCAGAGGCTGGCCTAGGTGGTGCAGGGCAGGTCCCATTGCATACACAGCGTCAGCAACTCACAATTCCCTCTAGTATCTGCTGTTTGGGGCATCCACCTCACTCTGCCCAATAGTAGAGCCGGCCCTTGGGATGAAAAATGTCCTGAATGCAGGCTTCAGTGAATCAGTTAATTCAACTGCCGTGTGGGAATTGCTGCTCTAAGCAATGTAGGGTGTGTCTCACACTGTATAAACTAATTAAAGCAATAAATAAATAAATAGTTTAAGCCTCATGTGTGAAAGCACCCATAGCTGCTAATGAAATCTGCAGCCATTCATCATACTGACCTCAGATTATTCTAACATCTTCAACAGCAACATCCAACGTAACACAAATGTAAGCTCCGTGTAAAATCTTATCGGGCCCACTAAAATAATGGGATTTTTGTTTACAAGGTGTTGATGGGGTTTAGAAGCTTTGATAATAATTCCAGACAGTCAATAAATACGGAGACTTTTACACTGCCGGTAGGAGCCTAGCTAAATTATCTAATCTTGAAAATGACAGACAGCACAATGAACTCTGAACTTAATCTCCTCCAAACACTGAGGACACAGCTGAGTGTTTAAAGTGCTATATAACCTCAGTACCTGCTTTGAAAAGGAATCACTCGATATCTGGAGACCCAGAAACACAGAAGGTGGAATCCACTTGGTGCTGCTTGCTCTGTTCCTCCAGCAGAGGCATCCACTAAGGGAAAAAATGTGGGTGGGTTATTTTTATTTTGCTGATTCCCTCTGCAGCCTTCAGAGCTGCCCTTCCTGATGTGTTTTGGAGGGTTGGGGGAGCTTCCAGAAGCGATTTTGGAGACATTTTGCTGAGGAGGAATCAGGAAAAATGATCCACTCAATTTCTTCCATTAGGGGATGGGCATCAGATGTATATTACCTTGAATAAGCTCGGGGAGGTACTTCATACAAAACTGGCTTCTGTTGGTGAATGAGTAGGCTTCAAAGCTCTTAGTTGGTCAGAATATGGACATTTCACTCAAATGTTTGCAGATTCTTGTGGTATGGACAGCTGAATTGACACTGTCCAACAATTCTGTATCCTTCCCTTCTCCTGCAGAACATAGCTCAGTTGGTTAGAGCGTGGTGCTGATAATTCCAAGGTTGCAGGTTCGTTTCTTGTACGGGACAGCTGCATATCCTTGCACTGCAGGGCGTTGGACTAGGTGATCCTCAGGTTCCCTTCCAACTCTACAATTCTATGATTCTACATAAAAAGCAATTTGACAACAGCAAATTGTTAAACTGACACAGTGCTGCACACTTTGGGCCTATGGCACATTGCCAAACAGGACCAACTGTTTCAGTATTCACACTCCATAACCAAGCAGATACTTTAGCATATTATATTGACTACAACATAATGCTTCTTTCAAGCCTTTGTTCAGAGAGAGGAGAGAACCCCATAGCAACAGGGAAGGTCTTGGGGGGACGGGGACATGTGCCTGTAGATATCACATTGGCAATCCCTGATCAAGGATAATGAAAATATAGCTACTGCTTCCGTTAGGCAGTTTTACAGTGCAATCCTAACCATGTCTGTTGAGAAGTTTGATCCCCGTATGGGACACCTGAATATCCTTGCATTGCAGGGGTGGACTAGATGGTCCTCAGGGTCCCTTCCAACTCTACAATTTGATGATTCTAAGTGATTCCTATTGAATTCATTGGGGCTTATTCCCAGGTAAGTGGGCTTCGGACTGCAGTCTTAGATGTTGTGGTTAATGGTCTCATTCTCCACCCCAAACTCTTTAGATGGCAATGTGGATTATTTGAAGCACTTGCAGAAAGTTAAAAGGTGTGTTAAAATATGGGCACATACTTCAGTTATCTGTTTGCCATTCCAACATTTTGAATTCAAGATTTAGTTAGGTTTTTTTTTAAAAAAAAAAAGCTGATACACCAATTAACACAATTCAATGAACTGTTGTAGACATATTTTCAAATGTGATGTTCACTTTCCATAAACATTCTCTTTCTCTCTCTCTCTGGAAGATATTTGCAGGAGAATATGTGGAATATGTGGAAGTTTCAATATGTCCCTATTTTCCCTTCAGTACCATTTTAGTTTCCTTTGAGTCTGGCAAAGTGCACAATAGTTTTTTAAAAAACATGGGAAATGACTTGCAGCTACTTTTGTATTCAAAAACTGTCTCTGTCTGCAAATAATAAATATAATAATGTGGGGGGGGGGGAATGGGTGCTTTGAAACTTTGGAGAAAATATTTATGCTTGCATTCATTAATAAGATTCCTTTTCACTTTTTCAGAGAACAGTAAAACCTTGAGTCTGAGTCAATTTAGCATCTTACACCAAGCTATAAATTAATTTGAAGGAGGAACACACAATCTGGTCATGCCCTCATTAAACTGACATTTAAGTGATTGGCGTTGCTCAATGTTTTGGCATTCTTGTGTGTAGCAACACAGCCCATTTATTTCCCACAACAATGTTTATTTTGCATGACTATAGTTCCATGGTTACTTCATTATCATGCATGAAGCAAGCCGGAAGCATGCTATGTGGTGTGTAATAAAGAGGAACTAAAACCTGACCTGTAGATGGAGTGCTTTTGAAAAATCATTTGAGCTTCATGTTGTCATGTGTTTTGTTTGGCAGGACAATAAGCTCCCCAATGTGTTCACTCAGGAGGAATTCTTAGAATGATTAGCAGAAGCATTCACTTCTTAGTGGTGCTTCACTATGACTGCCTAAATAGTGGCTACCTAAATACAAACCTTCTCCCAGGTTGGCCTTATCATAGGGCAGGAGTGGGGAATCTGTCACCCTCCAAATATTGCTAGCCTACTCCTTCCATCAACCCTAATGTCCTGGCTGGGGCTGATATTGCTGAAGTCCACCAATATCTGGAGTCTCAAGATCCCCATGGCTTAGGCCCTCTTCACCTAAAACGTAACACATGCATGTGACAAACATATGTTGGCAAACACGAATATCACATCAGGGACTCAATCAGGGAGGCAGCGCTGATTGCAACTCCCTGTCTAGAGTGTTGCCCTGTGTGATACCTTAAACGGTCCCTAGCTACCCTGGCATCTGGTAAGCATCTGGATTTGTTTTTCCTTCAGAAAGCCTCTCTGAGGTGATGTGTGAGAACCGAACAATGCAGAGGCTCAAAGATATTTTATTCAGTGTGACTGTTCTTCTTCTGAAAATCTCCTTTAGTGCCTCGCCAATTGAATAATGAAGAGCTGCTAATGCAGGATGTCAATAGATAATGAGCAACACAATCACCTCGACACCCATCTCTCCCACCTCCTTATCTGCCCCCTTTGAGATCATCATTGCCTGTTTGAGTGGCAGATTATGGCAGATTATATGCAGAGGACCTTTTAAATTGTTCCATATGGCTGGCACCATACGGGATGCTACTTC
The DNA here is from genome assembly GCF_965153285.1 of Podarcis tiliguerta. Classification (NCBI taxonomy): domain Eukaryota; kingdom Metazoa; phylum Chordata; class Lepidosauria; order Squamata; family Lacertidae; genus Podarcis; species Podarcis tiliguerta. Next base: position 61,577,882 of record NC_139538.1, read on the forward strand.
CAAAAAAAGGCCGCAGAAAATGTATTTGCTCATTATACAATGGCAGTTCCAGATGTAGACGCCCACCAGAGCTGCTAAATGGAGCTCTTCCAGGAAGACAAATGGGGAAAGAATCAATTTTGGGGGTGGGGACCTTGAATGCAGTGGGGAACAGGCAGCCATTTGCTGAATGTCTTGGGCTAACTCTATAATGTGGAGGGTAGGCAGGCGGGGTCTCTCTGAGTGCGAAAGCCAGGCTACTGTTGTTGTCTTTCTTTCCTAACAGGGAGCACAGACTTTGTGCAGCATAGCTCCCGAAGCAGATGTGCAGTGCAACGTGGATGTAAAATTTGCTGCCGTTTACATTTTAAAAAGCAATAGCACTCCACAATTATGCATTAGAGGTACACACAGCCACTTAAAAAACCCAACAAGTCACTGATTACTACCTTGCAAATTATAGCCAATAATGACTATATAATTAAATCTATTCATTGTATATCCATCAAGGAGCTCAAGGTGATGAACATGCTTCTCCCCAGCTATCTTCACAACAACCATGTGAGGTAGGTTGGCCCTAGAGACAGTGACTGGCTGAAGCTCACCTAGTGAGCATCCTGGCTGAGGAGGGGTGTGTGTGTGAAAGGGTCCTGTCCGAAGAAGCAATAAAAAAGGGTTTAAAATGTATAAAGCTGCCACTTTACTATGATATCCCAGCCCTCATTATATTACTCAGAAGTTGTGGTAGCAATAAACATACTATTAACTAGGGGAGGAATCACATGCTAACAGTACATTTGCACTGACCCATTTCCCATAGGACCTAATACACATCTCTCACGGATGCTTTCAGGACTCTTACCAAACAGAACTATTATAGCAAAAACAAAAACAACAGCTGTCTTCTGGCACCTTAAGGATTGTGAGATTTCTTATGGCCCAATCCTTTTTTGTACTAAAAAGTCCCTTCATTTAATGCAGGAAGAGTTAGATGGTGGCAGACACATGCACACAATCAAACAAACAAACACAAGCACACCCTCACAGGTATGAAGGAGTGTTAATTGTGGGGTTGCTGTTTCAATGGCCTTCCCTGCACTGTTTACAATTCCCCTCTTATCCACCAACATCTGGTAAAGAGGCACCTAGTCCACAAAAACATATACACAATCCTATATGTATTTACCTGAACATCCACCTCATAGAGTTCCTTTGGACTTATTGCCAAGTAAGTGGGTATAGGATTGTGGACTGGGGTTATGGAACTGCCACTTGCTCTCGGTGAGGGAGGAAGTACTGTTTTGGGGGGACAGGAGGTGGGCAGGTGTGGAGGACTCCCTGGTCCTGAATGGGGGAACTGTGCCCCTGAAGGACCGGGTGTGCAGCCTGGGAGTCATTTTGGACTCACAGCTGTCCATGGAGGCACAGGTCAATTCTGTGTCCAGGGCAGCTGTCTACCAGCCCCATCTGGTACGCAGGCTGAGACCCTATCTGCTCGCGGACTGCCTCGCCAGAGTGGTGCATGCTCTGGTTATCTCCCGCTTGGACTACTGCAATGCGCTCTACGTGGGGCTACCTTTGAAGGTGACCTGGAAACTACAACTAATCCAGAATGTGGCAGCTAGACTGGTGCCTGGGAGCAGCTGCTGAGACCACATAACTCCGGACTTGAAAGACCTACATTGGCTCCTAGTGCATTTCCGAGCACAATTCAGAGTGTTGGTGTTGACTTTTAAAGCCCCAAATGACCTTGGCCCAGTATACCTGAAGGAGTGTCTCCACCCCCATCATTCTACCTGGACACTGAGGTCCAGCACTGAGGGCCTTCTGGCGGTTCCCTCACTGCGAGAAGCCAAGCTACAGGGAACCAGGCAGAGGGCCTTTTTGGTAGTGGCGCCCGCCCTACGGAATGCCCTCCCACCAGATGTCAAAGAGAACAACAACTACCAGACTTTTAGAAGACATCCGAAGGCTCTGGTTTAGGGAAGCTTTTAATGTTTGATGCATTACTGTATTTTAATGTTTTGTTGGAAGCCACCCAGAGTGGCTGGGGAAGCCCAGCCAGATGAGTGGGGTATAAATAATAAATTATATATATTATAAGTCAGCTCCAACAAGCCCCTTCCTGTGAGGATACTAATTGAGCTGTCTGAGGGAAGAAGTGAGTGGCGGGAGCTGCCTGGTCCTCCTGGCCTGGATGTGGTCACCAGCTCCACTCCTGCATCTCATATGGAGGAAGCAGTGCTTCAGTGCAGTGCTCTTTATCAAGGGTGTTGTTGTTGTTGTTGTTGTTGTTGTTGTTGTTGTTATTATTATTATACTTTCTTACCTGGCCTTCACCATAAAGTCTGGGTACAGCACTTTAAAAATTCAATATGAAAATAAATTCAAAACAAATTACAAGACAAGACCATAGGATAGGTGCTAAAATATGTATCTCTCAGGTGTCAAGAGCCAGGGTAAAGGGGTGTATTTTGGGCATCTGATTCCAAAACATAATGAAGGTGCCTGATACACCTCTGGGAGAGGGGGCATTGCATGGCTTAGAGGCTGCCACTCCCCGCTCCAAACGTCTGAGGGTGGTGAAACTACCTGGAGAGCCCCCTCTTCTGAACGTAACCCCCAAAAGGATCTGTGGGGTTGGAGGAGGTTCAGAACCACGACTGACATAAGCTGTAACATTAAGAATTGTAAACTTCAGAACATGTGCTTGAGCTTGCTTTCCCCTCCTCCTTCCCACTCCTTTTTCCTCTTGTGATATGTCTTTTTAGATTGTGAAACTGATGGCAGGAATTAAACCTAGACATAGAATCATAGAGTTGGAAGGGACCCTGAGGATCCTCTAGTCCAGCCCCCTGAAATGCTGGAATATGCAGCTATCCCTTTACTGGGATTGAACATGCAACCTTGGCGTTATCAGCACCACGCTCTTACCAACTGAGCTATCCACGCTTTGGCTTGAAATTGATTTTCGTAAGTCACTTTTTGGCTAAAGGGTGTGATATAAATGCTGTAGATAAATAATAAATCTGTTAATTCTTGTAGTATTACAGGCCAAGCCCCCTCGTCATTTTTACCCTGGCCACATACCCCACGGAAAATCCACACTAAAATTTACTGTGGGTAATATCAACAGTAAACAATGTTCGCGTTTAGAAAGGTTGTGCTTCTTTACTTCCCTAGAGAGTATAGAGATGAGAACATCCATCACCAGCCCTTTGCCAGGCTATGCAAGCAACAGTTTTCCTTTGGTTGTGTGGGTAGGTTTTGTGCCATTTTGGCATGCAGTTTCAACTTTTGTCACCTGATCCATCCTATGCGCATATTTTGCCTCATGTCTAGTAGCTGGACCATTGGGGGGCTTGCTTGTCTGTCACCGTTGTGCTAGATGAATGAAAAACAACATGTCTTCACAGCTGCATAACCGTTCATTCACACAATACTGATCCAGGAACAAAATGATCACCACTGTTTTGACGATGTGGGTTTGCAGTCATGCATTAAATAAGGCAGGGAGCCAGGAACCAAGTGGAAAATAGGATAATCTATGTATGGGCACCATAATTTCTGCCACATCAAAGCAGCTGAGAAAAACACTTTGGACACTACAGGCTAACACACAGGGCTCACAATTGCTTTCTGACATTTCTAATTCAACCTTCCTGTTAGAAGGTCAGGTTAGTGTACATAAAAGCTACTCCCATTTATAATTAAAGCTACCCTGTGTGATAGGTTGGGCCAAGAAAATGTGTGTGAGACTAGCCAAAGATTGTCCATAGGGCCTTGCAGAGCCAGGCAAAGGCCCAGGCCAGGTAGATAATGCCCCCCCCAATCGCCTCCACCCACCCAGCGCCCATTCCATGCTCCTCTGCGGAGCCAATCACAGGCCCCACCCCGGATGCTGGGGTAGCTTTTCTCTTGCGCTGCCAGCCATGGCCCCAAGAAATCCGCCCACCACCACCGCCACCTTTACGCCTCCATGTTCGCCCCAGTGCATCCCCTGCCACTGTGAATATGCTGACCGAGGCCCCCTTTGGAATCGGAGGCCCGGGCCAAGTGGCCCATATGGCCCCCCCTCTGTCTGGGCCTGATTGTCCAATGTGCATTATGGATGAGAAGGAATTTGAAGTCAGATGCCCTCCCACCAGCCCCAGCAAGCATGGTCAATAGTCAGGGATGATGGGTCCAGAAACACATTTGTAGTCCACAGATTTTCCATCCCTGTACCAGAGGGGGCTTGCAGGAGACTAAGATGGAGTTTGTCTAACTCCATCTTAGTCTCCTGCAAGGGTCCTCAAGGGTTCCACAACTGCATGCTCCATGGGGGGTGAACTTGAACCTGACTAATCCTTTGACCCCCCCCATGAGCTCTCCCACCCCATTATACCTCTTTCTTTGGAGGCAGTGACTGGCATTGGGTCACAGCAGAGCTACTTACCTGTGTTTCTCACTCTTGTTTGCAACGACTGAATCATGCCCTTAGTAAGCCATTATTTTGTTATGGTTAATAATTTTATAATCATCAAACTTCATGAGGTGTCTCCAATAAGCTAGAAGTTAATACCTAATCTTTTGCATGTGCATGTTCAGTCTCCAGATGGCAACGGTTGCTGTCAAGCGATCCTTTCATCTGTGTTTGTGTGACATCCAGTGGCTGGCGGGATCAGCCACAAGCATGCTGTCTTCGGTTAATGATTTAAGAGGTCATTCTCTCTGCACAAAACCAGTAGCTCCTCTGGTTATTTTCCCCTTACATTTGTTAAAACACCTTGTTGTCTGTGATATGCACATACAGCTGAATTCAAGCATATGTGCCTAAGATAACTTACTTGTGTCCTACTGAAGTATGCATCATTCTGAAAGGAGCAACCTTAAACCAACAGGGAGAGTAGACAGAGGCCTTTTCATTGTCACAATGTATATAGCTCCTACAGTTCCCCAGGAAAACCATTCTGGTTATTGTGGCTCTGGGAGAGGAATAAAGGTCTCTCAACAACTCTCAGCAGCCTTAACAAACTACAATTGCCAGGTTTCCTAGGGGGAAGACATGACTGTTTAAAGTGGCATAGATGTATAGTGCAGATGGGGCATGCTTATTTTGTTAAATTTGTTAAATAGGTCTCTCACTGTTGCCTGTAGTTTGAAATAATAATTAGAAGTCAGGGTGTTTCTTGGAGTCTGCAGGATGGGAAGCTATGCCTCAAACAAGCATGTTGTTGTTTTTTAATTGTAGTAACTTGCCCTGAGACTTTGGGGTGAATGGCAAATAATAAGCCAAAATAATAATAATAATGTTTTGCTTATAGCAAAACGTCATGGATGATAATGGGATTTGGGGTTTTATTTTTCTGAGATCCATTTAAGAGATAAACACGCTAAATTCCATATAGTTCTATCTGTTTTTTTGGGTTGTTTTTTTAAATATTCAGCCTGAATGCCATTGCTCATGCAGCCCAAACAGAACTACCCACACACAAGAGAGAGGGTGGATGGGATCCCAAGGTTTGAAGAATTACTCATTTTTTATTTTATAAAACCTCAAAGGGTGTTGGGGGAATAAAAATGAATCCCTGTGACCCACATATGTGGAGAACTAATAAAGTGGGGCTTTGCACACTCTCCTGCAAGCAGAGAGCCCCAGTAGCAGAGATTAAACTCACAAAAGTTAAGCAACAGTATAGTGTTAGGAATATAGATTGCTAAACTGTTTTTATCCCATACATCTGCACACAGCAGCTGACCTCTCTTTCTATCCCTCTTGCAATGAGCAGACCCCACACTGTTAAGTAACTTTAAAATGCATTACTTACAGATTCAAGGTCTCAGTAATGCATTGTTCCATGCAGCAGCAAGAATAATACAGGCAAAATACTCTAAGTTCAGAGCTAGCTTAAGCGTGTCTGTCCTCATTGGTTACATGAGGCAGAGAGAGAGAGAGAAAGAGAGAGAGAAGAACAGGAAGATAAGGCTTCACTTCCTCCTTCACTGGAGAAGAGTCTAGGAAGTACAGTTCTGGAGTCCTTAACCCTTTTATGCACTAACTAGCAATCATGTGCATAGTTGTGTTTGACTGCAGATTTCCCCAAAGGGGACCCCCCCCAAAACCAGCCCAGTGAGATCTGACCATGTTTTTTAATGGCCATGTAATCTGACTGGCGTAGTGGTGGTGGGGAGACACAGAAAACTGGATGGGAGAGGGGATATTAATAATAATAATAATAATAATAATAATAATAATACCCTGCCCATCTGGCTGGGTTTCCCCAGCTACTCTGGGAAGCTAACAAAATATATAAACCACCAAACATTAAAAACTTCCTGATACAGGGCTGACTTCACGTGTCTTCTAAAAGTTGTATAGTTCTTTATCTCATTGACATCTGAAGGGAGGGTGTTCCACAGGAAGGGCACCACTACCGAGAATAGAATGGAGTGGTTGGAATTCTGAAAACAAGCACTCCCTGCTGCAACATTTTGTTGCAGACCCTCTGGTTTTTAACATAATAGTTGCCAAGATGCATCTCTGAGATCACTATGAAAAGTTCCCAGAACAGCACATATTGATCTTGGTACATGTTGCAGTATTTCCCCCAATGTAATCTGCTTCCTTAACTTGTGCAGACTTTTATTAAGGCAACAGGAAAAAGCCAAGCATGGAAAATATTACTGTATGCCTTTGGATGCGTGGCAGTAGGGGTCAGACTGAGCTTGATGTAGAAGCTAAAAATGCCATTGATTTTAAAGCACCCTCTGCTTTGCCTTATCCTAGGGGTATATTTCTACTTTATGGATGTGGGTTTTTTTAATTAAAAAACATATTTATTGAAAGTTCATAAAGTACATAATTATATGTGCACTAAACATGGTGAGACATAAATACAGTGGTACCTCGGGTTACAGATGCTTCAGCTTACAGACTCTGCTAACCCAGAAATAGTGCCTTGGGTTAAGAACTTTGCTTCAGGATGAGAACAGAAATCGTGCGGCGGCAGCAGGAGGCCCCATTAGCTAAAGTGGTACCTCAGGCTAAGTACAGTTTCAGGTTAAGAACGGACCTCCAAGACGAATTAAGTTCTTAACCTGAGGTAACACTGTAAAAGAGAGAAAGAGAGAAAGAGAAACAGAACCCATATAGAAGGGAAAATAAGTGTGGGGGGGAGCGAACCCCCCCCAAAAAACTGTATACTTTACAAGGTTGTTATTGTACTTTATGGATGTATAAAAATATTTTGCACATGCAGTGTTTTAGCAAATATATTGCCTGCTACATCAAAATGGGTATGTATTAAGTAGACCTGGCTTCAAGGAGAAGACCGAGACTGGAGTCATAAGCAAAAGGTTACCAACGCTGGCAGGGGACCAACGACAGCTGCGACAGCACTTGCGGGCAGAACGTCTTCAGGACTGCCAGAGTCAATCCAGGGTTTGTTTTCTCACCCCTAACTTTCTCATTGCTGACCATTTTTTTCATTTCAGTGGTAATAATAAGAGAGGAGAAGGTCCTCCCTTAACACTGAAACAGTTCAATATTTGACCATGGCTATAAATACCAGCCCAAATGCAGCAGGATTTTATGCAGAAGAAAACAAAGATAACGTATATGAAACTGTTCTTGGCGAGATCAAGTACTTGGAGCTGCCTCTAGGAATCACTTTAGGGTAAGTAGCATCATATCGCAAAGAATGCACTTTATTTTGTCCTGTGGGGGTGGTTTTATTTATTTATGTTTGGTTATACAGAACTATCCTATCATTCCTTCCGACCTCAGTAGAGATTTAGCTGTACCTAAAACAACCAGTAAAAATCGACACCTCTGAAATTGAAGCACATTCCTTCCTTTTAATGAAATGTGTTATTTCCATGAAAAGTATTTGGGTTCCATAAGTTAAGGCGAAATTCTTCCTAAGACTCAGTTCTTCTGTTTAGTGGCATTATTTGGATTTCTGTGCTGGAAGCAGCTTTGAATTGGGGTACATGATTTGCTGATGGTATTGGCTTGTTTCTGTGAATGTATACTCTTTATTTCCCCTGCTTTTGGAGTCTAAGAAAATGTTATATTTGAAAAATAGGTCCCCCCTGATCTGTCCAACCCCCAGGGAGTGGACTACATTTCATACCCATGCAGATATAGCTTTGATGATTAAAAGGTATTTGTGCAGCTAGCACAGAGTGAATTACCGAAAGGGTTGACATTCATTGTAGCACATTAACTTACTATAGGCTAAAATACAGCAATTAGCAAATAAAAAAGAAAGAAAATACATTTGCATTTCCATGGCCATATTATATATTTGATTACAAGGTATCATATTCGAGTTTATTTTTAGTACCCAACAGAGGTTTTTTTAAAAATAGCATGGCTCTGCTGCCACAAGGATCAGTTTACAAAGATGATTCTGCTAGAAAAACTATGAGAGAGAGCCAACTAAGTCATACTCAGAGTAGACCCATTGAAAGAAGTGGACAAACATTGCACATCACCCAGGATACTTTTATTTTCATGTCACAGTTTTATCAAATTTAACTCCCCCCTCCCCCCGTTTCATATGTTCTTCACCCAATGTACATAAAGTGGAAAAGCAATTTTTTAATATCTATTTGTATTTCAGTCCAGGTAGAACGTTGTTGAAAAATTATGGAAGCAACACTGCCTCCTTCCCTCCTGGTTCTGTGAGGATAGGAGGATGTTTCTTGGATTGCCATATGTCCTCTTTTTAAGGGGTAAATTTTCTGTCTTGGTGGATTTATTGAATTTGCTGAACTGTCTGGGGGTGTGGGAGCAGTCTACTTTTTATGTTGTTTTGGTATATTTTGAAGGGACATTGTAGATTGCACCCGCTCCCCCTCCCCTCTTGCCCCAGGTGTTGTTCTTCAAAATATGGCAACCCTAATATCCCTCTGGAGGGATGCAGGTGGCGCTGTGGGTTAAACCACAGAGCCTAGGGCTTGCCGATCAGAAGGACAGTGGTTCGAATCCCCATGACGGGGTGAGCTCCCGTTGCTTGGTCCCTGCTCCTGCCAACCTAGCAGTTGAAAGCACATCAAAGTGCAAGTAGATAAATAGGTACCACTCCTGCAGGAAGGTAAACGGTGTTTCCATGTGCTGCTCTGGTTTCGCCAGAAGCAGCTTAGTCATGCTGGCCACATGACTGTACGCCGCCTCCCTTGGCCAATAAAGTGAGATGAGCACCGCAACCCCAGAGTCGGTCATGACTGGACCTAATGGTCAGGGGTCCCTTTACTTTCACCTTTACCATCCCTCTATCCAGTTGACCTGTTTCTTAATGTTGCCCTTTCCACACCTGAATAATGTTTCAGGTTGAACTGCAAGGAAGGATAGGACCACGTCAACTGGGCCTAGCTTTATGAGAAACCAAAGCAATTCAACATATTTTTTTTATTTTGGGCCCTGCCTTTTTCAGTTCAAAGAGTTTGTACTGCCTTACCCTCCCTCCTTCTGACACCTATGAGGTATTTACAGAACCATTTCCAGATACAGTGACTCAAAGTGATAGATGCAAATAGTATTTATCAAGAAAGTGATTGTGCTGTCAGTGTTCTACTCTGGGATATGTGAAGGTGTTGTTATAAAAAGGAGAGACCCATTGAGAGTGTGCAGAGTACCGTTTTAGTGTAGGATAACTAGACACCCATCCCACCCATCTCTTCTAAAGACAGAACTTCAGCGACCATCTAAGGGCGTTTCCAGACTGCCGATATTTTCACGTGGGATTCAGCCCACATACCGACAAATCCAGGTTGTGGAGTGGGGACGTTTGCGATAAGGAAAGCGACGCAAAGTACCTCCCGGTAAACAAACAAGAGGGAATGCTCATTCAACAGCCAGCGTCGTCCGTCTAATATCTCTGCAGACCAATCAGGGCGAAGGCTCAACGAACAGGTCGTCTGGAAGCGCCTCCAAGTCCTTTTAGACGCGCAGACCAGTCCTGTATAGAGGTAGGAGCATCTAAATATGTGATGCCCCTCCTCCCTCCCCGGTTGGGATTTGGTGCGCCGACCTCTGCCTAGGACTGGGCTGTCAGGCAGGGTAAGTCCTGTTGGACTCATCATTTCCATGTAAGCAGGCTTCTGGCTTACTTACTGGGACCTACTTCCAAGCATCGGAGCCAACTCCTGGAGGCAGAAGTCCCTTCGCCCCCTCTGATAAAATATTTGACGGGATCGCCGCCCCCCACCCAAATTAATGGACATTGCCATTCAGATGGTGTACGTGCACCACGTTACGTGATCGATTGTGCAGGAAGGGGCTCACCTGCCCCGTATATTTTATTCAAGTTAGCACCCCTGGTTCCAAATACGCACGCACAGGATCGGGCTGCAGGGGCAGGTTGGAGAAAGGGAATGAATAAGCGCGGAGCTGGGCAGTGCCTAGCGCTATGCGCAGAGTTAGGCCCCCACCCCATTGGCTGGAAACAGACTTTCTGGGCGGGGAAGGACGTCCCCTTGAACTTTGTGCCACTGACTCCAAATTAGGAGCTCCTTCGTGCTCAACAACCCCGCGCCTTCCGGCGCCTCCCCGACCCGCAGGGAGGGAAGGCTCCTTGCCACAGCTCCCCGGCTGCCATAGCAGGAGAGCCCAGCGCCCCAGTCCGGGCCACCGCGCGCCCGAGGGAGTTCTGCAGGAGGCGGGCACCTCCGAAGGTCGACGGCTCCTTCCGGCACGCTGATTGGCTCGCTTCCTCTGCGCAGCGGCTAGCCCCTCCCCTTCGAGCCTCCCTCCCTCCCCCGCGGGCTGCCTCGCTTTCCTCGCTCTCGCCCTTTCCCTCTGCGCGCCTCCGCTCGCTTCCCTCCCATCCAAGATGGCGGAGAGCCTGCCGGAGCATGAGCGGATCCTGCAGGAGATTGAGAGCACCGAGACGGCCTGTGTGGGACCCACCTTGAGGTGAGGGGGCGGGGGAGGCTCTCCCCGGCCGGGCGCAGGGGCTGCACGTGCCAGGCTCCCCCCCCCCCTTGCGCGCTCCCCACCCCATCTCTCTCTGGTTGCCACAGCAGGAGCAAGAGCAATGACAGCTCCTCCCCAGGCACACGCGCACATTGGTTGCGGGGAGCAGGCTCTAGGGAGAGGTGCCCCCTTTCCTACCAAGTCTCAGGAAGGGAGATTCCTCCGAGCCTTTTAAGTCCTCCCTCCTGTGGAGTTTCTTGCCCTTCCCTACGTCTTGGGGCGGTGGTCTGTCTTGCTGGTGCCCCCCTCCCCCGTTCCTCTGTCGTCTTTCTCCCTCGTGTATCTTGTCTATTGTACCTATTTCAACCTGACACTTCACCTCTGCCCTTTGCAGACTCTTCTTCAAACCGAAAAGAAGGGGAGAGGGAGAGGTCTGCCTTCCTCCTCCTCCTCCTTCCTCATTATCTGACAGCTCACCTGGCCTCCCAAGACAGGCATATCGGGTTAATCAATAGTCTGAGAAATTCAGTTCTGTGCTCCTTGAAATGAGAGAAAAAATGCACTCCTCTAGAGAAGCTGCACTTGGGTTTCTTGAGTTCTGAATTTGTACTAATTGCCTGTGTTTGGAGACCAATGAGCTATCAAGTGAAGAAGGGAGACACCTTTTTGGAAAATCCTGTTAGGTGAAATGTGAGGGTGAAATGGGTTCTGTAGTTATCCATTTGTCCTGACAAACGCCGCCACCTTTTAGTTTTATTACTGAAGTTCCTCTGCAACTGATATTGGCCTGACCTTTTCTGGCACTGTATTTGTTTTGCTTAATTAGAGTATCCCTGTAGCTATCATGAAGATACGTTTGTTTTTAATTTTTTTGTAGCTCTCTTCTGCCATTTTTGGTTTTTTGTTTTCCTTGGCACTTGCAAAGCTTACATCTGATAGACTCTGGTTCTTGCCTCATCTTGTGTGAAATAGTTGTGAAATATATTGGAAGGAACATAAGAGTTGGATTTCGTATCACCCATTGTGGTTGGAGGAACAGTTTGGATGTTTGTAATTTTTTTGGACCTGTGAAAGCCAGTGGGTGTGTCTTGCTATTTATGTAGTCACTGGACTTGTAAATCGGCTTCCTTTGAAAGTGTTGTTTCACTAATCTTATGTGGAAATGAGGCTGCTCTTATTGTTTCTCACTACAATCCCAATTGCATGCTTTATAGTTGCAACCTGTGTCAAAGAAGTGGGGCAAATCTGTTGCGTTCTTTACTAATTACTTATTGCTGCACAATCCAGTGGGCATATCTCCACAAAGGTGGCTCTCTGGTGGCTTGAATAACTTTAGGTCTTAGTGATTATCCTCCCCCTTTCATCTTGCCTGCAACACCTCTCTTGTGCCATGGGGTAGTTCTACAGCATGAAGCTAGGATATATTTTGGTGGTAGATGTTTCATCGCATAGTGGTTCTGATGTTTCATTATGTCATCTGTCTAGACCAGTCATTCTCAAACTTGTTGTTGGACTACAACTTTCATCATCCCTGACCACTGGTCCTGCTAGCAAGGGATGATGGGAGTTGTAGTCCAACAACAGGCAGGAGCCCAAGGTTGTTGAGGTAGAATATGCTGTGCCCCATTTCTCAGTGCTTGCTTGTTGAATTCACAAAACAAATATTAAATCGGGAAATAATGAAAGAGTGTAAGGATGAGGAAAAAGTGGGATGATGTTCAGAGATAGGGCTTGCTTTCCCTGTTAGCAAAGGTTGAAGGAATTGGGTATGCTTAGGCTGGAGAAGAGGATGGGGGATGGGGTTTACATGATCAGACTCCTTACTTAACTGAGGACCATTGCAGAAAAGAGGACAAATAGTTGCTCTCTGCTTCCCAGAGGACAGGACCAGAACTAATAGATTAAGTTAAAAGATGGTAGATTTTGGTTGAACAGTAAGATAAACTTTTAATGGAGAAATTTAGCAATGGGACCAATTACTTGGGAGTGGGGATATCTCTCTTGCTGGAGGCCTTGGAGGTTAGACAGCCAGCTGTTGGGTGTGTGTGTGTGTCCGTGCTCTGCATTTCCTGCATCCAGCAAGAGGCTAGATTGCCAGCAAGATCCTCTCCAAAAACTCTGCTTCCATACTCTATTTGCGCTACATGCAGGCTCTGAGCTCTTTCTCTTCTGCTCTGGCGTACTGAATCCAGTCAAAATCTTAAACAAGCTGTCAAGCTCCTCTGAGGTTGGAAGCCCATTACAAAAGTGAGCACACTCATTCTGTCACCAGAACTGAAGTTCCTTAAAGCTGAAAAACAAATCAATACTTGCCTTCATGAAACTTTTATTTTCATTATGAGTAGACAAGTCTCCCAAAAGCAATTTGTTCAGTTCCCCTTTACAGTAGGAGGGATTGATGCAGGGACACTAGCTGCACAAGGGTTGAAAGAAACCCATTTCTTTCATTAGGTTTTCTACAGGCAAAGTTTCTGTTGAGTTGTTGGCCATATCTGTCTCTCTATCATCTATCTATCTATCTATCTATCTATCATCTATCTATCTATCATCTATCTATCTATCATCTATATCTATCTATCTATCTATCTATCTATCATCTATCATCTATCTATATCAGGCATAGGCCCTGCAGATGTTTGGGACTACAATTCCCATCATCTCTAGCTAACAGGACCAATGGTTAGGGATGATGGGAATTGTAGTCCCAAACATCTGGAGGACCGGCGTTTGTCTATGCCTGACATCTATCTATCTATCTATCTATCTATCATCTATCTAGGTTTCTCATTCTCTCCTACAAAAGAGAAACAAATGTTCTATATGCCCAGAGAAGTTTCATGTTGTGCGCACTGCATATTTGCCTCTTGTAGAATTATGAACCACTGGAAATGCTGTGTGGAAGTCAGCTGTGTAGGCAGATTTTCTGTGGAAGAGATTCTTACACAATATGATAGGAAATCCACTCTTTGCCTGGTAAAGTTTATGACTTCAGCTTTGTGTGTGCAACAATTTATTAAATAACCATTGTAACAATGCATTTGAAACAGTAATGGGTTACATCTTGCTACAACCAACTATGCTACTAGCACTGGATACAGTATGTTGAACAACTTATGTTGCATTTAAAACATATAGTATTTTGTTCCTATCAGTGTTATGGCGGTTTTAACTAGGCTTGTAGAAACCCTCTTAAAACTTTTGAAATAGATAGATATTTATCAAAGCTGAACCTGTTGCTTCCCACCAGTATTTAATAAGGTTATATATATGCTAATGCAGTATGAAAAGTATTTAAGGCACTTTCTGCATTATAGGGCAAAAAGTATATTGGAACTTAGGCTAAATATTTACTGTGAACAAGGTTTGTGTGTGCATGTGTGTATACTCTCTCTCTCTCTCTCTCTCTCTCCTCTCTCTTTCTCTCTCTCTCTCTCACACACTCTCACACACTTTTTTTTTAGTACAAACAGCCTTTAGCAGATATATCATTTAGACATAAGGATCTGGCTTTCTAATACAGTTGGTATACCTTGTGTCATAAGACGTTGCTTGCGGAGACTGAAACACAGTCTTCTTCACTAAAGTGCATTGCAAGTCTGCAGGTAGAATGACATAGTATGTGCAGTAGTGACTTTGCAAAACTAGATTCTGATACATTTTTTAACTGTAGCATTGGGAAGAAGTTGAACAAGTGGAAATTACTTTGCCACCCGCGTATATCCATGTTTTCAATTTACTACTCACCAACTTTATACAGTATAGCGAAATAAGGCAGGGGTCTAACACAAGATGATCTGAGATGGGGAACTAACTTTAGCTTTCAGGAGCTTGGATAATGGTTAAATTCTCCGGAGAGCCTATTTCAGGGCCTCCATTCCACCCCTGCCCCAATTTATGTCTAGTAAGCATCTGATATTGTTGTCTCCCGTACTTCTCTGCTGGAATGCCTTTTATGTTATTTGTTGCACTTATGCTTCACCTTTTCCCCAAGGAGCTCAAAGTGCAGTACAGTGGTACTTCGGGTTACAGACTCCGCTAACCCAGAAAAAGTACCTCGGGTTAAAAACTTTGCTTCAGAATTAGAACAGAAATTGCGCAGCGGCAGCGTGGCAGCAGCAGTGGGAGGCCCCATTAGCTAAAGTGGTGCTTCAGGTTAAGAACAGTCTCAGGTTAAGAACGGACCTCCAGAACAAGTTAAGTTCTTAACCTGAGGTACCACTGTACATAGTTCTCCCCCCAGTAGGCAGGGCCGGGGGCTGGCACAGTGGCTACTGGGCATGGGAGGGGGGCTGCCTGGCAGCAGGAGAGCTGCAGGGGGGCGGAGCCACTGTTCATCCTTCAAAAATGCCAGCTATGGGGGGAAAAGATCAACAACTTTGGTCCACCCCAGGTGCTGGCAGGGGTTGCTACGCTGCTGTCTCCTCTGCCTCATTTAATCACCACAACAACCCTGTGAGGTAGGTTACGCTGAGATGTTCCTACTGGCCCATTGAGCTTCATGAATGAGTGGCAGTTTGAACTCTGGTCTCCCAGGTCCTATTTTGACACACTAACCACTCCCAGTGAGTCTGAAAGTTATTTTTTCTTTCTTATATCATAGTCTAAAACTCCCTGATATCCTTTTTTTTTTTTTTTAAAGGAAATCATGCAGAGTTGTATATTTGCTACTGCTGTGTGAATTAAATTAAATTCAATTCAGGTTACAGTTATTGAAGACATTTTCCACACTAAAAAAGTGTATTTGATACCTGGGCTTAATTGACTCTAGGTTATTAGTGAAAGATGGAAGCGTAAGACAATGGGCCCATGTTTTCTAGGTCAAAAACACCAGCACATTCTTTCAACAATACTGCATTCAAATTATGTGGCGATGCCTCACTTAATGCTCTGCAATTCTCAGTTTCACAACAGAACTTCAAAGAAAGTCATGTGTGTGCTTAAGGCACCTGCGTACACATTGCTGTTGTTGATGTTTGGATGTTCAGTGAACTTGAGAAGGACGGTATAAGGACAGTCATTACCTCGGGCCCCAAGAAACAATGGTCCTGCTCAAAAGTGGCGCTAGGGTTCTTTGAACAGAAAGTGAGATTTCACGAAGCTTGTTTTTCAGGGAGACCAAGCAGTTCTAACAGGCACTAGGGATGTTGTTATGATTCTTTCCCGGTGGTTTCATCACTTAACAGCACCCAGTATACCATTCGCTACTATGCTTCACAGTAGCCTCTTTGCTGATTGTGTCCTCTGAGGCTTTCCCTATGCCCGTTTTATGTCTGCTTTGCTCAGAATTGGCACAACACCATACAGAATCAAATATGTGCAGGGCCAATGTTTGACTCTTCTTTGGATGGATTTAAGCCATGCTAAGCTCTGGAGTCACTTCAGATTTCAGCATTGCATTTTGCTTTCTTCAGTGAAACTGAGACAACCATCAGAAATAATAAAGGTTTTGGAGCGAGCTGATAGGAGAAACATTAACTTTAGATGTGCAGTGGGAAAGGATGTAATTTCTAATTCCACGGCTTAAGATAACCTAATATAAGAAGCTGGTAATAGAACTGGCAGAGGATTCAGCAGTCAATAGCTGGAGACGATTTACCTGTTTGTTCTCCCTTCTCTCAGCAATTGCTTAGAACTGAAGGAACAATTACAAACACACACACACACACACACACACACTTGTATTGGGAGAAATCCAATTGAATACATTTGGATATACTTTCAGATAAACAAGTGCTGTTTGTGAGAGATACAAAACAGAAAAGGTATTGGAGCCTTTCTTCTTTTCAGGTTATCTCTAGAATGGAAACATAATCTTTTTGGACTCATGGTGTTGATAATAACCCAATAACTTAAGAATGGAAGAGCAAGAAATTAAAAATAATAATTGTAGTTTTTATTAAGTCCTATCATATTGCTTGAGTAGTGGTCTTCGCAGGAGGATTTTTGCTGAAGCTCTGTAAATATTCATTTATTTCAAAGATGATTAAGCTGAGCAATATTGTTACAGAGCCTTTGGCTTTCTTTCTTCCTCCCTGCCCTTTTATATTAAAACCAGCTAGGGTTGACTTTCACTGCTTTGTGAAATCAAATAAAGAACATTTTTCCAATGCCTCTTGCTTGCTGTAGAAGAAAAATCTCTTTTGTAAGGGATTTCCTTTTCTGTTGTAACCATTTCCAGAAGGGTAGCACAAGCTACCAGGAGTCCTGGGGCAACTTAAAAGACAAAAGGTGGCATTCAACTAAGATTTTTGCAGAGTCGACCTATTGAAATCAGTGAACATCAATTTCAGCTGAGGACCACTGAGCCAAATTATGGCACAAACTTAGTGGACGGTGTGGTCTGTGAAAGCTTATGCCACAGTGAATCTGCTAGTCCTTAAAGGGCCACAAGATTCTGTTGTTTGCCTTTCTGCCTGGAATAGCTAAAACTGTCCTAGGCAAGGTAAGTGAGGCATCTACCAGACAAGCGAGGTATAGCTGTCTAGTTCTAGTAGCCCAATTGCCTATAAATAACCCTGCAGTGTGTATTTACCATCGCTTCCTCTGTCAGTGCTAGAGTAAGAGGAAAAATGTCTCCCTGTGCAATGGATCTCTCTCAACTGCATATGATTAGGTTCTGCTTTGGACAAATGTGTACATAAGGTCATCTTTGCTTCCTTTAAGAATTAATGTGGTTTGGGTACTGTCAGCCTCTTGGTTTCTTTAGCTTGCTGACCTCCACAAAATACTCAAGTTCTGTCAAGCTCTGATATTTCAGCTCTTAAGGTTTTGCAATGTCTTATGTACAGTGGTACCTCGGGTTAAGTACTTAATTCGTTCCGGAGGTCCGTACTTAACCTGAAACTGTTCTTAACCTGAAGCACCACTTTAGCTAATGGGGCCTCCCACTGCCACTGCGACGCCGGAGCACGATTTCTGTTCTTTTCCTGAAGCAAAGTTCTTAACCTGAAGCACTATTTCTGGCTTAGTGGAGTGTGTAACCTGAAGCGTATGTAACCTGAAGCGTATGTAACCTGAGGTACCACTGTATGTAAATTTCCTTTTAATAAGTGACTAAGGCATAACTGTGCACAGAATTGCAACCCAACATTTGAAGCTAGAACTCCAGCGGGTTACAATGACCATGGGGGATGGAGGCGATATAAATCTCATTGCTAAACTGGTACAATAACACACACCCCTCTAATCTTGAATTACCTGATGGTGTTATGGGCAAGACCAACATCTGAGCTGCATACGTTTGTACTGTATGCACAGGTGTCAGGAGGTGGGACTAGTCAGCAAGCACAGTTTTTTGTTAGGACTACATAGTGTGACATGGCTGGTGTGTTTAACACTTGGTTACATCTAGAAAGTAACTAGTATTTGGGGAAATCATGTGGAATAAGTTCACTGCCTTCAATATTTTGGTCTGATAATACATTGTATACAATCGTAATTTTACAGGTGCCTCTTTGATGTCAGTGGGTTGCTGTTAGTAAGTCTTAAAAGCTGTTGTATCTAGAGTCTAATCTGTCCTCTAGCTATTAAGCTGAAATTAATAGTTTTAGAGATCAAGTATAGCAAGTTCAAGTGCATGGCTGATATACTCCACACAAACAGCTAGGGAAAGTCCTGTCTAAACATGCTGTGTGCTGTGCTTTAAGAGCTTTTTATTTTGCTATAGTTTCAATAGTTGTGACCAGATCTTGATCTGAAAGGATGCTAGTTGATTCCCACAGTTATAAATGTTGATTTGGTCACCAAAATGTTAACAAAGTAATTTAGTTTTTCTTTGCCAGCAGAAAGAGCACAAGGTTCACTTTCCCCCCTGCCAGTTCATCCATCCAGTACTTTTATTTAGTTAACAAGTGACTACAGTAAAGGATACTTTATAACTTGTTTTTTAGGTCTGTGTAACTAACATTCTTTAAGTGCACGTCTAAGAGTAAATGTGAAGATTTGCAGTGGTGGGTGTACACTAACCTGGAAGCAAGTCATGTTTGGCTATATTTCTCTTGTTGGTTGTATACTTAGGGCAAACTTGCCTTTGCCATGGTGTGATATGCATAATCATGCCTATACAATCATATAATATTTTATGTGTTTTCCATGTGTGCTTTAGGAAAGTTTTTATTTTTGCTATAAAGACTTCATCAGAGAAATGTGGAGCTGCCAACAAATAATATGAAATGTTGATTATCCTTTTTAAAAAGATCAAAGAGACCTGATAATATTAAACTTGATAGATTTTTATTATGCATTGTGAAATAGTGAACAAATGTTTCAATCTTTCTGACTTTCCATGCATCCTAGTAAATGCTTCTTCATTGCACCAAACCAGTTCAGTCTTTCACCCCACACTCCTCCTGTGTCCCTCATTCCATCCGAATGTACATTTAGATAGGAGCTGACCCTGGATCTGGATGAATATTGTAATGTGCAAACGTGGCATAGGTGATGTCCTTGAATACATGGAAAATAGACTCTTTCCCCTTGCTCTCCAAGCATCCTCATGTTCATTGTTGGTGAAGCCACCTACCTTTCCACTTCAATGGTTCCTTTCCCCTCTAGCACTAGGGTTGAGCTAGGTTAGTCAACCTCTCATTTCACATGAAACATTTCAGACAGCAAATGTCTCATTGGCCGCTTTCAGGTGCCCCAAAGCATGGCACAAAAGCGTTTCTCTTCTGTGGAATCCAAAGGACTCATGGAAGGAGAAGGACTGTTTTCTTCTTGTCCTTTAGGGGTAGTTCGCGATAGTCTCTTCCTGCTTCTGGCTGCTCCCAAACATAGATAACAAGTCCTCTGTGTGTATCAGAGGACTTGAGGTGGGAATGGGGTCTGTATCTCTTCCTTGCAGGGGCCAACCCACTCATGCGGCAGGTGGAGAAGATGCACTGAAATCTCATTTCTTGCTTTAAAATAAAACAAGTAGAAATCTGGGCTGCTAATGGGTACCAGGCAGTGGCCATTCTGCAGGACTCAAATGGGGACACCGACTGCTCTGTTCCTGACACAGCTCTGTTCCTGCTATACATCCTTTCTCAAAGCTTGGTCTTTTTGTTTTCTGGCTTGTGCCAAAAGAGAGCTGGGCAGGCTAAATGGCCTAAGGTCCACTTTTTTCTTCTTGCTGTATTACTTGCTGGATGCTAATGGAAAATGTCCATTTTGCAGAAGCGTGCTAGGAAGTAATATTGCTCTTAATGCCTGAACGATGATATCATGGAAGCTTGTTTTCATGTAGGAAGCCGGTAAAGAAGTGGCAGTGTAAGATAAGCCACCAAAAGTGGTTGCTGAAAGAAGTGAATGTGTAAGTTATGGGAACTTGCTTTGTGTTGGGGTTTCTGTGTTGAAAGTAAATTATGTGGAAATGGGTATGCTTCCAGGTCCATTCAGGAATGTTACTGGATCCTGTGACTGCATTTGCTGGAAAGATTTCCATGCTGTCACTATTAAAGTATTGGTCTGCGGCGTTTGCATCATTGTGCCCAGAAAAGAGCATGAGCTTAGTTGTCACAGCATAAACTACAGTTTAATATCCTATCTGTTTCTTGTGAATCTTTACTATTCATTGCAAGGTTGAGATAACAGAAATAGTGAGAGTTTGGGATATAAAATACATCTCCCAACCAATCACTTGAGTAGTAGTATAATTGTTTATGTCTTCGATGTCTGATGTGAGTGTGCTCCACAGGGCAGGTGCCACTACCGAGAAGGCCCTGTGCCTGGTTCCCTGTAACTTCACTTCTCGCAGTGAGGGAACTGCCAGAAGGCCTTCGCAGTTAGATCACAGTGTCTGGGCTGAACGATGGGGATGCTCCTTCAGGTATACAGGGCTGAGGCCATTTAGGACTTTAAAGGTCAACACCAACACTTTGATCTGTGCTCAGAAACATACTGGGAGCCAATGTAGATCTTTTAGTGTAGAATCAAGGCCAATTTTCAGATATTTTTCTGGGAGTATATGACCAAACCTATTCTACCAGTTTCCCATTCGTAAACTTCTTGTTCATTTTTTATTGACGTATCAAGAGGAGCTTAAGCATTAAGCACAACATTGCTAGGTATGTTTGGCTGTTCTCTGTCTGGCCTGATTTCTTACAGGGGTTAGGTTGAAAGGGTGGTGGCAAGAGGAATTAAGATTTGTGAACATTTTAAAGCAAACACTTAAATTTGTAAACAGCTCTCCTGTTAACAGAACAGTTTGATAACTTGCTGCAAAAGTGGAGTTGCATTTGGGATGTAACCAACATTAATCTGATTCAGAGCAAACCCACTGATATGAACGGACATGATAAATTCAGGTTCATTCATTTTAGTGGATTTACTCGATGAGTAGGATTAACGTTGGATGCAATCGGTTGAAGCGAATCTTTGCAAACAGAATGTGGGCTTCAATGTCTTGTTCTGTTACAAAATGGCAAACTTGCTTATTACTGGGAAGGCTTATTGTATAAAATTGGTAAGTAGCACAAAAGCTTTGCAGGAAGAGGCATCTCCTTGCTTTGCGCTGTAAAAACAGGAAGAAGGAAGTCCATTGCAAATCTGGGTTTACTGATTATCCGTTGACATTTCACTACAAAGGATGTCCATTAACAGCCATCAGTGTGATACATGCTTATCCAGACTGAACAATAACTGCTGTAGTGTCACTACTACAGAATATTGACCCTGGTTATAGGAAGCAATGTTAACTAACAAACTGTACTCAGCCCTTTCCTGCTCATAGAAACAGGATACTATTAGTGAGAACAATTCACAGAAACTGCACATACAGGAAAACGTGCCAAATCAGGCAGAACTAAGATTAATAAATTATCTTCCCCTGTTTGCAAAATTTAAGCAGATTCCATTCTTTAGGCATGTTGTAATCTTCTAAGTAGAGCAGTGACTTATTTTTTAACAGGGATGGAAGAGATAATGTCTGCAAGTAGAAAGTCTGTTTAGGGATTGAGAATATGACCATATTAAATCGGTTGTTGAATTGCAGGAAGCACCTGGGCACCATTTTAGGAAAGATTTTAAGGGTGTGTGTTCAGAAAGCTACATGAAATACAGGAAAAATTAGCATCAGGCGCTGGTGATTAGTCACAAATGTATGTTGGTAGGTTGTTAGAGCAGAAACTGTGGCAAGGCTTCCTGAGAAATTGCTGCAATAATGTAATGTTGCTGTTGTTTTTTGTACTGTCACATTTGGGTTATGCTAATTACGGTTTGGACAGCATCCAATTTGAAATGCAGTATCTTGTGTGTGTGTTTCAGGGTCCAGTGAGCTTTGTTTGAATATTTGAAAACTTCCCCTTGCATGCACAATTCAAGGTTACGGTCTAATAGCAGTTTTGTTAGACTGGCATGGAACTAGAACCACATTTTGCTAAGCTTTTGTTACTTTTGTTTCTGTGTTTCAGCAGAGACTGGTTGTATATATGAGGAGGCTGGATCAACGTTGGGAATGTGGTAGATAGAACAAACAAAAGTTTGTTAGCAGCCCTGAGGATAGGCATGGAGGTAGGGTTGTTCATCAGGGCTGCTACCAAACTCCTGCTTGACCCCTTGGCTTTTATGCTGTGGGGTCCTGTTACTCATGTTCTTTAATATCTATATGTATCTACTAGGTACGCGGGTGGCACTGTGGTCTAAACCACAGAGCCTGGGACTTGCCAATCAGAAGGTTGGCAGTTCGAATCCCCATGACGGAGTGAGCTCCCGTTACTTGGTCCCTGCTCCTGCCCACCTAGCAGTTTGAAAGCACGTCAGCGTGTAAGTAGATAAATAGGTACCACTCTGGCGGGAAGGTAAACAGCATTTCCATGCGCTGCTCTGGTTCCCCAGAAGCAGCTTAGTTATGCTGGCCACATGACCCGGAAGCTGTCTGCGGACAAACGACGACTTCCTTGGCCAGTAAAGCGAGATGAGTGCCGTAACCCCAGAGTCGTCTGCGACTGGACCTAATGGTCAGGGGTCCCTTTACCTTTACCTACTAGGAGTAATTATCCGGGGATTTGGGACACAGCGTCATTAGGATGCTGATGAGGCCCAGTATCTCTCAGTTTGAATCTGGTGAGGCTGTGCAAGTGCTTAACTTATGCAGTGGTGGGCTGGATGAGGGCCAATAACCTGAGGCTCCATCTGACAAGAAGGAGGTGATGGGGTGGGCTGTTCTCATGTTCAAGAACTGGGAAGATGTCCTCTTCTTGACTAAGTTGCACTGCTCTGAAGGAACAGGAGCATATCCTGGATCTAGCTTTGTGCATGGAGGCCCAGGTGGCCTTGGTGATGTGAGTGCCCATGCCCTTGTGACGCGGGTGGTGTTGTGGTCTAAACCACTGACCTTCTTGGGCTTGCCGATTGGAAGGTCAGCGGTTCAAATACCCGCAACGAAGTGAGCTCCCGTTGCACTGTCCCAGCTCCTGCCAACCTAGCAGTTTGAAAGCACACCAGTGCAAGTAGATAAATAGGTACCGCTGCGGCGGAAAGGTAAACAGTGTCCCCGTGCACTTTGGCTCCCGCCACGGTATTCCATTGCACAAGAAGTGGTTTAGTCGTGCTGGCCGCACAACCCAGAAAGTTGTCTGTGGACAAACGCCGGCTCCCTTGGCCTGAAAGCAAGATGTGTGCCGCAACCCCATAGTCGTCTTTACTGGCCTTAACTGTTCAGGGGTCCTTAACCTTCACCTTTACCTTTACCAGTTGGCTTTACTAGCTCCATCTGTTTGTGGACTGGGATAGCCAGGCCACAATTATTTGTGTTCTGGTATGCTCCCAGTTTACTCCCATTAAGTCAGCTTTTAAATACCTCCAGTGTTTAGTGATGGTAAACGTTCGGCTTCTGTCAAGAGGGATTTTTATGTAATTGGGGTTTTTATGCGACCATCTCCTTGTCTAGTTGTGGATTGAGATGAGATTGAGCTTTGAGTCCAGCAGAATGATTTGTTCAGTCGCCTTAAAAAAACCAAAAAGTTGCCCAGAAGGAGAGGTCCATCACTGTGTGAAAGTGAGATTCCAAATCCCTGCATTTGCCAACATTTCGCATCTTCTGATTGAGTTATTTTATTTAATAAATTAATAAATAAACAAGGGTACATGTGCCAGTGATGAATAACTTTTCGGAGAATTTTCTTGTACCCCTGCAGAAATTAATGTAAGTGGTGCTTTATCCCATAATCTGGCCTAATGTGCATCTGTAGTATCCCAACCAAGATCTTGTTAATCCCTGGCATTTCCACATAGGGCTGGGAAAGAGTCGTGACTGAAACAAATGGTAGCTGCTGCCAGTCACTCAACCCTGAGCTAGGCAGACCAATGGTATAAAGCAGCTTGTATGTTCCCTTAAGTGTTGCTGATTCATTTTATTCAGTAAGCCACACCTTGTGTGAAGGAGTGCTGCCCTCTAGTGTTCACATGATATTGATGAACTTCAGTGAATAATAAAACAAAAGCATAGGACAGTGGTACCTCTGGTTACATACGTAATTCGTTCCGGAGGTCCGTTCTTAACCTGAAACTGTACTTAACCTGAAGCACCACTTTAGCTAATGGGGCCTCCTGCTGCTGCCGCGCCGCCGGAGCATCTGTTCTCATCCTGAAGCAAAGTTCTTAACCCAAGGTACTATTTCTGGGTTAGCGGAGTCTGTAACCTGAAGCGCATGTAACCTGAAGCATATGTAACCCAAGGTACCACTGTACTTCATGAAATCCTACTATTGTGGGGCTTTCTTATCAGCAGAATTTTGCACGGATAGGTAATGAAGTATTTGGATGAAAAGACAACAAATCCTATGAATTTGAAATGCTGCAAGTCTTTCTTTTCTCAGGAGTACAGGCTTGGAGGAAATGGTAAATTCATAAAGAACATGGGTTCTTATCTGCATTATCTGTTAATTCAAATGGAAAAGGAGCAGAAAAGAATATGTGTCATTGTTCAGAAATCACTGCATAGTAGGCTTAAATGCGCAACGGAAAGAAGTATAAACAAAGGTTGTGTATAAGTAAACTGCCTAACAAGAGTTTTAAAACACGTGAAAAGGAAAATGGGTCAGCAGCTTAATGTTAAGACTGATCATATGTAACTTCAACAACTTGTGTGTGCTATGAATGGGGTAATGCACAATAATTCATTTTAATTTAAGATTTTTTTTTAAAGCCTCCTTGCCAGCAGTACACAAGATATGCAGAGTGCATTAAAATGAACCCAACATAAACCAGACTTTAAAAAAACCCCTTTATTCTTCTATGTGACTGGAGGGTGAACAGTGGTAGTGTTTAGTGAACTTCTTGCTTCTTCTTTCACTAAAGAAAATACTAATTTCTAATTTGTGTTCACTCATACCCATTAAATATTGTTTCATATTTCTCTTGGATCACAGAGTTTGAGACAATACAAAAAAATACTTTATTGTGTGTGCTGATAGGCAAAAGGTTGTCTTGTTTCATGAGACACTGCAAGAAATGATGTATTATAACTCCCACAAGATGGTGCTATTTCCATGTGTAGTACAAAACGGCTATGGAGAGTTGATTGCTTTATTCTGTACTACCTTCATATTGAACAGCAAACGGCCTGTGAAAGGGTGGGCACTTTTATACATTGTATATTATGATCTTTTTGGAAAGACAGGATGCCTTAAGACAACACATTACATCTGTAATGAAAACTTGGGGGACCTTCATTATACAGTATAAAACTACAATCTCCTGCAGTTTATACATGGTGGATTTTCACTTTTCTTTTTGCTATCAGGAACCCGTTTTCTTTTCTTTTTCTGTGTTGGTGTTCTGCCTGCAAAATGGGGCCAATAATGCTTTGAGAAAGGTGGGGGGTGCATTGTAAGTACACATACAGTGGTACCTTGGGTTACAGACGCTTCAGGTTGCAGACGCTTCAGGTTACAGACTCTGCTAACCCAGAAATAGTACCTCGGGTTAAGAACTTTGCTTCAGGGTGAGAACAGAAATTATGTGGTGGTGGGAGGCCCTATTAGCTAAAGTGGTGTTTCAGGTTAAGAACAGTTTCAGGTTAAGAACGGACCTCCAGAACGAATTAAGTTCTTAACCCGAGGTACCACTGTATAGGTAAGGATCACAAAATCACGGGTTTACATATTTGTATTCAGGAAGCTGTATCAGTTTCATTAGTATGTATTTCCAATAATTTTCTGGCTGGCCTTCCCTTTGCTGTAAATCACTATTGATTTCTCTGTTTTATAATTCCCCCTTAGTTTCCATAATTGATTATTCCTCTATAGATAAGTATCTACAATATTATTATCCCCCCCCCCAATTTATTACCCACCCTTCACCATGAGGTTCCAGGGTGGGTTTCTACAAATTAAAATTCAGTATTAGGAACAGTTAATGAATTACAGACATAAGAATAGAGTGGGTCCTGAAAATGATAGATAGATAGATATAGACAGATGTGCACACCAACCACCCATCTGACTGGGTGGCTCCAGCCACTCTGGGCAGTTTCCAATAAATAAGAAACACAGTAAGACATCAGACATTAAAAACTTCCCTAAACAAGGCTGCCTTCAGATGTCTTCTAAAAGTCAGATAGTTGTTTCTCTCCTTACATCTGATGGGAGGGTGTTCCACAGGGTGGGCATGACTACAGAGAAGGCCTTATGTGTCAAAGGCCAGGGGTGTATCATGTATTTATTTATTTAGAAGATTTTCTTGGTTTACAAAAGCGTGTGCAATGTGTCTCTCTCGTATTTCCCCCCCCCCCATGTAACATTTTTACAAATCTGTTTCATTTGTTGAGACATTAGGAAGAAAAGGGGGAAAGAGGTGGAGGGGGGGAAAGCCGCTCTGAGCCCGGCTTCGGCTGGGGAGGGCGGGATATAAATTATTATTATTATTATTTTATAAAGATGGGTAGGGATGAGGTCGGGTGGCGATGTTTCTATTTTACTTATTATATGTAGGGTTTGGTGTCAGCGTTGCTTATGCAGGTTCTTTGTTTTTTACTTGTGTTCCTTTGGTGGTGAGAAAGGTTGGGGTTGGCCTATGGTGTGGTTATTCATTTGTGGTTGGCTGTGGTGGTCTTTGTTTTCATCTTTAGTATATGGCAGAAACTATTTAATGTAAGCCAGACACACCTCTGTGGGAAGGGAATTCCACAGCCTAGGAGCTGCCTAGGTGAAGGATGCCTTCTCCTGGGCCCCCACCACCCTGAACTTCTGAGCACAGTGGAACTACCAAGAGAAACCCTTCTGTGGATCTTAATACTGGAGAGGGTCTGTAGGGAAGGAGGCAATTTTTCAGATATTTGGGGCCAAAGTAATTTATGGATGCATAATGTTGTGGCAAACCGTGGTTTAGCTTGATGTGAGTGAATCTAGTCTCAGTGTGACTCACACAGTGAGAGCCAGTGTGGTGTAGTGGTTAAGAGCGGTAGACTCGTAATCTGGGGAACCTGGTTCGCTTCCCCGCTCCTCCACATGCAGCTGCTGGGTGACCTTGGGCCAGTCACACTTCTCTGAAGTCTCTCAGCCCCACTCACCTCACAGAGTGTTTGTTGTGGGGGAGGAAGGGAAAGGAGAATGTTAGCCGCTTTGAGACTCCTTAAAGGGAGTGAAAGGTGGGATATCAAATCCAAACTTTTCTTCTTCTTCATCTCCAAAATCCCTCTATTTTCCTGCATGGCTCTCAGTTTTCACTAACCATTATTTCCTGCGTTCCCTGCACCAGCAAATTTTGTTTAACACTAACCACTGTTGGTTTAAAACGAACCATATACCTGTACCACATTTTGAAATTGACTCCTCTTAACCAGAGATTGCCAACCTAGCACACTCTAGATGTGTTGAGCTACAACTCCCATCAGCCCTAGCTGGCCTGGCAGTGGTAAGGGATGATGGAAGTTGTGGTCCTAAACATCTGGAGGGCAATACATTAGCTTGCATTTCATCAAACGTTATCTGTGGATAGTGGTGTTATATTGTTCGGTCACTGGGTGGCAATGGGCTTGATT
The DNA here is from genome assembly GCF_965153285.1 of Podarcis tiliguerta. NCBI lineage: Eukaryota > Metazoa > Chordata > Lepidosauria > Squamata > Lacertidae > Podarcis > Podarcis tiliguerta. Next base: position 61,605,724 of record NC_139538.1, read on the forward strand.
GTATTGGGGTAGAGTTGTGAGTTTCCTGTATCTTTTCCTCTTCTATTTTGGAGAAGACAAGGAATGTTTTCCCCCGTACATCTCTGACTGGTGCATCCTCTAAGCCTCCCATGACAGCAGCTGTAATTGTTTGGTGTTGTTTTGCCTCTTACTGTGTTTTGGCTTCCAGTGGCCTGACTTGAATTTCCCGTGTCTGCCAATCTCTGCTTGTTCTCATTTCCCATGCTCCTCGGCCACACTTCCATTCCTCTTTTGTTCTTCTACCAATGCCCTTCCTGCATATGTTCTGCTTCCCTCTGCCAACAGACACATTGGCTTGTGAGTGAGAGTGTTTTTTCCAGTCTCACTTGGTTGATTTCCCTCCTCTGCTCAGCAGCAAAGCCAATGCCATTTATAAGCTTGTATATGTGTGTGTGTGTATGCATTTACCCAGAGACATTTGCAAACTGATGTGAACAACAAATGCCGGGCAAGACTCCCTGGGTCATTGTTGCTGGTGCAAAGGGGAAAATGTGTAATTTGGTGTCTGGTATCTTGACAGGAAGGGACGTGGGTGGTGCTGTGGTCTAAACCACAGAACCTAGGGCTTGCGGATCAGAAGGTTGGCGGTTCAAATCCCCACGACGGGGTGAGCTCCCGTTGCTCGGTCCCAGCTCCTGTCCACCTAGCAGTTCGAAAGCACATCAAAGTGCAAGTAGATAAATAGGTACCGCTCCAGCGGGAAGGTAAACGGCATTTCCGTGTGCTGTTCTGGTTCGCCAGAAGCGGCTTAGTCATGCTGGTCACATGACCCAGAAGCTGTCTGCGGACAAACGCTGGCTCCCTCGGCCTATAGAGCGATATGAGCCCCACAACCCCAGAGTCATCCGCGACTGGGCCTAACGGTCATGGGTACCTTTACCTTTATTTTGACAGGAAGGTCTATTGAGATATCCTGGATTAGGGGGCAACGGAGGCTCTCCTACCCCACCAAACTCAGTCTTCAGCAGGCCACCTCCCACCTGACTAACCTTACTTCCACCCTGTCCACCTCCTTAGTCTCCGTGTTGCTTTTCTAGAGCTCAGCATTGGTTCGAACGTGGTGCTGACCAACCCCAAGGTTGCAGGTTTGATCCCTGAATGGGACAGCTACATATTCCTGCATTTCAGGGGGTTGGACTAGATGATCCTCAGGGTCATTTCCAACTCTAAAATTCTATCAGTCTATGAGCAGGGTGGAGGATGTGAACAAAGCAAGAGTTAGTTTGCTCTGCTATTTCATGCCTTCCGTTCTACTAGTCTCCATGGGCACTGGCTGACTCCCATCTGGGGCTTTATACGTACATAACCGGAGTAAAAGCTCATCCCAAAATCTGCTCTGGACCCCCAAAATCTACACTGGAAGGTCCCTCAAATTGCCAGAGCAGATTTTGAGGGTATGCCAGGGAGCCATGGGGACTGAAGAGAGGAAGTCCCACTCTGGAAGCAGAAGCCATGTTCACTCTAGCTCAGACAGCTTTGGTTACAGCCTAATGGAATCACTGTGGCTAATGCTCCATTTTGATGCAATTAAAAATATACATATAAATTCCGTAAGCCATGTGTACCTTTTAATGGGTAGAAAATAGTGTTGTAAAATAAGAACATCTAAGAAAGTGATGCTGAATCTGATATCTGGGTTTTGAGCATGTCTGTGCTAAAAATTGGTATTGCCCTATATTATTTATGTTATTTTACTTCTGTTTGTCTAGGCAGGCTTTCCTGGAAGGAGTGAGGCAGTACAATGAAGCCAAGTTTTGAACTTTTAGACACTGAGCAGTTGGCATTCATTCTCCGCTAGGGGGCTGATTGTGCAAGCTGATTTTGAACTGTATTTGCCTAGTGGCATGCAAAATGATGAAATATGATCTAGCATAGTTGAAGGCCATACATTTTGTATAGCAGCAATTCGTCTATTTTAATAAATGGCTATTTAGGAGATCTTTGTTGTTTGGCATGCTAAGAGAAGAGTACTAAGGTATGAATAATAGAGCTCAGATCTGATTGCCTGAGTACCTGACTTAATGAAATGAAGTCTTAGTTTATTTTTCAAGCCTTGAGTTATGTGTTTCACTTCCCAAACGCAATTATGACGGTATTGATAACTGAATTAAGTGGCAAATTTATTAATTCATGTTTAATCTTGGATTATTATTTTTAAAAACAAATTTGGAAAAGTTACTGTTATTAGTAAAATTCTAAAAGCCTGCTAATTGCTAACTCAAATGCAATTATTTATATATACTTGACAGGTCTGTATATGATGATCAACCAAATGCACACCAAAAGTTTATGGAAAAGCTAGATGGATGTATACGTAACCATGACAAGGAGATTGAAAAGATGTGCAATTTTCACCACCAAGGCTTTGTAGATGCTATTACAGAACTTCTTAAAGTAAGGGCTGATGCAGAAAAACTCAAGGTAAGGTGTTAGTTATGATTACAATTACTGCAAAGTAGTGAAAAAAAATATTCTTCATAATCACACATTCCTTTTTCGAATATACTGATACATTTCTGTGCCTGGAACATTTTAATTGGTGTAAATATCACAGTGGTGAAGACAGAATAATGTAGTTCCATAGCAAGATTGTGGATGTAAATATTTTAGGAAGTTTAATCTATTTTTTTAACAAGTACCCAAAATTTAGCAGGCTTTCTCCTTTCTCAAGCAAATGCTCCTCCACTCTCTCAAAGGGCAGTTGGAATTGTTGGGATTCTTTAGAAAGATGTTGTGAGATTTCCTCCGAAGTAAATGGTATAACTGGTCCCTTTAGCTCTCTTTACACATTTGCAAGAAAAATATGCACACCAGACAGAATGAGCATAGTTCACCAGAGGTTATGATTAGAACAGCATTATATAAAGGATATTCAGATAACAAGAGACCAAATACAACATCAATGAGGTCATTGAGCATCTTTGTTCAGAAATTAATGAGTTTTTTAATAAACTAGAATGTGCTCCCTTATTATGATGACCTAATGAGTCACTTAATATGTGGGAAAGTCTGAGGTCGAACACTGCCTGCACCTGCGGCATTAAAATGTTGCTGTGGCTTGGAGATTTCCACGTTTGATGTTAATCAACCACCCAGTGTTTGCATTCAGCAAAGTATGAATGTTTAATTACCGTAAAATGCAATCACCATTTCTTGCAGACAATGAATGGAACATAGAGCTCATTGAGGTTATCAAAAAGGGACCAGTGGTCAATTGGGTCAATGATTTGAATTGTTTGACAGACCTACAGAAACAAAAAAAGTTCAAAAATCCCAAGTAAATTTGAGAAGTTTGCCACAGAATCTGTTAGAAAGAACTGTCATAACTAATTGAAGTTAACAAAAACCCTTGGTGATCAAAAGTTCAAGTTCAAGCTGTAGAGTTAATTTGGATTTACATTTCTTTGTTCTAAGTTTCTCATGAAGCATGATCTGATTACAAGGGTGAGCGGCTGCATCAGGGCAATATGTGCATATTTGTCTAACAAAGGTGAAATTATTTTTAAGGTCCAAGTTACTGATACCAACCGAAGGCTTCAAGATGCTGGGAGAGAGGTGAGAAAATGGCGCTTCCTATGTGCTTAATGGATACTTGCGGGAAACACCGTAGGTGCGCAATTTAACTGTGGTATGTTTGGAAATATCCAAGGTGATTGCTGAGACGGAAGAAATCATCCACTGTAGACTCCAGCAGAGGAATATTACAACAGTGGTTGAGAAGCTGCAGTTGTGTCTTCCGGGTGAGTTACAAATCATGTGCAATACTTAAGCAGCACTTGGCAAAATTAGAAGGATGTGCATTTCAGTACGGCTAGTTTAAAATTACCTCCATGTGTTGTCGTTTATTTATTTTAAAAAAGGAATTATCGTCATTGTGGTCCTCGGCAGAACATTTCAGCTGAGATGTATCTCACTTAGCTCTGCTCCCGTTTGATATCCAGTCTATTGGTGAAAGATTATGGATGAAGCTAATGATAATGGCTTAATGCATATATAATGTTGTCATGCTGTTGCAATGTCATTTGACCTCTATTTACACAGGCATTCCCTTGACCTCTTGACCCAAGTCTCCTGTTTTTAATTGCTGTGTTTTAATGGGACTGCTTTATTGCAGGTTTTAATGATGGATGTTTGTTTTCATGTTTTCAGGATTTTTCACATTTGCGTGCTTCTTTTATATTTTGTAAGCTGCTTAGAGGTTTATTTCTGGCATTAAGCGGTATATAAATAAAAATAGCTGAAATCTGAAGCTATTTTAAATTGTTTATTAGGAGACTTTAATGCCTCCTCTTGCAACAGCTTTGAGGCCATGAACAAAGTAATATATATATATATATAGCTCATGAATTAAAATACAATGCCATCATACAAATGCAACTGAAAATGGGTGGGATATTGGAAATAAGCACCAGCAAAGCTTTAGAGCAAGCTAAAATAAATACCATCTCCCTTGTCCTGAATCACTGTTTGTGGATATTTTAGCTGCCGAACCCTTGCACATTGCCGTTCTGAATATGCCAGGGTTGTCCCACGTGGTGTGCTGCTTATTAAGAGCTGTTCTGGTAGAAGGCAATGACCTTCTTTTGTTGTGTGTGTGCCCTGTAACTTGCAAGGATTACAGTAGGTGGTACTGTTGGCATACAGTGTGCTGCTCCCCGTAGCTTGGGATGGATCCTAGGGTACTTCCAATGGCTTAACTTAAAAAAGAAGAAGGTTAAGCTTGTGTTGATGTTGGCTTGAACTTACTGTTTGATTTTACTTTTCTGATTGTTCATGGACTCCCCCTCCCCCTTCACCATTCATTCCATTGCCTTACATGCCTCCCCCCCCCATATTATTTCATCCTCTCATTGTAAAACATCCATGAGACAAGTGTTCATTTGCATATAGAACTGGAGGACATATATGTATTTTGGAACCTTTGCACTTTTTTGTAGTAGGATTTATGTATTTTAATATCTTCGTTTTACACAGTACTGGAGAGGTACAGCAAACTAAAAGAGCAGATGAATGTGAAAAGGTGAGTACAATTCTTATAAGCTGAAGTATTGCTTTTTTTATTATTAATGAATGGGTTCATCCACTTGTCTTCTGCAATTACCGATGGGATGGTAAAGACTACTCTGGTCAAGACATATAATGAATCGTGGTCTGCTCTTTGTACTCTTTTCATGTCTTTGTTTCATGCCTGTCATTACAAATGAACAGATGTTATGAGAAAAATTAACCTTTTTGAAGGGTTTAATGAGAAAAGAAGCCCTGTCTTGTGCAATACGAAACGAAAACGTTTTAAGTTCTGTTTGTCACAGTATTTATCACTTTATTTGCTTTAGTGTTTTAGAATAGTCTACAAATAACTGATACAGCATAGAAACGGCAAAGAAGCTTTCCTTGCTCATAATTTGCTTTTGGCTGCAGTCCTTTGAACATTTTACACAGGTGTAAATCCTATTGAATGCAATGGGAGTGGCTTCTGAATAAGAATGCTTAGGGTTGCACTTTTTCTTTGAAAGCACATTCCAAAGCAGTATTATAACTGTAAAAAAGAAAGAAAAAGTTATTAATCCTTTCTACAACTTATACATTATAAGTGTCTGTTGTTAATCTGTTTAGTATTAATGTAATTGCTATAATTATAACTCCTGTGGAGCTGTGCAATAAAGCACATTAGTACATCTGTCAATTTGGGGTTGATATATATATATATATATCAACCCCAAATTGAAGGGTTTAATGATATAATTGAAGGGTTTATATATATATATAAAATGTTTGTGTATTTGCATGAAGAATCTGAATGAATTCTGGTGAGAGGTAGTTATGGGTATGAAGGCAACTTATCAAAATGCTAATTTGGCAGCTTCGTAATATTTAGTCCCTGCAAGTCTCTCTCTCTCTTGTCTCTTTTTGTCTCTGACACTCTTACAATTGTGACTATTTATTTAAAACTTTTTAACCCCTCTCTTCAGCAAAATAAGGGAGGGCATAGCAGGTTACAGATTCTAAGCCTGAAGGCAAGGACTATGACATGGCACAAATGGAAAGGGGTTTGACATGGAATGTAAAAAAAAGAAAATGCTGGTGCTATTTCTTAGTTACAGAGTTCCTGTAATGACTAGCTCCTAGAAAAATTCCAGCGAGAGGAGGAGCAAAAAATTGCTGGTCTTTCTGAAGAGTTGATGGAGAGGTCCTGCAAACCCAGCTCTCTCCCTGTCCTGCAGCCTGATTGGATAGTGACTGTAGATGACAGCAGGAGGAGGAGCCTGATCATCATTGCATATGATGGTCACTTCTGCTGATCATGCATTTTTCTTCTATGCCACTGATTAAAAGTTAAGCAATGAAGAGCCAGAGAAAGCATCTCAGCTTGTTAGGCTGCATCTATGCATTATGCATAACCACAATTCAGCACTCTAGCCAGGAGATTGCACTTCATTTTTTTGCACAACTGCAAACGTTTCACAGATGAAACTACGTACAGTCGTGAGCATGAGTGGGTGGAGCTAGGGGCGGAGTCGGGCGATGTGGCCGGCTGGAAAATGGTGGGGCAAACACAACTCAGACTCAAAGCGTGCCAAAAGAGGAGTGAAGTCTGCAAGCAGACATCAAGCTCCGGATTGCCAAAGTAGCAAGGCAAGCTGCACGCATCACATGGCAATACATGAAATACATGTATATTCACTGCATTGCATTTACATCTTTTTGGAGAATTTACTGAAGCGAAGCAAAGGGATTTTGGCCCAATCTTTGCCAGCCTGGTGGCATCAAGATGTTTTGGATTGCAACTCCCATCAGCCCCATTCAGCACAGCTGATAGGAGTTGTAGTCAAAAACATCTGGAGGTTGCCAGGTTGGCAAAGCCTGCGATAGCCTAAATAAGCCATTTAGGGCCAGGATTCTTAGTAGATATTATAGCTAAGGATGAACAGCAGCTAGAGGGCATATGGGTAGAACTCTCCACAAAGGTTGCCAATCCTGTACTAGGGCAGTTTCTCATCTCCCTCCCATTTGCTCCTTTTGAGACCCTAATCTTATTTGCACGAAACTGCTCAGACTGTTAGTTTTGTTAGGATTACGTTCAGATGGTAATCAACAACAACAACAACAACAACAACAACAACAACAACAACAACTCTCCCCTTATTTTCTCCAGATATTATTCTGCTTTAAAGACTATGGAACAGCTAGAAAACATCTACTTTCCTAGAGTTAGTCAGTACCGGTTTTGTCAGATAATGATTGAAAACCTTCCAAAACTACGTGAGGAAATTAAAGAGATTTCCATGTCGGATCTGAAGGACTTCCTAGAGAGTATTCGGAAGCATTCGGATAAAATTGGTGAAACAGCGATGAAACAGGTATGTTTGCTGAAATCTAAGCATATTCAAGCTTGACTAAACCAATCGTAATTTAGCCTCAATTCACCTGCTTATAAGGCCTAACATGACAAGAGGTTCTACACGAACACCTTCCTTCCCTCTGCACACCCATGGGTCCCCGACTTGTGCAAACTTTCCCTCACATTTTCAAAATGTAGGAATTGCATGAATCCAACCTGTGTCAGTCTACTCCACTGGAAAATATTTTGGTCTTGGGTGACTTTGTGGGATCCACCTGAAGAGATAAGCCACTTCCCTCCTTCTGCTCCCTTGGCCATTACATTTGCTTTCGTAGGTCCACAGATGAATTGTGTGTGATCTTTTTGTGTGTGTGTTCAATGGCATGCTTTGCTATTACAGGCACAGCAGCAGAAAACCTTTAATACTGGTCTCCAGAAGCAAAACAATTTCCGTTATGGGAAGAGTCCATATATAAATAATGATGGCATTCCAGAGCCAAGGAATAAAATTGTTTCAAAACAAAACCTTGAAGAGGAAGAGGAAGAACATGAAGATGAGGTATTTCAATCTCAAATAATTTCCCTTCATTTTACTTGTTCTTATTGTTCAACCTTTAGGAAACAATCCTGAAATAGGTGGAAGTGAATCTTAGAGTCTCTCAGGGGGCTTGTGGTAACCCATTAGACCATTTAGCTTTCTTTTCCTTTTGAACAGCAATTTTCCACATGAAAAAGCCCTCAGTTTTAAAAAAGCAGTTTGCTACATCAAATGGGGTTGAGGAAAGTGGTTTTTGGATTATCATTTTTTACAATACTCACTTGTACAAAGTACTGGCACATCTTTTTTCCTGCCCATGGCAGCCATTTTGTGCTGACAGCCATGACACTTTTATCAATATATGTGAGTCCCAGCACTACATTATTATTTTTTACTAAATAAAGAACAGATTATAACCATTATTTTTATCCCATGAGGAAAGAGTGGAGAAATAAGTGCTCACTGAATATTATTCAGGCAATTTTGATTTAACTTAAATATTTGTAGAAGGGAATCATACTTTTATCAGGCCTTTATCTGTCAAGGGCACCTGTACAGTTACCAAAATGGCTGGATAACTGATCATGGCAGTCTGCCTCCTATCTAAATGCTGACATCCTATTTGGCTTACTGTTATTACAGTGGTGCCCCACAAGACGAATGCCTCGCAAGACGGAAAACCCGCTAGACGAAAGGGTTTTCTGTTTTGGAGGTGCTTCGCAGGACGAATTTGCTATGGGCTTGCTTCGCAAGACGAAAATGTCTTGCGATTCCTGGGGTTTTTTTCCGCTCCCCACCCCCTTTTTCTAAGGCACTAAGCTGCTAATAGCCTTTTAGCAGCTAATCCGCTAATCCCTTAAGCCTTTAATAGCCGCTAATAGCCGCTAAACCGCTAATAGCGCTAATCCGCTAATCCGCTAATGGGCTTGCTTCGCAAGACGAAAAAACCACTAGACGAAGAGACTCGCGGAACGGATTCTTTTCGTCTTGCGAGGCACCACTGTAGTTTCTAATGCCCATTTGATTTATGAATGTTATGCTGTAGCTGAATGTGTTTTGCTTTGGATCCCTTCCTACAGGTTTTGACAGCTCACGATCTGGTAGATTTTTCTCCAGTTTATCGATGCTTGCATATTTACTCAGTTCTGGTACGTATATCATTCTTTTTTTTGTGTGGGAATTTTTTATTTTTACATTCCTCTTATCCTTTTGCCTGTTTTCTCTCTGTGTCTCAAAACTACATGAGTTTTCGTAAGACCATTGCAGCTACCTTAACAGAAATCCACCTGCGTTCTAAAAATAATGTGAGTGTGCTGTTTCTGCCAGCCTCTGTTGACATCCTTTAGTTTATATCCATTAATATCTGTAACAGGATTTTTATAAGATTGTGTCCATATATGCACCTTCCATCCAGAGTAGGAATTCATGAGAGATTTCCAGTTTTTGTTATTGGGTGATCGGGAGAGAGAGAACCTGTTTCTTGGTAGCAACAGAGCAACCATAATTGCTATCCCAACAGAACATCCTTCGTATCAAATTAATTATGGTTCTTGTGTTGTTTTAGATAAGAATATGCTCACTATGTAGGGCAGGCATAGGCAAACTCGGCCCTCCAGATGATTTGGGACTACAACTCCCATCACCCCTAGCTAACAGGACCAGTGGTATGGGATGATGGGAGTTGTAGTCCCAAAACATCTGGAGGGCTGAGTTTGCCTATTCCTGGTGTAGGGTAAAGAGCACACTCCAGCAAATGAGTTAAATATACCTAAATTCAGATGTAATTTCAGTGGGAGAATTAAGCATAAGTTTAAGTCGCTCCCGTTGAAAGGTACGGGAGTGAAAAACTGTGTGTTCTGTTGGATAGTTGCAAGATCTTGCTGATGTAACTAATTTGACAAATATGACTCATATGGCGGGGGGACGGGGGACCACGAACAACTCAAGTGGCAAAATGGAAACTTTAGAGCTTTCCGAAGATAAAATTGTAACTAGTAGCTTTGATACAGTAGAAATACTGTACTACTATTGCTGATTAGGCATCACAAGCCTTTTCACTGGTTGGAAAGTAGCTTTTGTGTGCTTTGTTTCTTGAATAGTCATGGTGATGGGGAGCAGTGGTCAGGACTGGGGAAGGGATTTAACCCTTTCCCCCCTGCTGTGGAACTGATCTGGACCACCCACCCCCACAGCTGCTATTTACTTTGTGCGTTTAGGAAGAATGCTACTTGAAAACCGTAAATGCTCCCGCTAGGTAAATACTGTGCTGTACTTGCAATTATGCTACAGTAGTTGTTTCAGAATTACATGTTGCTCTTGGCTGAAGATGAAAACTCACATGGCATGGTAAGTACTTACATACGTAGGTGTCCGTTCCCTGAATCTATTTTTAGAGTAATAGAAAGTACTGTATAGTTCTCTTGATCTGATAACGTAAACCACCAGCTTAGTTTACAGATCTTGTATTTTTAAATAATCTTTCAGCTTTGCATTTTGAGAAAGCCATCTGAGTGTAGTGGGTATTTCCATGTCTGCAATTTCTTATTACGGTACCCAATATATCTTTCTGCTTTGAATTTACTAATTAATGGAAACCTAAATAAGTAAGCTAAGCTAACCGCAAGAGTAGTAAAGCTGAACTTGAGCAGTTTAAGAGGGTTTTTTTGTTTCGTTTTTAAAATTCTGCTTACATGCAAATTATATTAATTTCAGTATATACAGATGAGTCAATGTTTGTGGTGGTTTTTAAGTAGACAGATGGTTCTTTCTGAATGAATCATCACGATAAAAAAGATCTAAATAGATTTTTTCCCTCTACATTATGAAGAGCTCTGAGAGTCAAGGGACCATTTCCCCCCATTTCATAGAAAATAGAAACCAATGAAGTATAGAGGGTGGCCATTAAACACGTGCCACAAATAGACGTTTATTTTAAATATTAAATGAAGTCTTAGCAATGTTAATCAAGGAGAGTGAAAAGCACACCAGAAAAAGGTTTGTTCTCATTTTACTCAAACTGATATTCCACACCACATAACTATACTACTGAACATATTGAAACTATTAAGGAAGATCATGCCTTTAACAGCAATGCCTACTCTATTTACGGTAGCCCCAATCTGTGTGACATCTTTAAATCTGGGCACGCTATGATGTTTCCAAACCTGAATATAACTATCTAATTAAAATTTAGCATGATGTAAGGGAGAAATAGCTGGTTTCTTTTTTCTTTCCTTTCTCTCTCTCTCCCCCCCCCCCCCCGGGTCCCACACTTTCAAAACTGTACTTATGCATGATCTGGATAGATTTCTTGAGTGCTGAATTGCTAAAGTACTTTGCAAGAATATGGCTTGGGTGCTAGATTCAGATGGATGAGAACACAACTCTGCTCAATTTATATACCAAAGGGTACCCATTTCCTTTCTCATAGCAATATATAATCAACTCTAACCATGTTGCTTAATAGTAGTAAATCATATTTGGAAACTTTAAACTTCAAACATCATAAATGGGTTTATTTAATGCTGTAAGAGCTAGCCTTGATTTCTTATTACCTGTAGAAAAACAGCCAGTACTTTTGGCTGACCTTTCAACATAGTAACACCACCACCCCCATTTTACATTTTCAACTAAATTTAAGATTCTTGGCAAAGCATCCTTCAACAAAGTTGATACCCTTCCAAGCCCAAGACATCAGGAATAATTGTCAGCTTTTCATGTTGTTTTAAATTTCATCAATTGGTGGTGGAAACCTAACAGTGAACAAATCCTTGAGAGGCAAGATATTCCCCCCATGGCTATTGAAATGACACAAATCAGCGTTGTAAGTTTTCTTATAAATGATGCAAATTGGAAAAGAAACTGTTCTTTTTGTTCTAAGTAAGGAGTCGTTGAATGTCAACTTGCTGTTCAAGAGTATTGTCAAAATGAGTTGGTTGAACCAAATGTGAAATTAGGGGTAGGGAACAGGTTCCATCTGGTAGGCTGGATCCTGAACTCCATCACCTCTAGTGGACCACTTTGACATTTGGGCGGGTCCACACTCCTGTCAGTCACCTGGTGTTACAAATGAATGTCTCAAATGAAGTGCTTTTGGGTGTGTTTAGAGTATTGCCATTCCACAAACGTAACATACATTTTTGTGTGTGTACTTTCACAAGATATTTTTTTTTAAAAAAAGGTGTATGTATATATTTATTTTCCCCTTTAGGGCGATGCAGAGACATTTGAAAATTACTATAGAAAACAAAGAAGGAAACAAGCAAGACTAGTGTTGCAGCCACAGTCAAACATGGTACTTAATTTTCCTTTTAGTGGAAATTGGTCTGTTTTAAAATACTTAACATATCAGATAACTTAAACTGTTTATATTTATATATATTGCGTTCTTTTCTTAAAGCATGAAACGGTGGAAGGTTACAGAAGATACTTCAGTCAGATTGTAGGGTGAGTTCCAAAACATGGGTGTCTCTTGCTCTCCTGCTTTATAGGCCTCTATTTGTGGTAGCTTTTGACTCTTCAGCTTGTTCAGTGTTGATTTGCAGCAATGCTAACTGCATTTTTGCCTAACCTGTTGACTACTGCCTGCTTCAGATGTTGCCAGATGCCTGGGAGGCGGGGGGGGGGGGAGAGCAAATAACTCATGCTCAACCTCCATCCCAAAATAGCTTAAGCTTGCTTGAAAGCAAATCTTGTGCTTACTCTCGGAATGGGGTTTCCAGTTCAACCCCCCCCCCCCGTTCTCTTTTCCCTGGCCCCACAGAGAATTGTCACTCTCATCAGTGTATGTGTACCATAAACTCATTGACTGTCTGTTCGGATAGGAGAAATTGGTTCTGTCCCACAACCTTGCCCCCACTGCTGGGGTCACAAATTAGCTTTATGACTGCTATTGCAACTCAGTTACTAGTTTCAAGGCAAATGACAAAGGGTGGCTTTCACCCTCAAGCTGGTTTGTGTAATCCTGTTAAACACCCTCTAGCAGCAAACCCCATAAAAATTGGTAACACTGGTTTAAACCTGTGTGTGTGTGAGAGAGAGAGAGAGCAAGAAACAAACAAACAAGAAGCGGGTTGTTGTTTGGTTATATATGATTTTAACGGCGATTATTCCTCTTAACTATTTTCTATGCGTTCAGTTTTTTTGTAGTAGAGGATCACATTTTACACGTAACCCAAGGATTGATAACGAGAGCTTACACTGATGAACTTTGGAACATGGCGCTTTCAAAGATTATTGCGGTCCTTAGAACTCATTCGGTAAGTGAGAAGGTGTTGAGAAGATGCCCTTTAGGTTTATTTACTTAAAGAACTTCTGAGTGTGTTTAAAGGAAGGATAATGTCAAAGTAAGGGGGTGGGGAATCCAGGTCCATTATTGGGAGGGTGTTGTGGGTTTTTTTGTAATTAAAAATTGCTCAGATTGGGGGGAGAGCCTGCCAAGCTTTTGTTTGTCCCACCAGTCTCAGGCTGTGAGCCACAGCCCTGGGCTATCTGCATAATCCTTTGCTGATTTACAACTCCCTGGGTCTTCCAAACTGTGGCCTTAGTCCGGCAGTTTAGAATATGCAGAGTTAATCTGCTGTTATTATTGCAATCCGTCCTAATTAGTTTCAACTGACCTCTTCATTAGATCAGATTGAATTAGTTTAGTGCTGAAAGCAGCACCAGGAAATAGTTCCTAATTATCATTCCAAAACCCCTGTTTCCAAAATAAACTTCACCAGCGGAACCCTTAGAGCTGCCCTCTTTTTTTTGGTACTTCTGTTGCAACTTAGACACAATGCCTTGGATCTCTTTCCAGCTACTTGAAACTGGAACAGTGCTGTTAATTTAATATCTGTATTATTTGGTTGAGGGATAATTAATCACTATATAATGTGTGTCATTTAATGCAAAGTTATTTTTGCTCAATTTGCCCAGTTGAATACCTGCATGAGAAAGAGTGGAATAGCTTCAGTTGCTTAGGAGCACTCAAATTTGGGAAACTGCCCCATAATATGAGTCAAGCCATTGGTCCATCTAGCTTAGTATTGTCTACACTGACTGGCAGCAGTTGTCCTGGGTTTCAGATTTGGGTCTCTCTCAGCCCTACCTGGCGACGCCAGAGATTGAATCTGGGACATTCTGCATGCAAAGCAGATTCTCTAACCATTGCTGACAGAATGGGACTGTGGCAACCTGTGTGGTGTCCATTGTGATTAAAAAATAATATTCACACCACCTCACAAAAATAGTAGTAATAGTATTCATTTATTACCCACTCTTCATCCAAAGATCCCAGGGCACAAAACAACAATTTAAAACACAACGTTGTTATTTCAAAAACAAATCAATCAATATAAGGACATTCCAATGATGATGATGATGATAATAATTATTTTAACCCCGCCCACTCTGGGCGGCTCCCAACAGGATATTAAAAGCACAAAAAAGTCAAACATTAAAAACTTCCCTAAACATAGCTACCTTCAGTTGTCTTCTGAAAGTCAGGTAGTTGTTTATTTCCTTGACATCTGATGGGAGGATGCCACTACCGAGAAGGCCCTCTGCCTGGTTCATTCATGCCATTTTGTTGCTGAACTGTTTTGTAGATGGATCATTTTGAGCAGTTAGAATAGTAGACTCATAGAATTGTAGGGTTGAAAGGGACCGCAAGGGTAATCTAATACCATGTCTTCCATTGGTTAAAATTCAATTTTTGAAATACAATATGTGGTTTTTACCTTTCAGTCCTATTGCACTGATCCTGATCTTGTTTTGGAGCTGAAGAATCTGATTGTCGTGTTTGCTGACACCTTGCAGGTTGGTGGTAAAATACTTTGTTGTAAGCATTTCATTGGGTGTCCATTTGCAGCCCTTCTGTTGGCCAACTCAATTCAATTCAATGTCTTAACAGTAAGCCAAGGAAATGTATTATTTAAGGACATACCGTATTTTTCGTCCCGTAGGGCGCACCGGCCCATAGGATGCACCTAGTTTTTTTTTGGGGGGGGGAAATAAAGGAAATTTCCCCCTTTATTCCCCCCCCAAAACCAGGTCAGGGAATCCAAACCAGGTCGGGGAACAGCGGGATGGCGGCGCTCCACCTCCCTGCTATCCCCTGAGCTTGTGGGGCTGGCGCTGGGGAGAAGGCTTCAACGAAAGCCTGCATTCGCCCCATAGGACGCACACACATTTCCCCTTCATTTCTGGAGGGGGGAAAATGTGTCCTATAGGGCGAAAAATATGGTATATATATACCAAGGATGCCTTTATGTATTGATTGCAGGCATCAACTCTTAAAATTTTGCAGTATCATATTCTTACTTATACTCACTTGCAGCGATAGCATCCTTTAAAATACTGTTTTTAAACACTGTTTTCCTAGGGCTACGGGTTTCCTGTGAACAGGCTCTTTGATCTTTTATTTGAAATAAGGGACCAGTACAATGAAACGCTGCTTAAAAAATGGGCTGTATTGTTCAGGTTAGTATCACAGAATATGAAGATCCTGTTTCAAAGTAATGTTAACCAGTTTTGGTTGTTCTTTCGATGGCTATATAGTTGCATATATCCAGCCAGGGGATTTCACTTAAAGAAAAAAATTCTAGCTCTTTATAATTATTGTCAAAGTTACAATTGAAAGTGTGTGTGAAATGTGTGAAAGATGGAGCAGGACTACAGTGTCCTACATAGTCTTTGTTTATCTCCATGGCTAACAGAAGCTGTCTAAATTACACAAAATAAACAAATACCTGAAGTCCCACGGGTTTATATTTCCTACCCTTGGACACTCTGCCTAACAGGCAATCACTTTTAAATAGTGCTGCCTCTGCTTCTATGTATCCCTTCCCACCAGCGGTTCACAGCTGCTCCTGTCCTCAGACTTTGAGCGCTAGCAATTAGATGGTTCGGGAGCAGTCTGTGACACCAGAGCTCAGCACATGCTTAGCTCTCAACGTTGAAAGCTGTAGAAGTGCTTCACTTTGGCTAGATTGTGCCCATATAGGTTTGCCGTGTGCTTTAGTATTTATGTTTCTAATATGCTCCTTTGATTGCACAGGGATATTTTTGAAGCAGATAATTGCAGCCCAATTCCCGTCTCAAATGAAGAAGAGTACAAAATTGTCATTAGCAAATTTCCCTTTCAAGATCCGGAACTTGATAAGGTAAGAAAACACACACTGTGCAAAAGCACCTGGGGAGGCATTCTGATGATCCTCCAAACCAAGTGCACTCCCTTTTTCTTCTCTTCCTTGTACACATAGAAGAGGAGGCTTTTTCCAGTTAGTGGCAAACCATTGTAATTTTGTCTGAATGCAGCAAACTGGTTTGCTCAAATCCTAGTTTGCCTGCAAGCTAGGATCAATTTTCAATATGTGTCTGGTGTATATGCACAATTTTGTTTTTGAAGTGTATGTATTTCCATCTTTGGGACTTTGGGGTGAAGTATAGATACTTAAAATAAATAATAAGTAAATATTATTGTCTCAGTGCAGATGTAACAATTAATTAGGGATGAAGGCGAGGACAATGGGATTGTGTGCCTGGGCCCTTCCTCTCAGCTCATCTTCTTTTGTGTGTAGATTTCCTCTTACTACCCAATCCTCTTTTTCAGTCCTTAGGTGTTCTGGGCATTAATCTGCTGAGACAGCAGTACACACTTGTAGAATCCTGTAAAAGGAGAAATAACCTGATGAATTGGTGTGTTTTGTTTTTTTGTTTTAAAAAAGCAAAACTTAACATACTTATAGCCTCCCTTGCCTTTTAAAATTCAATTTATACAACTTGGAATGTATGGCTCTATTTATGGTCCCAACTTGGAGAGATCTGAATACTGTAGCATATTTTTATATGACGAATTGTGTTGTCAGTCTCTTGCCCATCAGATGTGAGGAATGGCATGTCTCTCCCTATGCAGGGGGGGGGGGACTACAGAGATATCACAGCCAAATATAGCTTAGCACAGGCATCCCCAACCTTCGGCCCTCCAGGTGTTTTGGACTACAATTCCCATCATCCCTGACCACTGGTTAGCTAGGGATCATGGGAGTTGTAGGCCAAAACATCTGGAGGGCCACAGGTTTGGGATGCCTTGCTTAGCATATGATATTAAGGCCCTTTTCTCCAACCTGCTTAGCTTTAGTCACTTTGAAATGCAGCGTAACATGACACATATGTGTTTTGTTTCCGCAGCAGGGTTTTCCAAAGAAACTTCCAATGTCTCAGTCAGTGCCTCAGATTTATATCCAGGTCAAAGAATTCATTTATGCAAGCCTTAAGTTTTCAGAGTCACTTCATCGCAGGTAAGCATTTACAAAAGCTGTGTGTGTGTGTGTGTGTGTGTGTAAAAGACATGCAGGACCTATGTATATACACAAGAAGAAAGGGTTGGAACTCAGAACGCAAGGTGTGCTATCTAAAGGTCCCAGGTTCAATTCTATCCCAGGTGGGGAAAGGTAAGACTCCTCTCCGAAACCCCTGAGAGCTGCTGTCAGTCAGCATAGGTGATGCTGAGCTAGATGGAGCAATTGCGAATATGGTAAGATACAGTATAACAATGCGTGTATGAAGATGGCTGCGTTACCAGATAAGGAATCTGCAAGTTGCATCAAAATCAAACAGCTGGCAGTCTCCTTGCAACTAAGGAGCATATGAGATCATTGCTAGTGTTGCAGCCTGGTTAGGAACATATAGAGGTGCTGAAATGTATTAACTAGTATCTGATCAGGTAGCTGTATACACAACTCCTGTTTCTGACTTATGCTTATTTTGGTTATGTTCTTCAGAAAAAAAGTATCCAATATATCCAAACTCATGTATTAGTTATACTGGTGGAAGAAAGATTTTGGTCTTGAAGTTGTTATTATTATGCATTTCATTTCTATACTGCTTTATATTTTTGAGGGGGGGAATCTCAAAGCGGTTCATCAAAACATCAAAACATCAAAACATCAAACAAAGCAATCCAGAAGAAAGCAGTACGGTAGAAAGGCAATTACAAAGTATACATTCAAAGCTATGCAATTAACAGGAAATGAAAATATTATCTTAAAAGAGTTCAAAATAAAACATTATGAAGGAGGTCAACTACAGAATGCATGTTTAAAGCATTAATGCAACTACAGAATGCACATTTAATGCTGCCAAGTTAACAAAAAATATTTTGAACATTTCAAAAGAAAGCATTACTAAAAGAAGTCTAATAATAATACTACTACTACTACTACTAATAAAAAAAGTTATTTATATCCCGCCCTCCCCAGCCGAAGCCGGGCTCAGGGCGGCTAACAACAATAAAATAGTGCAACTTTCTAAAAACATTTCATTATAAAAATTAATTAAAATCAAATTGATGGCAACCATAAGCTTAAATTCTGTAGAGATTGCCAACGGAGGGAGTCAGGCTGCGCCCTGACCAAAGGCCTGGTGGAACAGCTCTGATATAAAATGTACATATAGAGCAGCACAATTATCGAGAGAACAAAGTATTGTCATCATTACATTGTTTTGAATGTATATTTTACTTCCTTCTGTAATGTTTTATTCTGGATTGTTTGGTGTTTTAATGTAGGTGGTAAGCTGCTTTGGTATTTCGTTCCATAAATATTTAAAGTGGTATAAAAATGAAATGAAAAACAAAAGTAAGTATAGAACATATCTGCTGCTCTTGCTGCCAATCCCGCTAGTAGTGGTTTATGGCAGGGAGGCAGCTGCAGAAGCCAGACTTGATGACCTGGGTCTGCACCACGAAACAGCCAGGATGGACTATGATATGGAAATATGGCTAGCACCAGGCATGTTTTTCTAAATCCTCATGGGATTTTCTGGAATTTGCTCTGTGGGCCATCTCATTGCCATCCCAATGTGGACTATAGAGAAAGTTTTTATGGGCCTGGGAATAGAGCCCTCCACTGTTAGTGAAGTTATAGACAGATAGAAACTTTAATGTTGGCTGGTCCTAAGGAAAATAGAGCGGCAGGTCAACGTGAACCGGGAAGCAAAATCCTTCCCACATCAGTAGCAAAGTGAGTTTTGTGAAACCCATAGCATCGTGTTCAACCATGTCAGTTCCAAAGTGACTAAGAAATGCCACAACGTAGTCTCTTCTCTTATGGTAACCCTGAGTAATATACCGTACCATGTTGGTTAAAAGCTGACCTACTTGGGGAACATAATGAGTCAGCCTCCACCTAGAAAGGCAGGGGTGTGAAGGGCAGAAGATCGTCCAAGGCTATTCATGGAGACAGATACAATTTGGGAAAGTTGGGGCAAACCTGAGTAGCTTCTGTATGTCTCCTTGTTAGGGACCACCTTTATTCAGCCTGCACAATTATTTTAAAGTTCCATCAGTGGTTTAATCATTCGTTTTCAAAGCATCTTAAATTTTTGCATTTCAGTTCAACAGAGATAGATGATATGCTTAGAAAATCGACAAATTTGCTGCTGACTCGAACTTTAAGCAGTTGTTTACAGAACCTCATAAAAAAGCCTCACATAGGTTTGACGGAGGTAAGTTTTGAAATGCATGCCTCAGTGTTCTGGGTGCTCTTGTGCGTAGTTCTCTGATTCTTCAGACTTTCCCTAAGGGCCATTCATGTCCTCCAAAGCTTCTCAACTAGAAGCTCCTGAAAGGGAACATGCCCACCAGTATAACTATTCTTTGCTTGCACTCAGCAGTTACAAAGGGGAGTATGGGGCACATTCAATCTAGAGCCCTCTCTTGGGTTCACCCAGGATAATGGTGGCACTTAACAAGCCCAGAAAGTTATCACCACCCTGCATGAACTGTGATGAATGATATAGGATGCATTGTCCTCTCCAAGAAATGGGAATTCTGTAGTTGGCACAATGATGCTTCTTGGTAGATAATGTATTAGGTAATAGTAGGTTCTCTGAAGGTGGAAAATTTGCTTCTTGTAGCAATCCATTTACAACCTTGTAGCCTTTGCATGTGTGCATCAGTCAGTATTGCTAATAAGCATTCTGAATAATCTCCTTTAAATGAGTTGTGTCTCTTCTGCTATAGTCGATTCAAGTTCAGTTGTGTATTGCAAATGTATTTTATCAGAATTTGTCCCTTTTCTGTGTTTTCTGTTGCTGTTAAAGCTGGTGCAAATTATCATAAACACAACGCATTTGGAACAAGCATGTAAATACCTTGAGGACTTTATAACCAACATTACAAATATTTCACAAGAAACTCTCCATACTGCAAGACTCTATGGTCTATCAACGTTTAAGGTATGCAAAGAGTTACCATCTTTTGGTTAACATTTTTAAATACACAGGTCCTAACCAGGGAAGACAATTATTCTTTTCTGGGTATAGCTTGGTTTAGCTCTCTGTTTTGGGAGGCAGGTTATGAATGTAACAGCCAGGAATGTGTAACTCCACCAAAAATATTATGCAACACTACTGTGGCTTTAGTTCATAATTATTGTGGGGCAGATGTCATTGTTTTTTGATGGTTGTCTTAATTTAAATTGGGATAATCTCATTAAAGTTAATCCATGATGAACTGTGTGCCATATAGGTCTTGATGGGGTCATATTGGGAAGGAGGCAAAACTGGAACATATTTGTGCCCAATATTGTCAAAGCTACACCTACATATTTCTCAAACTTGATCATACATGTTGGTAGTTATCTCATACTGTTTTTAATTAGCAAAAGCATGCCATTGTTTCCCAAGGAAACACATGTGAAAGAATGTTTTAATCAGGTTGCCTGGCTAGAATTATTGCACTGGCATCTCATGCCTTCCATACATCATTGTGGTCCTTTAGATTTGCCCTCTTCTCTGGAAGTTTGAAAGCCATAAACAAACTTATTCTGCCATTAGGGGTTGGAATAAGAAGCAGTTTCTCATTCCTTGTATGCTAAGATTACCAGATTTTTTCCCAATGAATCCGGCGGCACTTTTAAACTTCAGTAGGAATGATAGGATTTTGTCAGGGGACTGATTTGTAAATCTGGGGACTGTCCCCAGGAAACGGGGACATCTGGTATCCTTATTGTATGCACAATGATTAGCATCGAGTTTTACTCAGAGCAAATCTACCATATTGGCCTGAATATAAGCTGCACCCGAATATAAGCCACCCCTTTAAAATTGGAGGGGGGGGGAGAAAAAAAAATACCTGAATATAAGCTGCTCCCTTCCTCACTGATCCTGGCTGCATACTGGGGGGGGGGGGGAGTTGCGCTGTGTTGCCAGCGGCCTTTCCCCTTCCTCGCTCTCTCCCTTCCTGGCCTTGGGGGAGAGGATGGGGGACTGCGCATGGGGCGGGTGCTGCTTTGCCCCATTCCTGGTGCTGTTTACTCTGAGCTCCTGGCTGCATACCATAAGTTCACGAATATAAGCTGCACTTTAACTTTTCACGGTCGGAATTTGGGGGGAAAGTGAGGCTTATATTCAGGCCAATACGGTATTGAAACGAATGTGCCTAACTTAGTCATGTTCATTAATTTCAGTGGGTATACTCTGTGTATAATTTAGTTCAGCTGGTCTTCAGCTGGTAGGTCAGGACCCACTTGTAAGTCTTGGCCTAATCCAGCGTGGGGAACAGCAGGAGCACTACCACCATGCAAATACATGAGGACAGATTAAGAAACTGGCATCCAAATGCATATTGACAGTAAAAGTGTGTCCTGGATCTGGAAAGGTTGAAGATTCTTGACTTAGTTGAATACCACCTCATGTCTCTAAGTCAGTTCAGGCAAGTTTCTATATAACTTATACCCTAGCACCCTGGCAGATTTCTGGTTGAATCTCTCTCTCTCTCTCTCTCTCTCTCTCTGTGTGTGTGTGTGTGTGAGAGAGAGAGAGAGAGAGAGAGAGCTTTCCCCTTCCTTGTCTGCATTATCCATTTGCCAGAGAATGAGGCAAGATACTTTGTACAGGTTATTCATATTTTACACCTGAGCAAAAACAATGCAATTTGGAGCCAAAATAAAATGGCGGGAATATCTGACTGATGAATATTTTAGAGATTGCAAACCAGGACTTCGTTGTGTGCTGCAAAAGGTTCTCAATGTTTGACAGATATTACTCCCAAATAAGAATATACAAGATGGCTTGTCTAATGTAAAGGAATGTTCGATTCCCCCCCCCCAACCATTGAATAGCCATTCTAACCCCCAGTCCCAGGCCCATTTCACATACTGTTTTTCAAACTCTTCAGCTACAAATTTAGTTTGGTAGGTAAAGTGAGGAGCTGTTGTTTTGAGAAACCTGGTTCACACACCCTTTGGGCTTCTGGGATGTTTTATGGATTATTCAATCCTAGATATGGTATTTCCCAGAGGCAAAAAATATTTGTTGAGTATGTTAAATAAATAAAATATGTGGAGTGGTAATGTAAAGCGCATCATAGGTTGTTTATTCATTTAGTCCTACAAATTTGTTGCATTTTGTAAAATAAGTGACGAACACACAAAAACAGGAATTGGTTGGTTCCATGACAGCTATATCTTCCATTTCAAATAATTGCCTTATTGTGTATACACCCAAATGCGACAGGATTTCACAGACCAACAAACTAAACAGGATTATTCCTACTGAGGCTAGTTCTGTCTTCAGTACTTTTAATTTTGTAACTAAATCTTAAAATAAACCTATCAAATTCCAATGTTAATCTCTGTTGTCAAGGTTAACGGAGGACATAAGAAGGATAAAGGCATGCTCAAAGGAATTAATACCATGCTCCTGAATTTTCAGCCTTGGGAACACTTAATTTGAGGAGTTGCACTGTTATGAATTTTAGAACCAGGGCAAATGGCAAAGATGACGTTTTCCATGTGTGCATGATCTTCCTACAGGATTTGCTGCATTGTAGCTTTGATCCCATGGGTTGGTTCTGTTGAAATATGGAACCACATTTTATGAACTTTCAAACAGAATCTTATTTTCATATATATATAACAGAATCATAGAACTGCAGAGTTGGAAGGGACTTCAAGGACCATCTAGTCCAACCCCCCTGCAACTAGATCATCATACATGGCAGACAGCCTTTGCTTAGCAGGGCACTGGAGAAATCCTCAGAATCCTACTGATTGCTGTATCTGCTTAATACAAATATTTAATATAACTGTTTCTTACTGGGAATCTGCCATGCATAAAAATAGTGGCTGTCTCTGCAGCTGTGTGTCTCATCCACCCCCAAATAGAAAAGGATACACATGGCAAACTTCCTTTGGGCCATCAGGGAATCCAGCACAGGACTCAACATTACTAGACCTGGGCTTGGAATTAGAGTGGTGGCAGGTGCAGGGCAGAATTGGTAAAATTGTGCCTGCCGAAAGGAAGCAGGCACTGCCTTCTTCTCTTCAGATGATGCAAGGAGCTGTCAGGCGAGACTTCTTTCAAGAAGCTAATAGACTCTTCTTTTCTATGATCGTTGAGAAAAGTTTTGTTCATGGATGGAAGGGTTACCCCTTTGCGGCTGAAAAGATCTCAGAGCTATTCTTCCCTCCCATGGATTCTGTTTTTTTGGGTTTGATGCAGAGAGAAGGTAGGCGAAAGAGAAGAGAGTCTTTGGCTCTCCCTTCCCATCCTCCTGACAGTCATCAGTTTTCAGTCTTTTGCTCAGACAAATTCATTATGGTTTCCCATGTGCCATGTTTACATTGACATTAGGACTAGGAAGCCCAACAGGTCATAGGAACAGGGCACATGTTACTGCAGCACTGGTGGGCGGTAAGGAAATTTTACCATCAAGAAAGATTCATTAGTGGGTGTTAGGTATAAAAAGGTTGACTACCACGGTCTGGAAGTTGGTTGAGTGGAACTCTGGAACGCAAAGACAGTTTTAGTGAAAGTTTTAATGGATATTCCACGTGAAACCAGTTGTAGCAACAGCTGTTTTTGTTCCTGTGTCAGATAAAAATGTTTGTCCCCTCGTTATTATGTTCTGTGAGAGTTCACAGTTTGCTGCCTATGTGTATGCTGCATCTTATGTATACTCAAGAAAGGAATATACTAGCCTGTCATCTGTGCTTTGGCTTAACCTTTTCTTTCTTTCTATTTTCATTCTGGGATTAAGTAAAAGTATTAATGAAGGGCCTCTATATCAAGCTATATGCACATTATCTAATTGTCTGTGGGACCATGCTGTGACTGTCATTTGCAGTATCTAAGCTCCTGGAACAAAACAAAACAAAACAAAAATCCAAAATTAATTGCAAACAAAGCCCAGCCAGGTTATAAAGGCATACCCCTTTGTAGATTCTTCCCCCCACCTCCTGCTCTCTATATTACTAAAAACGTATTATTTTTACCCCAGAGAATCACACCAATGCATACGCTTCACTTGTGATGGAAAATCCTTTTTTTATTAATCCTTGTGTACCTTCTTATCAAAAGCTGAACACATCTCATCAGCCTAGCTATCCTGCCGTTTGGCATGCTCTGCTCTTGTTAACTGCATCTCCTGGAGGCAAATTGTATCAGTCTTAATATTTTTTAAAAAATAACTTGGATTTCTCTTTTGCCATTCTGTTGTTGTTTTTTAAATGATACACCTTATGCAAAATAGTGTTCTGTGACTTCTTACAGCAGAAGGTTTGTAGATTTCAAATTTATTGGTTTCCAGTGTCTTTTTTTAAAAAAATTATTAGTGACGTGTCTAGATGCTCTACATAAATAACTATAGCAATCCAGATTTAGTCTAAAATGCATCCTTACCAATAAGAATATACAGTTGTGTATTATTTGCAGTTGATCATTCCAAAACATTAAAAACGTGAAACAATTACCGTCCTCTCACAAAGTTTGTCAGTTTAATCAAATTAAACATAAGGAGAGCCCTGCTGGATTAGGCCGCCCTAATGCAGCATCCTATTCCCGCAGTAGCTATCTGGATGCCCAGGGAAAATCGGACTGCAAAAGCACTTTCCTCACAAACCATGTGTTTGTTTGGGCCCTGGGTGTGAGAGCCAAGGTGCATGTGCAGAGTCCTGGCTGAGAGCAAGTAGGCTGAGAGGGGAAGTGTGTCAGAAGAAAACCCCGAAATCAGTCTCTCTATATTAGTAATATGTATTAATGTTACATTTATATATGAAACGATGGCACGTTTTTGTAACGTTTGTTGTTCCTTGAGTTGCCTGTTTTATTTTTCTCTTCACAGCAGAGGAATAACATGTCTCTATGCTGTGAACAGAAAAATAAAACAGTGGTTTAGACATGGACTCCATATATAGATGGATTACAATAACAATGATTGACTCCCCCCCCCCCACGTCTTGACCCTCATTTGCTACATTTGAAGAAACTAGGATACTAAAACTTCAGCATACTTCTGTTGTTCCCCATTCCCCAGGATGCAAGACATGCTGCTGAAGGAGAAATTTATACCAAACTTAACCAAAAGATTGATGAATTCATCCAGCTTGCTGACTATGATTGGACAATGAGTGAGCCAGATGGGAGAGCCAGTGGCTATTTAATGGATCTTATTAATTTCTTGAGGAGCACCTTTCAGGTTTTCACTCACTTGCCTGTAAGTATACAAATTGCAAGTAATTGCAGGTTTTATTTGTAATACAGTCTAAGGGTGCTAATGGCACACGTGGTGGAAGAAACAACAGTCCTGGGACCTGTATCAAACTTGCTTCGATCACAGATAGACCCAGTTCAGAAATGGGCTGAACTCTTGAAAAAAGAGTTCAGCATCGCAGGATTGGGTCTTGCTTAGTCTCAGGATTATGCATTCCCCACCCAAGCCCTTCTCTGGTCTGGCCGCTGGAGAGTACCAGAAGTTTCCCCTTTCTATTTGCAATTAATCATAATTAAGCACACTGTCTGTTTACAGGGAAAGTGCAAACCCAAGGCTTGTTGTGGTTTGTTTCCATCTTAGCTGGGCCACTGTGATATTCTAAGCAGAAGTTGGTCCACCATTAACCATGCTGTAGTGTTTCATCTGCATTGGAGCTAACCAGAATTTGCTTTATCCGGAATTAGCAAATGAGATTCCAGTCCTGCCTTCTTCTTTTTTGCTTCTCCTCCTCTTTTTTTAAAGAGCCCAGGCTAATGTTAATCATGGTGCCAGTGCCAACATTATTCTATTCCACATCTAACAATGAAACTACAAACCTGCTATATTTCATTTGAATCCACAACAGTGATGAAATAAAGCTTGGTTCTTGTTTTCTTCTTTTTAAGAAATTCATTTTTAAATGCACCGTAAACCAGTGCTTATTCACATATAATTGCTAGAAGATAAGAGAACCAATAATAATTCCTTACAGCATTGGGGGAAAACACTGCATGTTATGAAAATTCTCATTCCAGAAGTTCATAAACATTGACTGCTTTTCTATAAATCTGTCGATTTGAGGTTTGTAATAACTTGCTGTGAGATGAGTTGTTTTGTTTATAAAAATATTAATCTGCTGCTCCCTCATATAAAGTATCAAGGTGGTGTCCAATGGTATATACAAATGAAGTAAACTATAGGATAGCATAAACCAGCACAATCTCCCATATTGTGAATGGTTTTGCAGGTGAAACAGTTGCTGCACAATTAAGTTCTTTTAAAAATGGACGTTTGCACACAATAACGTTTTCTACATTTTGTTCTTCCACTGCCCACCTTGCTACAACAGGAAAGTGTTTAGTGTTTACAGAGCTTTTGGGAAACATGGTGTAAAATGACTAACACCGCAACACAGGGAAGATTTTAAACTTTCCCCCTGAATCTTTTATTTTGTTTTGTTTTTTAAATTGTACCCAGGCTAGATTTTTTTAAAAAAGTTTTAAACTATGTTGAAAACCACTTTGAGTTTCTTCCCCCTAAAATATAAGAAGTATGTAAACTGTTGTTATCAAGTCAAATATTTCTTTGCTTCAAGTATGTGGTCATTGTCTATTTTATGTTCTAGTTGTTATTTTGGCTGCTTATTAATTGGCTGGTTATATTTATGAAAATAAATATAAGTTAACCTGCTCGAGTTCGACTTAAATTTTATTTCATTGAAGGCAATGGACTCCTTATATTACAGGAGTGCTTCAAGAATAAAAATTATGTCTGGTCTCTGCGATTCATCCCGTCTAGTACAACTTGTTTTCTTGTTTTGTGTGAGAGTGTTTTACACTATATCTAGACGGTACTGAATCAAAGAAGTTAAGCTGGAAAACTTCTGAGATTCATTCAAAATCTATAATTCTGTGCTATGCTCTGGCACAGTGCAAACATGTTAGATTTCCTCAGTGGATTGTGTTTGGCTGCATTGGCAAGTGACAGAGATTAGACTTGATACATTTAACCAATGTTATTCACCATGGCCATGTTTGTAGTAAGAGTTTCCCACAAGCTGGCTTTCTCCAGATGTTTACTGACACATGTTCAACCATGGCTAGCCTGCAGATGTTGTGCAATGGAAGAGAAGTCAGTATGTCAAATATCAGGTTGTAGCTGAAAACACTTTAGTAGGGATTGAGAGCAACAAGGGCAGTTGAGAAGGAGGAGATGGATGCTGGACAGTTCCTTCTGAGAATTATTTGGCAGGCCTTGCCTGGATCTTCACTTGCAGCAAGATTAAAGACAGTCACTTTACATCACATTGCTGATGAATCTTTCCTGTGTTAAGAAAGCTAGCTCATGAGGATTCACAGTTCTGTTCCAGGCCTTTGCCTGCTGTGCTGATTTTCAATTTGCAGGGAGTTTCCAGATGTATTCTGGACTGGCATACCATGCTGAAGGTATGAAGGAGGGTTGCCTTCTTGAAAAGATGGGGGTAGCAAGACTTGGTTCCAAGAGAAGCAGGATTTCAATTCATGGAAAGGCTTGGCTGACTAGATCAATGAGAAGCCTTAGGTGAAGGTCTTGACATTTGGTTGGTAAGTAAAGGAAATTTTACTTACAACATCATTCGTATACTGCCCAATGAACAATGTCTTCGGGTGGCTAACAATAGAAGTTTGAATCCATGAAAACAGGGAGAGCTCTAAAAATCATACAGTGAGAAATCAACTGCATTAGGAAACCAAATAAATGGGCACCTATAGCAGGAAAACATACATTAGTGCTCCAGAGCGCAAAAAGAAAGATCTTAAAATGCCCGTAAAAACAAAAAGGCCTTCATCTGGCACTGAAAAGACTTAGGTGCTGGGTGAGTTTTACATCTGAAGCAGCTGTGTGTACAGAGGGGTGGGGGCAAATCTATATCTCTTGAGAAGTTTTTGTTTGGGAGTTGATGGGGTGGGGTGAAGTTGCCTTTAGAAAAAAACCTTCTCCTCCCCTCCAAAAAGCAACCAAACAAAAACACCCTCCTGCAGAGATGCTGATAGAAGCCAAGTTTGTAGACAGCATCCACGTCATGCTCTGTACTTCCCAGGTAGTTATAGGTAGGGGGAAAGCTTCTTTTATTGCTGAGAGACGAAGTGACCATATGATGTTGCTCTAGCTGATCAGATAATTGGTCCATCTAGCCCACCTGTGACTGTCCACCACACTCCAGGGTCTGCAAGTGCCCATTGCCTCCTAATCTGGAAAGTGGGATTCATAGGTTGTTATCAATAAGGTTATTGGAGAGATAAAGGTGGCTTTGTCTTAGTGCAGGAGTGGCCAAACTTTGTTGGTCCAATAGGCTCCAATGGGTAGCTTCTCGGTGTGTCTGATTTATGCTAAAAGCATAAATCAACAGCTGTGAATGTAAGCTGCTCTTGTGAAGGAACAATTTGGGAGTATTTTCTAAGATTCCCAATTGTTCCTTTACTATCCTGCACCTGACGTCATATGCCGTCAGGTGAGTGACAGGTAGGCTTGGCATGGGGGAAAAGGACTTGCAGGCCAAATTGAGAGGCCCAGCAGGCCTAATTTAGCCCATGGGGTGGACGTTCCCCACTTATTCAGTAGGGAAATGTATCTTAAACTATTAAATACTATGTCCATTGAAACTTGAAGCAAGTGTGTTTCTAGGATCAGACTGTAAGTTCCTAAGCCACAAGGCTGTAGGGGAAATCTCCCCATATATATGCCACTTCTGTAGGGTTGTAGTAGTTATGAGTTTGTAGCATCCTTAGTGAACACAATATATTATGCAGCCATGTTCTTTGACTTGTGCCTGGCTACATCTTTACTATAGAACACGACCAGAAGCATAACCATGAAGTGACCTGGCATGGTCTCATTGGACAACAGATTCCAGAGGAGTCTTTCTCCAGAATTTCTATAATATCATTTTTCAAGCAAGTGTCACTTATTTACTTTTGACTTCAGGGATGAAAACATCTAAAACAGACACTAATGTAGAGGCAGCAATGTAAGGTGTGTGTGTTTTACACTTGCCTGTGAAAGCCTTTTAGTCATAAGTGTGTAGCTTGGTCAGTTTCTTAATATCTTAGCACCTTTTCGCATACAATGAATGGATTTGATCCGGTTTAGCTAGTCTATGGATGGAAATGCTCTTTCCATATTTGGAAGGCACTGAGATCCAGTAGAGTAGAATAGGAGCCACTGACTTTTTTGGAAACTGGAGAAACTGTGGCTGGCACTATACACAGATCCACTGCAATGAAGTACACATCAACTTAATGCTTCTTTTGAGGCTAATTTTGGTCAAGGGAGTGGATTCCATGCACACCAGGAGAGGTTTCTCTGGGCACATGAGTGCCCGGAGTGGAGATTTCCTGCCTGAGGAAGCTAGGCAGGTGACCCCTCCTTCCCATTGAGGCTCCCTATTCCATCTCTCACACTGCTCTGGAGGCTGCAAAGGAAAGGAAGACTAGGTGAAGTTTGTCTCCCAATCTTCTTCCTCCAGAATAAGTGGAACACTACTGAGCACAACTCTGACTCCAGCCTCATAGCGTTTAGCTATAAAGTACATCTGCAGCCCACAATAAAGCTATCTTGTCTTTACTATGAGATATCTGCACAATTATCCTTATTGCCTGTAGCTTCCGTGGTGTCATCTGGTTGCTAGATATGTTTCTTTAGCTTCGTTTCCCTAAAAGTGTCTTTGTATTATATTTGTCTGTGTTGCCACTTGATAGCAACAGCATCGTTGTTGTTGTTTTAGGGCAGGGTTTTTTTTTGTGTATTTGTACTGAAAACAAGCCTTTTTACATTTCTGATCCATTTAACGGATGGATGTATTTATTTTTAAACACTGTCTGTTACTATTCCTTACACATATTTTTAGCAAAGTAGCGAAATAACAGATTGATGATGGCTGCGATGTAACATTTCCCCCATGTGTGAGCTGAAAGCACTTCTCCATTCACACAGACCAGGGTTGATGCTTCCTTCTGTCAGTGGCTACTCATGACTCAAGGGATGCTGCTCTGGAGAAGTGCTGATCTTGGAGAACAACATTTTGCTGGGGCAAGGGGTGTTACAGGGATCTGCTGCTGCTACAAAGGGGCATCCCAGAAGCCCCAGTACACAGTAGTAGACCATCTGCAGAGATCTGGTTTAATCCAAGGAGTTTTGAAATTATATTTTCCCAAAGCTCTTCAAATAGCACTTGAAATGAAATCTACCGAGCCTGTCTCCTGGAAAATACTGCTTATGCAGGATATTTTACTTCTCTGGCTTCTAGTACTGTGCTGTGTATTAATTCATTACACTTTCATAATATCACTTAAAAATTGTGTCTATTTGGCTCTTACAGCTGCAAACAGAAGACTAATTTGGCTGAACCATGGCAGATCAATCTTGAATAATAATTTCGAACCATTCCCATCTTCAGGAAAGAAATCCTTATTGGCAGACATTACTTATTTTCTCAAGAGCCCTCCCCTACCCCCTCTGACTGCTACCAAATGCAATTTAATGTTGACAGTGCATTTTTATTTTTTGTTTTGTTTTGATTGCCTTACTGGTTTCCTTCTCAGAATAACAACAATGACCATGCAGCTATGTCGGTAAGTAGATGCAAGCTGAAGAAAAGCATGCACATGGAAAACTTAAACTATGAACTGCCTGCAGGCTTATTGCTTCAATTCTGAGTGACTTTGTTTAAAACCCCCTCTATTTATACCGATCTGACTCTATACTAAATTGTGTAGTTGCATGCAGAATCCAAGTTGAAGACTAACCTTGGTTTTTGGACATCAAGGCAGAAGGAACCTTTTAAAGCCTCATAGAAACATGATAGGGCATGTGTTGCATCTGAAATGAGATCATTCAAAGGGGACCATAAGACCTCTTGGATGGGAGGTCAGGTGTCAGAATGCAGCTATGGGGATGTGCATACGAAATAAGGTTAAAATGGCTAGATAGTGGCTGAGAATAAAGAGCTGGTGAAAGTTTTAGACAGTCTCTTTCAAAAACATACTTTTTGAAGTGAGGAGAATGTCTGCACCCAAATGTATTTCTTAAAAGATGATGGATTGCTTTAAAAGATTCATGCCCCAATTATTTTCAGGTCACCGACTCATTTTGAGTAGTTTACTTTGGTCCAACATAAATATTTGCATTATAATGAATAACTGCTACTTTCAGATTTGCTAGCGATTGGAAAGCTTCCTCCTTTATTATTTTTTTAAAAGGCTGATGCAGAATTGTGTTCTACTCATTTACCCACAGGACACTTTCCCTACTTTATAATGATTTTGCACCAACACTTTGGTAGAAAAAGTATGCAACAGACGAGATATGATGATCATGTTAGTTCCACGCATGTTGTGCTATAAGCATAAATAGTTGCAAGGGGTCAACTCATTCCACGTCCCCTTCCACTGTGACTTCTGACTTTCTGAAGACAAATTTAGAGGAAGATAAAAATGCTTAAAGATATTGTTGCAGATAATGCCGGGGTAAAAAACTCATGAAAGTATTGATAACATGAAAGGTAATTCTGACTGACAGTCAGGATGGCAGCCATAAGGAAATCTGATGTCCTAAGTGCAAAGCAGTCCCCCAAATGGCTACCATATGGCAGCCATGCCTTCTCCAGTTATCTCTAGATAACACAATATTTCATTTGCTGGTCAGGGCTGCTTCATGCATGAAAACTATAACATGAGCAGATCCCAGTTATACATCATAAAGCTTCACTTGTCTGAAGCATACACATGTATTTTATTTCAATGCATATTCACCATTAAAGCATGTTGCAAAGCTGCATTTGGTTGTCTCTCTTTAAAATAGCATATTGGTATGTGGAGTATAGTTTGAAACCTTATATCCAGCTCAGCGGAATATTTATCCTTCAGTCACGTATTGATAATTCTTACCATTCATGATCTTCAATCTAGTTGAAAAAGTGTGCTTCTAAGTCGTTGCTTCTGTTGTTTGATTCAAAGTTTATTCAGTTGTTCATGCAAATCTGTTCCTCCCCACACCCTGCCCCTGTTCTAATTTCTGTACATTTTAAACATTTAGAAAGAAAGCAGTGTGTGTCCTAACTTGCTTAGAGAGGACAACTGGGAAAATGCCCTCTGACACTAATGTATTTCCTGGATATTGAGACCCATCTCTAACACAGCAGATAGAGGCACTGAAGGGATGGGTGTTTTCCAGTGACGTAGTCATATTAGTCTGTTGCAATGAAAACAAGTCTTCTTTTACCTTTAGACTACAGAAAGGTGTTATAGCATAAGCTGTCATGCACTACAGTCCCCATGATCACATGCAACAGGATTAATGTATGGAAGAAGCCCAGGCTTACTTACAACCACCTTCCAGCTGTACTGGTGATAGTTATGAACATAGGGAATTGCTTTGTACTACATCAAGCTGCTGGTCTATCTAGCTCAGAACTACATTGACTTGCAGTGGCTCTACAGGGTTTCAGTTGGGGAGAATGGGAAAGTATTATTAGATTGTTTATTTATAATTTCTCCACTAAGAAAAGCAATTGGGTGGTTTGCCCAGCATTGCAGAAGAAGTCAATATGCCAGAGTTAGAAACTGATCTTCAACTGATTTCGTAGCAGCCTTATCCCTTTTCTCAAGTAAAACTTACAGTCACCTTGATTTGCTAAGAGCTAATTGGCCTTATCTTTCCAGAGTTGTTACCAGTTGTTGTGAGCCATTTGGCTTCCCCCAGCTCTGCTAAGGATTTTGCTGTTATGTGTTTGCTTTCACCTTGGAGTTCCTCAGAAAAAAACATTTGCAGATGCTTTAATTTAACTGTTAGCAATGGTGGAGGTAACACAAATGAGGTGAACAATTGAGTTATCATAATCTAATTCTTGTGTGGTCTAAAACAGACTTTGAATATTCTGGGGGAAAAATGTAGGATATGCTGTTTCCCCCTCAACGATGATATATAAAAAATCACTGGCAAAATTAGATGTTGGTGGAATGAAAATGGTTAAAGTTTGTCTGATAACTAAGCCTTTCCAAGAGTCTTTATGTTCATAACATATATTCAGAAACCATTATCACAGAATCCAGACCTTTGTTTTAAGATCACAATCATGTACCATGATCCTAAAAAGCTGCTAGCATATTTGCCTATGATGTGCTCGGATAAAGCATCCTAATTACTTTCTTAGCAGCTATTGCCATGTGGAAGTTAGTTTGACCATCTTAATCAATTGCTTCTGTGTTATAGAAATTGCAGCTATTCCCTGCATGCCTTTTAGATCAGTTTTTAAGAGACACAGTTGTAAATACACCTATTATTATAATGGGTGTTGTTGTTGTTTCTGGTATTTTTATGAGAAGGGGTAATTTAGTGCTGCTATTAGATCAACAGGAAGATTCAATTCTTGCTATCAGGAGAATACTTGATTTAGCATTCTTAAATATGTGAGTTACCCTTTAGATTCAAAACATTGAAAAGAAAGCTTTTGCTTAATGTGTGATTTAATATTGTTAAACTAATTATGAAGCTAGACTTTCAGATGTAACAGACAAGTCTTGTTGTTCCCTGTTTGCTTGGGGGTTTGTGGATTGTGTTTTATTGTTCCCTTGATTGGCAGTAAAAGCCTTATTTCACAGCTTGCAGCGAGAAGCTATTGGATAAAGGGTGGTGGCGCTCCACAAGCTATATTCAAAAACTGTCAATCAAAAGCCCACGTAGGCTACTTAGAGAATGGAGTTTCTTACTGATTCTTCCAAATGTCGTCTCATGCTGTCCTTGATTGGCATAGCCTGGCAGGGAGGATGGATGAATCTGTCACCGGCTGGTTAATTGTGTTGCCGGTCTCAGTCTGACATCAGGTCTTTGACTCTTAAGTGGCTCAATACAAAACAAATTAGCAGATTGTAGTCATATTTCTCATCCTATATGCTTTGACTTTGTTGAATGCAGTCCATAAATCATATTGACTGACACACTACTGAATGATGAAAGCTGCTTTTGAGACAGCTAGCTATGAGTCTAGAAAGCAGCACCGTGAAGGTGCCATGCAAGAAGGATGCATATGGCTGACCCTTTGGGAATTTCCTAGGAGCCAAATGTCTCTTTACAGCAATTGTTCTTAAGAGAAAAGCTTTCGGATACTACAGAAAGGATTTAACATGTCAGCAGATTCTCTTTTACAAGTTCCTTTGAAATCTAAGACGTTTGTCTAAGGGTTTTCTTTTTCTCCCAAACTTGTATTTCAGCAAATGTGACGGGTGGGTAAGCTGAAGGTGTCCTATCTTCTAGCAGGTGTTATTGGTGGTTTCTTTTTTAATGTAAGAGAATACTTATTTCTTGAACTTTGCCGTGATGGTATACAAAATATGGATAATTGATGAATCAAGACAAAGGTGTTAGTAGTTGTTGGGTAGTAGTAATTGTAGGGAACTGAAACAAAACCGTCCCCCCCCCTTAAGTTAAATATACATAATGGATGTAAGAGCATCAAACAGGGATCCAATGCTGATGATTAAGGATGATTTTTAAGGCCAATGATGAACATTCATTCAGAATCAATGCAATGATGTTATACCGGTAGTTTCTTGCATGTAAGAAATTGAAAGCGTTGGGTAACAAAAGATGCTTCAAACTGCCCTGTTAAGTCTAGAGACATGAGCTCACTTGCTCAAGATGAATTTGAACAAATACCTCCTTTTAACCCGCCCTCATTTGCCAGTTTTGTGCATTTTCAATTTGGAAGACCTGTATACTTACAGCAATTTAAAAGTTACTGGTAAACTGAGCAGTAAAAAACAGATTCAGGTGCTTATGACTTACAGTTAAAAGTTCAAATGTTTAGACTTGGCTTCTTTATCTTGGTCCAAAATGAAAACCTACATGATCTCAAATGGTTATAACATGTTCCTTTTCCCTCTTCTGCTTTTTTTTTGACTGTGCCATGAGAGCAATAAGCCTGTAGTCCGAGTGCATAGTTGAAAGCAATTTTAAAAATTCATTTTAGGGGGTTAGCATTTGTCTACCATTATAACAAACATTTAATGTATCTGTATGGAACCTAACTCTTAAAAAGCCACACAAATTATCATGCTTTGTATTGTAACCATTACCTTGTGCTCCAGTACTATTGTAACCAATTTCAAACAACTGAATGCATAGGTTTGGTGAGAAATGTGAAATGGAGTATTTGTATAACAATATAGTCCATAATATAATTGCATTTTGGATTTAATTGGATGTTATGTTTTTTGATAACGTCACTAATATGCTTACTGTTACTACATTACAGTGGCATCAAAAAATTATGTAAAATAGGACATGGAGCTGATTTGATGGGGTGCTGCATTAAATCAAAATGCAGTTGCTCCATTAAATCAAAATGATATTTCCATCAAGTATCTTAAATCAGCTACATCATAATTGAATTAAGCCCATTGATTCTTCTCCCCTCCTCCCTGCCCCAATTCTCTCCTTTCCCCCATTCATATTGATATTGTTCCATTTGGGGAATTAGAACTGCATGTCCCCCGGTCTGGTCACTGCTGGGTTTCAGACATTTCAAGCATGTTCCGGTGTGTGTTCATTTATTTCTTTTTCTGTTGACACTTGGTTTGTACCTGCCAAATGTTAGTTTCATAAAAGCTTTCAGTTTTTAAATGTCCACTAAAGAGGATGTGTCATGGAACATATACTTTAGTATCCAGTAATAATAAATACAAATCAAAAATAGGAGAATTTTCAAAATTGAGTCTTTTTCTGTCTGCTTGTTTCTAAAGGTAGCTGAACACATACAGATGCTAATTAGGTTATCTGCCCCAAATAACCGTAAACTTTAAGTCATAGTTCAAATCTATAATGAACAGCTTAACTATAGAAACCAAAGAAACTTACTTTATCTTCTGTGAGGGCTTGTCATTTCTCTCCTTTTGAATCAGTATGTTTGGTATGCAACAAGATATAGGCCTGGTTTGCATGTAACATCAAACCATGGTTTAAGTAAGCCTTTGTTAATAAACCATGATTAGCATTACATGTGAAATGTGCCCCTATTACTGTGGTTTGTTAGTGAAAAAAATGCAATGGTTTGTTCTTGGCTTACTGACATTACCTTCAGTATGGCCTAGCGTTACACACGAACCTGGACATATAATGCAATTTAATGCTTTATTTAGGAATGGCATCATTCTTATTACATAGCACAATTCTGTGCATGTTTCCAGAGAAGTAAATCCTATTGTATTCAATAGGACGTACTTCCAGATGTGTAGGACTGCAGTCTTAAGATGCAACCCAGTGATTCTTACCTAAGAGTAAACCTGATTGAACCCAGGGGAGTTACTTCTGAGTAAACATGCACGGGATTACACTGTCGAGCATACTAGTGTTTAAACTCACAAATTACCAAAGTATTAAAGCAAATTCTTATTTTTTCCAACGTATTTAATTTAGAAATGAGGAGGAGCCCTAAAATGTTAGCAGTAACTTTTGTTAACATTCTTTAACTATTCCTTCTGATTAGATTAGAATTCATACCTGTGCCACTTATTTAGAAATAATTTCCATTAAAATCAATGAGACTTGCTTCTCTGGAAATGTGTATAAGCTGTTGTGTTGGCGTGTTTAACCTGCCTTTTCCATCACTGGCACTGACATTTATGCTATAATTACTGGAGCAGAAATGTTTACCATGAAACATGTATGTATACTTGAACAGCAGAGGACTGCATATGACTTCATAGATTAATTATTTTTAGAATTATCGTTCTCCCAGATGTATAGGTGCATAGATAGAAAAGGGAATATTTGAATTGTCAAGCTTGAAATGTGTAGCATTCCAGGAAATCCATTTTAATAGTGTTAAGGCAAGTGTTTTCTGTAAACCTGTTTTATGATGTGTGTTGCTGAATGTATATAACTTGTTGGTTTCAGTTGTGCGTTTACATATTAACATTGTCATTTGAAAATACTATTCTAAATAAAGCTACTATTCGTGAACAGAATTTTAAAAAATTACTGTACAACAGGAAGATGTAGCATTTACTGTCTGTCTGTTCTTGGGCTTTGTAAATGTGGGAGAAAATGACCATTCTGACAAAACATACTTACCTATTCTTACAACTTCTTGCCTTTTTTTTTAAATAGGGAAAAGTGGCGCAGACTGCTTGTATGTCAGCTTGCCAGCATCTGTCAACTTCCCTGATGCAGATGCTGTTGGATAATGATTTAAAACAAATTAGCATGGGAGCCATTCAGCAGTTTAATTTAGATGTCATACAGTGTGAATGTAAGTATGAGATTCTGAGCTGTAAGTTAAGAGACAGTCATTCTTGTTTAGCGGGAGGGTGGAAATATCCATTATATGTGCATTACTGTAATAAATAAATGTGGAAACTGGGGATCAATGAGATCTTTCTGTTTATTCAAGCAATGGTTCAAGAGTTGTTTGTTTGTTTGTTTATTAAATGTGTATGCCACCCTTCATCTGAAGTTCACAACATTGGTTGGATACCTTCTAGAAGGCTAGTAGTTTAATTCATTGGAATAAGAGAGAGTAACTTAATAGATTTGTAATCATTTAAAATCCTTATCAACATTTACACTAATATGTGTTCTTTTTTCCTCTGAACTGCAGTCAAAACATTATAGGTTCTAACATTTGCAGTTGTAGGCAATGTCTTCTGATAGTACAGTGGTGCCTCGCAAGACGAAAAGAATCCGTTCCGTGAGTCTCTTCGTCTAGCGGTTTTTTCGTCTTGCGAAGCAAGCCCATTAGCGGATTAGCGGATTAGCGCTATTAGCGGTTTAGCGGCTATTAGCGGCTATTTAAGGCTTAAGGGATTAGCGGATTAGCTGCTAAAAGGCTATTAGCAGTTTAGTGCCTTAGAAAAAGGGGGTGGGGAGCGAAACCCCCCCCCCAGGAATCGCAAGACATTTTCGTCTTGCAAAGCAAGCCCATAGCAAATTCGTCCTGCGAAGCACCTCCAAAACGGAAAAACCTTTCGTCTAGCGGGTTTTCCGTCTTGCGAGGCATTCGTCTTGCGGGGCACCACTGTATTTAATTCCTAAAAGAGAAAGTCTTGGGATCAATCTGTAAATCACTTGAAACTTAAGCAACTGAAAAAAGAGAGTTTTATTTGCCATTCATTTTAAATTTGTTAGAATTTGTCTTTCAGAAACTGTTCTGATGAGTTTCTTTTCAACAGAACTCTAAAAGAACCAATTGAGAGGTCTTAACATTTAAAAAGTTTGTAAATATATTATACTAATTCAGCAGTGGAACAAATGGAATAGGGAATCTCAGTTCTTCAAAATTGTAAGCACACAATGCCCTGCCCCCATCTCTCTCACTCCCCCATTGTATTTTTCTCTTGTTATTTGTTTGTTTTGTAACACAAAATAAAATCTGTAATAAAAACTAATTAAAAAAAAAAATTTAACAACTGGACATTTCCATTTTTGGCTGCCATGAGTTGCAGTAAAACCAACTCTTTGCTTCTCATATACTAAAATATCCTTAATCTGTTTTATAAAGCTATATTAAATTTGCTCAGTTTGTAACCCCCCCCCCCAAAAAAAAAATACACATTTCCTGTTTGACATATTAAACAACTAAGAGATCATTGTGGGTTTTTTGTTTTTCATAACATAGTGGTTCGGCACCTGTTGCGATGCTTGTGTTACAGAATATCTTGTGTGGTAGGAACCATTACATAATGGCTTTGAGTTCCTTCCAACCTTATAATATTTATATTATTGTAGAAAAATGTAACCTTGGGTCTACAGATTATACTGTACTGGAAGGGGAAAGTAAAACCATTACTTTAATACTGGAACATGTTTAGTAAAATAAGTCAGTCAGCTGTTACTGGCTATATTAAAGCAAGTGCTTTGATACTATTTTAAAGGAAAAAATAGTAATGAGGAGTGAGGATGGTAGGATCTAACTTCACAAGTAAGATATGCTCTTGCTTCAAATTCAGCCGGAATCTTTGCTGGGTAGGAAATGTCATTGTTTCAGGTCACTCATACAAGTGTTACTGACTCATTACTTAAGGTATTAAAAAGAAGGTCTAAGTTCACTTCAAGAAGTTCAATATAGGTGATTCAACATTTGTAAACTTGCGCTGTTCCCTGAAAAATTCAACTAAACCACAGGCAGTCTTGCTTAACGGGTGTGCTACACACACACACACACACACACACACACTAGAATGTGCTGAATCTGCTTTCTTTCTGACATTTCTTTCACAAGCTGTGCCATAGGCACATTCCACGAATCACTGTGCCAGCTGTGATTTATGATCTTACCACCCACTCCCTTCAGCTTCGCCCCTCCTGGGTCAACATTTTGAGCTTGGTACTTGGTGACAGTGCCATTTACACTAGGAAGTGTCTTGCTACTGTATGCGATTAGATGATGTGGAAAAAGGAAGTAGCCAATACACCAAGATGTGATTCCATGAGCACTCTCTCATCAGATAGAGAAACCTTTTGGAATTGCTAATTGACTTTTGGCGTTCTACCTGCTACCTGATTTCACCATTATGTATCAGTGAAATGTCCAGCGAGACAACTGGTAGAAGTTGCCTAAAAGGCAGCTTATGCTCTGTTCCCAAACCCTTCCCTGCAAGGTGCAACCACAGGAAAGTTTTGGAAGTATTACACAATGCAGTCTCAGTTTACACAGGATGATAGACCTGGCCAGTTACCAGAATGCCATGTGAACTGAATGTGAAGCATCACCTAGTGTCCTCTGCAACATTCCTGGCTTTTGTATCATAGGGATGTCTTAGCAGACAAAACAATATGGGGAAGGCTTTCTGTTGGTTTAAGGTATAGTAGTATAACTTAACAAATCCACACATGCAGTGTGGTGGCTATTTTCTTTAAGAAATGTGTAAACTGCTTTCTGCCTTTAAAACCATGCAAAGTGATTCACAGATTATGTGCTCACTTTAGCAGCAGATGTTCATGTTTTAGGCTAATACTCATTTTGTCATTCTGAATGGCTGAATGGCAGCTTTGCAGGGAGGTAATATCCTAGATGCGAGACTGCAGCTTGCTACAGCAAATTCAGTTTTTCCTTTTGTCTCACAAGCTGAAGTGGACCCAGTGGCGTAGCGTGGGGGGTGCAGGGGGGGCCGGCCGCACCGGGCGCAACATCTGGGGATTAGGGTTAGGGGGCGCAAATCCACGGGTTAGGGGGCACAAATCCATGGGTTAGGGGGCGCAAATTACTTGCCTTGCCCCGGGTGCTGACAACCCACGCTACGCCACTGAGTGGACCATGCAACTGTATCATAAATATGACAGCTGATGATTATTCCTCGACCAAGTGATATATCAGAAAACGTAGCAGCAGAATAAAATTCCAAATAGTTTACAATATTCAGGTTACAGTCAGAAGCCAGACAAGTAAAAAAACAAAACAAAACACTAACCAACAGCCTACTGAAAAAGCCAGCTTTTTAACCTGGTGCTGAACAAACCACAGTGTAGTGGACAATTCCTCAAAGGTTGAGCCCTTTGCTAAAGATGTGAGTTCTGGTAGCATAACAGAAGTGACATCTATGTGTATGTGAAAACCCATTGGAATAATTAGAGAATCCTTGATGTGATATTATTGAATCCCAACACCTTATTCCATGTGGCAGACTATATTTGAAACTCAGCGGTGGTCTGTGAGGAAAAATCAATCCCATACTCCATAGACTCACCTAAAGTAGCCCCCCTTTGATATTGCTGCCCTTGCCTAGATATTGGCTAAAGCAGGTGCCCAATGTATTTAGACAGTGTCTCCATTATACACATGCACCAAGGGCTTGCTTTAGACCATGAAGAACATCTATCAATACTCAGTCAGGGTCTGATTAACCAATAGAAATTGCTTGGGGTGCTATGGACAAATGCACTTGCTGAGAGAGAGAGAGAGAGAGAGAGAGAGAGAGAGAGAGAGAGAAACTTGTCTTCTGGAGATGTCTTCTGGAGATACCCCTGAGTTTGGGGACTCTGTCTCAGATTGAACTGGATCAACTCCAAATATGGATCAAAACAGGGAGATCTGTTTGTAACTATGACATAAAAGCAATGCTTACTGCGAAGCCTCAAATAATAAAGTTTTATTACATCTGGATGAAGCGCATTTAAATTCAAATACCTGAGCTTACACCATGTTCCTTGAAAGTAAGATCCATTGGAAATCAATGGGACTGATTTTCAAGTGGCATAGTTAGGACTGTGATGTAAAAATGGTCATATTACAGCTTGTCTGCTTACTCCCTTTACCTGGTCTATAACATAACCTGCATACTACAGTGGTACCTCAGGTTACATACACTTCAGGTTACAGACTCCACTAACCCAGAAATAGTACCTCAGGTTAAGAACTTTGCTTCAGGATGAGAACAGAAATTGTACGGCGGTGCAGCAGCAGCAGGAGGTCCCATTAGCTAAAGTGGTGCTTCAGGTTAAGAACAGTTTCAGGTTAAGAACAGACCTTCAGAACGAATTAAGTACATAACCAGAGGTACCACTGTAATTGCTCAGCTTCTGTATGGTTTGCATTTTAATGTATGGTCTTCTTACATAGCTTTTACACACTTTTGAATTTTAAGAGTAGAATTCTATTACGAACAACTTGTTAAAGGCATAAACACAACGTTCTATCTTTTCTGTAACTCGGCTTAGATTATTCTGCCTGTTTGGATCTTTATGCTCCCTCCTGCTTACTGTCAGTCTTCTACCATGGTTAGGCTTAGGGACTAACCATCCCATTTTGCCACCGGAAGTGAAATGGGAATGTGCCACTGCCTTCCTTCGGCCATGCCACCCCCCCTTCCACTG
This sequence comes from Podarcis tiliguerta, assembly GCF_965153285.1. NCBI lineage: Eukaryota > Metazoa > Chordata > Lepidosauria > Squamata > Lacertidae > Podarcis > Podarcis tiliguerta. The sequence goes on from NC_139538.1 coordinate 61,647,703, forward strand.
CTGTCACAATGCCTCTCCCCTTGCCACAGCTGTTGAGTGAAGGGGCATTCTGCAATGTGTTCTTGCTCATTTTCTATGCCCCAAGTGCAAGAAAATGAGCGGCAGTGTGGCACACCAGAAGGCCTCTCCTCCCTCCCAATTTTGGCGAGAAGGGGATATTCTGCTAGTGGTGGAAGCGATCGGGCGGGCGGGGTGCTGCCTCTGGTTAGGCTAAGAAGATTTTATAGAGCAAATGCTATAATGACAGAATTAGATGCAGACAGCTTTGGAACTGGTAATAATTTTGAAAGGCTTTTCTGATAAATTCACCATGCAAAACAAAGGAAAGCTGCCTCCTTTTCGTGCTATTTGGGACACAGGAACTCTGCACTGTAGGACAGAGGTGAAATGTTGGGAGGATATGCCAATGAAGGTGTGTTTCCAGATCATTGATCTTAAAAATGTCAATATCCCAGTGCTTGGTGATGCATGTTATAGTGAAAAGAAATTCTGGATTCTGGATTGAAAGGATTTATTGTTATTGTTATTACAGTGTTCGCCAGCTCTGAGCCTGTACCTGGGTTCCATGGAGAAACCTTACAGTTAGCATTCATCGACCTCAGACAAGTAAGACATTATTTATATGCCTGTTAATGGTCACATTTTACTGAACACCAAGCCTTTGATTCATAGTCCAAGCAACCCTATGTGTTAGCAGATGACATGAAGTCCACTCACACAATGACTTCTTGACCCTCCATCCCCGGCTGCATTGCATGCTGCTCTGTAGGTTCGCTAGAGGGTGGGAGAAGCAAGATGCCGCTGCAGGAATCCGGGCTGGGGAAACCCTGGTGCTTCTGAGCCACATTATCATATGCTTATGCTATAAATGTGTTTGTTGGTTCTGCAAGGCTCTTGATTTTGTTGCAACAGACATAACACAACTCCAACATTTTGGGAAAATTGGGGAAATGACTATTCCACTACTTCACGTGTAACAAGCAAAAGGGTATAGCTATTCAGTTGTCAGGATGTGAGGTTGAATTCTAATGTATTTGCAAAGTTATAAACTTGAATGAAAAGGCTGTTTTAATATATGCTGATCGATCTCATGAGTATGACCTTGACCCATATTTCTGTGTGGTGCTATGTGAAATAGTTAAGTGGTAAGTAAGTTCAAATGATGGCTTTCGTGTGGGTTTGTTTGTTTTTTTAAACATGTTTAAGGCTAGAGTTATCATGCATCATCATTAAAAGCAACATTTTATTCTGTAGAATATAATCTCTTGTCAATCTTTTACTTTAGGCTGAAATCATATTTGAGACTGCTTGATTCTAGTAGGGCCTTATGAGGAGAGAGGGAAATGAAAATGCTACACACACACACACACACACACACACACACATTCTCCTTGATTTACCTTTTGTGGGGTGCACCTTTTGCATTTCCTCACATCATAGGATTTCTAATTTTTATTGTTATTAGTAATCTCTTTTACATAACTAGTCTATTGTTTGCTTTCAAATCATTACCCAATTCATTTTCACAACTACCCAGTGAAGGTAGACCATATTGATAAATCCTAGTTTACGTAAGAAAAAGCTGAACTCAGTTGTGTCTCTCCTAAGTATGACATAATATTTTCATTAGGTTCCCTATATCTGCCATTCAAAGTTCCAGGTGCACCATTATGTATTAAAAGTGGAATGCCTTCCAGGTATTTAAGCAACAACTATTTTAATACAATTTGTTGCAATCATTTTTGCTTTGCTTCTGAATACAGAATGTAAATGAAGACCAGTCCCTTTTTGTTTTCTTCCTCATCTACTAGCGGCTCATTTCAGTGATGTCAATCCTTACAAAGAGCAACATTTAGCTTTTAGTAAGGATTTAACACTCTTCCTCTCCCTTCTATTTATGATCCATTTCTTTCTTAATAGGCCAAATGACAGTTCTTTTCAAGAATACTTAGAAAGGCAACAGAGCCTTTTTCAGAAAGAGGTCATGCTTCTGTTTTTTAGTTTGAATTCGATACTGTTTCATGAATTGCAGGATATGAAAGATAAGGAAGTGGGTCCAGTGGTCAGGTTTTACCTGCCCACCCGGACTGTGCCCTGAGGTCAAACTCCTGATATTTGCTGTTTGGTACAGAGGAGCTGATGACAGGTAGGGGCTGATACAAGGGGGAAAGCTTGAACCATATCAAAGCTAAAAGGCAAGAGAATTGGGACTCAGTGAGAGACTGTAGCTAAAAGATGGATCAGCAGGGTTGCCCTCTTTTTAAAAAGTAGCTGACCTGTGAGGGAAAAGACTTTATCGTCCTGCCAATCACATGCTTACTAATGGAAGCCAGTTATCTCAACAACAGCTTACTCTTTTCTGTGTGATTTCATGGCAACGGGGAAGATTAGTAGGAGCGTGGGGTAGCCTTTGCTGGTTATTCCTGACACAAATTAATAAACGTAGCACGCACTGCAGTTAACTGTAAAGTTTTGGTGCTTTGAAGACACGTTCAGGGCTGTTTCAGGCTTGATGTTGATAGCACTTCTGTGTAGGAAATAGCATGAAACAGCTGTGTAGATCAGCATGTATGTGCCGTAACATACATGACTACCTATATCAGCTTTTGCTAACTGGGAGCCCTCCAAGTGTTTTAGTTTCTATCCAAGAGCTCTGATTGCACTAAATAATGATCTCAGGGCCAGTTGTAAGAAATAGCAAGCAGGGAGTAGGAAGGAATGAGATAGGGTTTAGGTCATGTTATGCTTTCAATAGGTCATGTTATATTCTGGATTATGTAGGTTTTATAGATTATGTCTGAATGGGATGAGAGTGTTGGAGGTACGTGCAAATGTGTATGTGAAGCCGGTCTTTGGGTGGGTGTTTGATTTTCGTTGTTGTGTATACTGTGTATATACGGACAATGACAAATAAATTTCTATTCTATTCTATTTCTATTCTATTCTATTCTATTCCAAGTGTTTTAGACTACAACTCCCATCAGCACCAGCTAGCACAGCTGGCTGACACTGTTGTTTTGCATGCCATTTGCATGCTATTTTCATTTAAAATTTTTGTCAGAGTGGCTGAAAACTGGAGCAAGCATCCAAAAGTGAAAATGGCTGCCTCTAAAGAACCACATGAAACATGCTCCTTTGTTCTCAGCAACCTGCTGTAATAATAATTTAACTGTTGCACCGAATAGATTCCTCCATAGCTGATCTAGAACGACTAAAGTGAGAAGTAGAAATTAATTGGTAATTCCTTATGGAATGACTATAGCAAAGTTGTTTCAGTTCTAGACATATTCTTGCAGAAATCCACAGATAAAGCCTTTTTGAGCTATTGGTTGCAAACTTTTGTATATATATGTATCCTAAATAAATACTTTTTCCAGAGTTGTTTGTATGGGTGGTATTAGATGATGGAAAAATCAATTATTCTTTTCTACAACCAAATGGTCCTTATTCCTAAGTAAATGTATTTTAGTATCAGGGAGGCAGAAGCAAACACCATTTTGTTCCTGTAGCTATGGTAGCAAGTTTTAAATGAATTTTTATAATGTGAAACTGCACATACTCATACTCAATGTCGTTAATTTGCCAACTCTTTTTTAAAAGTGTGCTGCTGTTGTTTTTTCCTGCTGTAACAGATTAGGAATGTCAAAGCAGTTGGATAGAATGGACTGTTGGTTGTGCGGTGGTAGGGAAAGAAAATTGTATGCTTCACAACTGGTAACATTCTGGTTATCTAAATGGGGAATCTCTATAAAACCATTAAGTCCAGGGTCTAAAATGATCTAGTGCTGCACAACTGAACCCAGTGCTGACTGACTTGTGATTTATAACTTGATGTACAGAGATGCACAATACTTTGTTTTTCAAAGCCTGGCTCCTTAAATATCCAAAAGTGACCAAAGGCTATATAGCACATTCAATTGATTTGGTAGGCAGGCCTTCGATTTTAACAGACTGAAATTTGCAGGAATTGCTTGCCCGGATTGGAGACTGTGATTATGCAAATAGGTATTAGAAGGAGAAGGCTGGTATAATTGTTGTTGGTGCCACGCAGACACTAAAGCCTAGATGTTCAGAGCTGGAAGGCCACAAATGGACCTACCTGTGACTGTCAAACTCCCGCTCAACTCAAATGTAAAATAGTTGACTTAACATTAAAAAAAAGCATATATTGTCCCATAGATTGGCCTTAATACCTGAAGACTGGGAAGTGCCCAAGGTAATAACATGTTTTAAAAAAAGAGGTGCAGGAAATTACTGGCAACCAAAATGATTAGGAGACTGAGGCAACTCTTCAGAGATTACAATGGTCAGGACTTTTTAACGTAGAAAAAAGGGAGTAAAAGGTGAGGGGACATGATAGAGGTTTATGAAGTTATCTGTGGTGTGGAAAAACTGGACAGAAACAAGTTTGCCTCCCTCACAATACTAGAAGCCATTGGGATCATCAACTGAAGCTAAAAGAGTGAGGATAAACAAAAGGGAAGTGCTACTTAACATAGTTAAACTGTGGAATTTGCTGTCCCCCAAGTTGTGATGGGGATGGTCCAACTTAGTTGGCTTTAAAAGAGGTTTAGACTAGTTAATGAAGGATAAGGCTATCAATGAAGCAAATGGCCATCACGACACCTCCAGTATCACAGGCAGAATGCCTCTCAACAGTGGGAGAAAGCTATTGCCCTCATGCAGTGTTCTTGAGCTTGGCCACTGTGGTAAACCAGATTATGCAGGCTCAGGAGATCTCTTCTTATTTTCTTATGTTCTTACCCATCTGCTGTCCTTCTAGAGTCAGCAGGATTTCCTTAAGTAGCCAGGTATTTGGCGTCAAGGACCAATTATTATCCACTTGACCGTACTGGGTTCTAGAAGTTGTTCAAAACAGCTGCGGTTAAGACCTGTTATCCATTCACTCAGTATGATGTACACTACTCTTCAGGGTAGCTAATGTGAGAAAAAGGTACAGTGGCTTTGTGAAATCCAGTCCCAACTGTTTATCAGAGGGCCGAAAGGTTATGAACAAGTGTACATTTTTGTAGGTGCATTCCGTCCTGTAATTCTAATGTTGAATAGAAATATTAACACATGCTGAAACATGCTAAATAGCTCACTGCCTAAGTGTTCACATGCTTGCCAGATACTGTTGTCTTTGTACTGATAGTCAGTGGGTTAATGGCTTTGGCTACTGGTTGCTCTGAGGGGGTTTCTGCCTTGGCTTCTAAACTTCATGCCCCCCCCTCTATTTGCCCATCTTATACTGATATGCTTGTTTTTCAATTTAATAAGTAATTTGCTGTCTGATACTGTGCTATATACTTTGCTAAAGGCACAGAAAATAAGATCAACTCTGTTTCCTTTGTCCAATATAAAGTTTGGTCTCTATTTTTGCATTCTTGCTGACTTGCATCTCATTGCTCTTCTAATAAGCTTGGGAAGCAGCCTAAATCATAGATACTTCCTGTAATTAATTAATGCAACTTGTTCTGTGTAGCTAGACCCACTTTCAAATAAATCCAGAATAATGTACAAGAAATGTACTAGAAATACTCAACTGAAAGGAGCTGAAAGTTCAAATGACGTAGAAATTATTCCCAGTAAGCTTAATTTAACTAAGCCAATAATACACCTTAAACTTCTTTTGAGCTCAAATTACTTTAATGAAGGTGTTAATTACTGAGGGATTAACACTACTTCCAAGTGATAATGGATGGAGTCCATCAATAGCGGGTTAGAATAATATGGTTTTAGGGAACACAAGAATCTACCAAAGGATTACTTGCCAGGAATGGATGCTATTTCAAAGTAGAGGCAGGTCATAAGTGATGTGTGTTTTTCCCCTTAAATCGCAGCAGGCTTGAATGAGGGAAAGAAATTATCTCTCCATTGCGAGGGCAAAATATTTCTCTTTTTGGCACAGTTCAACAAAAGCAAAAATAACTGAATTTATCAATCCCTAATAGCTTTAGCTGACAGGATGCCAAAGGCAACTCATTCATGAAGTCAATATTGGAAAGATATGGGGAAATTAAAATAATCAACTACCTGTATATAGAAGTGTTATTTACATATTTTGAAAATGTACTGCGTAGGGAAGACAGCAGGTACAGAGTTCTAGAGTGAAAAGTAGCAATTCAATCTTACAATTTAACCATTTAAAATTCATAGCAATTAAGATTGCATGCTAAATTTCAAGCATTTGTTCGTATTAATGGAACACAGCCGGTCACAACTGTGCTGTGACCTTTTTGTTTCTAAAGGTGGAAGCAAAGAGATTCCACAGACCTTTTGCATGGTATCTGCAGGGATCCACCCTATCAATATTTGCTGATGACTCTTCTCCAGACAAAGTTCTTATAGTGACAGTGGTTACCAAGTAACTGAACTGCAATTGTGAGCTGCACAGGAGAAATCCAACCCAACGCAATCATGATAAGATGGAAGCCATGTTGGCTGGCAAGCCCTGCTACCTCAGGGAGATTGCAGTTCCCCTCATACTGGGTTACCTTTCCCTGTCACTCAGGTTCATTGCCTTGGAAGCTGTTGGATCTTAGCACTTCACCCGCCTTCTGGAGAGGCTTTCTGTATCTGCCATAGATTGTAGGAAGAACTACAGTGTGTCAAAACATCTGGTTTCAGTGCTTTGGTATATCAGTCAGCACAAGATGCCTCAGAGGAATTGCCAGGACTTACTAAATACCAGATGTGCTGAATCCCTGTTCTTTCTCAAACCACTCGTACTGGGCTTAATGGCCACTGAACTCAATCTAGTGCCAGCTGGCTACTCATGCTATCAAGTTTTAGTGTTCCTAATTCGAGGTTTGCTATTAGTGGTGCTGGAAAATAACAGTCTCTACTGTCTGCTTATGCTGCTCTACTTACTAAAGTTACTGGAGTCTCAAGTGACTTCTGTGTGGTTGAGAGTGCTTACGACCAGTTTAGGCTGGTTCACCAGCTATGGCTGTTCGTGGACCAGGATAGCCTGGCCCCAGTTGTCCACATTTTGGTGACCTCCTGTTTGGAGCGCCGAAATGTGCTCTGTGTGGGGCAGCTCTTGAAGGCAACCTAGAGGCAGCAGCTAGTTGCAGAACCTAGCTGGTGGGTTGTTAAGCGGAGCAGCCTGATAGGACTTTGTGTCACCAGTCCTGAAAGCACAACAAGTGGTTACCAGGTCCAAAACGTTAGTATAGCAACGTTCTGGGAATAGTGCTTAAAGCCAAAATGGTGTGTAGTCAAAACACAATGGGTGCAATGGCAAGTGGGATTGCAACTTACCAGTACCTAAATGCCTGTAAGTTGCAGGCTTACTGTACCATACTGTTAGCTAAAGGACTCTGGGCCCAAGTTCTTTATAAAGCAGCATCAACCATCTTGGGCCTTACAATGAGCAAGGGAGGCACTGCTGGTAGTGTCATCCCTGAGTGCTGCCCAGTTTGCATTGGCCTGTATCTCTCCTTCTCATTATTAATGTTTAGAAACAACTTACAAACATTCCTGTTTACGCAGGCTTTTGATGGCTGAATGGTAATCTTGAACTTGTTGACTGTGAGGGTATGTGGTTTGTTTGTGTGCTTTTTTACATGTTTTTGTTTCATTTTTAATTGTTAGCAGAAGAGCTTTGACTAAGTAATAGAGCCATCTACTTTGCTGTAGGTGTTCAATCCCTGGCATCTTCAGGTAGGGCTGGGAGAGTTCATTGGCTGAAACCCTGGAGACCCACTGCCAGTGACTGCCTTTAAAAACAAAAAACACCACATTGATGTTTGCCTCATTATGCCAATAAAGGATGAATGAGTGAATGAATAACCGTTTGCTGCCTTGGGCTCCTTTGGAAGAAAGAGCAGGATAGAAATTTAATAAATAAAGAAAATTAACTACTATTTGCTATCTTTTTTTTTTGTTACTATACTGGAAGACAGACTGACTAAATGTGGAAAAGTAATAAGAACAATGCATGACCAAAAATAAAAATGTCACTGAGCAAACTACAGAGTAAGTTCTGAGGAAAAATAATCCACCCCCACAGATCTGTTGTACTAATTCTTTTGACAATTTTGAGGGTGTTCTCCTAAGAATCTGCATGTTGGTGTTTGTCATTTGTCATTGGTTTCTTCACACACATGCTGAAAAGAAGTTTTTGGTTGCCCCAAAATAATGTGTTTCGCCTGAAGAGCACTATTCTTGTGAGGAGAGGCTTTATGGTTGAAGAATGATATTGAATGAAAATTCTGTCATGAGAAATCATTTTGTAAATGGTGCATATGCTTGATATTCAGTAGTTTTTGAGGTATTACCATTAGTCACTGAAGTTTTTAATGCTGCTTGCAAGCCTGCAATCAAATAGGTTTGATCAGAGTGTTAATAATTTGATATTTTGTAGGAACTGCTTCAATAAAACATTGTAGTCTCAAAAGTTACTTTTTTATTATTACTTTATTTCTTTTTATTTATATACTGTGTATATGCCCAAATGTCTTCTAAGTGGTTTACAACTATATAATAAAATTGTAATGCTGTTGTCCCGTTGCAATTCACCAATTGCCATTGCAATGGCCACCAATAGGCCACAGCAACTCCAGTGTGAGGACCAAACATCAGGCATCCATGTTGTGAAAGAACCCATTTCTTTCATTAAGTTTTTTACAGGCAAAGTTTATGTTGAGTTGTTGACTGTGTGTGTGTGTGTGTGAGAGAGAGAGAGAGAGAGAGAGAGAGAGAGAGAGAGATTTTTACAATGTAAAGCCTATAATGTCTACCTGGAAGTAAGCCCTGTTGAATTCAGTGGGATTTAGTCCCTGTCAAGTGTCCATACTGTTGCAGGCACAATATTCCAAATGAGCATTTGAAGCTTAAACCTGATGTTTTGGGAGCTGGAATCCTATATCTACTTTTACCTGGGAGTAAATATTGTGGAACTCAATAGGACATCCTTCTAAGTCAACATGTATAGGATTGCACTGTCTGTGGTTTTCCCAGCAATTTGTTTAAACATAACAGCATTATTTGTCAAACATAACAGCAAAGGGATATAAATCGTGTTAATTAACACAAAATTAAATAAAGATGTGACTTTGCAGCAACATTTCCCCTCCCCAACAGTTGTGGATTATTGCAACTCTTCTGATGAGTGGAGAGTGAAATATGTTTGGAATTTGTCCATGCACTGTTTTAAACATTGTGTTGTAAGTTCTGGAAAATGGTGACCTAAAACACTACTAATCCAACCAACTTTTACCTCTAAAATTGTTTTGTTGCTTTGTGCAAAAGGACTCTGTGTACAGGCTAACGGGCTACACAGAAACAACTTGTCCAGACCCCTTGCCCTTTGAAAACTGTCTGCCAGACGGCTCCTTTTCAAGCTGTAAACTCAAAAAGACAGTTCTTTTGCCACCGGTCCAGCTTATTCTTTAATGATGAGAAAGGAGGCACTACAATTAAACAATGTTTCTTTGTGTTTGTATTCAGGGTTGCTATAGCATAAGTGGTGCCTGCCTTACTCGATTTTATCAACCTTGCGACTTTCTATGACCTTTCTTTAGAAAAAAATAATAATGCTTGACTTCTAAAACAGGATTAGCAAAAGTTGTAGCATCAAAATATTTTCTGGGTATTCTAGCAGAGCAACCGCCTTGTTTGCACAATTCCTATCTAACATCCTGCTTTCTCCCCCACCCCCCACCCCTTGCATACGGTCCTTAGTTCATTTGAAGTCCTAAGGAATTAGCAGTATATAATATAACAAGACCAGGCATCTCTCAGAATTTACCTCAAGGTCTAGATTTAAAGAAAGCACTCTGCCCTTTGGGGGAATTTAGGTTGTTAAGGATTAGTATGAACCCAAATAACTTTTGACTTTTTCAGAGCAGAACAATTCCCTGTGGTTCAGCTGTCATAACCCCTGAGTTTATGTATTTATATACACTTACAAATGTGTGAGAGATTATATCCCCATTATAGTGACAGCTAATATCTTCACTTAAGGATGTCAATTTGAAACAGATGTACATATCTTAAAAGGAAAGTAAGGGCAATCTATTGTTAATGTTCAGACTTTATCCTTCATTGCAGTATCTAAATAGATTTTACTATTGAATTTTATTTTATTTTTAAATGCATTCCTGTTAATGTGATTGTCCTGTTCTCATATTTATAGCTAATGTACCTCACAGTGTTTAGTAGACCAGTTTAAGACTCTATTGACACTTAAGATGAAACTACAAAGTCTGATGAAATATATCTTTGAAAATACATCCCTCCTGATACATTTGACGTATCCCACCCCAATTAATATTGTTTTAGTTGTGCTTTATGCATAGGAACAATTTGTCCTTGTTATAAATTATATATTGTCAGGGAGAATATCTGGATTTTAGTAAGACTGATGTATCTGAACTTACATAAAAAAAACAATGAAGAAACTGGACAGAACACCCCCCTTTCTCCCTGTTTCTAAAACATTATCTTCATCATTCCATAGACCTGCTCCTTTGGAGAGGGAGGGACTTGTTCCTTTTACTCATTTACATTTCTTGACTTCCCTTCCTTCTAAGGCATGAATGGGGAACCTTTAGCCCTCCAGAAGTTGTTGAACATCCACCAGCCGCAGTAAGTACAGCCATTGGCCAGGGATGATGGGAGTTTGAGTTCAGCAACATCTGGAGGACCAGAAGCTCCCCACACCTGTCATAAGGCATTCAGGTTAACAGATGTGTTTTTGCCTAAGCAGGCTACCACAGATTTTCCTCAAGGAGAATGTGAAAATGTACCAGTGGGTAATATGCCCTGGGGAAGTATCCCAAGGGCCAGATAGAGAGGTTTGGAGAGCCAAATCTCCTGGACTAACATCTGTCTGCTACAGCAGCCATTTCCTCTGAGATCTGCAGTGACCCAGAGCTTCCAGTGCAGAACAGCAGCTGGAACATCTGAAATCTTATGAATGCCTTTGCCCCTCTCTAGTAACCCTTGTCTGTTTTGTTGTCAGATGCTTCAAGAACCTTGGTTAGTAAATAGTGTATAAATATTCTGAAACATTTAGCAATCTAAACCTACAGGGCTCAACAGGTAGTTGAAAGACTCTTTTACTTGAGTGCTGCTGGTTTCCTTGTTCATTGACTACAGTTTTGAATGGGTTTGTGTTGTGCCGTGTTTGAGACAGCGGTAATCCCATATTCAGCTCTCTGTCAAATTCTGTATCTAATGGCTCTGAAATGTTTTCTGATTAAAGCAGGGATGCTAGTCATATTCGTTGTTGGCCAAAAAAATATATAAAATTGTCTTGCATATAAAGACATAAAGTCTCATAGCGAACATAGTTCACAATTGCATATGTTTAGCAGGGGTTACTTTAGGAGGAAACGTTGGCCAGCCTTTTAGGTTTTTAATTAAGAAGGTCACAATCAATTATAGCTGAATTTCAAAGAATTTAGCAATTAGCTGTAATCTGCAGTTCCCAGCGGGAGGCTTTCATACTATTAAAAAGAGATTGTTTCCATCTCTGATCAAAGCCAAAATAAAACTAACAAGATTATAAAATATTTTGTGTGTCTTATGCAGCACACTATACCGCTGTGTTAGTGATCGGGGTTTTCTTTTATTTTTTAATGCTATCTTTTGGTTTGATTTATTTTTTAACATTTTATGTGTAGGGGCCAGTACTTCATGAATGGTGACAACTTATCTGTTCCATTAAGCAAGTGGAGCAATTTGGCCTTTTCCTTTTCCCTTTTTTAAAAAAGAGTATGTGAATAGCTTTGAATATTTTAAAGTAAATAATAAAAATGCAGTCTACGGTAACCTAAAGTTTTTGACATAAGTATTCATGTCATCGAAGTTAAAGTAAGCTGAATTGATGGGTTCTTTCAACGATCTAGGGTATGTGCCGAGTTTTGTACTTTTTTTTAAAAAAAAGTTCTAATTTGCACTTTCCAATGAATTTAAACTTTCTAGATTTGTACCTACTTAAAAGAATGTTTGTGACCTTTTGACCCTTTTGTTATCCCTAATTCAGAAAGGCCTTTATTCTGTAAAAGCTTAGGTATTAAAAAAGAAAGAAAGAAAGAAAGAAAGAAAGAAGAGCGAAAAAGAGGGGGGGGGGAGACGTTAATGGCATAACAGTCCTTTCTGGTCATCCTGTGTAAGATGTTTATGCAAAATGTCAATAGAAGCAATTGGCCTAACAGTGTGACAACTTACTTTGCTTGGAAATGGGCTAATCTCCTGTTTGGGTTATCCAGAGGTCAGGTAGGGATTTCTTTCCTCGCTCCCCATAGTGCAGGGCTATACACTTTTACAAGCTTTGTTGGGCTGAGGCCCAAATCTTCCCTACCCTGATGAGTCCCGGTTATCTGCCAAGGAAAACAGCATGCTTATCCCTGAGCACTGCAAGTTAAGCCCCGTTTATTTTAATGGAGCTTGTTTCCGAATAAAAGTGCACCTTGGGTCTCAACTTTGGTGTGCATTTAGTTACCCCTGAACGTGCACCCCCCCTTTTGCATGCAAAGGATGCATTCACCCCACAACTAATGGGCAATTTTTATCCTCCTTTATTATGTCAAGTTAAGCGGCAGAAACCCTGTCCCATTAACAAACTCAGAGGGGAATGGGTGTGCATATTTATACAAGTACCTGAGTTTAGGATTGGAGTGCCAAACATGCATGTTTTCTGCCCCTTGAAAATGGTTCTGCTTTAACATGTGCTTCCTTTGCTTCTAGAGGGGGACTAGCTGATATTATCATCCATTCTTTCAAAGAATTCATTAGAGGCCTAGTCCTGTCCCTTCCTGAAGTTCATGTGGAAATCCCCCCCCCCCATCAAACATTGTCGTCCTTCAGAGCTTGCCACCACTGCCCTGTCACAGCAGGCTGGAACTCAATAAGTGCTCAGGCAAGCATGGAGGGCCATGAAATAGGCCTTGGCAGGTTGCATGCTGTGAACTCCTGGCTCAGTGAATCAGCTTCTGTGTGTTTTTATAACAGCCTTTTCCCCCCTCTGTTAATTACGCCCAGAGGCTGTGGAAAGGCAGCATTTACCTGTTGAAACAGACTAAGCAGCAAGTGTTCTGACATGTTTATCAGGCAAATTGTATCTGACAAAAGGTAATTACACATGCAATCAGGTCTAGAAGTATCTGATTGATTACAGGTTAATAATAAAACTGTTTAGCATTGGGTACAATTTTTTGGTTGGAGGAAAGTTGTGTAAATCTGAATAACTAGTACTCAAGGGTATAAATATTTTGGGATGTGGACTTTAACTCATAACCTTTTTAAACAACAACAACAACAACAACAGATATTCAACTTACAACTTCTATTGGACAACTTCTTTGTGGACATTTCAGTCCATTTCTGTTAATTAAAATTAATCTGCAAATGAGCATCTCGCTGTATATAGAACCTTATCTTCTTTAATTATTTTGGAGTTTGATCATGAATGAATCCAGCACATATGGCATTTCCATTGTTGCTTTTCTTTCCCAGCCAACTGTCTTGAAGGAGCTGTACTCCTCAAAGGACTATCTACAAAGAATACTGTATGGCTTTTATGTGTGGGACTTGAATATACCTGAAAGAGCAGGCTAGTGGGACATCACTATATGCGGATTAGCTTACACATGACTGTGTTCCTATATAATGCATCACAGTGAGTTTCTCATTTATACATTAAAAAATTGACATTCAGTGCAAGGTCACCTATGTCTGAAGAATAGCTGAAATGTTGGCCAAAATCACTTAAGGACAATGAGAGTTAACAAATAATCTGGATAAAAATTCAGCCTTGTACCTACAGTCTTCAAACTGAACCTAAAGGAATCTAGTGACAGGAAAGAAAATCCTAAACCACAAAGGTTATTCAAAGCAAGCAACAAATGTCCTTTTTATCTTGCAACTAAATCGCTGAGTGGTGTATTTGAAGATGTGAATTAGGTTCAAATAGTGGGGCACATAACTTGGGGTCAGCTATAGGAATTCCTCACACAAATGTCTTCCCACATATTCTTTTGTTCTTTTGATACTAGTCAGGCTGCAGGGTTCAGCCTTAGCTCTTTGAGGGTTCAAATAGCAGGGAGTTAACTCATTACTGGGCAGCCGATACAACAAATGGATTTCCAAGCACCCATATGTTAGAAAGGAACAGAACTTTTAAAAATATAGCTAATTCAAAGACTTCTTTTGGATCTAGCACTTACCCCCATGCCTTGCACGAAGATGGCTTTTTAATTTATGGGATCAGGTTTACCAGATTGTCTCATGACCATCTAGTAGCTAAGATAACTATTCTTATAATATAGACAGACTAGCAGAATGTCAGTCCTAAGCATATTACAGGGAAACAATTGCCACTGATTTCAACCAGTGCATTGGGAATGAATCATTATTAGAAAATATTATTTTAAAATGCAGTTGTGTTCAAATCCTATGTATAAAAGCCATGTACAATTCTTTGTAGATGTTCTCTCATCGAGAGTATTTGATTGTATTTTTATTTGTTGTTATAAATTAATAGGCACACCAGGACCTTTGCAGTGAATAATACTTACTAAGCATAATGCAATGAAGACAACAAAATGTTTGTTAAAATTTTAATGGTATTAAAATCAGAAACTTTAGAGGAACTTTTATAAAGGAAAAATGATTTTGATCAGATCTAGGGCAAACAAGTTATAAGGAGAGATGTATAGAAAATAATAAGTCTTTTAATAGAGGTTTAATGTACTTAGACTTTTGCTAAAAACATTTATTACACTTATTACACTATCTTTTATACTTTTTTATTTAGTTAGTTTATATAGGACCATTGTATTGTAGCACTCAAGGGAACTTGCATTAATCTTTGAAAAACAACAAATCCAATTACAAATGTGGCAAATTATATTAGGAGCAGATTGAAACAAATCCACCAACTTAAAAACATAAAAACCATGACAATGACCATTTAAAACAATTAAGACACCTGGGTGGCTCCAGTTAGCCACTGAGAAAATAATACGTTACATTAAAGGCACAATCTTATAATTGAGGTCCACTAGCTGAAGGACTTTACCTGCAGGTACCTACTGTGCTGGCCAATGGTGCATCTCCATCTTGTGGAACAGTTGCTGGCATAGTGCTCTGTTGGCAGAGCTGGAATAGCTCTGTCAGCAAACTTACACTGGCAGCATAGCTAAAGACTGGTACAGTCAAATGGTGGAGTCGCTGCTTGCAGGAAGCGTGAAGCTTGCAGGAAGTGAGAGTGGGAGGCGCAAGGCAACAAGGGAGGTGGCGCTGTGCAAACGCCCTGGTAGAGCCAACATCGTGTTCCTGCTGGTATGTTTGCACAGTGCTGACCTCCCTGTCCGCAGAAGGTCAAATAAGAACCACCACCACTCCCCACCCCACCATTCATTATTTTTATATATATATATATTAATAATTATTTTCCAATATACACCCAATAATAGCCAAATTATAACAATAACAATTAATTTCTAAATTATATAATTATAAAAATGCCAATCAACTTCCATTTAATACATTTTAGTTAAAGTGACTCTTGTATGATGGTTTGGGTGCATTTCCGATCTTATATCACTGTGTTCCATGTCAATTACATTTCAGTTAAAACAATAATCCATTAGTCAACAGCTACATATTTAATGATTTCCATTTGTCACGTTACAATATGTAAATCTATAGCTTCAAGTGAGGAACTCAAACTATTATCTTCATTCTTCCCTGTGTGTGAAAACTGTTATGTTCATGGAGATTCTTTCTGTCCACATACAGTGGTAAGAACAGCTTAGTTTATGAACAACTTGGATTTAGAATGCTGCAAACCCGAAGTAGGTGTTTTGGTTTGTGAACTTTGCCTTGGAATAAGAACATGTTTCGCTTCCTGTTGAGTGTGTTCCATTTGGAAATTGAGTCCCCCGCTGCAATGGGAAAGCATGGCTTGGTTTAAGAAGGGACTTCCAGTATGCTTTAAGTTCGTAAACCAAGGTACCACTGTATGGTGTCTCTTTCACTTCCCAGCTGTTGTTTTCTCCAATCATGACTTGGAGAGCAACTGAATCTTGAAGTTTTTCAGAGGTCTTGTCTCTCCATCCCTTGCTTCAATGTCTCAGAACAGGTGACTGTTATAAACCATTCTGTCTCACTAGTAAAACATGTCACAGATCTTCATCATTTCCCCCTCAGCCTAGGAAAAGGTGGGCAGTTTTTGAACATACTGAAGATTTAATACTCCTTTCCAACTCCCAGAATCTCTGCAGCATTCTTATCACAGCCCCCAAATTCTTTTCCTTCAGCTAGAGATTTATGGCCCAATTAAACATTATTCTGGATTGCTTTCCATCAGTAGCACAAACAAATCTCAGTCTCTTTTTCCTTGTCTTTTGTTTTTAATTGGAGGTGAGGGGAATTATGCTGTCTTTCCAACAGTCATACTTGAGCTTCCCCTCCTTTCTTCATTTCAGATCACACACAGTTCATATCAATATTACTCCAACGTTCCTTCCTCACTTGTAAATATCTTTTTGTCTTGTATTCTGGAGAGGGTTGCTGAATCCTAAATATATAAAAGAAACTTGGAATAAACAAACCATGAGCTTCCCTCTCCCCAACTGAGAATGAGTTCCCTCTCTTCCAAGTATTATACCAGCCTTTTTAGTGAGAGGAGAGGACCTGGACAGGAAACATCCCTGACATCTCCAGGAGGTAGAGCTGGAAGAGACAGTCTCCTTGTCTGAGGGCTGTTGCCAGTCAGTGTGAGCGTAATTGAGCCAAATGGACCAATGAACTGTCTTGGTATATAAGGCAGGTTCTTAAAATGGAAGCAGCTGCTCATAGCAAAGCTCTGACCGTTGGGATTAAGAACATGCCAGGAACTGTTCGCAAGGTTGACAAGCTGTGTTTTGATGGAGCAAATCCAAAAACAAAACAAAAAATAACACCACCAGGATTGCTTAAAAGCTCATGATTATGGCAAGCTTATAAATTCGTTCAGCAAAATTGTTTGCTCTGTTTATGAATAATCCAAGGGCCGACAGAGAACCCTTCTCCCAGAGCATCAAAGACACAGTAACAAAAGCAGATTTAGCCATAATTTTGTTTCATGCAGACCTGGGACTTTTGGAAGACCATTTCAGATGCGGCTGAATGTGAGAGATCTTGAAATCCAGGAAATCTTTTCCTTATTTCGATTTCAGACTCTGAAATCTTCAGTAACTCTAAGACGAAAGTGGTCAGAGAATGTGTACCTGTGGTTTAGTAATCTAGCCCATTATTTCCTATTCCTTCTACATTATGTAGCATTGTCTGCCACTTTTGTTGCATTAAATTGGACTTCACACTTCCGTTACCTTTTTGGTGTCTTCAAAGAATAAATGCACGCGAATGTGCCTTTCAGGTTTAGCTAAGCATTGTTTAGGAAAGATGGACATCCTAAAACGTCATTCTTTGATTATGCAAAACATGCCTGCATATAATGCCTTTTTTTCTAGCGTCTCTTAAAGTATGTATAGATTCTGTGTGTTTCCTTTACTATGATATTACTTGCCCCTCTATTCTTGTCCTTCTCTAGCTGTCTGTTTTGTTAGGTGCAATAAGAAAATGAATCCTGAGAGGACAGGTAACATTAATTTCCCATTAATTGCCTTAATTTCCCCCCATCTTTTCTTTGTCTGAGATACCATTCATGCAGTTGCTTTCCTGAGAAATGCGTTGAATTTGAGAGGGGTAATGAAGTTGCAGCAGGCTCCTTCCATTTATGGAAAATGATGCTCTTAACCTGCACATCTAGCAAGTCATCAGTGGCTGGATCCAGAGGAACTTAGTCATGCTTTAGTTCTTCCAAAATCAGTGGGACTCAAGTTGTTATGAGTAGTGCATAACTAACTTCCTCTGGATCCAACCCAATACATTTAGGCAGTTAAGGGCAACCACTTTTTGAAAAAGCAACTCCAAGTAAAACTTTAAAGTTAACACTGTGTCCCAGAGCCAACATTTGCTAATGTGGAAAGGCTCAAAACTGGGAACTAGTGTAGAGCACAACCATGTTAATAGCACCTGTATTCACACCAACTAGATCTGTGTGCCACAGTCTGGGAAACAATTAAGACAAAAGTTCAAAACACTGACATCCCCATAAACAGTTGTAAGCTGGTGTATATATTTTTGGCAGAGGTATCTGCCTTATGATTGGACTTGCCCTCAAATTCTTTTCCTGTTCCACCTTTATATTAATTACAGGACTTAAATCTCCTAGGATTATATGCCTCTACTGTTTCAGTGGAAATGATCATGTGCACTCTGTTTCCTCTGATGAATTCTGAGTCACAGTAGCATCTTGAGCCAAATCAGAAAAGATTACAGGCATTACGTCATGTACATCTTCGAGAACACAACCACACACACACACACACACACACACGGTGTCTAATTTACAAATATATAAACACACACACACTCGTATGCATATTCCCACACATTCTCTCTTACACAAACACTCCTATATTGATGTATGTTTTTGTTATTGCTGGTTTTATAACTTTAAAAAACAAAAAAAAACTTTGGTTATCTTATTATGGAAACTCGATTGAGTTTTTACCCCCAAAGATGGCCTATATATATATATATATATATATATATATATATATATATTTCAATGGCCTCCCCTGTTCCCTGCCCCTACTGACAGTCTTTTTAAATAGATTGCTATACATACCCAGTCATAAGCAAACTGAGCGTGTGACTTTCTAGCATCTTGTATATATAATAATAATTATTTATTATTTATACCCCGCCCTTCTGGCGGGGTTTCCCCAGTCACTTGTATAATGGATTACTGTATAGTAGCGATATCAGTCCTGCTGGTTTTTAAATTTCTGATACTTAATTCATTCAGATGCAGTATATAGCATACTTACCACTTTATCTTTTCGTTTGTGTTGTTAGATTTAAGCAAATGTTGTCCATAACTTGATTTTTTTTTAATATATAGGACATTCATTAGCATAGATTGTAATTTAAGTCAGAATGCTGACCCTCCTGAACAATGTTGAACTAGAGACTATACACAATTCTCTCATTTTTATTTTTGTTTTAAGCAAGGTAAAAAGTGAAGCGAGTTAACAACTTGCTTTGTTGTTTAGTCGTTTAGTCATGTCAGACTCTTCGTGACCCCATGGACCAGAGCATGCACTCCTGTCTTCCACTGCCTCCCGCAGTTTGGTCAAACTCATGCTGGTAGCTTCGAAAACACTGTCCAACCATCTCGTCCTCTGTCGTCCCCTTCTCCTCCATCTTTCCCAACATCAGGGTCTTTTCCACGGAGTCTTCTCTTCTCATGAGGTGGCCAAAGTATTGGAGCCTCAGCTTCAGGATCTGTCCTTCCAGTGAGCACTCAGGGCTGATTTCCTTAAGAATGGATAGGATTGATCTTTTTACTTGGATCCTGTAACCTGGACCTTTCCACGG
Source organism: Podarcis tiliguerta (assembly GCF_965153285.1). Taxonomy (NCBI): domain Eukaryota; kingdom Metazoa; phylum Chordata; class Lepidosauria; order Squamata; family Lacertidae; genus Podarcis; species Podarcis tiliguerta. The sequence continues at coordinate 61,667,149 of NC_139538.1, forward strand.
ACATAACTGCAAAATGTCACACCAATACTAGATCTAACTGTGAAAGCTGCTCATTGAAATGAGAATACTAGATACCCTAGATGTATATGCCTATTCACTTGTGAGTAAGCTCTATTGAATGTAATGGGACTGACTTCTGATTAAGCATGCATACGATTATACTGGTAAAGTGTATTTTCCCTATTCCATATAGTTCTGATTCATTTTCTAAATTAAGTCTATGCATTCGATGAGTGAGGGTCACAGGTGGCGCTGTGGATAAAAGCCTCAGCGCCTAGGGCTTGCCGATTGAAAGGTCGGCGGTTCGAATCCCCGCGGCGGGGTGCGCTCCCGTCGCTCGGTCCCAGCGCCTGCCAACCTAGCAGTCCGAAAGCACCCCCGGGTGCAAGTAGATAAATAGGGACCGCTTACTAGCGGGAAGGTAAACGGCATTCCGTGTGCTGCACTGGCTCGCCAGAGCAGCGATGTCACGCTGGCCACGTGACCCGGAAGTGTCTTCGGACAGCGCTGGCCCTCGGCCTCTAGAGTGAGATGAGCGCACAACCCTAGAGTCTGTCAAGACTGGCCCGTGCAGGCAGGGTTACCTTTACCTTTGCTTATTCGATGAGTGAATCTAGCCTTTATTACACTTGGGTCACACACACACACACTTGCATGTGCACACACAGACTGGGAGCCTCAATGGTGCCCCTCTGAAGGATTCACTGGAGCAAAAAAAACCTGGCTAGCGCCCCGCCCCCAGTAGCTGCATTACAGCCTGACTACAATTCTTTGAAATCCTGCATGCCCAGTCCCCCTCATCTTAACTCCCAGAACTATCCTTTTAAAGAGATATTTTAATACCTGGATTTTATTGTGCCTAGGGCTAAAACATATGACATATTTTTAAACCACTGTATTTACTATTGACTCTGAAGTCTAATCAGATGACAACTACATAGGAAGTCTGGAAAGCTAATAGCAATTGCAGGTGTCAACCCACATTTCAAGGACTTGAGAGTTCAAATGATATATACGTACCAGTAAACCACTTTGATTATCTCCTGCAGCCTTGTGTGGACAAAATAACTAACGTTACTGCCAGCTGCCTTTGAAACCTCATACCACAAACAGGAAGGCATGAAATAGTCATGTTAATAGTGAGTAAAGTGGATCAAATCTTTTGTTTGTTTGTTTTTTGAGAAGCTGTGAAGGATGGTTAATACCCTGTCTTTCTGTGTGTATTAATGTAAGCTGAACTGATGGAAAGGTTCTTCGTATCAGATGCAATTCCCACCATACGAATGTTCCTTGAAATGGCTTACAGGCACATATGGGAGTGATGCTGCCTCCCATCCAATTGCTTGTATTGGCGGTGCATCGCCTGAGTGCCAAATCATATGCAGGTGACCAGGACATGGTTGCAAAGACTAGGCCACCAGGCAGCTCTTGCCCACCCACAGCATACAGTATACATGCTGTCAAAGTCCATTACGCACAGCAAGGTGCGAAGCTGCGAGTGAGACAAAGAATAAGTGTGTAATAGCACCAAGCAGCCATCCTGCTGTTGCTGCAGCTGGCTGTTCTATCTGCACCATCTTCACCCGGGAGTTGTCCCAACATAACCCCTGAACCTGCCCTCCGGAGGGGAGAGGGAAGTTTATAATTGGACTGCTTATGTAATTTGCTTGTGCGTTGGTCTTCCGCAGCATGTAAAGCTGTGGTGTTCAGAAAAAAAGAAACTTTCTAGAATTAATGAGGCTGCTGTGTAACCTTTCAGCTGAGCATAGGATGCGATTACATCCTCTGCCGTCACTTATGGTACACTCCTCCTGCTTCTCCTCTTTGAGGCTGAAGCTGATGTGATGGCGTTGAAGGTTGTTCCTGTTCATATAGGATATGTACCAAAAGCAGAAAATACAGTGGCAAATGCATGCCATTCAAGTACATCTATTTTGCTTATCTATTTATGTTTTCAATATTTATATGGTCTGTTTGGTTGTTCTCCACAAAGGGGAGACGCAGGATGCACACTCAGCACCCTGAGAATTCCCAGTTTCCTTTTTCTTTTTAAAGCAATTTCCCCATTTTGTGTGGCTGCAGAAATTTTCTTGAAAGCATGTGGGGATAACTGGTCTTTTCTGTGGTCCGGCCGGGCAAAGCTTCAGCGTCCTGCCTAGCTCCCTGCTCTCTCCCATTACTAATGCAAACAGAATTGTGCAAAAATATGCCCATTTTACAGAATGTGTTCTGCTTCTCTTGATGCAGAATGCGTGTGATTTTTTAAAGGCTGGTTTTTGTATGCCTCTCCTACGTGTTGTACATTCTACATTCCTAAGAGTGTAAACTCTAAGGAACAGAGGGAGACTTCTGGGTAAACATGCATAGGATCCTCGGTTATCTTTGAACTGGATGTGAAAGTCATTGTCATTTTAAACAGTGGAACTATCTGAAGTATTTTGAGTAGTGCAGCTTTAATGTTTCTTGCATAGATCATGATAAATCTGAGGAGTGGAACCCGCATTACTCTTCAAATATCCACCCTGCACAGTCGCCCTGCATTATATCTGAATGGATATGTGTAGTTTTCTTTCAAGAATATCCAAGGATGATACACCAGGATAGTCTGAAGTGTGACATCCACACCCACACACCAAATTTGATTAATCAGCCTTCTGCAAAACATTTTGCCAATATCTGCTTGGATACTTGGAGAGGTGGTGCAGTAGCTAACACAACCATAGAGGCATGATAAAGTATATCTTGCATCAGTATCCCAGGAAACATCACACACTGTGAATGGTACCCTCTTTGGGTGGGGCTATAACTAGGCAGACAGGGCTACCCCAAGACATTTTGCTTCTTGAGGCAAAGGGCAAAATGCCCCCCTCCCCACTTTTCCATTTACAGAAGCCAACTGGACTAGCAGTTGTATTTTATTTTGATACTGGCAATGAGATGGTGCTCTTTGCCAAACACGAGGGTGCAACAGGCTAGTTATGAGTGTGCAGGGCAACCATTGCTTCCAGTATCTGCCACCTGATGCAGTTGCCTCATTTCAGTTATGCCTAGTGGCAGGGATGGCCCTGCAGGGCAGGTTCCCTTTTAATTTTCTCCGTTTGAAAACAAAAAGAGCACAGGCACTTCAGTATACCTCACCAAAATAAATCTGGTGTTTGGTTGAGCCTAATTAGCTGCACTGTCGGAAGGCGCTCCAGAAAAAAAACTGTCACTGCACTAATTAGTCTACTATAAAAACACACCAAGAAACACATTAAAGGGTGGGTCAGGGGAATTGGTTGAGGTGCAAGAATGGGTGGCCTGTTGTGCCCGTTACCAGACTGTGGATCTCTGAGACTAGATGAGTAATGTTTTAATTTAGAGATTGCCAACTGAAAACAGGGGGAAGTCATTTGCTATGCCAAAGCTTTCCATTATCCAGTGCACTGATTTGATCTATCTGAATGATGACAAATACAGAAACACACTACATTAATCAAACCTGCATTAGAAAATGGAAACATCTTATTTTGCAGTCTTGTGCCCGGATTGCTAAATGGAGAGACTATAAAGTCTGAGATGCATTGCAAGAACAGAAATTTTAATTCCACAGCGGGGATTTTCAGATTTGCTGTTGAATTAATGTTTACCTAGGAGTAAGTCATACTGCTTTCCAATGCAGCATGCTCTTAATACGGTTTGTAGGACAGAAACATTGATGCCTGTACGATTTTGCTCTTTATGCTCCTGCTGTAAGCTTACACAGAAAGTTATTCCAGAACTTTGTGCTGTAAACTGAGCCAAATGTATATGAGCAGCATGCGAACCATTTATGTAGGATAGCCTACATCAGTTTAAAATTGGAAAGTGATGCTAGTAAAGTGAGCGTCACCAAATTTCAGAAGGGTTTCATGGCTGAGAGTTTTGTATGGAGCTTCTGTGGGCAAAATATTGGTTTTGGTGATAGATAAAAAGACGTTACCATAAATTGATTCTTGGACATTTTCATACGGACAAATATTACCGTACTGAGTAAAACTTTCCTTTATTTCCCCTTTGGGTAGCTTTGGTGAAAAATTGCATGTTAAGTAAGATGTATGCCTCTGAACTTGCTTTCGTCTTCCAAATCCTGAATATGATTTTATTTTATTTTTACTGATGTATACCAACAGTTTTCTTGAGGGTTTTTGATTCATCAGCATGCCACGCTTTGCTTCTTCTGCCCATTTTGTTTGTTTTTCTTGCTTGTTTTTCTTTAATTTTAAATAAGAAGATGCACTACCAACAAAAATGAACTCCTGAGTCATAAGCACCTTATTTGGAAGTAAAGAGCCATTAATCCCAATGCTCACTTCCAAGTCAATGTGCTTACTATCATAGGCTGAGTAGTCCGACCAAGATGAATAGTGTCAAGAAACCTGTTTAGCATGTGGTGAATGATGCTACACTTACGGGTCTCGCTGCTCAGCAGAAGAAATGTCCTACACATGAAATTGCTGTTCTGTAGGGTCATGGATGAATCCAGATTAGTCCTGGATTTTGCTCTTCTTAAAGCAAAATCCAAGGACACCAAACATGATTTATTTACCCCTTCTGACACTTTAACTACACTCTCCTACTTCTGTTTTCTAAGAGTAGAATAGGGGTGCAATGATGGGTAAGAAACCAGGGTCTGTGAATTAGACCAGGTATGTAGCAATCAGACTTAAAGGTTTATTTGGGGTGGTGGAATAACATTTCAGAGCTTGCAGTGTTACTGCTCAGGTGTCGGCTTCCCCCTCCTTCTATCATCACCACCTCCCAAGTGCCCACATTCATACCAGTTAAAACATGTTTGCATACATGTGTCTTCCCTTCAGACCTTGCAGAAAAGGGTAGGGTTGGCATGCTATGGAAATGCAGGGCTCGTTTTCCCTACAGTTTCTAAAGCCAAGAGGTTATAGGGTAGGACGGGGGAGGTGATCAGGAATGAGGAGTTGCCCACTGTGGCCAAGAGAATTCAAATGGCTCAAAGAAGGTTGCAGATGGCTCTGCCCAGCTGAGGTGCTTCCCTATGTTGTCCTCTGACCCCACTCATAATTTGGGACATCTCTTATTTTTATAAATTGGTCTCTGAGGCAGATGTGGAAAAACTGCACTGGCTTGAAGTTCCATCTGTCCTACCACACAGGGCACAAATAGCAAGAGAGAGATGTGAGACTCTGGCTTTTTAGGTAGTGTCTGCCGGACTGAAGTGTGACTTGTGACAATAATCTATGGAATGGCCTGTTTTTAGGAAAACATGGAAATAACCGGCCTCCAGTGGGAGATGAGCTGGAGGAGGCTTGTGAAGTCTCCTCTCCCCTGACTCTGGACCTCATGAGGGATAGGCAGTGCTTTAATTTCTAAGCAAAGGAGAAGCCGGGCCTCAAGTCTAGCTGGAAGCAACCTCTTGTCCTTCATCCTTGCCATCTATGGTGGGCTATAGGAGCCAACTCCTAGGGGCCATGAGGGCTTTGGCCCCCACAATAAAATATTTGAGGGGGCTTGGCCCCCACAGTTGATGGGCATTCCCATTCAAATGATATGTGTGCACTGTGTCATGTGATCGTTTATGTGTGGTGGGGCTTACCTGGGCCCCCACAATATTTTATTCAAATTGGCACCCCTGCAGTGCACTCAGGCTTTGCAGTCAGTGACAAGGGAAGATGGCACCCTAAACAGGTCCCAGGACCCCTTTGACCCACTCCTCCTTCATCCCTGCCTGGGCTCCCATGAAACTCCAGGTGTAAGTTAAGAAGGAAAGTCCCAGCCTTGGGACTGGAGGCGTGGAAGGAGGAAAGCCTTTGCTAAGTGTAACGGGATAGGGTAACCTCTAGCCTGCCTCTACCCTTAGCTGTTGGACCACGCTGGCTGGGGCTGATGGGACTTGAGCATCCCTGGTTTAGTGAGACAGTTCTAGCGTCAGCCTTCCCACGTCCCCGGCCGCTGTCTGCTTGGCATCCAGCGCCGCTCATCCTTCTCCTCCTCCGGAGGAAACTGGTTTCGAGTTTAGGTGGCTGAAGAAGATTCCGCTCGACTTGGGAGGGCCACCGTGGGAAAACCCGGATGGCCCTTCTCGCTGGGAAGCCGAGAGACCGGAGCTCCTTGCAAATCTCTCTCTAGGAGTGTCAAAAAGCCCCCGGAGGCGGCGCAAGTGTAGGTGGCTGGGGGGACCCCGCCGTTCCTCCCCTACGCGCGCCTTCCTTTTGCCCCACGGTCTCCAGGTTAAGGCGAAAAGGAAATGGCAAAGCGAGCCCTGATAATGAGCAGATGAATAAACGTGCGAGAAACGCCTCTTGGCCACCCCGCCACCCCTCCCCACCTTTTCCTTGGCTCCTTCAAAGACGCCAAAACAACCTGCTCTCCAGAAACCGCCGGGGCTGGAAGGAAGACGATCCGCGCCCCAAGTAGCGAGTGAAGGGCTTGGCAGTTTTGAAACAATGAGAAACGTGGATCGGAAGTTGGGTTTAAGTGGCTTAGAGGGGATTAGGGCTTCAAATTGGCGGTGGGGCCCGGCGCTTTCCTGCGAGAGTCACGCCGCCTTTTAAAAGATTACGCGCAGATTTGACAGCAGCTCCGGCTGGATATTATGAGCCGAGCAAAGGCAGCTGGAAGGAGCGGGGGTGGAGGTCCCTCCCGAGGGATTTTATTTTATTTTATCGCATTTTATTTTATTTTAACCCGGCTCCTTCTGTTCCTCGCCTCCAGTTTACATGTTCCGGTACTTTTCATAAAGGCTACTTTTGAAGCGTGTTGTGGGAAGAGCAGGGCGTACAGAGGCATTGGAACGAACATTCCTATTCCACTTAGACGCGTTTTAATTTTGGTATGAAAAGCATACCCCCGTTAAAACGAGGGAGAGGTGCCCAACAATTTTTCTGATTGACACGTATTTCGATTGCATTATCTGTGGAACTTGAGTGATCACTTTCCCCCGCTTTAAGGTGTAAGAACAGCGTTTGTAAACGGAGGCTTTGTAAGGCGGAGCGCTGAAATGCGCCCTTCCCCAAAAGGGGTACTAAGCTGTGTTCTGTGTTGCATCAAAAAAACACAGCAGTGCCTTGTGGCAAGCTTAAAAGTACTCAACAAATGAAGATATTTCTTAATAGCGCAGGAAGGTGTGGGAATCGATCCTACGTGAAAAATGGACATATGAATTTAGAACCGCAAGAGGTCCACAAAATAAGAACCAATTTCTTTCTATTTGGTGTGATTTTATTGTTGTTCACATTAATGACACAGAGCATAGACAATCTCCCGCCCTCCATGAATAGCTGTGGAAAAGACGATGAAATAGAAATAGAGGCAGAGCTTTACAAACGAAGGTTCTCTGGAAATGCAGCTCATCTCCCCCTGGAAAATGAGGGGTATCCATGCCAGTCGGGTTTTTATTTGTATAGACGTGTTTTATAACGTCTCCGTATTTTATCGAAAGTCTGAAGTGCATTTCTGAAATCTCTCGGCCCCCTCTAGGTCCCGCCTTCGTGCCTGTTTTCTGTGATTGACTTCCTTCTATGCTCGATTTTGCCTATTTACTTATTTATTTCGCGCCCTTCACCAGGGAGGGTGGGTTATGCGATACATTTTGTGGCATAAACTGCTGTGGGCCAAAGCCCAGCTCGTTAGCATTAGCGGATGTTACATTTGATGAATCTCATACCATTAGAAATTGGGTCTTTAGGCGGCCCCGAGGGGCTCTCTGCCTTGAAAAAACGGGGGATTAATTTTTTTTAATGGCTTGCTTTAAAATGACGAAAGAAGCAGATTTCCATTTTTTCGTTTGCTTCCTTCCTCGTGTTGTGCATCTTGAGTACTTCCTAACGCGGGATGAAAGTTGGTGGTCGAAGGAGACGGGGTAAAATCGCCACGTCCATTGGGAGCGAGAGGAAACTCCACACCCCAGAGGCCCTTAACGTCACTTTGTGTGTGTCCCCCTCTCCCCCCTCCCCACTTCAGCTTTTGGATCTCTTCATGGTGTGGGATTGGTCGACTTACCTAGCAGACTACGGGCAGCCCAGCTCCAAGTACCTGCGCGTCAATCCAACCACCGCCTTGGCCCTCCTGGAGAAGTGAGTCACACACAGCCCTCCTCCTCCTCCTCCTCTAGCCATCTATTTCTGCAGGCGCTATCAGGAGACCAATGCCTTGCAGGAGAGCGAATGCTAGGGCACCCCGCCCCCCCCAGGACACGCATAGGGAAAGGTTAGGTTGTAACCCAAATGCCAGCGCTTAGGTGCCGCCTGTCCCTTTGCAAACGGGGAAATGCTTCTTTTAGTTTTAACAGCTCCATCCGGATCTCTCGTGATTAGGACTGGACACTATCTGCATCTTCCCGCTTAGGAAATTTGCCCATCCTAAATTTCCTCGGACGGACGGGTCCCCTTTCATTGGCGCCCCCAAAAGAAGCCCACGCAAGTTGGCAAAGTGTGGGATAGATCTCGGAGCAATTGGTAAACGTCCTGATTTTCAGGACCTTTTGGTTTAAAGTCATTCCAAAAATATGTAATTACTCTTTTTGAGACAGACAGACAGAGAGAAACCTGCAGCAAAAACGCCCACACAAATGTGACTAAACTGCAGTATTAAAAATTATTCTTTTCAGTATGGGGTCTTTGCTTGCGTTGCGCTATGCAAAATTCCCATCACCAACCTCCCCGTTCAAGGAGTCCACGTGTTTTGATTTAACCGGATAGTAGATCAGATTGCTACAAAAAAGTTGATCTATTTGATCCAGTGTGCCCCCCCCCCCCAAGTGCAGGCAGGCCTTGGCTGAGGATCTAACTTTGATCGAGAGAGGGAGAGGGAGAAAGATGGATGCCTCCACAGTCTAGCTGTTCCAAGGATCGCGGCAGCTGCCTTGAAAATGGGCAGGCTTCACCTGGGACTACGTCCCTCTGAGCTGAATGGTACTTACCGGTACGTCTGAGCAAACCTCTTTAGGCTGAAGCAGCGAGGCTCTCTGGAAGCTTCAGCCTCGCCGCAAATGCGGAATAGCAAAGAGCGTTTAGGAGTCAAGGCACACCGCTTGCAGCTACACCCTGAAATGTAAAGGCGTTATAAATATTTAGCTGTGCCTTAAACTACCCCCTTCCTTTCTAACTGTTGATTTGTTTTCTTTCTTTCCCCCTCTCAACGCCCCAACGTTTTGCAGAGTCCACAGAGGGTATGTATTTTTGTGCTTTTTTGGTTTTACTTCTACTGTCACTCCGAATTTATTCCTTTTGGTATTAAACCACCCAAGGTTCCGCTTCGAAGAGATTAATAGGAAGGCTGCCTAAAACAAACAACCAAACAAAAAACAACTCAAGCCAAACTAAAGTGTCTTAATGGTTACAAGAAGTTGCCCATATACGAGTTACAATGAACTGCATTCTGCTCCTTCTACAAGTAACTTAAATAACAACTGATTGTAACAGAATTCCTTTTGCTTCCATGGATACTTCCACACATCTATAATATTTAGGGTAGCCTCCATCCCCCCCCCTTTTTTTTTTAAGTCCTGTTTGCACTGGAAATTCCTGCTTTGTCATCCCAGCTCAGAATTTTCAGATTTGGAAAATGAACTCAGGTCCCGGAAAGTTTATGCCATCCTAAAATATTTTAGCCTTTGAAGTTCACGGGTCTCTCTGTTGTTTTCGCCTAGACTGCTCTTTCCGCCGTTCGGATTGGAAGAAAATCGGATTAAGCTGGTGCCGTAAACTCGGCTGCTTGAGAACCTCAAAGGTTCCGAGCGCGTCGTTTTTTGCGCATTTGGGTGGGGTGCTGCGGGCATTAAACCCTTTGCGTTGGGAACGAACGCAAATGAGGAGGAAATTTGGGCTTCTTTTGAAAACGAACGAACTAACTTAAATTCTGTTTCTTTCCTCTTCTCCCGTTCTGCTTTCAGAATGAAAGACGTGAAGAAGAACAACATCTTCGCCCAGTTCAGGAAGAACGACCGCGACAAGCAGAAGCTCATCGAGACGGTGGTGAGGCAGCTGCGAGGCTTGGTGAACGGGATGTCCCAGCACTCCTGAACGCCGGGCGTTTTTGGAGACCGGCGGGCGCAGGCCGAAAACTAAGCCTGCGTCTCCCCGGTTAGGGTCCTTGCTCCATGGACAACTGGAAAAGATGCTGTGAAAGGGACCGGCCTATGGAAACAGCCGGAGAGAACCTGAGCGTCTGCACTGCTGTCAATTAATGCTATCTTAACAACAACAACTTGTAAAAGGAAAACAAAACAAACCACACACAGACATACATTAGTAGGGGTGGAATAGGGCTGTATATTTACCAAGGCAAAATGCCAAATTGTACATGCAACAGTGGGATTGTAAATAACTTTCTTTGCGGTCTGCGGGCAATGCCTCAAGATTCCCCCCTCCCCTTTTCCAAATGACTTGGTGGGGGTGAGATTGCCACGCAATCCGCCTGTGCTGCTCCCTACACTAACCCCGAGGTCATGTTTCAAGGAACTTTTTCTGTTTCAATAGTTGCCTGTCTCTCTAGATATAAATATAAATATATAATATATATATTTACACACACTCTCCTGTATTATTTGTAAATTATTAGCCTTAAGTGATCCAACAGGTTTTCTATACCAGATTTTCTTCCTTCTTTCTTTTCTTTTCTTTTTTTGTAGTGGGGGCAAAAAAGGAGAGGGTTTTCTTTTTTTTGTAGAAGCCTTTCCAAACTACCTGAATCAAAACTCCGGCCTTGGTGGTCTTTGAACAACTGGACTTTTCTCGGGTATTTGAGCGACGGGACTTTTATATACAATTCTTAAACCCCCCGCGGCGGCGCCCCCCCCCCCAGTTTCCTCTGCCTGCGTAAGGGATAAGGCAGCGCGATGCCAATGTTGTGCGTGTAGTTGTGTAGGTAGGTCTGTGTGTGTCCATCTGGGTGTTTCTAGGACTAGCTATTCCCCACCCCACTCCGTTCCCCTCAGTTTTCAACTTCTGCACTGGAGCAGCCTCGTTCGAAACGCAAAGCGAATGTATCCTAAATTCCAAAAAAACCAAATGAACCGAGGGACTTGCATCAAGAATGTATCTTTCTTTCCTTCTTTTCATGCGCTCCGTGTATTAAGTTATTTGGACAGTCCCGAATACAGTAATATAAACCTTACCCTCCCTTTGGTGTGGCTTGTTTCATTTTTTTTCTAATGGGGGAATGCTGCGTCTCGGCCTGCTGGACCTTCTCTCATCGGGGTTTCGATCAAACGAATCTCTCCTTCTGACTTCGGCTCAGGCACAGTCGAGATCGTCGGCGCCCTCGGATCTTCCTTGCCTGTCCAGGCGGCCTCTACGGTTTGTGGGAGCAGCAGCCGCGATTTCAAGGAGTGTGCAACCGGGGAAGATTTTTTCCCCTCCCAGCCAAGTCCACCAGCCTTGGAGATGCGACCGGAAAGTCAGGGCACCTCGGAGCATCTTGCTTATTTTCTCTCTCTCTTTTCTTCCCACTCTTTTCTCATTAGAGGAGACAAGATTGAAGCTGCATTCAATCGTGCATTGTTTAGGGAGGAACTCTGGGGGTGTTGGGTTGTGCCTTTTTTTTTTAAAGGAAGGGATGGGGGCAGCTGCCGGGAGGATCAATCGGAGCCGAAGACAGAGAGCTGTCGCTTCGGGTTTGCTGGCCAAGACCGATGGCCCCCAAAGGGCATGGACGGGGCCAGCCTGGCCTCATCCTCGGAGGGTTTGATCTGCCCTGCGACAAGGCCTCTGCAGCCCACCTTTCCTCATGAGGCAGCCGGGTAAGTTCTTTTGCTTCTTAGCGAGGGAGGTCTGCAGATCTGGCTAAAAAGGGGGCCGGTAGTTTGCTGCTGAAGTTCCAGCAATTGGGGGGCGGAATTGGGAATGAGAGGGTCGAATGGACAACGAAGCTATTCAGGGCAGATCAAAGGAAGTGCCTCTTCACGCCGCGCAAGGATGAGCTATGGAACTCGCTTCCACAGGAGGCAGCGGTGACCTCTATGGCTTTAAAAGAGGACTAGACAAATTCTAAGTTGCCGATGGCTACTAGCCATGATGGCTGTGCTCTGCGCAATGCTTCTGAATACCAGTTGCTGGAAACCATAGGAGGGGAGAGGGTTCTTGTGCTTGCTGGTTTCCCACAGGCATCTGGTTGGCCACTGTGAGAACAGGCTTTCGACCAGGCCCCTAATTGCTCTTATATGCTAAGGACGCGCCTGTAACAATTTTGGCTTTGCAAAGACTCAACGAGCCAACAGAGCAGCTCAGATCGACGGGAATTTGGCCTTCACAGTCTTGGGAGACGTGATGAGCGCCCCGCGCGCTTGCTTTGCGCCAAGCCGGGCACCTGGAATCATTTCCCGGTTCTTGACAAATGCAGCAGGGAAACTGGGGTGTAGGATAGATGGCTGGAGAGCCAGAGAGTCCCTTTGACATTAAGTGAAACAGGGAAAGGTGTCCTCTGATCTTGACATCCTGCAAGAACTTTGAATGAAGGCGCAGACCCTGGCTTTATGCGTCCACGGGACCTGGCAGGCGCTGCAGCGGGGAAAGAGGCACCACGCACTTACGCACCTCGGTGGGAAAGTGGTGCAGCTTCACTTCTTCAGCCCCCCCGCCCCGCACGCTCCAGCACAAAGGACAGATGCTTCTGTGATCTGGATCTCTAAGGGGCAGCCCTATCTGGGAAGTAGAAAAGACGCTTTTTTTTTTTTTTTTAAGGATCAGTATTGAGAAAATCCTGTAGCTTTTTCCGCGAATGTCACTCGTTAGCCATTCTTATGGGCACCACTGGGGCTAGGAAGGTGATTTGAGATAGAGCCTCTTAGCGAGACGAAGCCGGGGTCTAAGTATTCTAAATAAATAAGTGCAAAAAGCGGGGGACGGAGAGGACAGAACTCAGCAAGTTCAGTGAGTACGGAACTGGGCTATTAGGAGAGAGGATGGGGTGTGCGGAATGGACCCGCATGTTTCTGGTCCCGCTTGGATTGAACAGGAAAAGAAAAGCCGACTGTGCCTTAGGGTTCAAAACTAGTCGTTCAGGTCTTTCAGCCTAAGGTTCTTGTCTAAGATGGCCTTTCGCTCGTCGCTTGTGGCCTTCGGGTCTTCTCTCCGCAGGCCATGTCTTTGTGGTCTTTTCGTTGAGGGACATAATAATAATAATAATAATAATAATAATAATAATAATAATACAAAAGCAAGTGCAATAAACCTCTACAATATGCAGTAAAGGCGAGATACAATTGGGGGGGGGGTCACCAAGCTGCTTACATGAACTTATCAGCGTTCAATTCCCTTACCGCTACTGTTGCCACAAATGCAACCTAAGACCTTCGCCCACGCAAGAGCACGTGTGTCGTGTAATTTCCTAACTTTATGTTCAATAAAGCAGACGCAAATTAGCTGGAAGGTGACTTCAAAACGCGGCTTGGAAAGCAGCGGCATTTGCTTCGCTAACCCCTCCAGGAGAGCTGTTCCCCTGCCCTTGCCGGTTCCTTGAAGGAATTTTGCCGGCTGCACCCGAGATAAATTTGCTGAGCAATTGCCGCCTTCGAAGCGAATCTCTGCAAAAGAGATGCGTGGCTTCGGCGTCATCCCACCCAGAACTTGGCTGCAAATGTTTAGGAAAGCGGCGCAAACCACAGGCATTAGAGAACCTTGCGAACTTCATGGGTGCATATTATTAATATTTGCTAATAAGAATCACTAGCATTCGTTGTATTAGCGGTGCAGAGTTGGTAGTAGAAACTTCCCCCTGTCGAAAGCTGTGTGGATTGGGGCGGGTTGTGTAGTTCCTAAGCCTTCCCCGGGACTCACCCTACTCACTACCTCCAAGCTAAGGTAGCTGGAAGTCCGGCCCGCGTAAATGGAGATGGGGCCGGAATCGACAAGCTACAATCCGCGTACTAAAGTGAGAGAGAAGCACAGATTGCAGGGCAGCTCATGGGCGCCTCGCCCCATTGCCACCTGTGGGTGATATTTAGGAGTTAGCAAGCAAAGGCTTTCATCTCCCTGTCTTCGCCTCTCTCTTTAATATTGCTTGAAATGGCAGTCCCACCTGTCCTGGAGCGACAGGACCCAACTCCGTCGGACTGAAGTAGCTCTGCTTCGCCGTTGCCCACGGAGGGAACTTCTACACCCCACCAAAGTGGGCCCAGAGGGGTTATTTCAGGGAGGGACGGGGAGAGACGCGTGGCTTGCCGCCTGCGGCTTCCAATCCACAAAACACCTAGCCATCCTCTTTGGGGCGGCAAAAGAAACCCAGTTGGTTTATTCCATGTACATCGCGCTTGTCCTCCAAGTAGCTGAGGGGTGATCGATAGAGTCACTCCACCCCCGCCTCCTCTCATTTAATCCTCCGAACAACCCTGCAATGTAGCTTTGGGAGAGAACGATTGGCCCAAGGCCACCTTGGGAGCGTCGAGTGTTCCTGCCTGATCTTCTGTAAACCAGATGTTGACAGACTTCAGGCTGGTGGGATCTGCTTAGAGTTTTTAAACCCGGAGATACGCCAACCGGAGCCAGGAAGCTAGAGGCAACTCCCCACAGCACCTTGGGGCGCACTGCTTCTGAAAGTGCAAATTCCTCCCACCAGGTAACAACCTTTGTAGCTTCGTGATGGAACATCCGCTTTACAGGTCGCGGTTCAATCCGGGTAGGCCTGGGACTTCTGGCGTTCTGGAGAGCGCCTGCCTGTCAGTGTGGACAATAATGACCTAGATATACCAGTGGTCTGGTTTGGTATAAGGCAGATTCCCAGGTTGCTGATTTAGAAAGGGCTGACTGAAGTGAATTAACTGCTTTGTTGTTATCAAGAAGTCTTATTACCCACAGATCTTTCTGCGCGCCCCTGCTCTGAATCACTATTACAGAGCTAACCTGTGGCGACCCTAAGCCCGCTTACCTGGGAGTAAGCCCCACTGAATTCAAGGGCGGGGGGGGGGGAAGGCTCATTTCTGAGTAGACCTGTCTAGGATTGCCTTAACCTGCTCAGTAGGGGCGGGGGGTTTATTCCCAGGTCTCAGCTCTCCTGGCATAAAGTCCTGCATCGCTCCCGGAGCCAGTCCAAGCAGCGCCTTCTGCTTCCAATGAGACGCCTGGTTTTCCAAATCCAGGCGGGGCGGGTAGGGTCCCAGTGGGCTGCTCTTGGGTTACCTGCGAGGCGAGTCTCCCCCTCCCGAGACAGGAGAGGTCCGTCCCAGCAGCGCTTTCCTCCTCCTCCTCCTCCTCCCCCCCTTTCATCGCGGACCCTCTCAGGCGCCAATCGCAGCGCTTTCGGCCCCCCGTTTTAAATATGCAGCGGAGACGTCAGCAGGCTCACCCCCCAGCGAAGGTGGCTGGCCAATATCTATATAAATCTGTGCAAGGCAGAGAATAGCTAAAAGGGGTGTGCGCGAAGGATGCTCCCAAAGGGTGAGAGAAGGAGCGTCCGAGCGCAGGCGGTTTTTGACAGCTCGGCAGAAAAGGGGAAAGGCGGAGGGGGATGAAGAAGAAGCCTCTTCAGAGTTCTCACCCTACGCGCGAGCAGCCTGGGCGGGCAAATCCTCTTTGGATTCCGAGGGGCTGACCGTCGAGGATGGGGCTCGTGGTGCTTGCAAGTGGGTCCGAGGGATCCCGATCCCAGCCACGCCGGTTCTGAGCAGAATGGCCCCCTCTCGCTCCCTGGCCGCAAAAGGAAAGGACGGTGCGCTGTAGTTTCCCCGATCCTTTCAAAGTAGGTTGCGATTCTTTCAGACGCGCAGTGGAAACAGGAAGAGACCCCCGCCGAGGTGAGAGCAAAGTGGCTGCGCTGTTGGGTTTCCTTTTATGTTTTGTGGGGGGTGGGCGTGGGGAGACTCACCAGGAGAGGTGTCTTGGAGGTCTCCTTGACACCTCCCTCCCGGTTTGACTCTCAGGTTTTGCGCGGGCGCACCCGCTTTGGATCGCAAGCCTTGCGCAAGATTCCTTTGGGGACTTTAATGGACGGGTGGCGAGGAAAAGCATCTTTGAATAAAAAGTGGCATTTTGGGGATGGGTTGGCTTCTTTGCTTCCTGTATGGTGAGTTGAACCCACCTCTATGGGAATCCTAATCCGGAGTAGGATGCCCTGGCATCTGGTAGCAGATTTCCCCTCTCAAATATTCCCTTTCTCTCTCCCTCTCCAGCTGAAGCCACAGTCGGCCAGTGAATTCCGCCGGGCGATGCTGCCCAGCCCGAGCACGAAGATGCTGCCGCCGGTGGCAACCTCTGAGGATGCGCTCTCCTGGCTGGAGGCTGCGCTGGCCACCTGCCTGGCGGTGGCCTTCCTGCTGGCGCTGGCGCGGCACCTGTGGGCGCTGCGCTGGAGCCTGAGCCGAGACCGCGCCAGCGCCCTGCCGCTGCCCAAGGGCTCCATGGGTTGGCCCTTCTTCGGCGAGACGCTGCATTGGCTGGTCCAGGTGAGCATTGGAGCGGCGGCGGGCGGGGCAGGTAAAGGAGGAGCCTCCTGGGCTTAGCGCAGCCAGGACCGCGGGACTCTGCACATGGTCAGGGCGCCGAAAAAGAGTTCTAGCGAGTGTGTCCCGCTCAAAGGAAGGTCCTACCGCTAGTCGTCCATTTCTCAGGATGGGAAAACGAAAGCCCTCGAGCTGGAGGGGACGGGGGCTGGGCAAATCAGGGGTAACTCAGTCGGTAGAGCATGAGACTCTTAAGCTCATGGTCGTGGGTTCCGACATTGCAGGGAATCTGACTACATGGCCTTTGTGGTCCCTTCCAACTCTACAATTGCATGATTTTACGACGCATTTGCCCAGCTGTCAGGTCAGTGGGATTTATTCCGAAGCAGGTGCGCCTAAGGCTGTATCACTTCCACAGGTGTTCCTCAACGCAGGGAGGAAAGCACTTTTGTGAGGCTCAGAGACACTCTTCACATGTCCCAGGGTTGAAATTTAGGAATCATAGTAAACCGATTCCCCCTTTGAAAAGGCGCTCTGAGTCCCCTCGGAGGCGATCTCGGGCCGATGGTGCTCTTTCTGGGGGACCAGGATATGTTTGACACAAAGAAGCAGCTGCGAGGACTCAGCCCGGTGGGGAAAGCGCTCAGAGACACCGTCGACTTTCTTCGCAAACTGTCCGCGAAGCTTGAGTCCAGGCCTGCGTCTCCATCCCCCTCTTTATCTGACTGGCTGTGCAGGGTTCCAGCTTCCACAGCTCCCGGCGGCAGAGATACGGCGCCGTGTTCAAGACGCACCTGCTGGGCAAGCCGGTGATCCGCGTGAGCGGCGCCGACAACGTGCGCAAGATCCTGCTGGGAGAGCACAGCCTGGTCAGCGCCCAGTGGCCGCTCAGCACCCAGATCCTGCTGGGCTCGCACACCCTCCTCAACGCCAGCGCCGAGGCGCACCGCCAGCGCAGGAAGGTAGGAGGCCGAGGGGCGCGTCTCTGGGGAGGGAAACCTTGGCCGCCGAGCCTGAAACCGAGCCTAGGCGCCCTCTGGGGAAGAGAAGGCAGCTCGCTGGCGTTCATCTCCCCCTTACAGGTGTTGTTGGGCCCCCACTCCCATCAGTTTTAACCAGCACGGCCAATGGGAAGGAACCATGAGAGATGCGGTCCAGCAATATCTAGGGGTGGGGAGCCCTATAGCTAAAAGCTGGCTGTCGAAGTTTGTGCTGGGCGCTGTCGCAGGTTCCAGTAGCCACTCCTTGGACCCGACCCACGCATTACGCAATTCTCTTGGTTGTTGCTAGGACTATACCACTTAGGACTACTATTAATTTTACATCGCCCGCGGCGATTCTCTCCCTTCTCTTTTCGCCGCGTCAGATCCTGGTCAGAGTCTTCAGCCGCGCCGCCCTGGAGAGCTACCTGCCCCGCATCCAGAAGGTGGTGCGCTGGGAGCTGCGCGGCTGGTGCCGGCAGCCGGGCCCCGTCGCCGTCTATTCTTCCGCCAAGACCTTGACCTTCCGCATCGCCGCGCGGATCCTGCTGGGACTCAGCCTGGAGGAGAAGCAGTTCAAGGAGCTGGCTGGGACCTTTGAGCAGCTGGTGGAGAATCTCTTCTCCTTGCCGCTCAACATCCCCTTCAGCGGGCTGCGGAAGGTAGGGCTGCGTGCGCATGTGTGTGTGTCCCCATCCTCATCGCCATCCAAAGAACTAACTCCGACCATGATCACTTACCCCTATCTGTTCTGAAGTCCCGCTAATGCCACTGATGAGCGCAATCCTAGAACCCCCGGTCTAAAGTGTGTTTATGGCTGTATCCCTACCCTTTGCATCGGATAGACCTTATTTATTATTATATTTCACATCTTTGTAGGCCGCCTTTCAAGACTATGGGTGTCCCAAGGCGGCTTTCTGGCCCATTTGGGGGGTCGGAGGTGGGGTGAGGTTCTGGCTTTGAGCTCTCGGGAGCCCCATCCTCTATTCAGACCAAGCAGCTGGAATAATTTTCTGCTGGAAAGGTATTCTGCACCTGCTCAGAGGCACCTTGCACCTCTTGCTTATTTGTTTGTGTAGGCTATTTTAACCCCCCGCTTTCCCCCCCAAGCAGGACGCAATTAAGTTTTATAGCACAAATGAGACAGCAACCAAACTTTAAAAGCACAAAATCCCAATTAAAACAAAATACCTGCCTATTCTAAAGCCTTTGAAAAGGAAGGGTTTTTTTTAAAAAAATGGATTTAATATTCACACGCGTTGCAACATATGTTGAGTTGCACATTGACTCTAATATAGAATGAACGGTGCGAAATTCAGTTGGAAAAGTCTGAATTGCCCAAGGTGTCCAGCTTAAAAGGGACAAACTCCGGCATCTGTTGCATCGTGCTCGAACACTGATCGCAACGCTTAGGGGGCCACCGCAAAAAAAGCTCTTTCTGCCTGACAAGCGGCAGAACCGCAAATTGGTTCTCATTCCCAGATCGGAAAGGTCAGGGGAGAGCGCTGCCTGGACCTGAGCAGAGCCTTGCATTTAGCCCCCAAACGATTCGGAACCCAGCGGAGCCCATAAAGCACAGGTGCCAGTTCTAACATGAGCGACAGGATACTGGGCAGGCTGAGCTCTTTACTGGTCCAGATTCAAAGCCTGGTCGAAGCCACCCGGTTCCTTGCAACGGAGCACTTTCTGCGGCTTCTGCTCAAGACCTTTATTGGCTGTGAAGGGATTTTGGCGGCGCCCGTGGACGCGGGACGCGGGTCGCGCAGTGCCGACCACCTCTCCTCTAAAACTAGGTCCATTTGAATTAAATGCGTCTTGGTCTTATTGAATTCACTGGGTCTTACTCCCAGATAAACAGAGATTTATGACTGCAGCCTAAGGACCCTGTTGAATTCAACAGGACTTACTTCTGAGTAGACCTGCACCAAGTTTCACTGCTTATTTATCGATTTCCCAAGTCCATAGGATCGCAGCCTAAGGCTCTCTCATCATACACCCGAGGGAGTTTCGTAGAAATCCATTGGGTTCCCCCGACAAGTAAAGCAATAATCCAAAACAGCATTCTTTGAGTTGAAAGCAAATCCCATTTGAACTCTTTCCTTCGGAGTTAAGAGGATCGCATTCGCATTGCACTAAAGGCAGGAACAAGTTGCGTCCTGCGGAGTAAAGGCATCGTCAATGCAGAGTGCCTTTGTACGGTCACGGTGGCTGCCTGGTGGCAGAGGAAAAGGCATTGAGATCTCCTCGAATATCTTCCCCTTTCTCCTTTTTTTGCTTCCAGAAAGTCGTTCATGCCTGATCCATTTAAACACTGTCTCATCCGTGCTCCCATTGCACCGGCTGCGACGCATTACAATTGAAGGCTTTAAACGATTCCCTTCCTGGTATAATTGGGGATTGTTCACACAAACACACGCAAGTCTAGCGCAAGTTTGGGCCAGGTGTGGTGCCATTCATTTGCGTTTTTCTTTAGCAACCAATGGACTTTCAGGATCTCGGATTCCTCCACCCCCACCGCTGGAGTTCCCGGCTTCCTCTTATTGTTCACCTTTTCAAAATTTGGCAGCTCAGCGGCTGAAGGCTTTGTAGTCCTCGGGATTTCCTTTCTCACTGCACTGATTATGGGTTTCGTTGGGCGGGATTGACAGGAACTTTCCCCGTTTCAGCGAAGTTAGAGGCTATATTAAGCGCCGCTTCTAATTATAATGAGCTCCTACCCGGAGAAGTACGGTAAAAGATTGCCTGAACGTTCCAAGCAATAAGCGACTTCTGACGTCTTCGGCCTCCAAAGGCGCTAGACCTGTGTGTGTCTGTGTCTGTGCCTTTCTCCTTAGCCATTGCTGTTTTTTCTCTGAACCCTTCAGGGAATAAAGGCCAGGAATCTGCTACACGAGTACATGGAGAAAGCCATCTCGGAGAAACTGAAGCAGAAGGATCCTGAGGCTCACAGCGACGCTCTGGATTTCATTATCAACAGTGCCAAGGAGCATGGCAAAGAATTTACCATGCAGGAGCTGAAGGTAACTCCCTTTAAGCCGCCTGGAGTGGCCACAGTTGTCCCCTAGCTCACACAACCAAACATGGTCCTTTCCAAAATGACCATGTAAAGAAGTAAAAAAGGTGTAAGTGCCTCTGACCATGTGCAAAGGTCATTTCTCTAGGACGGTCCATCCCACACAGTCTACAAGCAAGACACAGGACTTCCAAGCACCTTGCCAAGTTAGTTCCAACCATATTATGGAAATAATAACCACATATGATGAAATAATTATTCCCACTCCTTCTGGCATGATCTTTGCTCTGCATCTTTTCTGTGGTGTTCAGTTAACTCACATTGACTTTGAACCAGGCATGGATCAGGATCGTGCCCATTTGTTTATTATGGTTGTATTACGCTTTTCCTTGGGGAAATTCGAAGTGGTTTCTTGGCAGTACACACAAAGCATCCTAGGAATTGTGTTTTTTCACCTTTCACAAAACTACAATTCCCAGCACCCTTGACAAATTACAGCCTCCGGGATTCTTTGTGAGGGAGAAATGGGTTGCTGAGCTCTAGCACTGTGACAGCATCCTGTTACCTCAAGCCGATGAATGTCAGTACTGCACCCAGAAGTCATTGTGGTGACTGCGGTCCTCTCCCACTTGCCACAGGGACAGATGGGTTTCATTGGGTGGGATTGACAGAAGGAAAACTTTCCTAATTTCAGCTAAGGAAGAGGATATATGGAGTGCTGAATCTGGTGTCTGGAGATCTGATATGGCCTCCTGCACTTATCCTGAATAGAATCCAGGGCTTAGTGTTGCCATATTTCAAAAAGTTAAAACCAGGACACCCCAAGCTTTTCTGATAGCATTTTGGGCACAGTTTAACCCCCACTGGCAGTTTTCCAGGAAATTTGACTGATTTCCGAAAAATAATCCAGATGCAATTTTCGGAGGCAAAATCCTGGACATGGCCTGGAGAATCAGGACACATGACAGTCCTAAAAGGCTGGGTGTGGAGATTTTTGCAGCAAATGGTTTGAAGTGGAGTTTATTTGATTGCTCTACACCAGACCTATTTCTCCACGTATCATATTGAACTGAATTATTATAAATAGCAGCCTTGAGCAGAAGCTATTTTTTCTTGAAAATAGGGCCAATTCAGTAAAGTCCTAAACACACTTTAGGGGAAGAGGTAAAAAAATCAGTTTCAAAGAAGTGAGACTTCTTTCTGTGCCTCTGATCACCCATCAGGAACCACATCAATCGGAGTAGTCTTTAAAGCACAGAATACAGTTGAGGATTGTATTGTTTTTATTTTAATTTTAAGTCATTCTTGTTTTGACAATTGAAATCGATTGGAATGGTCAGAGTAAGTGTTTCCAGGATCCAAACGATAAACAGAACCACATGAGCTGGTTGATGGGATTCCATATGACATAAGCAGCTGTCTAAACTAGAAAGGCCTCTTTCCAGACAATGAAGTATGTGCCATGCCATGCTGACTCCGCTGTAATAGGTGGTGACTTCACTGAAGTCAGCAATTACCCATCTGCATGGCTATTTTGGCAAATTGGCTTTGCTAGGATGGTGTGTGAATTGGTCTATTCTGTAAACCAGAGATGGGGAACCTGCAGCTTCCAGATGTTGTTGGACTCTCATCTTCCCCAGCCAGTGTGTCCAGAGATGATAAGACAGGCATCCCCAACCTTTGGCCCTCTAGATGTTTTGGCCTACAACTCCCATGATCCCTAGCTAACAGGACTAGTGGTCAGGGATGATGGGAACTGTAGTCCAAAACATCTGGAGGGCCAAATGTTAGGAATTCCTGTGATAGGAGGTGTCACCCAGCAACATCTGGAGGGCCACAAGTTCCCCACTTCTCCTGTGAATGCAAAAACAGATTGATTGGAGCACACATAATTTTCATATTTTCTTTTCAGCATAAAGAGAAACTTTTCAACATTTGTTGCTTAAACCAGGCTCCCTCAAACTCGGCCCTCCAGATGTTTTTGGCCTACAACTCTCATGATCTCTAGCTAGCAGGACCAGTGGTCAGGGATGATGGGAATTGTAGTCTCAAAACATCTGGAGGGCTGAGTTTGAGGAAGCCTGGCTTAAACAATGATATAAGAAAGATTGACATAGGGATATGCTGCCCCTATGGATCCTGTTGCCTGAGGTGGTCAGCTCACTTGGCCTCATGGGTTGTCTGGCCCTGAACTCAAATTCCCATCAGCCTCAGCCAGGAGGCCAGTGGCCAGGGATTACAGTCAGGGATGATGGGAGGTGTAGTCCAACAGCATCCAGAGTGTCACAGGTTAGACTCTGGATTTAATGGATGGAGAGGGGCTCTTGATTCTGGATTTAATAGTCTTATGGAAGTAACGTTCATCCTTAGATGGTACCATCCTTAGATGGTAACATGCATCAATTCACTTAAAAATGCTGTACTCCCTCCTTCTGCTGAGTGGAGCCCCAAGCTTCTGCCCCAAGGTCCTAGGCCCAGCTGTACCACTGCTTGGATGTGTAACAAGTATGGACTGCACAAGCCTGTAAGGAATGATTCACTGATGCAATTGGTAGCCCAAGACAGTTGGGATGAGGAGCCATTTTTTAATAAGTAATTAACCCCTTACTGTAGCTCTGATCATGGGTGTAACTAAGGCGGACAGCTAGATCCTCAAATATTATTATTTATTATTTTATTATTTTTTAAAAACAACAACAACTCAACAACTTTGGCTGTCCCACCTCAACAAAAATCCTGGCTATGCCTATGGCTCTGATCACCAAAACTGTCACCTCAACAATTTCTTATGGATGCTCATGTTTTCCAGGCCAGGTTGGAATCAAAAAATGATGTGAGTTTTCTGGTTCCCCCCAGCTTGAAAGCTCTAACAATGTTATACTTGAATTCTAATCACAATGTGTGTGCCTGCTTGACTTGGACGCACAAGTGGACTCTGTCTTAAATGGCTTGTGGGTGTCATGCCAAAAAAGAGAGTATTTAATCTCTCTCCCAATGGCTTATCTTGCAGGAGTCTGCGATTGAACTGATCTTTGCTGCTTTCTTCACCACCGCCAGTGCTACTACTTCCATGATCCTCCTGTTGCTGAAACACCCCTTGGTCATAAAAAAGATTCAGCAGGAGCTGGTGTCCCATGATCTCACCGGGCAGTGCCATTGCCGCACTGCAGGAGATTCTCTGAGAAACCATCAGTCTTGCCCAGAGACTCTGGTCATCCATGGAAAAGAGAGCAAAGACAGGGATTCCAATCCGCCTCTTCCTCCCAGGCTGGAAGGAGAACTAGACAGAGAGACAAAGAGGGAAGTCAGAGTCCCTAAGTTGGGTCCCATTGCTACAGCAGCCCAAGGAACTGTCCATGAGACTACAAACTGCCCTTGCTCAGCAGCCAAACAAGAAGAAGCAAACCAAGTCCTCGGCGAGCTGGAAAGACATGAGCACTATTGTCAGTCTTACTTGACCCTGGAGAAGATGAGCCGCCTGCGGTACTTGGATTGCGTCATCAAGGAAGTGCTACGTTTGCTGCCCCCAGTGTCCGGAGGCTATAGGACAGCCTTACAAACCTTTGAACTGGATGTGAGTTGTGCGGCTTGCTGCGTGGGTTGCTTTTGTGGATGTGCATGGAATTTGGGCTGGGTTGAGTTGGGTTTCACAAGGTTAGTCTGACCACTTCATAGGGGCCATGGCAGCCACCTTTATAGGGATCATGGGAAACACCCTCCTTTCCTAGTGATGCTATGTGTTTATCCTACTTGGGGACAGAAGATGTTGCAAGAAACAACAGGGGCACTTGGGATTCACAAGTTAGAAACCTAATGGCCCCTGGGGTTTGCTGTGGGAAAGTATGATTGATAGAGTGCAGAAACTGGAATGGGGGTGGGGGGTGGGGAGGCAGGGAAGCATGGGAAAGATACAATGAACAGGAGACCCTGGTAGTAGATAGCTAACTGGGATGGCTTGTGAGAATGAAAGGAGTTGTGAAGAAGGTTCCATCAAATTTCAGTGATTAAACCATAGAACCGATTACTGAGACAGGTGCCTCAAGAGATAGACAGCTGGGAATTGGTAGGGTGTAATTGTTCAGGTCTCGGGAGGCGCTGTGGTCTAAACCACTGAGCCTCTTGGGCTTGCCAATCAGAAGGTCGGTGGTTCGAATCCCCGTGACGGGGTTCAGCTCCCATTGCTTGGTCCCAGCTCCTGCCAACCTAGCAGTTTGAAAGCATGCCAAAAGTGCAAGTAGATAAATAGGTACGACTCTGGCAGGAAGGTAAATGCGCTGCTTTGGTTTTGCCAGAAGCGGCTTAGTCATGCTAGCCACATGACCCGGAAAAACTGTCTGTGGACAAATGCCAGCTCCCTTGGCCTGTAAAGCGAGATGAGCGCCGCAACCCCAGAGTCATCTGTGACTGGACTTAACTGTCAGGGGTCCTTTACCTTTACCTTTTACCAAAATGAATATGGCCACACTGGATGTTCATTAGACCAATTAGTAGGATTGCTGCCATTACAAGTATTGCAATTGGAGCATCTATTGGTGAGAGTAGTAATCTGCAATGGAAGCTGTGCTTGGAGAATGTTTAAAGATTCATAAGCTGAAAGATTGCTGCAAGTGTGTTCCCCACAAAGTCCTTGATTTAACATCAGGGTTAAAAGGGACCTAACTCTCCATAGCTGCAACAAACTCCTCATAGTTATAATTTTCTAGGTGATTCCACCTCAAGCTGTGGCTCACAGAACTACCAAACTGCTCTTTTAATCAGCTCAGATACCATTTCAAGTAAACTTGATTGCAGACATGAAAGAGGAAATTGTTCCCTTTAGAAAAAACCCCAAAACATTCATGCCAAATCAATGACCTCTTGTGCAGGACATGGAGTACTAGTCTCATTTATATATTTAAATAAACTCCCAGAAAAGTGTGGGCTCTGGATCAAGCCTTATCTTGTTGTTGTTATACCATCAAATAGAAGGTGCCGTCCAGTATGTATTTATTTAGCAAAATGTACATACGACTTGATTGTCACAAAACCTCAAAGCAATAAATAGCACAACATGCTTGCTAAGTTGCCTTTGGCTGCCTGCATATGTGCAGGTAGGAGAGAAAGTGTGATAATGTGCATCCGAGAGTTGTATACCCCTTGAATATTAACATAGGCTGTTGACCCATCTAGTTGGGCTTCAAGCAGAGGTCTTCCCCAACCCTGCTGCCTGAAATCACTTTTTAGTTATGCCTCACTGATAATGGGAGCTGTCACACTGCATAAGAATTAAATTATGTGCCAAATATTGTAAGCATTGCTGCAGAGTAGTCTTTAGGTGCTGTGTCAGCTAGATTTATTCTTGCCTGGCTCTTACACTGTTAGGATTAGCATGCTCTCAAGGTGTTGCGAGACCCACACCCTTCATCAAAGATAGAGGTCGATGTGGCGGAGGGAAATTAACAGGTTTTCTCTCAAATATTTGTTGCATACCCATTTCTATTCGACTGTTAAACGGGATTTTGAATACTTCAGTGTACATTCCCTGAAGTTGTGATTCACACATCACTGAAACCATGGTATTTCTGCACCGCCCATTATAGGCCTCTTAACATCTTAATAGGCTTGAGTTTCTGCTCAAGGGTAATGGTACGGGTGAGTTGAATTTGTGAGGCTTCCTCAAAGATGGGGGTCTGTCCTTGTGGATGCTCTAGTCTAGAAGTCGCTTCCTTTCTCCTTCCCTTTGCAGGCTGCCCTCTGCAGGTTGCTGTCTCTGGTGCTGATTTTGTTCTGTCTCCCTCCTGCAGGGCTGCCAGATTCCCAAGGGCTGGAGCGTGATGTACAGTATTCGGGACACGCACGAGACCGCCAGCATCTATCAGACTCCACCAGACATGTTTGACCCAGAGCGGTTTTGGGTGCCACCGGAGGAACGGGAAGAGCACAAAGGAGCTGGCCCCGTCCGCTTTCACTATATCCCCTTTGGTGGGGGAGTCCGAAATTGCATAGGCAAAGAACTGGCCCAGATGGTCCTCAAGTTGCTTGCTATTGAACTGGTCAGCACAGCCCGCTGGGAGCTGGCCACAGCACACTTCCCTAAGATGCAAACGGTGCCTATTGTGCACCCAGTGGATGGCTTGCAGCTCTATTTCCATCCTCTGAAGCAGGGAAGAGAAAGCAGCGGAACCAGCAAGACAGAGACTTGAGAACCATAAACTTCACACGCATTTCCAGCTGAGGATCATGGCAGAACATGTTTCCAGGACAAAACATCCGTCCTCTCCCAGTGTAGGTTTTTTCAGCTGGTGCAAGCCCATTCCCTGCCTGTTGGTTGTGGGAGGGGAAAGGATGAAGTCCCTGTCTGTGGTCCTTAATGGGCTGTGAGTTTCCTATTAGCATCCATTCAGAGACATGCATCTTTCTTAGTTGCACTTTTTGTGTGTGTGTGTGTGTGATGCCACTTTGGGATCTGGTTAGAGAAATCACGGTCCAAAGTTAGATGTCTCAGAAGGAATCCTAGGAAACATTGTTGTCAGTTTTCTATTAGGAGAAGCAAAGGATGTGTAGGTCAAGTAGGTCTTGTGTAGGTCAAGTAGAGGGTTTGTTACCTGAGAGTGTTCTGCATTGATAGTAGACCTAACGTGCTCCTGGAAAAGAGTCTTCAGAGCTCCTCGCAGCTTAGGACAAGATCGCTCCTCTGTTATCACAATGTAGTGGTGGGTCTGTTTCTGATGGGAAGGAAAGTCAATCAACCACTGGCCTGCCAAATAGATATGCTGTAAGTATATTGGAAGCCAGGCATGGGAACTGTCAGATGAGTGGTGGTGGTAGTGCCTATCAGAGGGCAGGCGAAGGAGATGGTATATGGATACATATACAGGTCTACTCAGGTGGCACTGACTCCCAGGTTAAGTGTGCCTGGGATTGCAGCCTGATTCATCTGCCAGACTGCATTGCTGTGGGCTGGTCTTAATTTCACACCATTTAGAAATGCAGACTAGTTATGGACCTGGGATGCTAGGCTTTTAGGAGAAATATGGGGAGGATTTCTTAGGTATGGTTTGCATCATGCATATATGTTATTCGATTTCTTATTTCTTCATACTTTATAGCTGAATGTATGAGCCAACTCCATTGAAAACATTGAGGTGATATGTAGATCCTATTTCTGGCATTCTGACCTGTGATGGCTCCTTGGTAAATTCAAGTCATTAGACAATGATCATGCACTTAATCAAGCTTCACTTGGTCATTGGTCTGCTCAAGATGCTCTCCAGAAGCTCACACCAAACTGCCAACAGGGTACAGTTCCCACAATGATGGCACTCTGCCCCCCCCCAAACCCCCAGTTCAAATAGCAGTGGTTGGGTTTAAATTAGTTCCAACTCACAAAGCAACTGGTTTGTAGATCGTGGCTTATGAGTACATACCTTTAATTCTGTACCCCTATTCATTATAGGCCAATGCTGTGTATTGTATAAAATCTCTTATTCCCGAGAGGTGTCTCTGAAGCCCAATCTTTTGGCTCAAGAGTGCTTTTAGTGCTCCTCTCCAGCTGATTATGAAAGCACTTCATAGAAATGAAAAAAAAAAGTGAGTGGGTTATGCTGCTGGTGTGAGCCAAGGAGGAGTGGATAGTGGAATTGTAGAAGCGGTATATGTGGTTAATTTCAACCTATGGACAGCTCCCATGCAAATGTCCAAGTGTGTAGGATGCTGCTTTAGTGACATGGGTTGGACAAGATGCATTGGTAGCTTACAATATTGCAATAGCATCTTCCATTTCCGATGGAGATCTGCTTAAAGCTGCTGCTAGGAATTGCCATCTCTAGTGGCCCGCGGATTGTGGCATTTATTTAGGATGATTTGAGAAGAAGAAAACCAGGCTGCTGGCTGTGAATTAGAAATTCAGAAAGAAGATAATTTTTTTAAGGAAACATGCAGGCGGTATGAATCTGCAATGTGCAGAGCTGCAATGGGCATTCCTATTACAGTGGTACCTTGGTTTACAAACTTAATCCATTCCGGAAGCCCATTCTTAAACCGAAACCATTCTTAAACCGAGGTGTACTTTCCCTAATGAGGCCTCATGCCGCCAGTGCCCTTCCATCATTCAGATTATGTTCTTAGACCGAGTTAAGTTCTCAAACCAGGACACTACTTCTGGTTTTGTGGAGTTCATAAACCGAATCGTTCGTAAACAGGGCTGTTCTTAAACCGAGGTACCACTGTACTTGTAGAAATACTGTATTGTTAGGGGTTTAGTTCTTGCTGTACACCTGTATACACTTCACGTTTCAGGTGGGGGTTACTTGATTAAATGCTATTCCATACAAAAGCAAAGCAAAGCAAAAAACTGGCATGCCTGATAGAAAGCTAGCCTAGAACGCTTGTTTTTGACATGTCAATTTTCTGTGCACATGACTTTTTTGAATTGAGGAACTTTTCATCATGTGGGCTCCCCCTGCCAGCAGTCTGAAGTAGTGCATTCCAGGCACATGTTTGCCACCTCCTTGAGAACAAGGCCTTCCTTATAAGCAGCACTTCAAAGGTGTCCTTGTAATTCTGTCTTCCCTTAGGATGTATACACCTCAAGTAGCCTAGATGCATCAGATGTTGTATAGCGGTGTTGTGTGTTCAACATTGTACTGTGGTGACCACCATGCTGCTACAGACTAGCAATAAACGTTTGAGGTAACTTTGCTGTAGAGAACATAGCCCCCAGGTGAAATTCTGTACTAGTTTTCACCAGGGACAAGATCTTTCAGGAATGAACCGGGTCAGAAAGAAGTCCTGTCCAGTTTTGTTTATTAAAAATGTTTGTCATGACACACTGAGTAGTTGAGAGCTGGACTTGCCTTGGAGCATTCCGATAAGAACTTCGCGTGATTTTTGAGCCAGAACATCCATTATGCCACAATCATGCCTTAGGAAACACAAGAACACAAGAAGAGCCCACCAAAACAGGCCAATGGCTCATCTAGTCCAGCTTCCTGTTCCCAGAGCGGTCAACCAGATGTATTCCCTTCTCAGGGAAGACCTGAGAAATAATCTCTGTTAACAGTGGCTCACATTCACAAAAATTGATCCTTGTTGTATACTGACAAAGCAAGAGGATCTTAATTTGAGTCAAAAGCACTACGAGAAAGTATGGCTAATCGCCTTCTAGCATAGCAATTAACACTGCAATCCTAACCATGTGTTCTCAGAAGTAAGTCCTATTGAATTAAATGGGTCTTATGGACAAGTTAGTTGGGGCT
This sequence comes from Podarcis tiliguerta, assembly GCF_965153285.1. Classification (NCBI taxonomy): domain Eukaryota; kingdom Metazoa; phylum Chordata; class Lepidosauria; order Squamata; family Lacertidae; genus Podarcis; species Podarcis tiliguerta. The sequence goes on from NC_139538.1 coordinate 61,696,744, forward strand.
GGATTGCAGCCTTAATTCTCAAGAAAGCCCATCTATCATTGCAGAAATGACTAAAGCTGAAAAATTTGGTCTTCTAAAGACCATTGGTGTGATTTATAATCAACAGAAAACAACATTTTAAATTATTCTGACAACTATTGAAATTAGTTCAGGTGTTCACAGGACAGTCTGTGTTAACAGCAGAAGGGCGCATTCTCCCTTATGTGAAATATGAGGAAATGCAGCTTTTAAAATATTGAACCTGTTAGGTTGCATCAGGGACACCAGGTCCCACCCACTAACTTTTTTTCTTTTCTGTATTGAGATCTGAACATCCTGGCCCATCCACCTACACTTTCTCTGTTGTTGGCAGCAAAGCTAAAGTTTGGATTGCCCCCAAAGTGGAGCTCACCAAATTAAAGTTGTAGAACTAAGCTGGAGGCTTTCCTCCTTACGAAGAGACCATCTACTGAGTCTATCAGAGATCTTGATAGCTCAGCATTACAACCTTGGAAATACAGAACAGCATGCCTATTACTGTCCTATGATACAAGCCCTCAGGTTGCAATCTTAGACACCCTTACGTGGGAATAAGTCCCATTGAACTCAGTGGGACCTGGAAGTAAGCCAGGAGTGGGGCATCTCCCAACCTGAGGGCCACATTCCTTCATGGCGAATATTCTGGGGTCCACATGCCAGTGCTGGGTGAGGCAAAAGTAGACAGAACGGCAGACATGACCTTTAACTTTGTACAGTAGGCCACAGTCCTCCCTGCAAAAGCCATAGGTACTGGGGTATAATTTTGTTTAATGCACGGCTTTGACACCAATGGACATATGGATGCCCATTTTAATGTTATTTCAGTTCTAAGTAATGGCTGCTGATGCTCTTGTTCTTTTGTGCATGACAGCATCTGTTCCAGATTTTTATTTGGTTGGATGGCACCTTGAAAGCCTCCTTCCGGCAACTCCTGCAGCCAAGGTGCTGCCAAACATACTGCTCTGCTTTCCTTTGGACCACATCAGTGAGGTTGTGAGGGGGGTCTTGCCATCTTGGCAGCCCAGAACCTCCATATCCATGCGCTCCATTCTCTCTTGAGACAGACAAATACCAACTATGTACCACATGTTTCTCATATATAACAAAACAAGTTAGTACAGACATTACTGGTAACTAGTTCTTCCTACTAGTTATATGCACACAACAGAGAGTTATTTCCAGGTATGAAGCAGTTGTCAAAGTTAAAATATAGCCATTTTCTCCACCTGGTGGCATTTAAAACAAACTACAACAGAATGCATCTTCGAGTTCAGTTATTTCTAATCACTTTAAAGGGGTCTGTGACTGTATAATAACTGGTTGATTGTTTCTAATTGCTCTGTGGTTTGCACAGGAGAGGGCTTTTTTAAGCATTAAGATTAATAACAAGAGGAGTCAAAACAAGCTTTCTTTGTGATCAATTTTACACCTCTTTGCTTCAGTGGATGGAGAGATGAATCATCCCATCGTTCCCACTCCTGCCAATTTTTACTGAATACCAGCTTTCCATAACCTGGTGCCCTTGAGATATTTTGGACTACAACTTCTATCAGCTCCAGTTCAGTCCAGTCTCAGGTTGGGGAAGGATGCTTGAGATGATCACTATGTCTGAAATTAACTCCTGATTTTAGTTATATTCCCTCTCTTGCAGCTGAAACAAATTTGGGGAAAACATCGCCCTAACTCAGTTGTGTTTTACAAAATGTTAGGAATTTGTTTTATGATAATTTGAATCCACTCACCGAGACAGGTGTGAATACTGTTAGGTTTAGGAGGAGGAGTTAAGGAGAAAAACAAAATTGGCAAATTGATACTGGAAAGTATTGCCTTTAAATTAATAAGCAAAGACAAATGTCAAAGCCAAAAAGCAAACCTTATATTTTGAAAAAGGCTGAACTTTTTACTTCTGTATAAAGCTTCATTTCTAACTCCTCCCTGCAGATTTATAAAAATTGCTACCCACCCAGCTTCCAGCGCTCTTCAATTCACCATGTCATCAGGTGGACATGGCACTTTCATTTGTGCAATTTTTAAAACTGCGAATGGATCCATTCTTCTGCCCAGAGCCAGTTTTTAAGGCAATATATTCATGCTTCTGTTTGGTGGGCCCCAAATAGTAGGTTTATTTGTTTGTTTGTTGTATTTATATACTGCCCTATACCCGGAGGTCTCAGGGCAGTTCACAGAAAAGATCACAATATATAAAATCAAAATAAGAACAATAACCCAATAACACCTCCCCACAAAAAGAGCCATATTTTAAAAGGGTATAGCATGTCAGGTCAACCAAAGGCCTGGTTAAAAAGGAATGTTTTTGCCTGGCGCCTAAAGGTATATAATGAAGGTGCCAGGTGAACTTCCCTGGGGAGAGCATTCCATAGATGGGGAGCCACTGCAGAGAAGGCCCGTTCTCGTGTTGCCACCCTCCAGACCTCTTGAGGAGGAGGCACACGAAGGAGGGCCTCAGAAGATGATCTCAGGGTCTGGTTAGGTTCGTATGGGAAGAGGCAGTCCTTGAGGTATTGCGGTCCTGAGCAGTTTAAGGCTTTATGGGTCAAAACCAGCACTTTGAATAGGGCCCAGAAACTAATTGGTAGCCAGTACAGTTGGTTCTCATTATGGTGAGGTCTTGTTAGCCGTTATTATGTTTAAACAGAAACACTATTGCTGCAACCCCTGTCCTAGGTAAAATTTGCCTAAAATATTATCTTGGATACTATTTGGTACAGCTATTTGGTAGCTGTACCAAAATATTCCAGTGTTATTGCCAGTAAATGGCTGGCTTAAAATGGAGTTAGCAGAGGTGAAAGTATCCTCTGCTTTGTTCTTATCACCAGATAATCAATCATGAAATGAAACAAGCATTTAAACATACAGTTGTCTTTAAAATATCATGTCTTATATGAGGTTATCTTCTTCTGCTTCCTGCTATGATTGCCGCTGTTTTTACTTACACTGTAAGGCACTCAAAACAGAAATTCAGCAGATGGAGCATTACCTGTATAATCTTTAATGTTTCGGAAACCCACATCTGCAGAATATTTGGTAGTCCTGCAGTCGTTAATCCTGCTTCCTATCAGGGGCCTCTGGGGTCAAAATACCAGCCCTGATTTCATTTACATTCTGAAAGGAAGATGCCTGTTGGGTTCACTGGACTTTAACCCTGGCCTAAATAAACTTCATTCATATCTAGTTAAAGTGTCTGATTAAGGGAGTCTTCATGTGCCTGACACCATGGCTTGAAACAGATTTATTGGGAATCAAGTCTCACTGCTATCAGCAGAATTTATACTGTCATTCTTAGTGTGACTTTTTATTAGTATCCATTGGGGTTGCCCCAGGAATAAAACATTGTAGTTGATTAATTCTATGAGTTTTAGTTGATTAAGTCATTGTTCAATCAACTGCATTGTTATAAATTTGCTTACAGCTAAGTAGTCCAAAACAAACAAACAAACAAACAAACAAACAAACAAACAAACAAAGCATACAAACATGTGACCAAGGCACCCCGTTACAAGACCTGTTTTCTACATGAGAAAGAACAGGGAACAGTTCTCCCAAGCTGCAGGTATTATTTATATATTTGTATATCACCGCTTTGAGGGTGTCCCCCCCCCCTAAAATCAAGTGGAATATAAATTTTATGAAATAAACAAACAAACAAATATTAATATTAATTTATTTATTTTTGAAAATTTGCTGCCTGAGTAACCAGCCACCTTTTCGGTATACTTAGCTAAATTTCAAATGAAGGCAGTTAGGAAGCTTCAGAAAGTTTGTATGAGTTTTAACTTGTTTCGGTCTATTCAGTTTTAACTTTCTGTATGTTTTAAATTATGGTTGCAAATTTTTTAGTGATAATTTTTTGGTTTTATCTTTCTTGTAAACTGCTTTGAGGTTTTTTCCTACAATCAATTAGTTAAAAAAATTATGAATTAAATAAATTAGATTAAACAATAACTCAAGTAAACATTACAGCCCTACTATTCTTCCATCATAAACTGGGATCAGAAGAGGGGATAAAAATACCCACCATTGACATTTTACTCTAATGTGACTTATTAGCCACCACCAGAAATTCCTATTTTCAGAAAGAGGTGCTTTAGCTGTCTTCCAAGTATCTCCTCTGGGGAAGAATGGGCTTATTTGTCTAATTTCTTATTCTTCTTCAGATTTCTGTTCTGTTTCATCCTTCTTTTCTTGTGAAAAACTCTTGTCTGTAAACAGTGGGGTTGTTAGATAACTGGCACTGGGTGTCTATAGAATACCTTTGGGCCTCCATAATAAGTCAGAGAGACCGTCAGTAGACTCACTTACCTGGAGGTACAGAAGCACCAACTGGAAAGCAAGATTTCCGAATGAACTCTCAGGGTGCGGATCCTGTGTAAGATAATTCCGCCTTTGTTTTTTCTCTCTTCCACCGTCCCACCCCCCCCCCCCCTTCGCGAAGGTTGCCCTTAAATGCTGAGTTAAATGCTGTTGGCAGGCTGACCCTCGAGTGAACCTGAAGCCTCTGCCCTCTTGACCTTGCCTTTTAAGGTGAATCTTTGTGGTAAACTGAGAAAAAAACAACAACAGCCAAATGTCAATGACTAACTTTAATTAGCACAGCTCCCCTAGACGACCCCCCTTCTAAATGCTACAGATAGAAGTCATGGTGAGATTTCCCTCCTTTAATCAAATGGGTTTGATTAAAATAAAAAACACAATGGAAAGAAGAAGCGCCGGGACTGTTGGATTTCGTTTTGGAGACCTGTTTCACACCTACCCCACCGCTTCGGTTCACACCCAATTCGGTGGTTCTAAACGCGGATGTGGATCGTGTGAAGGGGTTCTTCCACCACGCGTTGACTAACCTGCCGGCAGGAGTGTGGAGGACAGGGAAAGAGCGAATGTCTCCTACCATGAGACTGCCTTCATTCAATCTAGCATGGAGAGGGTATAATCTATAGATGTTCCTGGTTCAGTTTTCTTTCGCTCTCTTCTCCTCCTCCAGAAGAGCCTGGGAACTTAACTCGGGCTTTCAGACACAAAATTCATTCTTCTAGCTTTTCCTTCATTCCCCGAATCTTAGCGCTTCCTATTGCAGAGCACTCACTCCGATGACCGTCTGCTGGGAAGTAAGTCCCGTTGCATTGAATGGGGAAGAGCGCACGGAATTGAGGACACAGGTTGCAGTTCTGTACCTTACTTCCTAGGGAGAAAGCCCCACTGGGACTTGCTTCTGAGGAGACATGCACTGCTCACCGCTGTAGTTAGTTAGGCTCTCCAGGGCACACTGCAAGCCTCAGATTCACTGGCCCGATTAAAAGGGAGAAACCTGCGAGTCTGAAACTGGCGAAGGCGCGAAGGGCACTTGAAGCTCGAACGCAGCCGCTGGTACGTTTCAAAAGCAAGACTGAAAGAGGGATAGATCCGGCTTTCAAGCTGGTGGACGCGCTGAAAGACTGAAATGAAATTTGGAATGAAAACTGAATCTCTGAAGCCTCTGAAGCGTTGATCTCCGAGAGTCGGGATAGTGAGAAAGCCGTTTAAAAACCGGATAGCGCGGAAGCCTAATGCGCTCTTGATTCCGGTTGACTTACCTCGGAGAATAAACACAAACATAGGATTGGTCAACATAAGAAGATCATATATATTTCGTTTGGAGTATTTTCGTTTTCTTTTTCAAAAATGCCCTCTGAGTGTATTGGAGCGGAGATATTGATTTATTTATCATTTATTAAATTTATATAGTGCCCTTCCTCCGAAGATTTCAGGGCAGTTCACACGACCGAATATACACGTTTGTGAATTCCTACATTCATAAGCACATGAAGAGTCTCCTGGCACGTTAACGACAAAGGGTGGGTTTATATCCAAAGGTAATCAAAGTAGACCTACTGAAAGCAATGGATGGTCAACTTCATTAGGGCGCCTCTAACAAGCTTTCACGGACCACCACCAGACCTGAGGATTATTTTCCCTTCATGCATCTGCTGAAGGGGACTTTGGTAAAGTGGACCCCGAAAGCTCATTCGCAGTCAAAAGTGTTAGTCTATCGAGGTGCCCAAAACCGCGTGTGATGCTGCTACTGCTGCTTTAAACGGTTTAGCTCGGGGATCGTGGCAGCCTTTAACTCGCCTAAGGTTGCGCAGGAGTTAATAGGTTTTTTGAGAAGGGAGGCCCGGACCTTTCCCCACGGTAGAAGTCCGAACCCCACCCCACTCCGCCCCCGCTTCTTCCCCCTTCGAAAGTGCAACGTAATGACCGTTAACTTGCCACCCCCACCGCCCCAGTCCCTTCGTATTCGGCTGTTAATTTCTTGACCTTCTTCCAAGATGTCTTTAATGATCCCTTTCACTCTCTGACCACTGGAGAATCCCGGCCCCCCCCCCCCCCGCAGCCTCGGGATTGACGGCTGCGGAGATAATAAAGGTTTCCTGTGTTAATTAACGGTGCTCAGACCACCGTATCTCGTTATTTGGCGGACAGTGAACTTGGCGCAGGAGCTGGCAGGGTTCATTCATCCGGGCGGTAGGTCACTGGCAGGTCAGCGCATGGGAACGCGCAAGTGCCCCGGGGTTAGGCCACTGTTCGCGGAGCCGCAGACGCACCACCGGACGGGCATCCGCCCCCATTAGGCGCACACGCACGAGGAGGATCCAGGTCCACCCCCCCCCCCAAGCTCGCCAGGGCCCTGGGCTTATATAGGTCAGGCGAGGGGGCGAGGAGGGAACACAGTGAGCCTTAAAAAAAATCTACTAAAAACAAAAGCCAACCGTGGGGGGAAGAACGACACAGGCCAGGAGTCCGTCCTCGCCTCTTCCCCTCCAACATAATTAATATAATCAGCTCCCATTCTGGCAGTGCTTGTTGACTGGGGGGTCGGGAAGGAAGGAGCCAGGAGGAGCCGGAGGATCGGGACCGACTTCAGCTGCCCTCGAACTGAACAACGCACTTTTGTTAACCCCTAGCCAGATTATAATTACGTGTAATCATTTGAGTAAGAGACTTGGCCAGTGTTAATGGCAGGCTGGGATGACACGCAGCTTGCAGAGAGAAAGGACCCGAGTCTCCCCACGCGCACCGATTCTCGATTCCGAGAAGAGGGGCTTGCCTCGTCCTTTTCGCACGGCGCGCCAAGAATGCTCGGGTGCGTGTGAACGTTGTTTATGCGAGTTCTCGGGCGCTGCGTTTCCTTCGGCTCCCTGAAAAGAGGACCAAGCTTTTGAGGAGACACGTGTACGATTGCCCCGCTGTGTATGTGGCTTGCTGCAAATCCTGCAAAGGATCCTGGGCTTGGTGGGCTCGGTCCCATTTTATGCTCCTCAGCCAGAGAACAAAACGAGGAGCAAAACGCTTCTCCCGGCCTGGCCCATATGACATCCTCACCACAACCCTGTGAGGTAGGCAACAGTTTCGTGGCTGAGTGACATTTGATCCTGCTTCTTCCCAGCTGCACTCTGGCAATGTGCCCGCCCCACCAGACTCACTCCCCAGGATAATGAAATCTGCACACTTAGCCACAAATAGGTGGATCATTCCCTGCAGAGCAGACTTATTGCTGTCCACGAATTTACTCCAGAGCGACTTGCTCCAAGGGGGCATCCCGATTCTCAAAGTGTAACACTTCCTCCCGTAGTGCTTTGATTTTTCTCTCTCCACTCTTAACTCCAGGAGGAACGGAAAGAATTCCAGTTAGACACTTCCACTGCCCTGCGCCTTCCGACCGTCCCCAATAAACCCCTGCATTTTTCTAGGTTCACCCTTGTCCCTTCAGCTCAAAGGGATTTCCCTGTAGACCAGCCGCATAATCAGAATGTACGACATAAATCTATGATCAGCTGCAAAAAAGACAGCAAGCAAGCGCTGGCTGCTCAAGGCGCTTCTTGAATTCCCTCGCCTTGCAGTGGAACTGAGTGCGCTAATGCATTTACTCGAGTCCTACACGAATCCCACAGCCCTCTCCTTGGGAGAAAAAATGCGGCACCTAGGCCGCATTTCCCCTAGAATAGCCGCAGGCCGATCCCGGTGGCGACTCTGTGAGCAGCGGGACCACCTCCCCGACCCTTCTTCTTTCGCTCCCGGGCTACGCAAGTGCTATGCGTGTCTGCAGCGCTTGGCGAACACCCAGCGCCCTCTGGCACGAAAGGGAAATTTCGGCCTGGCTTGGGAAGCCTCTTGGAGAGGGAAAGAAAGGCGGCAGCGGGGCCGTCCCGAGGGTCCCCAGAGAAGCGGTTTTCTGGTCTGGTAACCCCACTAAAACTTTTTGTTGTTTAGTCGTTTAGTCGTGTCCGCCTCTTCGTGACCCCACAGACCAGAGCGCGCCAGGCACTCCTGTCTTCCACTGCCTCCCGCAGTTTGGTCAAACTCATGCTGGTAGCTTCGAGAACACTGTCCAACCATCTCGTCCTCTGTCCTCCCCTTCTCCTTGTGCCCTCCATCTTTCCCAACATCAGGGTCTTTTCCAGGGAGACTTCTCTTCTCATGAGGTGGCCAAAGTATTGGAACATCATCATCATCATCATCATCATCATTATTATTATTATTATTATTATTATTATTATTATTATTTGCTAAGCGAGGAACACCCCCGCTCCCTCCCCGCCAGTGGGCTCCCAAGCACGATCTGCTGGAGAAACCAATGAATGGAAGATGTCCGCAGGTCACCTCTGACGCATAGTCTTACGGGGGTAACAACGCAAATATTCGGGGTATGTCTCAGTGGGGAAGTAAAATGGGGGCGGGGAGTCGACGTGGCAGCCTTGGCCAAGCAGCGAGAGAGCGGGTACTTCCGAGAAGGCAAGGGTGGTTTGTGCAAACAGGTGCTTGTCGCCCTCGGCTGGCCTCTTTCCAGGGGTTAGGCTGCGGTAGCTACGAAGTTGAACCCAAGGCCTAGGGCGCAAAGGTTTCGAGTTGGGCCTTTAAATCGTAGTTCTTCGCCGGAGTAGGCAGGGGGTGATCCTAAAGGCCAGGCGAACCCCACCCCACGCCATTCTCGGCAGATCGGATAAAAGAGGCTTTACTCCCCCAAGTCAGTAGGGGATTATGTTCGGGGTACATAATAATAATAATAATAATAATAATAATAATAATAATAATAATAATAATTTTGCTGCGCCCATCAGAGTGGTTCCCCAGCCACTTTGCGCGGCTCCTACACCTGCACCTTTCTCTGCCCGAGGCTTTCTTTCGTGTGCGGGGCAGCGGTGGGGAATGGGGTTTATTTCCCTTCCAGGAGAAAGTAGCGCAAGGCAAATGCACCCAGAGGGACTTTGGGAACCGGAACGGGGCGCAGCTTTGCGCCCGATGCACGCGCTGGCCGCCTCTTGTCCAACCCTCGCTTCCTTCCGTTCCAACTTCTCTGGCTGGCCCCAGAGAAACCGACTTGACATTTCTGCAGATTCGGGGTCAAGATGGCTGCGGAGTGAAGCCTGATTCGCCCTCCCCCGCCACGCAGGTCTGGAGAGAATCCGAGTTCACACCTTCTCCGCCCGCCCTCGCAGATCCGGCTGCCCCCCCCCCCCAGGCGACTCTGTGTGTTTATCTTTCGCCCCAACAACCTCCCTTTCCCTCGCTGACCTGCGTTTGAACCTACGATTCGCCCCGCGCCATCAGCTTGGAGAATTTACTCCGTCTTCTCGCTGCTGCTGCGGATTCCTCCTCTCAGATCCCTTGAACGTAAATATCCAACCCCTGTCGGTGGGGTGAACTGCAGGCCAAGGACTAATTTTAGAGAAAGCGGCCAGGGCTCGGCCATTCTTCCCCGGGCCGCTGACATCATTTATGGTTTCGAGCCTCGGAAACATCCCGCGCTCCCTTTGCAAGGCAGCGGCTGCTGCGGAGGCAACGCTCGCGCGGAGCTGGAGAGCCGCGGATTGGGGGCAGGCCCAGGGCTTTCCCACCCTAAATCTTCACGGCCCTTCCAGCCAAAGGGGGCAGAGAGAAGCCGGAGCTACAGTGGTTCAGCAACCGGATCGGTTCCTTGTAGTGGGGGCTTCTCCCCGCGCCCCCAAAACCCACCCCCAATGCTTGGCCGCAGAAATTTTTTTCAACCTTAATGTACGGTTCGGGGACGTTATTACTCGGTTGATGGTCTGCGGCCCAGCCTAACCTCTCTTACCTGCGAGTAAGGGCCGCTGAATGCAGTCAGCAGTCCAGGGTCAGGTTTGCGTTCTTATTTTCTTTACAGGCCAAGAGTGCGCTGGGCATTTTATAGAGTATTAAGGTTTCTGCCCCGAGGATTTTACAATCTAAAATTCCACCCAGGGGGAGATAGGACTATCTTTGTGAGAAACACGAAGAAAAGAGCACCTCTGGGCATGTACAGAGGGGCACTTAAGTCACCGCAACTCCAGCCTCCTCACTATAGAAGGTTCCACCTCCAAACTGGACCCCCCTCATTTGAAGAAGAAATGTGCTCAAGCGATCCTTTAGGAGAAAGGCAATGCTTCTGTTCTGTTAGGAGCCCAGCTAAAAGAGCGCAAAGAAGTTCGCAAGCTTTGCTGTTCCACAGCGTTCTTCTCCTGCTTGGATGTTAGCAAAAGCAAACAAAAGAAAGGGTGGGTACCAGCGGTAGTGTGCACTGCGCAGGGTCAAATAGATGATCCCAGGGTCCCCCAAAGTCTTTGAAAAAATCAAGGGCCAACTCTGTTATTGGATGAGCGGCAGGCAGAAATTTCACAGGTCGAGCTCCGCATCACTGCATTTCTGTATCAGGGGCAGATTAGAGAATTGACAACCTAATCCGATGACTCCTTATTCAGAAATAAGTCCCCCACTACTGTACTCAGTTGTGGTGTGCGTGGCTACTTTGAGGTAAGTGTTTGCAAGGTTGTAGCCTAAATTTATGTATTTCCTGCAACACACTAACTGGCTGCCTGGAGAGGGAGCAAAATTAAGAAGATAGAAAGTAACTCCACCCACCGAACCAATTGCTTACACAATTAAATTCCATGGAGCTTTCTAGTTATTTGAGAGAAAGCTTTCTATATACAGTATTTGAGAGAAAGCTCCATGGAATTTAATTGTGTAAGCAATTGGTTCGGTGGGAGGAATTGCTAACAGAGGGTTAGATCCTCATGGCTCGATCCAATGCATCTTTGCACAGCAGAAAGTCCAACTTTCCCGCGAGTAAGTGCATAAGACTTCTGTCCCAGGCTGCTATGGCCAGGATACTGACCGAAGTTTCAGTGAAGTCAATGGAAGTTGTAGGGTGCAGGTCGCGCGTGAAATCCAGGTAGGCACCTTACAGTGCGGATCAGCAAGTGCTGAGACTATGGAAGGCCTCTAGAACAGGGAGGTATTTTTTAGAAAGAGAGGAACAGCTGTTATCTGAGGTGGGTGCCTGCTGCCCACTGATGGAAAAAAGAGTTGTTTTTGCCCTGGTACGCACGACTTTCTCTCCACGTTGCTCACGGTGTGACCTTGGGACGATCTCTCAAACAGCAGCACCCTCAGGTCAAACCCGGGGATGTGTTTGTGTGACCGAGAGATTTTTGGCAGGGAACCAGCGTTGGGCCAGTCGGGATCGCTTCTTGCTGCCTGATCCAGATCTGGCCTCCCTGTCTAGTTGTTTTGAAAGCGGGTTTAAGGTAACCTGCCCTTTCTGCCAGATCTACACCGCAGGATTGTTCGGAGAACAAGAGGAGAAGCGAATTGCTTGAGTGTGCGGCATAAAGATATAGCAAGAAATCTTTACAAATTAATAAATCCTAGAGAAACAGAAGTTGGCTGTGGTTGCACCGTCGTAATGAGGAAGCGCCATTTGTCTAGGAATACAAAGCGGTGCCTTAGTACAGAAACCGGATTATTTGTCCAAGTGCGGATTGGTGTTTTTTGCAGGGTGGGCAACTTCAAAGTCTTTATGAATTTACTAGCGGGGGGGACGGGGACTGCAGGGTCACAGCACCGTTTGCGAAGTGGGGCAGCGCTTTAACTATCCGGGAAAGCCCGATCCTACGCGTGTTTACTCCTCCAGTAAAACAAGGAGCAGATAAAGTCCCTCTCTGGGAAGCAGACCTCATGGTTTACTCCGAAGTAAAGATCGAAGCCAGGCTCCCAAACCATGGAAACGAAGAGAACTACTAGGCAAGGCACAGGGGGGAGGGGGGTTATCGGTTCATTTTTAATTATGCTTTTATGATGTATCTCTCTCTTGTGAACCGCCCTGCGATCTACGGATGAAGGGCGGTATTTTTAAAAATAGCAAATAAATGACACAGGATTGGAGCCCAAGCTTAAAGGCACGGGAGGGAGGGGGAGACTCTTAAATGTATTGCAAAACATCGCCGTTGATTGGAGTTGGGAGCACGTCTGAAATGGCTCTTGGATGCACGCGACTGACTTGCCTTAGGTTGAGTCGCCGGGCCTGTTTTTGCGATGCAGTCCTAAACTATGGAGTGGCGCTTACATCTGCGCAAGTGCGCGCAGGATCTAGCGCAACGTGTGGCATGCTCACTTCGAAGCGGTGGGTGCGCCGCTGACCGACCAACCAGTTCCACAGGGCTTCCTTCCTTCCTAAAGTGTTGAGCTCCACCACCCGATGATCCGAAGGAGCAACTCACTAACCCTGCTCTTTTCAATGGCCTGAGCGCAACCAACTCGGACCAGAGCAGAGCAACCCAACTCTAGTCGGCAGCCTCGTTGCGCGCCTAAGTGTCCACAAACGCTTCCACAGTAGGGCAGGGTCCTTCCTGCTGGCAGCCCTGGAGCACTTGGCTGCCTTTACAGGAGAGTAGACCTTATTGGGAACCCAGCGAAGGTCTCCTTCTGAGCCACTGCGCCTAGGTTCGCCCTAGACGGCTGGTTGACCCAAGCGCACCTGCCTTTCCCAGTCAAGCTGCTTGCTTGGCTTGGCTTGGCTTGGAGGACATCTGCGGAGGGAGGAGAGGCGCTCAGCATCCGCTTTGCAACTGCGGCTGGCTCCCAAGTGCTTTCTGCAGAGCGCAGGAGAGAGGCGGAGACCGGGAAGGCGCAAAGCCCGCCCAAGGCAGGCAGAGTGCATCGACGGGGCGGAGCCTGCCGGGCCCGAGGGGCAATTAAGGATGAACTTTCGGTGAACTAATTGATCGCACGGCCCAAGGTAAAGTGGGCAGCGACCTGGGCCGAGGATGCTTATAAAAGGGAGCCCCCGCCGCGGCGCTGGGCCCTTGCGCTCACTCGCCAGCCCCCGGGGGAAGTCTGCCAGCCTGCCCGCCCGCCTGACGGCAGGTGCCCGCCCCGCTCGCTGCAGCCCGGCCCCGGCGGCCAGCATGGGTTTCTCTGCCTTGCTGCCCAGCGCTGTGCTCACCTTCGTGCTGCTGCCGCTACTCCTCTTCCTGGCCGCAGTGAAGCTGTGGGACTTGTACTGCCTGCGCGGCCGCGATCCCAGCTGCCCGCTGCCCCTGCCCCCGGGCACCATGGGGCTGCCCTTTTTCGGGGAGACGCTGCAGTTAGTGTTGCAGGTGAGGAGAAGGAAGAGGGACGACGGGGGAGAGAAAAAAACAAACAAACCAAACAGGTGCCTTTGGGCTCCCCAGCTTGATCCACCCCTCTTCTTTTCGCTCTCTTTTTGCAGCGGCGGAAATTCCTGCAGCTGAAGCGGCGCAAGTACGGCTACATCTACAAGACGCACCTCTTCGGGCGGCCCACGGTGCGCGTGATGGGGGTGGACAACGTGCGCCACATCCTGCTTGGAGAGCACCGGCTGGTGGCAGTGCAGTGGCCGGCGTCGGTGCGCACCATCCTGGGCGCCGGCTGCCTCTCCAACCTCCACGACGGGCAGCACAAGCACCGCAAGAAGGCAAGCGGGGAGCGGCTCTGCCGGACGAAGGAGGCACCGCCGTAGCTCCGGGGCAGGGGGGGGGCAGCTCTCTGAAAGGCACGCCAGCCTCGGTGGGGCCGGAGGGAGAAGGGCTTCGTGTAGCGGGTTGGGGTGGCTCCGAGCCCGGTGAGGGAAGTTGTGGAGCCGTTAGGTGACTTTTGATTCTGGACTTCTGAAGATTCCTTTCTTAGCCGGCTGTGTAGTGGGGACCTCTTTCTGCTCATTTTGCGGACTGGGGGCCTGGACTTCTGCCCCCGATGGCGCCAGTGGGGGCGGGGGGGGGATCTGCTCCAGAAGTCTGCCGTCGGCTCTTGGAGAGGGCGCCGATTTTCACTGAGCCCCCAAATTCTAGATTTCAGCCTCAATTTGGAATCTTAAGAATTCCACGCAGGTCTGTGGAACGCGCTTCTTCCTAGTAGCAACTCAATCCTAGGCACGTATACTCAGAAGTCACACTGATTGCACGTCGGGCTCTTCCCAGGCAGGACTGCAGTCGAAGCGCGTTCAGGGATTGCAAGCCCGCGCGCGTTTCTCTGCCTGCCTGCTTCCTGGAAGAAACCCCCGACGTGTTCAGTGATGGGCTTTTATTTCTGCGTAAACACAGGTCGGCTCTGGCTTTCTCAGGAAGAGTTCTAAGGGAAAGAGGACGAGGTTAGAAGGCCAGGGTGCTAAAAACACATCTGGGGGAAAGTCCGTTCCAATAAAAGCGACTCCCATAAAACGAATGGCGCCTTCCATAAATAGCCTCGAGAAGTAAAAGGGAGCAATCGAGAGACCATAAAAAGAGGTCTTGGCGCCCCGGCCTTCCACACCACGCGGCGAAGTCTCCTTGATTTCAAAGGTGCTTTCTTCCCTTTCAAGTCGCGGGGCGCAGGAGTGCCAAAATGCGAAGCGACATTTGGAGGAAACGGCACTGTTGACGCCCACCCTCCAACTCCCCACAGTCCTTCCCCGAAGGTTTTCTTTTGGAAAGGCGCCTCCTAACTCAAAACCGCGAAACAACAGTTTTCTGCCTCCTCTGCTTTGAACTGGGGACTTTTGGAGCCTCGATCCGCCCCGTCGAGTTCGGTGGGATTTACTCTGATGTCCAGCCATCTGCTTGCAGCCTTAATCGCCGAGTTTAGCGCCTGGAACCTCTTTGCATTTGGGTCGACTCCTGAGCAGACTTACTTGGACGCAAGTGCCTTTCAAATCGGGGGTATGAGGCTGGCTCTCCGCGCCCCTGGTCTTGGCTTGCAGCAAGGCAGAAACAACCCCCTGGATTCGAATCCACGGCCTTGCCAAGCGCGCCACCAAAGTTTTTAACCGCGGGCGCGCAGACCTCTTTTAAAAAAAACCTCGCCATTTTTTGTGGGAGGACCCACTTGGCAAGCAGAAGAGCGCAGGACGAAGCGCTGCGGCTTTCCGCCAGGCTCGGAGCACTTGTTTAGCTTTGCGGGCTGTTTTTTTCTTTAAAAAAAGTTCCTCCCCTCCGAGGGTCCCCTTAAAAGTAACCGCCTCTCCTTCCGCCGCAGGTAATCATGCGCGCTTTCTCCCGGGAGGCCCTGCAGCACTACATGCCGGTCATCCAGGAAGAGGTGAGCGCCTGCCTGCGCCAATGGCTCCTGGTGAGCGCCGGCGGCGGCGGCTCTTGCCTGCTGGTTTACCCGGAGGTGAAACGCCTCATGTTCCGCATCGCCATGCGCATCCTACTGGGCTTCCGGCCCAGCCCGACGGCGGGCTCGGACGGCGAGCAGCACCTCATGGAGGCCTTCGAGGAGATGATCCGCAACCTCTTCTCGCTGCCCATCGACTTGCCTTTCAGCGGCCTCTACAAGGTAAAGGGTGGTCTGAGAGGTTGTGGGGGAGGGAGGTGGGAGGTGGCCCGAGGGGAACCCCCTGCCCGGACATGGCAAGCGGCGCTCAGGAGAGGGGAGCCTGCCTCTCTGAAGGGATCCGCTCTTGCTTCCAGGGCTTGAGGGCGCGCGATGTCATCCACGCCAAGATCGAGGAGAGCATCCAGGCAAAGCTGGCCGGGAAGGAGCCCCCCGACGGCTACAAGGACGCGCTGCAGTTGCTGATGGAGCACACGCAGGGCAACGGGGAGCAGCTCAACATGCAGGTGGGGAGAGGTCCCAAGGCGCTGGGATCCTGACCGGGCTCGCTCGCTCGCTCGCTCTCTCTCTCTCTCTCTCTCTCAGCTTTGGGGGCCAGGGATTCCAGTGCTGGAGGTGGTCTAGTAGCCACCAGGGACTCTAGGATGCCCCCGAGTCAATAGCAGCTGCTTTTTCGAAGTTAGGGTTGCCAGGCTGGGTTTTTAAAGACAGCATAGCAGGCAGAAAGTCACCAGGTGCAGCCTTTCCTGGTCAGGCAGATTCAGTTGCGGAGAAAGCACTATCGGCATTTCCTCCATTCAAATGATGGAGTTAAATATGGTTCCCACCCCCACCACTTTGTAAAGGGGCTGGAAATATCTGTCTAATGAGGGTAGGTGACCTGTTTAGAGCATTCAGGGTTTCTGTGTGCAGTGACAGGATGGACTAAACTCAACAATTCTTCCTTCGCTGTTAGATCTCCATGTCTGAGAAAGGCTTTCTGCCTGTCTGTGCAGCATTAAAATAGGTTCCTTTGAGAAGAAATTGTATTGGTGTATGTGTGTATGTGCGCGCGCGCAAGGCCATCGTGCTCCTCATTCAGAGAACCCCCCACCAGCAGACTTTGATGCCCTTTGTTCCCATTTTATGCTCATTTTAGAAAGCATCCTTTCCCCAGGATCATTCAAAACACTGATTTTAAAATATAGTTCTCCTTGACATACTTCAATTTTTTTCCTGCAGGGGTGTTTTATTATTTACTGTGCGGCATGTTGTGATGGGTGGTGCTGGGACGTGGGTGGTGCTGTGGTCTAAACCACTGAGCCTAGGGCTTACTGATCGGAAGGTCAGCGGTTCAAATCCCCACAGCAGGGTGAGCTCCCATTGCTCGGTTCTTGCTCCTGCCCACTCAGAAGTCCGAAAGCATGTCAAAGTGCAAGTAGATAAATAGGTACCACTCTGGCGGGAAGGTAACCGGCATTTCTGGGCGCTGCTCTGGTTTCGCCAGAAGCGGCTTAGTCATGATGACCACATGACCTGGAAAAACTGTCTGCGGACAAACGTCGGCTCCCTTGGCCAGTAAAGCGAGATGAATGCCGCAACCGAGACTGGACTTAACTGTCAGGGGTCCTTTACCTTTTATGTTGTCATAAAAAGCAGTGGGCTGGCCTCAGGTGGTGACCTGCCTGGATGTTTGGCATCCCATTCAGGGTTTTGGTTTTTTTAATTAAACAAACACACCTTTCTTTGAATTGAAGTAATGTTCATTCATTGGACTCTAGGGGTATATATATTCCTGTACATGTCTGTTCATAAATAAGTGCCATTGAGCTTACAGGTAAGGGTGACACCTATTAGGACTACTCCACCTTAGTTGATTGCATGGGTTTTAATTGGCTGCTTTTAAAGCTGCATGCATGTTCTGTAGGAACAAGTCATAGTTCTAAAGGGAAAATTGAATTCTTTGAGAGCTAGTGTGGTTGTAGTGGTTACAAGTGTTGGACTCTGAGTGAGAGAGCTTTGAATCTCCACCCAGCCATGAAGCCGCTTGAGCGACTTTGGGTCAGTCTCTTTCTCAGCCTATCCTACAGGGTCGCTGTGACAATAAAATGGTGAGGAGGAGTGATCAGTGTGCTCTGGCTTCAGCACAAGGGGGGGGGGCGCTGGAATATTTTAATAGTGGTGGCGGTGATGATGACTAATTTGTTTTAGTTGATGTCCTCTTGTTGCAACAGGCAATAAGGTTAGTTGAACTTGGGTCCCTCTGAAATCAATGTGAAAATGCTAGTTGCATCCTAGTTATATGTTTTTGTATATGCTGGAAGCTGCCCAGAGTGGCTGGGGTAACCCAGTCAGATGGGCAGGGTACAAATAATAAAATTATTATTATTACTAGTAGTAGTAGTATTAAACAACTGGCTGATCAATGAATTGCTATGGTCCTCAAGTTCTCATAAGGATCTCAGTGCTCAGTGTGTAGGAAGTGGGCACAACTGGAGCTGCTCTCCAATTTTCTTAGCTACCCTGCCCTTCTCCCAAAACTTCTTAGTCTTTTTAGACTACACACAGAAGGATGCATAATATACCTTTGTCCCATGAAATCACTATGTGCGGAAAACTGGGTTAGAACCCATCATCTGGACATCCAAGCTTTCAAAACGGCCGAGTTTTTATGTTTGGCATGGAGGAATATTCAGCATGTGACTATGCCCATGTAGTCACAAGTGGAGCAGCCCAGCCATGGGACTGGTTCACACTTGGGTGCTAAACCTATGGCAGCTTTGTTCTCTTAATTCACAACAGGGTTTGAGACCTGCACTGCGCTCCACTCTTGCTTATTTATTTAGCCCATTTATATCCTGCTCTACACCTGGGTGGGTCATTGAGAACATTCCCCAACACCAAACCAATTCCTAAAACATGCAACACAAAAAATCACGCAATAGGAGCAGCAGTTAGGGAGCAATCTGAAATGATAGTGGCAGTGTCACCTAGAGGGCTGGGTCAGATAAGTGTTAACCTGACTTCTAACTACCAGCCATTTTCTCTTGCATGTTTCTTAACTCCTGGAAAGTGCTTGCTTCTACTGTCTTTTACAACCACATTCTTGTCTTGACTCTGCAGTACATGAATGAGGAACCTGTGGCCCTCCAGATGTTGGTGGACATCCCATCATTATTGACTATTGGCTGTGCTGACTAGGACTGATGGGAAGTTAAGCCCAGGAACATCTGGAGGACCAAAAGTTCCCCATCCCTGCCTTACAACCTGACTTCTCTCTCCTCTCCTCTGCAATGGACTTCACTAAGGTCAAAGATGATATCCTTGCTGCTTGCCCGATTCAAAGGTGAATACTGTGCTCCCATCCTCCCTGATCGCTCTACTGCCTTAGACCCAGTTTATCACCACGTTTCTTGCTTGGCTCCCTCTGTATCCTACCTTCTTCGACTCTGCTCTTAGTCAGTGGAAGATTTCTCGCTTCTCATTGCAAGGGATTATCAGATAGTTAATGAATTTGACTCAGCAAGATGCAATTGTTGTGGGAAAACCAGATGGAAAGGGACAGTAGAGAACAGAAGTGGAAGTCCTGCTAGCACAATGGAATTTCCCCTCTTCCTCCCTTCACATGCCCTGCGCCATCCCATAGACCAGGGATTCTCAAACTTGGCTCTCCATCTGTGTTTGGACTCTCATCATCCCTAGCTAGCAGGACCCGTAGTCAGGGGTGATGGGAATTGTAGTCCAAAAACATATGGAGACCCAAGTTTAGGAAACCCTGCCATAGACCATGCAGTGTGACCTGCTATCCTCCTGCCTCAAGTTCTTGTGCATTATCAAACCATCTTTAGGCAAGTTTAGTAGGGTAAAGTGGCTGACTAGGGAGTGGCTGATAACTATGTGCATCAGCCTCTCCCTTCATTTCTTAAATCAGCAATGCAGATGTCAAAGGAATGTAGAAAGTAAAGGGAGTGGATTGCAGTATATTCAGGTGGAGAAGAGCAGGTGGATATTGAGTGTGCAATTTGAAGCCAAGGGGGAAGGTGTCGAATGGGAAGGTGGTAGCCCTTGAAAGCAGTGGGAGAAGAATAGACCGTTCAGACTGGCAGAACTGGAAGGGGAAGGAGAAGACCTGTTTTGTCAGTGAGGATTTTCGAGGACAAAGCAGGAAAGGGGGCTTGGATGGTGAGGGCTTTAGGGGAAAGGAAGAATCATTGACTGATCAGCAGCGATTTTGGGAGGCCACATGTTGAAAGGGGATAGTGATGGGTATTTGCAGGAAGTAACAACTGTCGCTCCTACTGCTTCCAGTCTAACAAGCCAATTTTTGTTGCAAAACTCTGGGCAAAATATATGTTACAATGATGCTATGCTGTCCAAAGAAACGTGGTCTCTGGACATTTGTAAAATACAAAAAATAATAATAGAGCAATAAGAGGCACCCATGAACTTAGCACAACAACATGGCCATTAAGTACCGGGATCTGTGTCCCTGGGAAGTTTGCCTCTGCAGCCACTTTGTGTGTGATAGCCCTGAAGTAAAAGGATTCTGGTGCAAAGTACAGCCTGATGTTCTTTCTCCTGTTTTTCCTCTCCACCTGAAGGAGCTGAAAGAATCTGCGACGGAGCTTCTTTTTGCTGGGCATGAGACAACTGCCAGTGCTGCAACGTCCTTGATTACTTTCCTAGGCCTTCACCAAGATGTGCTGCAGAAAGTGAGGAAGGAATTGCAGGAGAAGGTGGGTGTTGTCTAAGGGTTTGGAGGTCAGGCTGCAGCGTGCATGAAACAGGCTTCTGTGATTCTGTAGACAGTCTTGGAAATGGAGCTGGGAGACTTGGTTTGGAAACCCTGCTGGCACAGATTACAAATGAGTCTGGTCATATTAACAAAGCTATTAATAAATAGGTGGAATGATGCTCAGGTATGATACTAAAGGGGTTGCATTTGGTGCTGTGGTCTAAACCACTGAGCCTCTTGGGCTTGCTCATCGGAAGGTTGGCGGTTCAAATCCCTGTGACAGGGTGAGCTCCCATTGTTCAGTCCCAGCTCCTGCCAACCTAGCAGTTCAAAAGAACATCAAAGTAGATGTAGATAAATAGGTACCCCTGTGGCGGGAAGGTAAAGGGCGTTTCTGTCATGCTGCTCTGGTTTCGCCAGAAATGGCTTAGTCATGCTGGCCACATCACCCGGAAAAACTCTGTGGACAAATGTCGGCTCCCTTGGCCTGAAAGTGAGATGAGCGCTGCAACCCCAGAGTTGTTCACGACTGGACTTAACTGTCAGTGGTCCTTTACCTTTACCTTTTAAAGGTGATTTTTCCTTTGTGCAACAGAATGACCTCCCCCAGCTCACCCCTTAAATCTTGTTCTGGGGTTCTCCCCAATCTTCTGGAGCAGATTTGGGTATGGTAATGCAACTATTTAGTTGACTGCTGCCCAAGGTCTGTACTGAATATGCCAAACTTCTGCCGGTCTCTTTGTATATATCTTACCCGCTAGAGTGTATATAAAACATTTTCCTTTGTAGAAGTAGTGATATAAAGAGATAAAGATTAGCTTTACTAATTAAAATATTACATTTTTTTAAATATGAAAAAGATACCCTCCGTTTAAATGGGCAGTGTCTTTTTCTAGATGGTTAATGTTTCAAATATAAGAAAATATCACTGGCAGATGAAGCGTTTCCTGTTCTCTTAAAAGGGAATTGTTGCCAAGAACCAGGGGCACTGTGTCCCGTTTCACCGCTAGAGGTGAAACAGGAAATGCCGCCTTGCCCTGCCACTGCCGCCACTGCTGCAGATGGTGCCCATTCTTCATTCATCCTGCTACCTCCATCAGTGATGGAGAAGCAGTACTGGCATCTGCACCAATTTCAGGCAAGATCTCACCCAAACCATGAGATTTCTCCATAAGATCTCCATGATACCGGCGCTGCTTCTGGAGGAAGTGGGGCAGGTAAGGCACCTGCGGGGTTCCTGTCTTGAGGGCGTTGCTGCCTGAGGTTGTCTAATGTCAGGGCCAACTTTGCCAGGAGCAAATATAATAGTCTGTTATAGTTACATAAGTTTTGTTAGCACGCCTCTATCCATATTTAGTTGATTCAATCTCATTTTATTGTGACTGTCATTAATCAACAGATGTCTGTGCCTTGCATGTGGTAAACTTTACAGGTGTGTATTTCAAACTGAGCAAGGGTCTCCCAGGCTCTTGGGAAGTACATCACTTGAGTGGCATGTAGATTATGCCAGGAAATATGTGGGCAGAAATCTTTACTAAATATACAAAGTAAACAAAACAACCATCCAGGAAGTGGCAACAAAAGTATGTGTAAAGTAGGCAGGGGTGGAGGAAAGAAGTCAGAATGGAGCTAAAATCTTTGCTTTCACTTTCAGGTGCAAAAGGAAGTGGCGGGAAATGTCATTTTTAACATGCCGTTTTAAACAATCTGTCCCTCTCCACAGGGAACTCTGGGAATGGTAGTTCTGTGAGGGGAATTAAGGGGTCTCCTTGCAACTCTCAGCACCCATAACAAACTACAGCTCCCATAATATTTTGTGGGAAACCGTGGCTGTTTAATGCGGCATGGATACTGCTTTTTTAATGTATGGCGTGAATGTGACCTTAGCCTGGAAGTTCTGGCTTTGGGATCTTGCTTTGGGACCTATTGCATTAATGCAGATGTTCCTGTAGGGTGTGGGTGCTGGATCGCTAAGCCTTCTCTCTACACTGGTACTCAAGACACATCCTTTGTTTTCAGGGATTGTTGGGCAACATGAGCCAAGAGAAGCATTTGGAAATGGAACTCTTGGAGCAACTGAAGTACACTGGCTGTGTCATCAAGGAGACTCTCCGTTTGAGTCCACCAGTTCCTGGAGGATTCAGAGTGGCTCTCAAGACTTTTGAGCTAAATGTAAGCAGGCAAAGCCCATTTTCATTAAGTCTCCATAACATCTCAGTTCTGCTGATTTTCCATGGAGATCCTTTTTTAGTGCTTAGCATCGCAACAAAATATTTCAGCAATAACTGGACTGCTCATACCATAATAATAAAAAGTACATTTAGAATTTTTGTAAGAAGCAAACTTCCAACAGTTTCTGCATGGCTGCAATGCCTTGGGATAAGCTTCATCTGTCCCTCTCAGAAGCAATTTTGATTCTATGATTGGGGAGACAGAAAATGGTCCTTTTTGGATTATGATGTGGATCTAAGTTACACAGATGTAGTTTCTGTGGAGTCACAGTGTGGGGGGAAGTGGCACCTATTGAAATTGTTCTGTTCCAGGGTGCTTAAGCCTGTTCCTTTTGGTACTGGAATAAGTCAGACATAACTAGCTCTTTTCATGACATTTGTCATGCCAGAAAAGTAAGTTCTTGAAGCTGTTCTTATGCCTTGGTATGAGGAACTTAGCCAATGCTTGCCTTTCAGTCTGAGCACCATGTGCTCTTGCAAATGTGCAAGAGAGAATTCTGGGAGTTGTAGCTTCTCCAATGTGATGCTAGGAAAAAAGTCTACCTGCTGAAAATATCTGCTATGCAGCTTTACAAAAGGTGCAGGAATACCTGTATGGAACTAGCAGCCCTCTTTCCCCCTTTGATAATAGTAAAGGTGTTGCCATCCTAAGGCATTATGAATTAGGGAGCTATGTTTCACAGAGATTAGCTGTAGCTCTAGAGAAAGTGTCGCAGCCCAAGACATTTTGTTACTTGAGGCAAAGGACAAAATAGTGCTCTGTTTCATGTACCAAGGTATACCAGCACTGACTTCAGTGCTGAGAGAGTCCTCGACCACAGCAGACGAGCTATGGGGGTGCAGGCCAGGCCATGTGATTCTCAAAGCCCTGTCTGCTCTTCACCCATAGCTGCTGCCTTAAGCAGTCATTTCACTCTGCCTAATGGTAGGACCAGCTGTTCCCCATTTTATACGCATGGTAGCCTCTGAACTTTCTTGGTACTGGTCACCTGTGCCAGGTGTAGGGCAGCTTTGGCCCTCCAGGTGTTACTGAACTCAACCCCCCCATCACTCCTGTCCATTGGCCATGCTTGCAAAGGCTGGTGAGAGTTGTAGTTTAGCAACGTCTGAAGTTCCAAAGCCTAAGAGGTCCTATGTGCCTAGGAAGTGGTGCATGGAATTCATTCTGTCTTCACTGAGTGGATGATCAGCTTTGAACAGTGAAATAAGCATATTTTCCATGTGTAGATTACCCTTAGTGAGTAAGGGGATGGCTTGGGTCATCTTGCTGGAGCTGTTAGACAAATCAGAAAGGTGCACTGTTAAATCAATCCTTAGTCTTATAGAAGAAGATGGCCTGTAAATCTATGTGGTGAGTAGAACCCAGACCATGCCTTGGAATCCATTTCTCCAGTGCCATTGTGATGAGGTGCATCATCTTTCAAAAGACATTAATCTCTCATAAACGGCTCCATACATGTGACCCTTTGTCTCTGTTTTGTGTCCTCATTCCATCTCTTGTTTCTTGTAGGGCTACCAGATTCCTAAAGGTTGGAATGTCATTTACAGTATCTGTGACACACATGATGTTGCGGAGCTTTTCACCAACAAAGATGAATTCAACCCCGACCGCTTCATGTCTCCTTTCCCAGAAGACTCCTCACGGTTCAGCTTCATCCCTTTTGGAGGGGGCTTGAGAAGCTGTGTAGGCAAAGAATTTGCAAAGATTCTTCTAAAAATCTTTACTGTAGAGTTGGCCCGGAACTGTGACTGGCAACTTTTAAATGGACCACCAACAATGAAGACCGGCCCTACTGTGTACCCAGAGGACAATCTGCCAACAAAATTCACAAGTTTCAATGGTCGGGTTTAAATAAATTCCGGGACAGTATCACTGTGATCTTAACTTAAGTTTTGGTGAATTTAAAACATGCACAACGGCTTTTCATAGTGTCCTAAATTCAATATTATATATTTAAATTTATAATGTGTAATAGTTATTTATAAGTGTGTTTTCTAAGAATATTTTTAAAGCTATTTCATGTATTAAACTTTTTTTTTTAGGCAAGCACTGTAATTATGAGTCCTTGGGATTCATAAATGGATAATTTTATTTCTATAGAAATAAAGTTTCCTTCTATTTAAGAATCGTACTCAAAGCTTGTTTACTAATTATGTTGAAACCATTTAAGGACCTTTATGTGTATCCAGACACGTGGTCAAAAGTTAAATGGAATTATATGTATACTGTGAACCAAATTATGTCATAAATAAAAAAAATTCTGCAGCTAGAATGTTGGTATTTATTTACATTTATATGGGGAATTTTGACCTGCTATGAGAGTGTGTTCAGCCAAGTTAACACCTTGATCCTAAGCAGACTTGACTTGGCAGTTCCACTGAAAACAGTAGAATTTGGTGGAATGTGCTGGTGTTTTAAAGAAGTATGGCCAAAATCAGAGATGGGCCTGGAAATATATTTGTCCCTCCATCCCTCTTTACTCTCCAGACTGCACCTTGTGAGGGGCAGTTAATTATCTGATCTACTCCATAAATAGTCAGCGTCTAATAAATAAAGTTGACACCACCTTGAAGGAAGGTTATGAGAGCCCATGTGCTCACATGGCATGAGGTCATTGACGCAGGGGGACTGAGGAACTAGTGGGCTTTCCGAAAAATCCCTCCAAGAGCTACTTTACTATTTATTTATTTTTTGCCATGTGCAAGAAAGAAACAAAATAATTTTTATCTGAAGACTCCAGACACTCATCATCACTTTCCTACAAAAGGAAGCTGAGCAATATTTACATGCTGAAAACTTGGTTGAGGGCCAGGCGAGATACATAACTGCCTTAGGGCCAGGTCTGGCTTGCAAGTCATCCGTAGCCTTGACTCTCTGACAGGCAAGTAGATCAACATACTTGGCAAATATAGGCTTGGAAGGTTGGGTTGAATAGTTTGCCACAGGTCACCTTTGAAATGAACTCTTCCCTCCCCTGAAAAACTCCCATCTTGGCTGAGCAGTGTGGCTGCTGTAACTAAAACTCGAATGCACTTCATTGCACTCTTCTAAAGGAGACAAGCAGATGATTGCATAAGATCCAAAACTGGATTGAAAGAGAGACAAGACAGGATTTGTTTATGAAAAATCACCGTGCATCTATCACACAGCAACTTCCTTTTGCAGCTGGAAGCAAATTAAGAGCAAAGTAGGACATTGCTTTTTGCCATAACAGTATGAAACAAAGGCTAGCTCACACTCTCTCCCACTCTTGTCCCATGGATGGGTTCAGCTGTAGTGTACGACCAATTAATACGAGCCTATCAGCCATGATCACTCTAGTCTATATGGAACATCCATGGTCAGAGATAGTATACCCTTGAATAGCCATTGCTTGGGGCAGAGCACCAGGAGAGAGCTATACTCCTTGTGTCTTGCCTTCTGGAGGCATCAGGGAAATGGGACAGGGAGACTCTGTTCAAATCCTCGCTTGACTGTGAAACTAACGTACCACACAGGGTTCTTGTGAGGAGAAAATGAGCTGGGAAAAGGACCGTGTATGGCACTTGGAGCTCTTGGAAGAAAGGTTGGATAATTGGATAGGATGTTTAACTTCTGGTTTGACTCCTAAGGTTGAAGTGGTTCTGTTTCCCCTCCCTCCTGCTGAAAAACTATTAAAGCCTAAAATGAAAATCAAAAGGAATCATTTTGAGGTCAGCTTGTGCTCAAAGGGTGCTGTTCAGTGCAAATTGTCATACAAATAACTAAGAGGCAGAGAAGTGAGCTATTTAACAGTGCAATCCTGTACATGCCTACTCAGGCTCTATGCTTTATCTGAGTTTAGCGTGTATAGGATTGCAACCTTCATCTTCCTGGCTCTAGAGTACCCTTCACATAGATACTATTATCTCTGCCCCTCCCACCCAGTTTGCTGATGTAATTGAAAACCCTTCTGCAGACACACTTCTAATATCCTGCACAAGCATGACCATGATGGATAAAATGGCCCAGGAATGACCCTCTGAACCTTGGCTAACCTTAAAGACTTACACATTTGGTCACATTTCTGTCCTGGCTATGGTCATGGCTTTCACTAAGCACCAAAACATTAACCAAGGTAATTCAGTTGTGTCAATAGTAAAACAAAAAACAAAAAAACCCCACTCATACACAAAACACCCCACAAACTTTCTCACCATACATCACTTCCACCACACAAATAAAGCACCCACTGTTGAACCTCTGGGTCCTTCTGGATAACTCGATGGATGTGACTTTCCTTTTATTTCTTTTTCAGAGGGAAGTGGAAATTCCCGTTTGCCCATAGAAACTGCAGAAGCCATTACCCCAGTGTGCGTTTCTGATCCTGATTTCAATGGGGACCTGGATTTCACAGAGTGATGGGGGCTTCTTGCAAAGTGTGTTTTTCCTGTCCCACTGGTAAGCTATTTAGAACACAATACAACCCCAGGAAATCCTAATTAATGATCCGTGCATTGTTGCAATAAGTATTTATCTCATACCCCAAATTTAAAGAGATGGGGGTGTTGGGTGGCATGCATGGTGCTTCTTTTTCTCTCATTTCAAATACATTTGATCAGAACAAATCTTGCAATGGAGGTCACTTTTGAGGGTGCTTTTGGTTATGCTCCTTTAGCACTGACTCCCTTTGCTTTCCGTGTAAGCAGTTGCTGTCTTGTACCGCTTGGAACAAGGGAAAAGGGAGGGAGGCTGAATATTCTGAGAAGCAACAGCCAAATCAGAGCCACATCATGTGCTTCTGTTCCTTGTCTGATAGCTTCAAAGGAGAAAGATCATAGCTCAGTGATAGAACATCCCCTTTGTATGCAGAACATCTCAGGTTCAATCCAGACAAGCTAGGCTGTGAAACAATGACTGTTCCAAGGTCACCCAGTGGGCTTCATGCTTGAACTCTGGTCTCCCAGGTCCTCTTTCAACACTTTAACAGTTGCTGCCCAGCTCTGCATCTTAAAAGCCAATCAGTAGCATCTCTTCCAAATACTTCCTGGTTTTCCTTTTCTATAGAGGGCTGCAACTGTTTTCCGAAGCTCACCATTACAATTTTCCCTTCATGCTCCAATACGGCTTAGAAGTTCTGAAATAATTGAAATAGAATCCAACATGGTATTATTTTCATGGAATTCCTTTGCGAAGCTCTGGCATATATGTGTTTTGATTTGCAAACCTTGCATTTAACAGTTTGTCCCATTTCTTCTATTGTCTATGGATCCAGGTAGTCATCACATCTAAAAAAGGCAGTGTAACCTTTTCCTTCCATCTAGACTGCAGTCCCACGCTCCCTTACTTGTTCTGAGGAGACGCACGTAGGATTGCACTGCTAATTAACAATAGCATTCCAGACTTCGGGAATCTACTAAACTCACCATCACAAACATTTAGGTGTTTACATTTTAGGTATTTAAATTTGATCACCAATGCAGTTTGGTGTTCCAGCCTGAATGGATCCACTTCACACAACTGATGAGCTGGGCGCCAGCCAGCAAGCTGCAACAATAAATGTGTTTATCTTTTAGATGGTACAAGAGTCTTTGTAGTTTTTGCTCCAATAGCCTAATGCAGTTATCTCTCTAGAATTTATCTACTAAATGCATCACAAAAGCTGATTAGCCCAAGCTGACCCATTTAAGGAAGTTTAAGCATTTTAAGTTCATCACAAATATGCTTGCAATATTGTGTACTTTTAACAACTGTCAAACCCCCACCCCACCACCCAGAAGTGGTTACACTTCAGTGGATAGAATAATTCCTGATTGTAAAACTCTTAGGGATCAAAGGCACTACTTTAAGAAAAGAGGCTATATTTTCCATAGAACACCAAAGGCTGGGAAAGTAAGTGGGAGCTGGGGGGGGTGCGTGTCTTGGCTGGCGGTCCCTGTTCTAGATCTAAACATCTCCCGCTCCCCACTCTCACATGCAGTGCAAGAAATATACAGATCATTCCTAAAAGGCTATGTTTATGGGCAAGAATCTATTAACATGACGGATAAGAATTCAAGGAAGGTAGTAGATGGCAGCAAGCTTAGAAAAGGCTCATTTCAGGACAGGAGAGCCCAAATTGTTTAACAAATCGGCATGAAAAATGACGACTTGAAGAGCTGTATGAATTATGCAGCCTTCATTGTGGAATGGAAATAAATGCAGCTTTCTCGGATGGGTGTGAGATAAAATATTTAGCAAATCTGTTTGGGTGTGAGAAGGCACAGGAACATCACGACCAGTGTTTAATTACTTCCAAATGATTCTGTTTCAGAGGGTGGGGGGCTGGCAGCAGAATAAAGATCCTTTTGCAGGGCATCTCAAAGCTCCACCCGAAAAAGGAAGTTTGTCACGTGCATCAGAGAAGTGGCATGTGCCAGCAAGAGTCGGGGTGCGCTAGACATTAAAAAATATATATACATAGCTCAACCTCACTATATAGGCAGACTTTGAATTAAGAATGTAAGAAGAACCTCGCTAGACCATCATAGTCCAACATCTTGTCCTCACAGTGGCCACTGATTAGATGCCTATGGGCAGCCTATTTCCCTTCAGGGAAATAGTAGCAGCTCAGGCAGACTGTGGAACTGTAAGGTTTTTTGGAATGCAGAGACTGGGCTTGTCAGCTGCACCACTTCTTCAGCCACTAGATTTTAATGTGCAATTGAAGTTTTTGCTGACGGATCACATAGATTAAAGCTTTCAGCCCTAGGTTGCAGTTGTGGTTGTGCCTGTTTTGTATCAACTGCATAATGGTTTCCACAGAACCATCTCTCTACCTCCCCTCCCCACAATATTTTCTTCATACACACCTATTGGTCAGAATGGTTGGCATCTGAATTTGTTATCTGACATGATTAGAAGTACAATTACTTTTGAGATACAGCCAGCTGATTCCCTTATAGTAATCAAGCCGGAACTTTGGTGAAGCAGAGATGAAATCAAAGGCCCTTTCCCGTGACGGTCAAAAAGAACAGAGAGAATTTGGAGAAGTCGTCTAAAGACACGAGCTTATATCAGGATGTGAAGGTCAAAGATCAAAGCTGTTGCCTCTCAAAGGTGAATGTCCTGAGGTATGATAATGAACTATTGATTTAGTAAATGATTTATTGTGATACTTAGAACTTAAACGGTAAAAGCAATTCTAGAGTATTTCTTTTCATATATTTCAGCTGATACAAGGTCTTATTGATTACGTTGCAACCCTATACTTCCCTGTGAGTAAGCCTGATTGAACCCAATCAGATTTATGTCTGAGTAGATGTGTATACAATTACACTGTCCATAGGTCCATTGAATCATAGAATCATAGAGTTGGAAGGGATTCCAAGTCTTCATCTAGTCCAACCCCTTGCAATGCAAGTCAACTGCTTTACATATCATAGAAGCCAACTCCTAGGGGCTGAGGTCCCTTCGCCCCCCATTAAATACTTGAGGGGGCTGCCCCCCAAAGTTTATGGGCATAGCCTTTCAAATGGTGTGTGTTCACTGTCTCTTGTGATTGATTATGCGAGGCGGGGCTTACCTGCCCCTTCAAATATTTTATTCAAGTTGGCGCCCCAGCAGTTGTAGTTGCTGGTTCATAGTGTGAGCTGCAAGGTTTTGGGGACTGTTAGGCAAGATCCCTTTGTGGTAGTGGCAGCTGGTGCCCACTGTGACTCCTAGGAGGTCACAGGGGCATGGCCAATGAGGTCACAGGTGGAATCCCTTCTCAGAGTTGTTGACCTCCTCTTCACAGTCTCCACTACTCATTTGATAGTCCTTTCTCCAAAACCAAGTGGGAGAGTACGAGTGGAGGATGCTTCTCCACCTCCTCACTCTTCTCATTCTCCTCACTGTCTCTGTGTTCAGAGACAGTAGGGCTGGGAGACTGGACCAGAAATGAGAGATGGACCTCAAGAGGGGCTTGGACCTCACCCAATAATTCTGACTCTGGATGTGGGCCCAGTCGCTGTATACAATGGCTCTTAGAAGATGAAGCCTGTTTGTACCTCTCTGTGCATCCATTATAGAGTACATTAGTATAGATTTCTTCCATATCTTTATTGATTTCTTCTATTCAGGAATATTTGACCCATGTCCTGTTTGTGGGCTACTCAGAGGCATTTAGTTGTGGATGCAGTATGCTATGTACTAGATAAGCCTTTGACCTGACCCAGCAGGGTTAATCTTATGTTCTTTTCATATGGCTCTATGCTCGGCTATTGGATAAGGGCATGGAACTACTGTTCTGATTCTGAGTCCTTATTAAAATGGACCCTCTGTTGTAAATTAACTTTTATTCTTCTGATTTCCCCTTTTTATAACCACCTAGCATCACAACAACTATGCATTATTGATGCTAACAGTTCTGCCTTCAGAGTCACAGACAAGATAGTGCATGCATTATACATCTAGCATAATGGAGAAGTTCATTAGCCTAATAAGAAGATATATCGAGGGCTGGGCCGATTAATGTATCAAGATGATTTTTCTTGATGTTTGGAGAGTTAAGGGCCGTTTCACGCATTATGCAGGAACAAACCTGCATTTGCCATAGGCTGCATATACTGCCTTTAGTTTCAAAAAGTAATACCAAGGTGGTTCACAAACAAACAAAAGCCAATAGCAAAATAGCAAGGATTATAAGAAGCAAAATAACAAGAAATTATAAATATGCAGCTACCCATAATACATAGTAAAGCAACTATATATATATATAATATACAAGTCCAGTAAAACAGCATAAACAGCATAACAGTTTAAACAGCACTCAAAGCAGGAGAGTCAAGTCAAGAGATTAGGGAAGTGCTTGTCGAAACAGATGTTTCTTCAAGAACCGGTGGAATGCCAATACTGATGTATTGCAATCCTGCATTTCAACACAGAGAGCATACCACACTAGTGCACCAGTGAAAAAACCTGCCTCAGTGTTACCGCAAGCTGATAATCACCATGCTGTGACTAATCTATCCAGGTTCCAATTGTTGATCTTAATGCCCTTACCAGGCACTGGAAGTGAAGATGGTCAGGCAATGTCATCCAGAGTGGTTTAGTTAGTGTGTCAATGGCCAACTATGACTCCTTCTCAGTTCAGTGTATCTGCATGATGCACATATTTGCTCATATGTGTTTGTCACTTTTATACATGGTACCTAAAAGGTATTCACTGAAAACAACTAATAGTGTAATCCTCTGCATGTTTAATTGGAAGTAGGTTCCACTGAGTACAGTGTGGCTTATTTTCAGCTAAGATTGCATGGGATTGCAGTTCCGGAAGTACAGAAGGGATTTAAAAAAATGAAAGTTTGAATTGGCCATCCTGTTCTGTACTCGTGTGTGTGTGTGTGTGTGTGTGTGTGTGTGTACATGCACCTACAGATATAGGTGTGCTTGAAGAGAAATACCAGAGGAGGAAGAATCATGAAAGACTTTGAGAAGTAATGTTGCATATCCTAAGGACACTTTGGATATGGTCTCTGGGCCGTTTATCTTTTTATCTCTTTTAGAACATGAAAATAGGTATTGATGTGAAAGTTAACTAGGAGAGAGACTAACACATGACGCAAGGCTAGTCCAGTGGTGGTGGTGGTGGTTTTTCAGGGAAGGAATACATTCTGGGCATCAGCAAAGAAGTTGAATTCTGAAGGCTGCTTTCCTCGCCAGCCATTTAACTTAACTAGCATGTTTGTGATTTACAGTATCAGCTCCGTTGCTGACACCTTTATGTCCCTCCCTCCCATCCCAGCAGGCCTCACAGACACAGCTCATGATAGATGCTGGTGAACTTTTCCTCTGATCACCTTCTGGAGAACTTTCCCATAATCTATTGTTTTCCATCACAGTGGAATACAAAACAAGTTTTTTCCTTCCACCCTTGACTTTCGCTTCCTAGCCATTTTGCCCTATCTTTTAAAGCAATGCTCGGAATTTATTACATCGGAATGAAAGAAGTTTTAAGCTCCTTCCCTCTTTATCCCACTCCTTGAACTTAAAATGGTCCAAAGTAAATCAACGTAATGGCCGACCGCCTTACATTGTCACGGGACTGCTTTATACGCCGCGTTGTCATGTTATTTAGAAGACTTAATTGAAAACCTCAAAAGAGCAGAGCTTGTTTCACTTTGTCTGCCTTCTGTACACTGTATGGAAGTATACAAAGGCACACAATAAGCTTCGTTAAGCAAAAGAAATTGGAAGAGGCAATGGGAATATTCCCGTTTTTAAAAGCAGACGATATCCATTCAATATATAGACAAGAAATACTATTAGTTTAATGACCAGTGGATGGCTGTTACTAGCTTATACACTACAGCTCCAAGTAGCTACATGACACAGTCTAACTCTCTCCTGAAAATGCTTATTTAATCCCAAATTATCAGCATTAGTTGGA
Source organism: Podarcis tiliguerta (assembly GCF_965153285.1). Lineage (NCBI taxonomy): Eukaryota > Metazoa > Chordata > Lepidosauria > Squamata > Lacertidae > Podarcis > Podarcis tiliguerta. Next base: position 61,729,461 of record NC_139538.1, read on the forward strand.
CTGCTCATCAGCATTCAGCCCCACTGCTGCATAAAGACAAGAAATGGGGATTTTGGTAAACATGAGTAGGATAAAAAAGACTGAGGGGAGACTTGAACTATGGCCACCAACTTTCTTCACTGGCCCTGCTCTTTTGCCTTTCCAGTGGTAACTCAGTTTACGAACCTAATCTGTTCCAGAAGTCCGTTCTTAAACCAAAACTGTTCTTAAACCAAGGCGTGCTTTCCCTAATGAGGCCTCCAGCTGCCGGTGCCCTTCCATTGTTTGGCTTCCATTCTTAGACCGAGGTAAAGTTCTCAAACCAAGACACTATTTCTGGTTTTGCGGAGTTTGTAAACCAAATTGTTCTTAAACCGGACTGTTCTTAAACCGAAGTACCACTGTATTATTTATTTGTTACATTTATATTCCACATTTCCTCCAAGGAGCCCTCCTAGTTTTATTCTCACAACAGCCTGGTGAGGTAGGTTGAGCTGAGAGATGTTAACTGGCCCAAAGTCACCCAGGGAGCTTTGTTGGCTGAGTGGGAATTTGAGCCCTGATCTCCCGGGTCCTATTCTGCCACTCTAACCACTACACCACACTGGCTCCTTTAGAAGTAGAATGCTATGTAGAAATTTAGCAGGTCGTGTCTATTCCCCTTCACCAGCGGTGCCATTAGAGTATGATTTGGGGTCCAGGCCCCACTCAGCAGATGGCCTTGAATGCTGCAGGCATACCTCAACCCATTTTGCAGTAATTCCATCTAAAGAGAGCCCTCCATGAGGCCATTTAGTTCAAAATCTTAAATTTCTCAATGGCACCACTGTCTATCACTTTCTCTCCATGCCAGAAAAGCATCGTACACTGGACTACTTTTGGGCCTGTTATCAAGAGCTGTTAGATTTGCAAGTAGTAGAGAGTTGTACTGCGTGATGGCCCAATACTTGTTGTATTTACTCTGCCGGTTCTTAAATGGATTCTGACCACTTTCAAAATTTTCAAATTCCTTTCGTTTGAGGTGCTCTGAGGGCCCTGCACACCAAGGTTTCTTCCTTTCTGTTTTGTGAGTGTATTCTGCAACATGTCACTGAGGCAATAATAGACATACAGTCCCACCATAAATGATGATAAGACACAGGTTTTCCACATCCTCTCCAACAAATCAGTGATATTGAAGAAAACATTCTAGTCCAGTGGTTCCTAATTAGCTAAATACTGCAGACCCCCCCAGTTTTTCAAAAGCCAAGCCATGGTCCCCCTGCTTTTGAAAATTTTGATATCTCTTTGGTAGTTTTTGTTATCTGAATGGTGCCACAGACCCCCCTGGGTAAGTTATACTAACCCCCTGGGGTCCGCAGACCACCAATTGGGAACCACTCTTCTTAGCAATTGAACTGTAGCCCCGTACTGCCTATGAAGTCATTTTAATGAGTTCCCTCATATAAAGCTAGATGCTTATTTCAGTGGGTGGGTTTCCCATGTTTCGTCCCCTGCCTTAGCTTGAATTTCTGCACCAGTGTCTGATTCCCAGGCTTTTAAAAGCATGCCTGTAGAATTAAGGGCTACATTTAATAAAAGAGAACATATTATTGAAATTAGACCCTTTTCACCTCTCGGCAATTCGTTCACTAATTTTTTATATTGTGTTAATGGAGCATTTATATTTAAATGGATAGAAGTTAATGTTTCTCCCAGGACTGGTTGTTCAAGCTTATTTTGCCAGCCTATGTGCTTTTGATTATATCATCCAGCTGAACACAGTACTGTAGTTTTAAACCCTAACCCCTTAGACCCAGTTCTTTAGAAAGAAACACAGCAAAACTATCCATAGAGAAATGCCATAAAACGTTTGGTAACAAAACCCTTTAAATTTCCTTTAGAAAAAGAAAAAAGTGACACACTTTGCTAGCTAAAAAGTCCTCAAAAAGATTAGTTTTAAAGTTTGCTGGTTAACATTTTTTTGGTTCCCACCTCTTGACCGCAAGGACTCCAAGGCAACATACATATAAAACGTTAGAAACAATCATAGTAACTTCGCAAATAAAGAATACACAGTTACAGAGAAACCTTTAAAGCAAGGGTTGGTATCATGACCACAAAGTGAATAACTCAAACACAAATACCACTAAACGTCTGGGAGGAGAAAAGCGTAGTTTTAACCTGGCGCCTAGTGTTGGCGCCTCCTGAATTATCCCGAGGATTGCCTAAGGACCATTAAGTTAAGAACTGCTTTGTACTGAAATATCTTCACCTTCCATTTCTATAGGTCAATCGTACATTGTAGATAAATCTTTTCATAATCAAATCTTTCCCCTGCCTTCCCCACCCGACAGATAGTTGAGCAGACAGAGGTTGCAGTCTGCTTCCAGACTGTTGCCATTTTGTGGGCAGGACTCAACTGCATACCAGAAAATTCAGATTACACAACTCGCTCACAAGTTGCAGTCGAAACCACCCATCAGCTGGCAAGGAGGTGAAGCTGAAGCCCTAGGCGCTTTAAGGCACCACCTGTCAAATTTGGCCCACGGGGCTAGGATCTGATAAGGCTTTGGCCTGCAGAGCCAAAATGGTTCCCCAATCTTAGATGGTGGTCTATTACAAAAATCAAATCTTCAAGTAGAATACAGTCAATACTCAAGAGGTTAGAATCAACATTATCCTACAACATTATCTATGTACATACAGTGGTACCTCGGGTTACAGACACTTCAAGTTACAGACTCAGAAATAGTACCTTGGGTTAAGAACTTTGCTTCAGGTTGAGAACAGAAATTGCATGGTGGCGGTGCAGTGGCAGCAGGAGGCCCCATTAGCTAAAGTGGTACTTCAGGTTAAGAACAGTTTCAGGTTAAGAACGGACCTCCAGAACAAATTAAGTTCTTAACCCAAGGTACCACTGTATTAGCAGCTTAAAATCCAGCAAGGTCATCCACTGCATCTCAAGCCAGGTTTTTATGTTGCTTTACAGACCAGAGATGGAGCAGGGACGTCTTCTCCCCATGCACATTCCTTGATTTGTTTCCCCAAACTCCTGTTCAATGCAGCTGTCATCTGCACATTCACAACAGCTGTCTCAAATGCACACACCCCTCAGCTTAACTGTGGCTTACACTGTCAAATTCATATTTTAAGTGGCTGTTATTATTTTAGAGCATAATGATACTAGGAGTCCAGGTATATAAGCCATGACAGTTATGGAGCAGCTCTCCCAAGGTTTTTGTCTCCCAGGATGCATGTGCACCATACATTTAAAGCACATGGTGTCCCTCAGAGAATCATGGGAATTGTAGTTTACCCTTCGCAGAGCTACAATTCCCTTAACTACAGATTGCAGGATTCTTTGGGGGAAGCCATGTGCTTTAAATATATGGTGTGGATATGACCTGAATTTGAACTCCAGACAAAATAATAATTTGAAAATTTCAGCCGTTGCATCCAACTTTAGACACCTGGTTTTCAAAAACAAAACCACCTGTTCTTTCTTTGAACAGGACGGAAGTACAGTGGGAAAAGGGGGAAATCCTTAGGTGATGTTGGACAAGAGGAAATGCGTATATGACCCATTCTGAAGCAGACATTGGAGTTCCCAAGAGTGGTATGTTTTGCAGAGAAATGCATTAAAAAGCAGTTGCTCACAGCAAGAGTTATACTTAATGGCTATTAGAGTGAATGGAAAGCATCTTGATTCTTCTTGCCAATGGCAGAAAATAAAGGTCAAGCAAAGATAACAGGACTAAGATTGCATGGTTATTCCACTCTTATAGAATTGAAAACATCAGTTTTGAAAAATATGAAAGAATAGATATTACTAAATAGAACAACTGCTCTATTAACTTTTGCAAGAAAATGGAAGGACTTGTTTTTATGGTCCTTTTGATACCAGGTGAATACTTAAAAAATAAATTTATCCCAGGCTTTTTAAAATAAAAACCCACACACACTATAATTTAACTGTTTTGAACCACTGTGTTATGTGTCATGATTGTTGTCATCTAGTACTATTTATGTGCTTTCTTGCATTTCTGTTCCACCTTTCTCCCATCATGGAACCCAAAGCAACATACATGAGGTGCCTAGGTGTCTCTCCTCCAAGCAGTAACCAGACAAAAAATGGACTTACCCTCATCAATTTAGTGCCTGCATTGCCCTCAGATTATAACAACTTGTAGGGAGTTCCTGATCTTAGATGAAAGCACCAGAGGAAAGATGTATCTTGGTTGTTAGGAAGAAAGGACTTTGAACTACAGAGATTCCAAAGACAAGAAAATGAACAGAGGCAGGAAGGAAACGTGCACTAAAGAGGAGGTGACAACACTAGGCCTTTAGGACCTCAGGGATTTCTGTAGTCTGGTATCCAAATAACTCATTCATCAGTCACAGTTCCAACTTCACTCATTTGCTAAAAACACTGAAAAGCAGTAGCAGCCAGGCTGGCTTATCTCATAGAAATTGCTCAGAAGGTGCCTGCACATTTTGCTTTATAACTTTCCTTCTAGCATGTCTATAGTAGGCCTTTAAAAACAAGAAAAGCTCGGAGTCATGGGCCCTGGTACAATGGCACCATTCGCACCATTATAAATCCTGCCATGCTGGCAGAGGATAATGGTTTGGAGGCTCATCATTCTATAGACATTCTGCCACTATACTGTACTGTTAAACAAGTTGTGCTTGGTCTTGTAAGAATCTTAGAACAAGAATGTGAACAGAAACAGACTCTCCAAGTGCCTATTTTCCAAGGACATCCCTGATTTAGAGAAGCCGTCCTGGTTTCTGATTTGACCCCAGAATGTCCCACTTTTCCTTAGCATGTCCCTATTTTCATTGGGGAAATGTTGGAGGGTATGGAGTTATCTGACCACCAGGCCGTCTGAGGCCAACCCTGTATAGGGAAGGGTTTTTTAAAAAAATATTTAATGTTTTATTATATTTTTATATATGTTGTAAGCTGCCTAGAGTGGCTGGGGCAACCCAGTAAGATGTGTGGGGGTATAAATAGTAAAATTATCATTATGGGATGGGATGTCCCTATTTTCATCCGTCAAATGTTGGAGTGTATTCAAAAAGGGTATTTCACAGACACAATTGCCTAAGGCAATTGAAAAATTCACTGGAAACTTTCAGCATGTCTGGAGTTTTAAGTTGAGGAATGCTGCAAAAACAGGTGTTCTCTGACACTGGCAATCATTACCTTTCACCTTGATGGATGGGAGTTTAATCTGTCTTTTATATGATAGCCAAAAGCCAGCAAAGTCAATGTCTGAAAGCAGATGAGGTACTTAGTGCGTGCTTGTAGGTGACAAGGAACTATCCACTTTTCTCTTACAAATGGAATTTTTAATGATCTCTGCTGTTTCACCATTAAATTTTAAACCGTGATGCATTTTATATTACACTATCAATAAATGCATATTCCCATTAATGGGCTTTTTAATGAGTTCATGATCAAATTAATGGGTTTTGAAGGTTTTACCAAAAACAAACAACCTCATTAGCTAAATTCTGTAGGGAGGCTTTGCAGTTGTTCCAGACTGCAAAGGGCTCCTGGAGGTGAAGGGCAAAGTGCCGGTCACAAAGTCAAGCTGGAAGTGCTGAGAACTTTCTTGGCCTGGTGTGAGGTGATGGGTTTGGGTGGGGTAGGCCCCATGTTGAAATCCCCATGGAACTCATAGAATCCTACAGTCATAAGAAGCAAGCTACCTTGCTACTGCAAGATACAGTAATGGCTGCCACCAGGGAATAGGCAATGGTGGTGCACACACCATAGATTAAAGCACATTTGAAACACATTTCCCACCCTCCACAGAATCCTGGGAACTGTAATTTGTTAAGGGTGCCTGGAACTGAGGTTTTGTGAAAGGCAAACTACGGTTCCCAGGATTCTAAGAGGGGGAAGTGTGCTTTCAATGTACTTTAGATCAGCCTTCTTCAACTTTGGGTCTCCATACGTTCTTGGGCTACAACTCCTATCAGCCTGAGCCAGCTTAGCCAATGATCAGGGATGATGGGAGCTGTAGTTCAACAGTGTCTAAGGTTGAGGAACTCTGCTTTAGCTTATGGTATATATACATAAGAACATTAATGGCAGATAAGGCTAACAGTGGGTACTAGTCATTGTGACCATTAGCTCCAGCATCTGAAGCTGTATGTTGCTGACGAACAGCTGCTGGGGGACAACAGTTGGGTGATGATGGCCATTAAGCAAGTGTCCTGCTCATGGGCTTTCCATGGGCAATTGGTAAGCCGTGTGAGAACAGGAACTAGAGAGGTGCTGCTATATCCAACTCTATACAGAATGGTTATGAACAGAAGCCAAGTAAGAAGAACCATTAAATACATTGTGCGCCTAAAAGAATAAGAAACAATAAAAAATATGGAAGCCCTGTTGCTGTCAAGGTTCAGAGAATCCTATCCCTCCCCTGGTGGCAGCCAAAAAAGCAGGTAAACAAGAAGAGTCCTTACCACATAATTTATTCAGTATTCACAGAGAGAGACAAAGAAATGTAGTCCCTATTCAATAATGGTATTGTTCTGGGTAAAGCCTAACCCCCTCCGTCTCTTTTATTCGACGTCATCCCTGCGCTGGCTGATCTGGGCTTTCTGTCTCAGAGCTTTCTGTTTGGCTGCTCTCACTGTATGCCTAGTCCTGGGAGGGGGGGGGTGTTCAGGAATGCTCTACAAAGACACAGTGCCAGCTGTCTCTTCCCTGGTGTTTCTCCTTCCTGCTACTTCTCTCTCAGTATTTCCCAGCTTTTACCCTCTGAAGTCTCTGAACTATGTCCTTCTGCAAACCACTGTTCTAAATACTGTCCTCTCAGGAAGGTTCAGGAGAAGGGGGGGCAGCCCCCACCATTCCTCCTCAGTCCAGCCCCCTGCAATGTACAGTAACCAGTCCAATGCTCACCATTATCTCTATTGCCTGATGGGAATACTTGTCACAAGAAGTACTCTGTCTCTATAAGCTTTCTGCAAAGGCTCCCTCCCTTGGCTGGGATCCAAGGAGCTAGTTTAGGTGTGCCTAATGGTTTGGGTATGCCTTGAAATTACACACACACACACACACACACACATTGCATTGAGGAGGAAGAAATAGCTGTGCCTCTGGAATCTCCTCCCAGAACAACAGCTTTACTTTAAGGCTGTTGCTACGCCAGGGTAGAAAAAAAAGAAAAAGGAAAAAAATGATTTAATTGTTTTATGAGCTCTATCGATTGAAACTTCTGTAGAAACCTCATGCAACTAAGTGGAAATGGCTGTCTTCTAAATATAAACTAAGAACTAGAATGGTAAGAGTACAAGTCAAAAATCACCATTGCTAGAAAATCCTGGAAGAGGATAGAGAAAGCATAGGTGGACCAGAGAGATGAATGTAGGGATCCCTGGGGTCTTGCAGTCATGTGGCCACTGCTGGGCCAGTCACTGGGGGCTGATGGAGCGGGGTGTTATGGCGCTCTGCTGTATGTTATGATGCAGGGCAGCCTTTGGTCCTTAGATGTTGCTGAACTGCAGCTCCCATCATCCCTGACCACTGGCCTTGCTGGCTAGGGATGATGGGAGCTGTAGTCCAACAACATCTAAGGAGCAAAGGTTAAGAAAGGCAGATGGGTGTCTCTCCATCATTATGAGTTCATTGGCTCCCCTTGTGTATGGGTGGCATTGTTAGCACAATCCCTGATTGGTTGCCACTTGAGGTGTTTCCAAAGATGTCCCTGCCATTGTTATTCCTTTTTTGAAATTTCTAGCTGGGGCGCTGTGGGTTAAGCCACTGTGTCGCTTGGGCTTGCCTGAGCTCCCGTTGCTCGGTCCCTGCTCCTGCCAACCTAGCAGTTTGAAAGCACGTCAAAGTGCAAGTAGATAAATAGGTACCGCTCCAGCGGGAAGGTAAACAATGTTTCCGTGCCATGCTCTGGTTTTGCCAGAAGCGGCTTAGTCATGCTGGCCACATGACCTGGAAAAACTGTCTGTGGAAGCAATCAAACGCCGGCTCCCTCGGCGCAGCAACCCCAGAATCCCTCAGATGAGCGCAGCAACCCCAGAATCGTTTGCGACTGGACTTAATTGTCAGGGGTCCCTTTACCTTTACTAGCTGTGTGTAGGATACTGATAGCAGTTCTGCCAGCCTGCCCCCAATCCCAGCATAATTAGAGGATATAATTTGTATTTTCCATTTGTTAATTTGAATTGCATTTCAGCACCTGTGGCCCATGTCAGGGACAATAACAGGATTTGTCTGGAAAAGAAATGTTAAGAAAGATGCTGCCTTCAGGGGTGGAAATGTATTTTCCAGTCTTAAAGGAGGTGCTAAAACATTGCTAAGTGAACACCTCTGGTGTGTGTACTTTGCTTCCAGCACATTTCAATTCAGTTATGGAGATGGGCCATTCTGGCATCCCCATGAAAGGTGCAAATGTTTAAGGGATGATGAAAAAAGGATGTTTAATCTATTTTCTGGAGTACTTTACACTTGTTAATTGCCATCATGAAGATGTCAACATTTGACCTTTTGGGTACCAAAATGAGAGGACAAATTCTCGCAAACACACAAGAAATGTTTAAGCATGTTCCTTTGTACATAGAATTGTAAGATTAAATAATATGACCTAGTCATTTACATAAGTTTTACTTCACACTTGAAACCTCAATATTAATATGTAGCCTGTGCAGGAAATTCAGGTCACAATCCTATATGCACATACCTGGGAGTAAGTCCCTCTGAGCCCGAATAGAGTTTATCTCTGAGTAGATGGCAGCAATTTAGAGGGTTGTCCATCTTGATATCAAGGCTGTCTTTTGAATTTACCTGATTTTCCAGGGTACACATCATCAATGGCCCAGGATACAAAAAGGTTCCCCACTCCTGGGGTATTTGGTTGTGCAAATGAAACTGATTTGAAGGAGGTGTTTTTTGTCACCAGGCCATTGGAACATGGTGAACTGCTACGCAACTATCATGAGTTGATGATGCAGGAGGTTACACTAGAAGAGTAGAAGAGTTGTTCTGCCGCTTCATCTTGCTATCATTTGGCGCAGATTGACGGAGACGATGTGTGTCTAGACAGATGTGTGCCAACGAGGCAGATATGCAGTGTGTAGACATGCTTACTCAGAAGTAAAACACACTGAGTTCAATGGAGCTTACTCTCTAGTAAGCACGTCTGGGACTTTTACCTTGGAGCCAAATTGCATGTCTGTTAAGGTGTTTTGCATTTAATGTGACTGCTTTCAAGAAGCGAAGGAGCAGGGCAATGCTGATACTTGCAGTGGAGGAAAAGGGCATTGAATGCCTCCCACTTTTGCACCCAGAATGTAGAGGTATAAGAAAAGTCTTCGCTGTTCTCCTAGCTGGGCAGTGGCAGGAATAGGGAAATGAGAAAATGTCCTCTGAAAATGAAAGCTCTTCACAGCCCCCAAAATCTCAATACTTATTTTGGAAAACATTCTGCATTAAAATCAGATGAACAATCAGTAAAACAACTGTCTGATAATCTGAAATGCTTACCAATTCCTTCCAATACTGTAACAATGACACAAGAGAGATGTAACTGTTTCTTGTTTCTTTTTTTATTGTGCTGCAACTATATATATATATAAACTTATCCTGGAGTGCTAAGGACACGGGTGGTGCTGTAGGTTAAATCACAGAGCCTAGGACTTGCTGATCAGAAGGTCAGCGTTTCGAATCCTGCAACGGGGTGAGCTCCCATTGCTCAGTCCCTGCTCCTGCCCACCTAGCAGTTCGGAAGCACGTCAAAGTGCAAGTAGATAAATAGGTACTGCTCCGGCGGGAAGGTAAACTGCATTTCCGTGCGCTGCTCTGGTTTGCCAGAAGCTGCTTAGTCATGCTGGCCACATGACCCGGAAAAACTGCGAACAAACGCTGGCTCCCTCGGCCAGTAAAGCGATATGAGCGCCGCAACCCCAGAGTCGGTCACAACTGGACCTTTACCTTTACCTTTATCCTGGAGTGCTAGCTGTGCAGGCTTCACACTGGCCCTGCCAACAATGTGGGAACCAGGGTGAACTGAAAGTTCTGATGCATCTCTCCCTTCCCCCCCCCCCACTGCCACCAAGTAGTGATATTGTGAGCCAGTGTGGTGTAATGGTTGGAGTATTGGTCTAGGACCTGGGAGACCAGGGTTCAATTCCCCCACTCAGCCATGAAGCTCACAGGGTGACCAAGGGCCAGTCACTGCCTCTCAGCCTAACCTACCTCACAGGGTTGCTGTGAGGATGAAACAGGGTGATACAAGAGCCATGTACACCACCATGAGCAACTTGGAAGAAAAAGGTGGAATATAAATGCAATAAATAAAATAATAAAATACATATGGGGTGTAAATGTAATACTGATAATAATAGTTTCTTCTTTGCTTGGGTAGATAATAAAGAGGAATGTGCAAATGTGAAGAAACCAACCTGCTATTGCATAAAAAGTAAAATTCAGAGAGACATTGCACATACCTTTGTAAATCAAGAAAATATTTAATAAAAATACATTTTAAAAACAGTAAAATTCATCTTTATGGCTCTGGCCACTTCTGCCTCTTGCCCTGTTTACCACTAGCATGTTCTTCTGCCCCTGCCTGAAGGTTACCCAGAAGGGGAGATGGGCCTTTGGTCTGAAAATGTTTGCCACCCGCAGTCTACCTCTGATTGAAAATGGCTTTCCAGGGTTTCAGACAGGGGGCAAATCCAGGCTGAGATGCTCGCAATTGAACCAGGGGCATTTCACCTGAGAAGCATAATTTCTGCCACTGAACGGTGACCCTTCTCTGTTTATGTAGTTAAGGCATATTCTAAAGACATAAGACCCAAAACATAAACTCTGGAAGCGAGTGATAAACACAGCTATGAAGGTGGTTAAGGAGACACCTGTGATGGAGGGAACTGAGGGCCCAGGTGCCATGTTTTATTGGGGCAACTGAGTCACACACAGAGGGCAAGCAAGAGGAAGCGGTCGTCAAAAGTTAAATAGAACCAATGGCTTTTTAACCACATGCTAGAGGGAGCAAGTCAGACCCCGGACAGGCAGGGATTGTGATCAAATGGAGAAAGACTGTAAGCCAAGGTGTTAAAGGAGCAGGTGATACAGCAAGCCTGGAGTGGGAATCTGAACCCCAGGTATATGCGGATTAAAGATGTAGCAAAGGGGCAATAAATATTGATACTACCCTTTTGTAATATCACCCCATGGGAAAGAATCTTTGCCGGATGTTCGGGCCTGAGAACGGTTGGGGCTGGGAGAGCTGTTTTGACAGCAAACAATGCGCTGCGAGCCTGAAAGAATTATATGTTCTGCAAGCAAACCGGAACACAGGAGGGAGAAGGCAGGGAGACCCGGCCGCCTGGGAACGCCAGCCTCCTGGGCGCTTTGAAGAGGCCTGAAACATAACCCTTTTATATAGAACCGACTAAAAAGACACAGCTGGTACAGCAGTGTATGTCTTAAATAAAATGAGGAGTAATACTTTTCAGAGGAGAATTAGGGCGAAAGATTAACAAAAAGGATCCCAATAGCTCGAAGGTGTTTTGTTTTTAACTTGACGGTGCCCTTAACCAATAAGATAGCAAGGAAGTGTTTGGTTCCCAAGGTATTCAGAGAGAATAAATGCAGGTGGGGAACTAGATACCCCGAGAAACTTGCTGTGGAATCCTATACATGCCTACTCAGAAGTAAGTCTGCTGAGTTCAACTGAATTACTCCCAATAAGTGGATTGCAGCCTTACGCCACAAGCGAGGACACCGTCTCTGCGACTTAAAAAAAAGGGTGGGTCATGTGGATTTAGAGAAGTACAGTAAAAGTGAACATTTTTTTTTAAAAAATATGTTTTTATTTATGTTGGAAAGCACCTAGAGTTGCCGGGGCAACCCATTCAGATGGGCGGAGTACAAATAATAAAATTATTATTGTTGTTATTAAAATAAAACCAGTTATAATCCTCTGGCAGCTCTCACCTGGGCTTTGTTCCACTAACTGCAATCCAATGCATGCCTGCTCAAAAGTCCCAGTGAGTTCAATGGGGCTTGCTCCCAGGTAGGCATGTATAGAATTGCAGCCTGGGAGTGGGGCGGTATGTGTGAGAAATGGGTAGAAATGCTTTTAGCATTGTGCTCACAGTGTAGGTTCCTCAAAACCTTTGGTTGTAGACTAGTAGTTCGAACTATAGGACAGAAGGAGTGGCAGTTTCTCAGCGCAAGCTTTTGCATCATTGCATGTATGAGTGACATGATTTGATCCCTGGCATTTTCCGTTAAGCAATCTTGTGCGGTCATGCTGATGAGATTTGAATTCAACTCTTCCAATGAGCATGTCCACGTGTCCCACAGTCGTCCATTACAGCACCCAAAGAGCAGACTGAATGGGCACATAGGTCACCATGTCACAGCTGTATTCCAAAGCAGATCATGGTAGCTATTTCTAAATTTGCATATAAGGCAAAAATATACAACACATAAATGCAGATGTCATGCAAATCTGTGTGCTCTTTTGCCCCTTTTTTGTGTGACACTCCCAATTCCTAGAGAGTGGTCCAAGTGAGCTAAATGGCTCACTGATATAATGCAATATCAACAATTTTCTACATACTGTAGGCCAGAGGTTGGCAAGGTTTACCTCGCCTGGGCTGGTTCACTCCAGCAGACATCCCTCTGTGAGCCGGACTGTGCATGCGCCTGTGTCTATGTCTGCACAGAGATGATTTCCGGCGCCACAGAAGTAAGTCCCCATGCTGCGCCAGTTTAGCGCAGCATGCAGGGACTCGCCGAATGGGCGGCTTGGTTCGTAGGCAGCTCATGGGCTGGTTAAACAACCCCCGTGGGCTGCTTGTGGCCCATGGGCCTTGGGTTGCTTACCCCTGCTGTAGGCTGCCTAGGACTTCCATATCATTGGAGAGGCTCATCCCATTTGAAGAGTTAGAGGATTTCCCAGTGATCAGTTTCAAAGTGCAGAGGCACCTTATGAGACCTGCCAAAGCCACAGTCTCAAGGGCAGTCCAAAAATGCAGGCAGCCGTTCCTCCAATTTTGTAGGATCAACGCAACTGCAATTCTGTGCACAGTTGATTTGTGGTAAGCTCCATTGAACTCAGTGGTCCTTACTTTCAACAGCGAAAGTCCAACTTGTAAAACACATTGAATTTTAACAAGGAGTTCTCCAGTGAGCTTTTAATTAGTAATGCAAACCATCTTGCAAAGAAGTGTTACCATTTAAACTGCTAGGGTGAAGTAAGAATTCCATCGAAGAGAAGAAACGTCTGGACAATTATTTACCTCATTCTTTTACTTCCTCTGTGCGAATCGGCCTCTTGAACTTGAAAGCCTCCTTATCACCACATTCACTTGCCAGATGATGTCATCATTCCTGCTCTGAAAAAAGTCCTGGAGCCGAACTTTCCTGCAAAACCCCACCCCACCTGCCAGTAGTTCCTAGAACAGTGTGCCCATGAACAGCTGTAGCAGGAACAAATTTTAAAGTTCACCATCTGATGATTGCACGATGAAATCATAAGTACCCGTAATGTTTCTCTAAATGATTAAATGGTAGAACAGATTTATTTTTTTAAAAAAACCACCAGGATTTGGCAGCTGGATATTTATTTGCTTATTCGATAAAGATTTTCATTAGCTGCCAGCCCACTGTCTGCCCCGTTTGTTTCCTCCATGTTACGGCTTTTATTTGGAAAAAGCATGCTGGAACAGAGGTAGCCGCTCATTTTAGGGCTGTATCTGATTGAGGCTACTGTAATAAGCTGCTAATGCTTGTCCCAGGACAATTGAAAGGGTGGAGCAGGAGAGGGCAGGAGGCAAGGTCGGAGGTTGGCTTCCTGAGTAGGATGGAGAACGCAGCAGTTTCAGACTGGAAGTGGCCTTGACACGCCGCTCTCAGTCTCCACAGAGCATTACGAGGGGGGAATGGAAGGGTGCCCTCTATCCAGCATTAGTCATTGTCAAGTTGTCTGCCTTAGTATTCATGTCAATATGACATTTTTGTAAAAGAAAAAGAGAAACAAAGGACAAGGAGCTCCTTCTCAGGATATTTGAACAAGTTTCCATCAAAAACTCTTCCTCCAGACCAGTGCTGGATTTACGTATAAGCTAAACAAGCTATAGCTTAGGGCCCCACTCTCTTGGGCCCCCCAAAACTTTTTAAAGGAAAAACAACAACACTGGATGTACATTTCCAAAATATAAGATAAAAAACAAAATAAAACCTGCATACAGCAACAGTGTTTTGTGATGTGTAGGCTCCTATTTGTTATGTGCAAATGTCTTTAGAGACTTATTAGGTCCATCAATTTCCATATAGCATATATTCAATACAAAAAAAACCACAAAAAAACAGTGACAAGCTGGACATATAAAGGGCCCCATTACCTTCAGTAGCTTAGGGCCTCATCAAACTAAATCCGGCCCTGCACCAGACAGTTAAAAAGGTAAAGGTACCCCTGCCCGTACAGGCCAGTCTTGCCAGACTCTAGGGTTGTGCGCTCATCTCACTCTAAAGGCCGGGAGCCAGCGCTGTCCGCAGACACTTCCGGGTCACGTGGCCAGCGTGACAAGCTGCATCTGGCGAGCCAGCGCAGCACACGGAACACCGTTTACCTTCCCGCTGGTAAGCGGTCCCTATTTATCTACTTGCACCCGGGGGTGCTTTTGAACTGCTAGGTTGGCAGGCGCTGGGACCGAGCAACGGGAGCGCACCCCGCCATGGGGATTCAAACCGCCGACCATGCGATTGGCAAGTCCTAGGCACTGAGGATTTACCCACAGCACCACCAGACAGTTAGTCAGGCCTAAAATCCATCAACATCAAAAGCTCAGCTAAGGCTTTCTGGTCTGGTCCTGAGCAGGATGGCTCCTGGAAAGAAAGGTGGTGAAAAGAAGGACGATCAGCCATCAATGAGGTGGTTACTCGGGAATATACTATAAACATTCACAAATGGATCCATGGCTTGGGCTTCAAGAAGTGTGCTCCTCGTGCTCTCAAGGAGATCCGTAAATTTGCAATGAAGGCGATGGGGACTCCTGATGTACGTATTGACACCCGCTTGAACAAGGCTGTCTGAGCAAAAGCAGTAAGGAATGTTCCTTATCGTATCCGTGTGCGTTTATCCAGAAAACGCAATGAAGATGAGAATTCGCCTAATAAACTGTATACACTGGTCACATATGTGCCAGTCACCACTTTCAAAAGCCTACAGACTGTTAATGTAGATGAAAACTAATCTTTCATTACAATAAAAATGTTATGACATAAAAAAAAAGCTCAGCTAAGTTGCAACTAACGTGCTAAAAGCAAAGGGGCTTGGTCCTTATCACGATCTTTATTTTAGATCTTTGAGTGGGAGTCAATGGAGCCACTTTGTGAATGGAAGGAGTATCCATTCACAGAAGGAGAGTTACACTCCTGGAAGAGGTCTTTCCAGGAGTGTAAATCTTCTTCCATGAATGGAAGCTCCACACCATTGTATCCCTGCCCTTTGTTTGGAGTGTACCTGCCGGCATTTGATGGAGGGAAAAGTAAGTAAATGCTTGTTAGATACATTATGATTGCATATAACCATCATGAGCCAAAATCCTCATGAATGCACAATAAAAAGGACATTGGGGTGTGTGTGTTTGTGTTTGTGTGTGTGTGTGTGTGTGCGTGCGCGCGCGCGCAAAAACTATCTATAAGCCTCCTTTCGATAAAAATCAGAGCTGATTTGCTCCAATAGTTTTTGCCCTTGAGTTCTTTAAAATAGGACTTCTAAGAATCCCATATATAGTAGCTGGCTGAGCAATGTAACATATCAGCAATTTGAAAACAAAAACAGCTATTGATTTTGATTTATTTTCCAAACTTTTTCATGATGAGTTTCCTCTGAAGTGTCATACTTGTGCTATAAGTTTACCTTTGAAAAGGACAAGTTCATAGATTGTTTAAATGCTTGCCAGGAATAGTTAGATTTTTTTCTTAAAGAATGTGTGAGTAACTATGTGTTATGTGACTAATACTTCCAAATTTTTGCCCGTACATGTCAGTTCAGAGACAGGTCATGAACTTGGATGACTGCAGAGAATTAGATTACTTCTCATTGTGATATTTCCCCTGTACTCTTACAGTAGCAGTAGCAACAGAGGATCCTAGATTATGTATTCATTTAATTCAATTGTACAGACTCAAACACACATTAGCATGGTAGAAAATGTAAACCATACAGATTTATTTAGGGCTCTGAGACCCATGTTAAAGGTTGCATGGGTTCATATGGGAGCAGGCAGTTTCTGAGATAGGTAAAAGTAAAGGTAAAGGACCCCTGAATGATCAAGTCTAGTCAAAGGCAACTATGGGGTCCAGTGCTCATCTCGCTTCAGGCCAAAGGAGCCAGCGTTTGTCCACAGACAGCTTTCCGGGTCATGTGGCCAGCATGACTAAATCGCTTCTGGCTCAACAGGACATCGTGACGAGTGCCAGAATGCATGGAAACACTGTTTAGCTTCCTGCCACAGCTGTACCTATTTATCTAGTTGTGCTGATATGCTTTTGAACTGCTAGGTTGGCAGAAGTTGGGGAGCAGCAATGGGAGCTCATCACTGTCGCGGGGATTCAAACCACTGACATTCTGATTGGCAAGCCCAAGAGGCTCAGTGGTAGGGATGTGGGTGGCACCGCAGTCTTTCTGAGAGAACCTGGTCCTAAGTCACCATTGAGTTCTGAAAAGTCAGCATCACGTTAAATTGTTGTGGCTGTGGATATACCATAAATTTAGAGCACACAGCTTTCCCCTGCCAAATCCTGGGAAGCATAGAAGCCAACTCCTAGGGGCCGAGGGGTCTTCAGCCCCTCCAATAAAATATTTGAGGCCCCTCTCCAAGTTGATGGGCATTGCCCCTCTCCAAGTTGCCCCTCTCCAAGTTGATGGGCATTGCCATTCAAATGATGTGTGTGCACTGTGTCATGTGATCGATTATGTGGGGCGGGGCTTACCTGCCCCTCTGTTTTATTCAAGTTGGCATCCCTGCTGGGAAGTGTAGTTTACCCAGCACCCTGAACAAACTATGGTTTCAAGGATCTCTTTGGGAAAGTTATAGGCTTTAATGTCATGTGTTTTCAGTGCCTGGTTTGTACACAGTCAACAAATGAGCAGTCGGTGTAAATGGAATGCAGTCGATTATATGCTCCTGTATGGATTGTGGAAATTAATCAAATTGGCATGTATTTCTTTTTCTTATTTTGGTTCTCCGTTAGTTGTGGGGGGGGGGGCTAGGGAGATTGCATGGAGAGAAGACTGCAACAAGCCTTGTTTGGACATACTTTCATGTCCATCTTCACTGCCTTCAGAATGCCTCGCTCAATGCTAAGTTCCAACGTAAGGGTTGGAGAAAGGCGAGGGGAATCATTTACTATGAGATGTCAGCAAAGCACATGACAGTGCATTTTGTCCACCCGTTCCCCTTTTATTCTGTCCCCCAAAGAGAAACTTTAGGACAGTAAATACATGGAATTTCAGCACTAGGCAATTGTGATTAGTGTGTACATTTTTTTATTTTTTTAAAGGGAATATATCATTTACCATTAACTCCCAGGCCTGGAGCATTTGAAATAGGATAGGAAGCTTTGGTCTTGTCACAAATGCTGCTGCAACTTGTCCTGAGGAAGCCTTCATAATGGGGTCAGGTAGAGTTCAATGATCTACCAGCCCAGCACTATTTCAGAAATGCTAAGGTGCTCTTTCTACTGATCTCCCCTCTCTCCTCTCTCTCCCTCTCGCTGCCTGATATTAAATGGGTAGTTTTTACAACATCAATAAAGAACTTTCCTACCCAATTGCCCCAGACAAAGAACTGAAAGCCAGGTTTTAAAACTATGAAAACTTTGTGTTAGGTTCACATTAGATTGTTTTGCTGTGTCAAATACTCATTTGAGTTCAAAAGTTCAGATGAACCATGAACTTTGTCATTTCACAGCAGGCTGTTCTACAAATATAGCCCCAAAAGCAGGACGGGGGCGGGGGGAGAAGGGGGGAGGGAGAGAAGGTGAGATGAGATCTCCTGCAATATTTAGGGTGCCTTTGTTTACTCTGTGCCTTTAATTGTTTATTTAACTTAAAGATGGTTTTGCCAGCTCAAACTATGGAAGAAAGAACAGGTCTTTCTAGAGAACCCAATAACCTCACAATGGTTTAAAACAACACACATTCAGTGGCTAGTTCTTAATGCACAAGCTAAACCCAGCTAATCTTCTTAATAAATTGTGAAGTCTTGTATGCCTCACGGGCTCAGCGATGGCTTCCCTCCTGTCTGGGACAGCACAGAGTATCCAAACAAACGGGTCATGACACTGTGTATTTGTTTAAAACGTTTGAATCCATGTTTTGTAGTGATACAGTCTCTTGAACCGAACAGTTACACAATGGTATATGGAGCTTCAGTCAGGAAACTCAGTCACGGGACACCCTTTTTCTTTCACCATCATCATTTTTTTAAAATGTGGAGGAGACAAAAATCCATTGAAAAAAGCAATTTGTGAGTTTCAAAGAAAGAAAGAAAGAAAGAAAGAAAGAAAGAAAAAAAGAAAGAAATGAAACCAAATCTCTCAAGACTTGTGCCAAGATTTTGACTAGAAACTTAATTCAGTTCCAGGACGACCAGATACATTCATAGAAGAGGAGATGACAGCAGGGTTAGTTTTCTTCATCCCTGCTGCATCTCAAGACACACCTGTCTAAGGTCTTCTTCTTCATGACTGTGCAGAAGAGCCATGTAATCAGCTAGAATATGTGATGGAGAATCTGTGGCCCTCCAGGTGTAGCTGGAATACAGATTCCATCATTTCTGGCCATTGGCTATGCTGGCTGGGGTTAATAGGAGCTGGAGTCAAACAACGTTCCAATTCTGGACACCACAATTTAGGAAGGATGCTGACAAGCTGGAACGTGAGCAGAGGAGGGCAACCAAGATGATCAAGGGTTCTGGAAACTAAGCCTTACGAGGAGCACTTGTATGTTTAGCCTAGAAAAGAGGAGACTGAGAGGAGATATGATAGCCATCTTCAAATATCTTAAGGGCTGCCACACTAAAGAGGGAATATGCTTGTTTTCTCCTCTGGAGGGTAGCACTCGAACCAATGGCTTTAAGTTACAAGAAAGGAGATTCCGACTAAACATTCGGAAAAACTTTCTGACAGTAAGAGCTGTTCGGCAGTGGAACAGACTCCCATGAGAGGTGGTGGACTCTCCTTCCTTGGAGGTTTTTAAGCAGAGGTTGGATGACCACCCGTCATGGATGTTTTAGCTGAGATTCCTGTGTTTTAGGGGGTTGGACTAGATGACCATTGGGTCTAATGACTAGGTGACCATTGGCTCTAATATTCTATGATGCTATGAACATCTAGAGAGCTCTGCCATACTCTGTCTATCTCTCAGTATTATCTCATAAGACTTTCTTTCTTGGACTGGTTTTCATTATTACGCACTACGCTTTAATTCCCATATGCTTAATTGAATTCATTTCTTAAAACTTGTAAGCCACTTTGGAAGAACTTTGTTCCTAAAAGTAGGATATAAACAAATGAAAGATGCTGGTAGCATCAGAGACAACAGCGAAGCGCTAGATCAGGCATAGGCAAACTCAGCCCTCCAGGTGTTTTGGGACTACAACTCCCATCACCCCTAGCTAACAGGACCAGTGGTCAGGGATGATGGGAGTTGTAGTCCAAAAACATCTGGAGGGCCGAGTTTGCCTATGCCTAGGCTAGATTATGTTGAACTGAGTATTGTGCTAGCAGACATGGGAGCATGTTCCTGCTTTAATCTCACCTCTGCCACAAACATAGTAGATATAGCCTTAGGTAAACTACATTCTTCCCTGTCCTTCTCCTCAGTATGGGCTTGATTAAAAACACTCTGATCCATTTCCCCCCATTTTCAAATCTAACAAAGCTGCTATGTCAAACTGTGCAACGGAAAAGTAGTCCTTCTTTGCAGATGAGTAGCAGAGTTTGAATCCACTCTGCTACTCATCTCCTGGAGTACTTCAACACATGACTTCTCCTCATTAGCTCAGTTGATAGAGCACCAGACTCTTAATTCCAGGGTTGTGGGTTCAAGCCCCATGCTGGACTAGAAGACCCTCATGGCTCCTTCCAAGTCTATGATTCTATGAATCATTTCTCCAGGGTGCTCAGCTTTCTTCTTCCAGTGCCATGTTTATCCATTTAGTTTTGGCTCCAGCAGAAATATTCAATAATATTTTACCTACTTTCGCTTACTAACCATGCAGGTAGTCTTAGGAGAGGCTCTGTTTGAGACTCGCAAGGCCTCACATCATTCAGAGATTCCTGCTTCCTGTTCACCCATTATTCATTGGTTTCTGCCCTCCTTCAAGAGCTTCTTATTAGGAAGAAGATATTTCCTTTGACGGAAAGAGGGAGGAAGCTGGAGTACTTGGAAGGGGGTTTATATCGCTCCCCTCCTCTTTTACTCTCCTTCCTTCTGCTGAGGCCCATATCTTGGATACAAGTGTAGAGGCAGGAAATGGGTGGGGACGACTGTTAGTGTTATTGCCCACCAGAACATTGTGTACTTTGTTCCTCTTCAAGAACCGTCAGGCTAGCTTTTGGCCATCTCCTCCTTTTCCAGGTCACAATGAAAATGCATTTTTCTGGGTCAGGGGAGGAGACCATAGCTCAAGGGCAGAGCTTATGCTCTGCATGCAAAAGGTCCCAGACTTAGCTCCCCATGTAGACCTGGGAAAGGGGCTTGTCTGAAACCTTGGAGTCCCACTCCCGGTTTATGCTGCCAGTGGTCTGACTCAGAATAAGGCAGATTCATACATAACATAGGTGCTTTCAGTGAAGGTCAATGCAATTCCTACAGCGGTTTTGTTGTCTGTCTTGGGAGACAACGGAGGAGTGTGCCTTTTGGGGTGAAGTCAAACTGTTGGAAGGTTACAGTGCTAGCTGTGGCTGTAGAGACCGATAAGACATGTTTTGTTGCAGCTGGGGCAGATGATGATGAAGAAGAGTTTGTATTTGATATCCCGCTTTATCACTCCCCTTCAGGAGTCTCAAAGCGGCTAACATTCTCCTTTCCCTTCCTCCCCCACAACAGACACCCTGTGAGGTGAGTGGGGCTGAGAGACTTCAGAGAAGTGTGACTGACCCAAGGTTACCCAGCAGCTGCATGTGGAGGAGCGGAGACGCGAACCCAGTTCCCCAGATTACGAGACTACTGCTCTTAACCACTACACCACACTGGCTCACACTGGCTCAGATGAAGGTGTCCAGTTGTGCTGCTGCAGATGCACCATGGCATTTCTCCTCTCTGCTCTCCTCTCAGACGTCATTCCTCCTCTGGTCACTGCTATGGATGCACAACCTGACTGTCTTACAGGAATATGCATTTGAAAAATTATAGAGCGATGCTGTATTAAGAACGTACGGAGTTGATTCCAGGGGTGGTATTTTTTGCAGGGGGTGCATCTGCAGAAGAAATTCTCCCTCTCTCTGTGTGGCTACCTCTTCTTCTATGGCACATTTGCTTGTCTATTCCTCTGTGCCCAATCGACAACACTTCCTAGGACAAAGTGTGCAAATGGCTGGCCTTGCTTCTTAGTCCTCTCGCTCCTCTCACTCCTTGCTTATTCAGGAAGGGCAGATAAACCAGAAGCAACATCAAGGGCGATTAGCTGAGACAGAAGACTCCAGAGACTGGCAGTCTGCCCTCTACTGGATTGAGCCTTGGCAATACCTCTTTGAGGTTTGGGTTTGTTGGTTTGTTTATTATTTTGTTGCATTTTTTAAAAACCTGCTTTTCCCTATCAGGTCCCACTGCGGATTATAAAATCCTGAATATATAAATATATAAAACATATTTTAAAATGATAAAGCATAAAAACACAATATTAAAACAGGGTGGCTTCATTCAGATAGATAGACAGACTGAAAGACAGATAGCCAAACGGCAGGGTAAAGAGGTGCATTTTCAGTACATGGCAAAATTTGCGAGACACACCTCTATGGAGAGGGCAGTCCACAGCTTTGCTATATAGTCTGCCAGACTATATAGAAAGCAAAGAACCACCTTCTGATCCTTTTATTTTATGTCAGGCAGCCAGATCTCACCCATACCATGGTTAAGGTGAACTTGACCTTCCCAATCTGCTGATGTCTGGGAAGCAATGCATCATGACTTTTTCTTTCCCTCACCTTTACTGTTTAAATATTACTCATCTGAAAGATTTGACCTGGGAAATGGCAGGTTTCATTTCTGTGCTCCTTGTGTGGGGAATGTCCTTAATAGTTGCATGTACGTGTGATCAAAGCCATTTATGCCCCCCCCCGACATTTTAGCCTATATCCATGTGATCTGTATGTGACAATGGAGCAGCATTTAGAATCATAGAGTTGGAAGGGACCCCAAGGAACATCTATCCTGCAATGCAAGGAACCCTGCCCTTGGCCATCCTTAGGTGGGATTGAACCACCAACCTTCTGGTTCACAGCCAGACACAAAGACCCATTGTGCCACAGGAAACTTGTACAGTAGCAGTAATGAATGCTATGTGTGCAGCTACATCCCAGTCACATGACTTTGGAATGATTCTACTATGAGATCAGGGCTGATCAGGGCTGGCCCAGAATGTTTCATTGCTTCAGGCAAACAGAAAAAGCCCCTGCCTCCTCTTCTGTCCCAGGCTGCTCCCTCTGCCTCTACATGTCACTGTCCTGAAGAGGTAATTTTTGTGGTGGTGGCAAGTTGTGGCAAAGGGAATGACTGGGTGTGGAGGAGGTGGCAATGAACAGGGACAGAGGAGGCCAGATCTGCTGCTTGAGGTGACCAAGTGGTAGATCTCACTTCATGGGTGGGCCGGTCCTGAGTCTGATTTTGTGCAGATCAAAGTCCTATCACAGGTTCCCCATCCCTGATTTATAGTTATTGTTACAAGTTTTGTAAAAATCATTGTTATTAAAGTTTTTCTTGTGTAACAAACAAACAAAGAAAAGTACACATACTGTCCAATTATGAAATGCTTTTTCTTTACCAATCCAGTTGAGTCCCCTGCAATTAGTTCCCACTGACCTCAGTAGGGTTATCATTAAGTAATGATTGAGGGACACGGGTGGCGCTGTGGGTTAAAGCCTCAGTGCCTAGGGCTTGCCGATCGAAAGGTCGGCGGTTCGAATCCCCGCAGCGGGGTGCGCTCCCGTTGTTCGGTCCCAGCGCCTGCCAACCTAGCAGTTCGAAAGCACTCTCGGGTGCAAGTAGATAAATAGGGACCGCTTACTAGCGGGAAGGTAAACGGCGTTTCCGTGTGCGGCTCTGGCTCGCCAGAGCAGCGATGTCACACTGGCCACATGACCCGGAGGTGTCTTCAGACAGCGCTGGCCCCCGGCCTCTTTGAGTGAGATGGGCGCACAACCCTAGAGTCTGTCAAGACTGGCCCGTACGGGCAGAGGTACCTTTACCTAAGGGGAGTATTCAACTAGCCCATTCTATCCACAATGGAACTTTGCCCTTCTCCTCTCACTCCTCACACACTCTCACCAAAGCTGCTGTGGAGGGTTGGGGAACCCCCAGAATGGATTGAGGAGGTGCATGGGTGAGGAGGTGGGGATAACCCTTGCACTGGCAGAATAAATTAGCTGGATACCACCCTAACTTTTCATGTTGATTTCAATGCAATCTAAGTGCAGCTTAGTCCGGACCCAACTCAATATATTTCACATTTCATACCATTCAATCCACCATGACAGTTCATTGGCTTGGCAGCATGGTAGAGTGGTAATGAATCCTGTAGAAGCTCTCTTTCACTTTCTGTCTTTCTTCCCCTCCATCTTTCCATTAAAACTATTTATAGTTTGGTTTTTTTAGGCCACTTGACTTAACACCTGCCCAATATTATATAGTCGTACCTTGGAAGTCGAACGGCTTCTGATTGGCTGCAAGAAGCTTCTGCAGCCAATCAGAAGCTACGGAAGCCCTGCCAGATGTTCGGCTTCCAAAAATAGTTTGCAAACTGGAACAGTCACTTACGGATTTGTGGCATTCGGGAGCCAAAACATTCAAGAACTAAGCTGTTCGAAAATCAAGGTACGACTGTAATGTCGACTTCTCTCTCTCACTGGTTATGTATGTATACATGAAGAAAGGTTGTCATTTGGTGGTAGAGCATCTCTTTTGCATGCAGAATGTCCTGGGTTCAATCCTCAGCATCTCCAGTTAAGGCCAGGAGAGATCCCTGTCTGAAATGATAACACTGAACTGCATGGAGCAATGGTCCATGTAATGCAATTAGGTAATGCAAAAAGGTAAAGGGACCCCGACCATTAGGTCCAGTCGTGACCGACTCTGGGGTTGCGGCGCTCATCTTGCTTTATTGGCTGAGGGAGCCGGCGTACAGCTTCTGGGTCATGTGGCCAGCATGACTAAGTCGATTCTGGCGAACCAGAGCTGCGCATGGAAACACCGTTTACCTTGCCGCCGGAGCGGTACCTATTTATCTACTTGCACTTTGATGTGCTTTTGAACTGCTAGGTTGGCAGGAGCAGGGACCGAGCAACAGGAGCTCACCCCATCACGGGGATTTGAACCACCGACCTTCTGAATGGCAAGTCCTAGGCTCTGTGGTTTAACCCACAGCGCCACCCACGTCCCTTATGTAATGTATATTCAGATGTATATATGTAACACACTCTCTCTCTCTCAATAGTTTTTTGCTGTGAATGCTTACAGCTGAAGAGGAGTTTTGTGGAACATGGAAGCTTGTTTCCAGCCTTCTGAACGCTAGTTGATTGCAAAAAGTTACTACTTTGCTTGCTCTGTTCTCTTTGTCCGTGGAGAGCGATGCAACTCTCATGAATTTCCCTTTTCAATTTGTTATGACCTGGGTGCACCCAGATTGGCTATTTCCTACTAAAGCTTAAAAAAAATATTGCTGGCACAAATTCTCAAAAAGGCATCAAATTATTTAAGATAAATATCTGCTATTGTAGACAGCTGCTAGAATAGAAGTGGAAATCAGCTGGTGAAAGGAAACTGCCCAGTTCATGGAAAGGGCAGCAAGGATATAGTGCAGCGAGCCCATGACACTTTGGGATACACATGCTGAAAGAGTTCCCCCGGCTGGCCTGCTACAAATCTCCCAGTAATTCATTAAGGGGAAACGCTCCTTGCAACATTTCACCCCTGTTTTAACACTCTTTGTCTTTACCTTCCATATCTGATGGGTTCATTCCTATGTCAAGTGAGCCTCAGAGAACCAGTCTTTCATTCTTCATAGAGAAGCCCTCTGTTTGGCTGAAGGAGAAGATGAAACGAAGGCTTTTACTGTAAGTAAAATGGTCTGCTGAATTTGCCAAGGTTTGGGGTCAAAGAGAGACAGAGAGACAAGCACTTTTCGACCCAGTAAATATTGCAGGGGGAAAACACATCCTAGCATCGCTACTGGCCTAACAGATGTCTGTAGCAAATACATCTCTTGTCATTTTTTGTTGTTGTAAGGAAGGACGAAGGGGAAAACTTCCGAGGGAGAGCCTCTGTATCAGAGGATCTCTGTGAATTGCATTAAAATGAGAGAAAAGTCGAGACCTTTTTGCAGTTTCAAAATTGGAACCAGCATTGAAGTTGAATGGCAAATCCTTAATGTTTTCCTGGGATATTTGACTGAAATACTGGTGAAGAACTGAATAAGTTCTTGGGACGTTCCTGGGTTGTTCTAAGAGCAAAATATAATCTTAAATCATTGGTGGTTCTAAACAAAACAAAATAATAAAAAAAACCCACCCTTGATCTTTTCACCTGAAATTATTCAGATGTCTTTCCTGAAGAAGAATCTCTAAATTCAAATTTCAATTTATGCAAAATTGGATGACATTTTAGGGATCAGAGAGGGTGACTCCAAATTTAATTAGAATTTTGCTTCAGGCAAAATTTCAGGGAACATTCTGATATTCAATAATTTGGTTTTTTTTACACACCCTTTTCATAAAGCAGATTAAATTTTATGGAACTATAGACACAAAGCATTGAATATTTCCAGAATATTAAAGAACCACTCAACTTATGGACAGCACTCCAGCTTTTGTTCACAGAAACCAAGGCAAGCAGCAAGAGTCTACTGAGGAAAGTGTCCCTCATATCTGTCCTGTTCATATACTTTGGCTGCGTACACATTACAGGCTTAAAATACAGCAAGGCAGTTCTTTTTCTCAATTTGGATGGAAGCTGGTTTGCAGAAAAGCAAGTAAGAAATGACAGGGTGCCTATATGAGAGATGTACAGTAGATGGTTCCCAAACCAGGGTCAACAGGTATGTGTACACAGCCTTTGTATCTTCCTTACCTAACCTTCCTCCATAAAAAGAGGCTTATGTTGAGTGACGTCATGTTAGAAATTTCCAGAATTCTTTTCTGCTCTACTCCTCTAAAGGGAAGCAGTTCTTGGTCTGGTTCACATGCCATAGGAAGCCAAATGATGGCTTACTCACCCTAGTCCTTTTTGCTTTCATGCTGTGCTGAACCTGGACTTATGGCTAAGACCTAACCACAAGCTGTGGCCAAGAGAGAGCTTAACCACAACAACACACTAAGTCAAACCTTGGCTTAGCCCAGTGAGGCACAGCAGTAAAATGAACGGAAGAAGAGCAAAGCATCTGTGAACTTCTCCCCTGGAGCCTTCACATTTGTACAGTCTCAGTAAACCATGGTTTGGCCAAACCTTCTCTTTGTGGCTGACACAGATATCCTGGCAAGACCTTCTTTTTTTCTTTGGGAGCGGGAAAAGTTGGTCCTATTTGCTTGAGCCATTTGTATTTTAACAATACAATCATACCTTGGTTTTCAAACAGCTTAGTTATAGAATGTTTTGGCTCCCGAACACTGCAAACCCGGACTGTTCCGGTTTGTGAACTATTTTTGGAAGCCAAACGTCTTACGGGGCTTCCATGGCTTCTGATTGGCTGCAGGAACTGCAGGAACGACTATACTATGAATGGACTTTGCTGTTGTTTTTACTACTCTCTGATTGATTACTTCACATCTTAGGCTCTGTCTTTTTGTTTTTTGTACTGATGGTTTTAACTGCCATTGGTTGGTTGTTTCCACTAATGTTTTTTAAATGTTTTCAAGCTCTGAAAAATGCACATATTTGGGGTATGAAATAAGACCTGTGTTAGGAAGATCATGCCTCTCTGGCTTTCAGTAGTTTTTTTATATCTATAAAAATTAGGCACACTGCTGAACAATCGCAGATACACTAAAATCCTGGATATCTGTTTTCCCCACTATGGGGCTGTGATTGCTTTTCCACCAGGGAAGACCCAAGTCTTCCTCCTCCTCCAAGAAGTTGTTTCTCTAGATTATGTATCTGTCACCCTGACCTGTCCTTTGTCTAATTGGCTAGATCTGCTTTCCTAAATGTCAGCCATTGTCAAGACTTCATTCATTGGCTTAAAAACACTGGAAGGTGGGAGAAGGCTAGTTTCTCATAAAGCAAGTGAGGAACTTCTGGCAGGTCCCTTCCACCATTGCCGACAGGTCCACTGGTCTGGCCTTTCAGTGGCCCTTCAGTGAATCTGAAAGGGGGAGTTGTTTGAAGGCTCAATGTCTGTACCACAAGATGGCTGATTCATCATGTCCCTTGTTATAACAGAGAGGCTTTGAATGAAGCGGAGCTTTGCTATGACTAAGTGCATATTTGAGGCATGCATAATGAATGTACGGCCTGTATCATCTCCATAATGTTTGTGATGGACCTGTTCCAAAATTGTAGCTGGTGTGTTCTAGAGCACCATGAATAAATGCAGATTAGTCAGCCCTAGGGTTCACAATAACCTAAAAATGGAGAAAAATTAGGGTGGGGATTGGCTATATGGGTGTGATGCAGTCAAAGGCACAAACTCTCCAATCTACTGGCCTTCCTGAATAATCATGTGTTTGTTGCTTTGGGGGGGGGTGCATGTCCCTCTCCCCAACATGGTTCACCTGTGTCTTCTTTTCCCACTCCCTCTCAGCCACATAACCAGATTAAACATGCAGTTGGCAGAGTGGAAGTGGCAGGGGGAGGACAGGACAAAGTCCCTGCCTGTGTCTCTCCCTGTTACCCTCCTCTGTGCTACTAACCACATGTTTAATTAGGGTTTTAAGCACCCATTAAACACATGGTCAGTCAACCACTCCTGTTTCGGCAGCCCCAGATCACTCTGGGTGGACCAAGGCAACACTGACCAGTTCCAGGTACATCCCAGATTGACCAATTTGGTTTTTTGGTCTGGGATTTGTCTAAAGCCAGTGCATAGCCCTATTGCTTTCCCATGGCACTCCAGAATACAATGAATCGTGTGATGCTGGTCAATGAAATGACAACTTTCCATTCTATCCTGCCCATCACTTGGAGGATTGATGGGTGGAAAGATAGTTGTGGGAATAACCATATTTTCAGTCTGGCCCCTGTGATTTCTTGTGTCTCAGAAATAAGTGATGCCAATGGAAAGCATTGCTATGTTTTAAAGGTGGTGGTTTCCTCACTTCCTGTACTGCAATGTTTTGTAAGGAAATCCTATGAATTAGACCTTGCAATCATAACCTAGGAGCAGGTCTGTGCTCTACTTTCCCCCCTTTATTTCCTCTTCCTTGCCTACTTCAGATGGTTTCATCAAGGGACCTTATTCATTATCCCATGGGCAATGGTAAGATGCACCATTTTGGGAAGCACAAAAGGATTCCAAAAAGAGTGTGTGCAAGCAGGGGCGGTACATCCCATTTTGCCGCCTGAGGCCCCACAGAAAGGTGCTGCCTCCCTCTCCCAGCTGACACCTCACTTACTGGGGGTGCATGACTGCAGATGTAGCTTCCAGGTTCTTCCAAGATGTCTCCAGAAGCTCCAATCAGCTTCAGGTATTAGACACACACACTATAATATTATATGTGTGCATAGTATTTTGAAGGTTTCATGCAGCCCTTAGGAACAGTGAGTTAGACCCTTGGTCTGTGTAGCTTATTGTTGTCTGCATTGACTAGCAGTGACTCTCCAGGATTTCATACAAGTGTCTCTCCCAGCCCTCCCTAGAGATGGCAGGGTGTGAACCTGGAAACTTCTGCGTGGAAAGCAGATGGTCTACCTTTGAGCTACAGCCTTTCCTTAAGGTTCCTTAAAGTCTTTCTCAGGAGTATCAGCTTCCACAGTATCATTGAAGTTCCGATTCAGTTTCCCACTTCTCAATGCAATACCAGTGGCACCACTACCACTGCCACACCTCTGCTTCTCACCCCCCATCACCCAGCCCCTCCTCCTGTTAGCCCTTTCTTTGTAAGGCTTGTTTATATACTTTGCAGATGATACAAGCACTGAGCAACATACACAACATGACAAGCTGTTTGTAACTATACGAATTCTTTTTAAAAATTCTTACCGTATTTTTTGCTCTATAACACGCACCCGACCATAACACGCACGTAGTTTTTAGAGGAGGAAAATCCATAGGCATGCCACCCGTAGGCATTCCCTCCATAACACGCACAGACATTTCCCCTTACTTTCTAGGAGGAAAAAAGTGAGTGTTATGGTGCAAAAAATACAGTATTTGGCACTCTTCTAAGTCTTTCGTCTGAAACCTGCATACAAAGAATGCTAGAATTCTTAAAAGCATCTTCATGTGGAACATTACAAGACCAACATAAGAACTGAACAGATTGTATTTCCTAGTCAATCTGCTAGACACTAATTTCTTACAATATGTTTTGTTTATATGATAAGTTGGTCTGCAGAACCACATATTTTGATATGACATGTTGAATGGTATTTTTTAAAGAATTAAAAAAGAATTTTAAAAAAGAATTCATATAATAACACACAGCCTGTCACGTTGTGTATGTTGTTCAGTTTTGCATTAATGTGACAAAGGGTTTGATAGTGTTTTGATGATACAAGCACCATCAGTTTATTTTTTAAAAAAATGTAAATAAAAAGCCTATGAATGTGTTAGTACAGTGGGTGGTTCAAACAATATAAATGAATGGGTATTTTGGAGGTGCTATTTGCAGAAGACGTTCAACCCAACCGATTCACTGTAAAGTCATGCAAATTCAAAGAGATCCATTTGAATTCTACTGGATCTGACTCCCACCCAGATCCCATGGAAAAGCAAAGTGTTTGTGCATACTCTTCCTGGTGGCAGAGTGGGGAGTATGAGCCAGAGGAAGGGGCGAGAAACAACCAGAGAGGAATATGCTCAGGGCATTCTTTCAAAAGACCAAATGTGCCCACAAGTATCTCAAGCAAGTGTCGTGATCTCATCATTTCTGGACATCAAACTCTCTGGGGCAGTTGATGTTGGCTCCCTGATAAACCAGCAAATGCTAGCAGATCTCTGCTTTTATATCTATGCAGTCCAGATAGCATGGAGCCTGGGCAGATTGGAAGAGGCTATATCAGTAGCTGGCTCAGGCACAACAAAGGAATGGACTGACTCAACTTTCAAAGAGTTTCTATAAAGTGACAACAAACTTGATGTCCCTCTAAAAGGCAGCGCTCATTTTAGGAATTGCGTAACTAGATAAAGGCTGCAATCTTAGATGCTTTTTCCTGGCAGAAAGTCCCACTGTACTCGTAATATTTTGATATATTTAATAATGATTGGACATAAAATAAGAGAGCCACGATAAGAAATGGAAGACCTGTGCACCCTCCAAAGTTTCAAATCGCAGGCAGAATGTTATACAACGGAAACAATTGGAGGACCCCATTTTATCTTGAACCTCTGCAAATGTTTAATGTGAAAAATGTGTTAATTAGTGTTTCTATACTTATATGCTTAAGGATTCATTACAATTGGCCTTTGTTTGTCCCAGAGTTGGCAGCACAGACTTACTACATTTGAGAAGGGAATGTTTGAGGGTCACTTAACATTGTATCGCCCTCGGTGATACAAGAGCTGTTGTAACTCTGCCAAAAAAGGATACAGAGTTCCCTCCAGTCAGGTTTCATCCTGATTTTGATTATTGTTTATAACTAGACCACGTCTGAATAGTTGTAGTAAAAGGGGAGGAAGTTTTACTCCTGGATTCAAGGTCAGTTTGTAATGAACCATGGTTTCAATTGCAAGAACAGCTGCTTCTTTTACAAGCAAAACGGGTTCACTTACAGTTCAGGGTAACACAGTAATAATTTAACAAGGAAGTGCCTCTGTGTGTGTGTGTGTGTGTGTGTGTGTGTGTGTGTGTACATACGTACGTATACACACACACACACACACACACACACTTGAGTGCCTTTAGCAGATTCCATCCTGAAGCTAAATCCATTTTTAATGGTGTGGATTGCCGCGGGAAGGGAGTAATAGGATGACGACCACATCCATTTTACTAAAACAGAGGGCAAAGCAGGATACAGCTTTGCATTTTCATATGCATAGATGCAAATTTGGAATAATTGCTATAATTTCAATAGAAAATACACTGCAACACAGTGGGCTGACTGTAAGCAGGTGACCTGCCTACTTTCTTCCAAGAGAGGCAATGTGAATGTCTTCATATGGCTTAAGTTTCCAAATCATATTGAAGCTGGTTTGGGGAGAAATGCATCAAAAACACAGTATTTTTCAATAAATTATAGGATTGGTGTGGATTGTGGCTAAGTCATGTATAGTCAGCTTTAGACCTTCAAATACACGGCTGATCAAACAGAGGACTGTCCTCCCTTTGACCGGAATATTGTGCTCTATAAAGTAGGACACATGCTTGCTCTTGAAACACTGTACAGCTATGCCTTTCAAATGCCAGATAAAAGGGTCTTCCTACCACAAAGGTGGCATTTATAATTTTGAAATTGTTCTTTTTTTAAGTTGCAGAATTTCTTTTTTTAGTTTACTGTTTTTTTGTTTTTTTTAAAAAATGGTTCAGAAACTGCTTCTGGGTTCTGTTTTGTTTTGTTTTGCATATGCAGATTCACATATTACAGACATTATTTTCCCATTTATCCCTCTTATTTTCTTTAAACAAATACTACCGTTTCCTTTCTCCTCCTGTGATGAGGCTGCATTTCAATATTTTAATGTTTCAGTATTCTAATTGTTGTATTTTAATCTTGTTTTTAAGTTGTATTCATTCAACTTTTTATTATTATTGCTTTTTAGCCACTGTGAGCCCGGCCTTGGCTGGGGAGGGCGGGGTATAAATAAAAATTATTATTATTATTATTATTACCATTTTAAAAGTGTAGCCAGATGTCATGAAAACACCAGACGAGACAATGCTTTGAAAGATGGATCAAAAGCATTTGGATCAACCTCAGCAAGTAAGATCCACAAACTTCGAGCCACCTACCTTTGCACCTGTGAGTTTGCTAAATGGAGTAATAAATCGAATTTAGCTCTGAAGCTAAACATTTGGTAGTAAACTTTAGTTATAAAATTTAACAATAAATTAAATACTGCTAAATACAGTAGCTTGACGAGTCTCTTCTTCATGCTTTGTATGTTGCAGATAAAGAACAAGTACAAGTGTGTTATTCTAAAATGCCACCTTTAGAAATAGAGGAGGAGTAGAAATCCCCCCCCCCACTCACTGTCATATGCTGTTGGTTTCCAGCTCAAACTTGTTACCATACACAGTTAAGTCAAGCGGGTTTAAAAGGTGAATGTAACAGCTTTGAATATTTGTTATCCCTGTGCATTCTGGGTCACTCTTTTTGCCAAAACCCATTGTAGCTATTTAATCGATGTGTTTGCTTTTGGCAGTGCATAGTTCACTGGAGGGTGAGCCAGCAGACCTCATTGGCGTGTTCTTGGCAGTGTCCGTCATCATGAGATCTGAGACAAGTCATCGTGTGGGCTAGATTACAGAGCTTCACATTCATTCCAGGTAAACCTATTGCTTTCTTATTAGTTAGCAATTCACAGCACAAGTGATAGGCTTGCAGGCATTCTGAAATGCCCATCATTGGCGAAGTGGCGATAGCAGCTTCTTGCCTGTACTATACAGTCTCTGTTTTTAACATTAACATCTTTGCTATGTAGACTCCAAGCGCCGTATAAGGTCTCCCATGAATTCACAAAAGAACTGAGGGATGCATGCACATTGGACATGGAGGAAATATATACATCCTATGAAGCGACCAACATACGTCTTCATTTTTAAGTCGGACATGCTTGTAAAAAAACAAAACACACACACCCAACACAACATGGTATGTCTGAAGATCAGGGAGCCATAAATCAGTTTCTATGAAAGCAGTTAATTAGGTGAAGATCCTGGTGTGGTGAAGTGGAAGACTTGGAATCTGGTAGAGCTAAGTTTAAATCCTTGACCTTGAACCTTTTAGCCTATCCTGTCTCACAAGGAACATGCCAATAGATAGCCCCAAGTATGTCACTTTGAGTTTTGTGGGGGGGAGTCAGGGACTGGCTTGCCCAGCTGGAGGAATGGGTCTTTGCCATGAGCGTTGATTTTGTATTTGTTTTGTTTTAAATTTGTATTTTTAAATTTTAACTGGGGGTTTTGGTTTATGGTGGTTGTTGTTTTTGCTGGGGTTTTTTTTACACTGCCTTGATATCACTGTGTAAAAGGGAAATGGTGGTGGTGGTGATGGTGGCAGCGATAATATATGAGACTGCCTTACATTAAATTGAACCATTGGTCTGTCAAGCTCGTACTGTGTACTGTGATTGGTGGTTCTCCAAAGTTTTGGGCAGGGTTCTCCCCACCCCCCCAGCCACTGGGTGTAGCCAGGGGCGCAGAGGGGGAACAGCAGTCTTCCCCTAAATCAAGTAAAGAAATAAAAAATACTTAACTAAAAATACAAATAATCAGAATATTTGAAATTGAAATGCCCTCTGAGGTCACTTGGATGATGTTGTGGAGCATTCTAGTAATGCAACTAGCAATCTGACTGAGCAATAGGCATGGCTTCAGTGAACTGACCAATCACATCGTAGGTAGCTTGGTTCTGGGACAGGACAGGTGGCTGTCATAACATCATGACTTTGCCAATGCCCCAGCCATGTTACTTCTGATCATTGGGACCTTCTGCATGCAAAGCAAGTGTCCTTCTATTGAGCCATAAGCCTGGGGGTGTAAAAAAATGTATATTTAATATAATCTTTTCTTCTATTTCTAAAATTCACAGTTGAGTGTAGATCTTTATATAGCTAAAGTGAAACCATCCAATTCACAATAGGGAAGGTTTCAACAGTGGTGTCCACCCCCCTCCTTTAATGGGGACAATAAGGCGGGGGGAACAGTCTTAAAAAAACAGTCAAAGGATGACTGTGTTCAGTGATCATGGAATGCTGATGGACAGCTGGAGGAAAATCATAAAAAGTCAGGTGGGAGAATGGAATGGTGTGCCCTAAAAACAGGCACAGCTGGAATTCTGGACAGAAGTCCTCCACATTGCAATGCTTTGCTGTAGGTCCTACTTGTTACTATATATATGTATTACTGAGCTTGCAATGCTAACTAGAGTTGCCACACACCCGGAATTACCTGGACAAAGGAGTAATATGGCAGTCGGAAGCAGTATCCGGGCAGAAATTGCTGAAATGTCCGGGAAAATCTAGATGCATGACAACCCATGTCGGAAGTCTAGATGTTTCCGAATTTCCTTAAAAATAGCTCAAAAACTCTAAAAAGCTCAACAACTTTGGCAAAAGGAAAAAGAAAGCTCAACAACTTCTGTGTCCAGATTTTCACCTTTTGAAATAAGACAACCCTAAAATATACTTACCTGGTTGGAAGTCCTGTTGAATTAAATGGGGCCTTAGTTGTCCTCAGACATGCATAGGATTTCACTGTACACGTTTGAAAAAGAAGAGCTATTTTGAAAAAACAACAATTAAATACAAGGTTTTTAAAATCCAACATCCCATTTAAGGGATTTGCAAGCATATAAATTCTAACTTGGAGCGAACCACAAAGTGAACCGAACTGTTGCCCTGGCAAAGACAAATCTCACCCCTGACTTCAAGATCTGGGAACTGGCAGGAATCAATGCATTTGAACGGGATTTTCTGCTGTTGCTTCTGCACTGCTGTCACTTCTGTTTTGGTCATGCATTTGCTGTATGAGAAAAGAGACTGTGTGGTGGGGAAATGTGAGCAGGAGCTAAACCGAGCAAAGAAACAAGAGCTGGAACTCCAACTTTGTCAAAACAAATGTGTCAAAACAAGGGGGCGTGGAGCAGCTTTACAGTTAACCATCTTGGAACTGCTGTGAAAGCAGCTCACTGATAACTGCAATGTTTGCAATATTTACATTTTCTTTGCAGAGAGAGAGAGAGAGAGAGAGAGAGAGAGAGAGAGAGAGAGAGAGGATCATGTTCTCATACAATGTGCAGCCTACTTCCATTATGATGGGTGAGCAAAGGAGTTTCTATAAGATCAACTTCCCCCTATTTATTATAATTATAATTATTATTTCTACTACTACAACCGAAGGTCCCAGGGTGGGTTACAACAATTAAAACACAATATTAAAAACAGTTTAAAACAATTTAATATGATCTTGACCTTACTTAATGCTAAAGTAAAGTGGAAATAATAAATAGCTTGACAGTTATCCACCTCCTCCTCCTCCTTCTTTCTTCGTTGGCGATCATTTGTAGTCGAGTAGGATTGTCTTCCATAAACACATTTTTAACATAGAAAATGGTTAGGAATGATGGGAAGTTTCGTACGAAAACAACAGGGGGGCTACAGGTTTCCCCACCCATACTTCAACCCTGAACCATATGATTCTTTTGCAAAAAGTACAATTTTTAATGGCATATAGTTTTTTAAAATTTATTTATGATTTTCATTTATATACATTTCAGTAGTTTTACAATCATTCTAATATTGCAAAACTCGACTTCCTTTCTCCTCTTTCTGCAGTCCCTTAAATTTATTTTGGACATTTCCTGCATATTCTAAATTAACTTGACTTATTTTTTTATCTATCTACTTTATATGCTCTTATGAAACTGCAGGTTATTACAATATATGCTCTTATGAAACTGCAAGTTATTACAATAATCCTGCCAACGTCCTTATCTGTTTACAGTTTGTTTGTAAATATTCAATAAACCATTTCCATTCTTTTATAAAAAGTTTGTTATCTTGATTTCTTATTTTTCCAGTAAATTTCACAATTTCTGCATATTCCATAAGTTTTTGTATCCATTCTTCTTTCATCGGGACTTCTTCTTCTTTCCATTTTTGGGCAAGTAGCGTTCTTGCCGCTGTAGTCACATACATAAAAAGATTTCTATACTGTTTAGGTATCACCTTGTGAGTCAACACCCAGATGCTGTTCGGGTACAGTTTTTCTTCTCTAACAAGGAAGGCTAACAAATAGAGCCTCTTTCTGTTCTTCCCTTGGGATATAGGCATACAGGGACACATTTGCCCATTTTTCTAAACTATTGATTATATACTGCTTAGACTTCATTGTACAGTTCAATGATTAAGCCCCTTTGTGGGGGGAAACATTGATTGTACTGAAACAGTGTCTAGGTGTTGACTCACAAGTTGATGTTGCTTCTACCAAACACATGAGTAAAGAAAAAGATTACTTCTGTAATTTGTTTGTTTCTTTGTTTATACTCCTAATTGTGGAACAGTTGCCCTTGGCGATACATTTTTGTGTGACTTTGGCTGTAGGAGTTGCCAGAAGGGACTCGACTTCTTAGCCTTTTCTTCTCCCAAAGATGTCCTGCAAGGCAATGGGTACAGATTTTTCCTTGGGGTTTACTCTTGAAACCTTTTTCACAAATTAGTTTAGCTACAATGCATAGGAGGTTTAGTACCAGAGTTTTCCTTCTCTAGATGGGCTACCTTCCTAGGTTGATGAGCCCCATCTGCCCCTCACTTTCCTCTACAGCATGTGCAGCAATCACTTTCTTGACTGTTGGACCCACTATTGGTCTCATCCAGTGCTATTTTTCTAGAAAAAAGGTGCTGGAACTCACCAAGAACACTTCCCTTGTTCTCATAGAATGGCAATGGCACCCACCTGAGAGGTGCCAGAACTGAGTCCTGGCAAGTTCTGGCTAAAAAACCCCCTGGTCTCATTCACTCAATCCATCGGAGCCCAACTCTCCAAGGGGTTGACCTATCAGCCACCCTCACCTGGTTTAGTCAGCCAGTTGAAGCAATTCCCAAGCTGTGGCCACTGTCACATGCTGACAGCTTCCAGGACCCACAGGTGAAAGCTGGATGCAGGTTGGGGACCAAAGGTGGACATACTACCCCAGAAGGAGCACAACGTATCCCCCATCAGAAGTACAACCACTCCCTGAACACTCTATACACGGTTTGAAATATACCTTGCTTTCAGAGAAATATGAGAGGAGATCTATTTATCCTGTACTTTGTTTGCCCCTTCCCTCCATAGTCCCTTGCAAGGCCCCTAAAACTACTCCAGAGAGTCAGGGACCCTTCAAAATGCCATGGGGTGGTGGTGGCACAGGGGTCGGTTGCAGGTGGAAGCTCTGACAATTTGATGCTGACCTCCCACATGTTATAAAGCCATTGAGTCACCAATAGAATTGATCAGAGGATGCTAATGTTCTTATAAGCAACCTGTAATTATTTTTCCTGCCATGTTCTGAATAAAGCAATGAATATTTGGGCCTCTTTGGAACAGAACACTAGTTATTTACTTATCTGTTCATTAAAAGGGGACCGTGGTTTGAGGGAGGGATTGTTTTCCACAATGCAGACACATTGTCACATCTGATCAAGCAGGCCTTTCAAATTTTCAGAAGGACACAGGCCAAATCTGTTGAGCGGAGGTCAAAGTGGGGTGGCTGCACACACTCTGAGCAGCAATCCTCCTCCCAAACTGTTTTCAACTCTCTGAAAAGCAACAACAACTGCCACCTGTCTGCAGCAGCCTGCTATTCAGTGTTAATGGAAGTCAGTTCTCTTAACAAAAAATCCTGTTTCTGAGACTGTAGAACAGTCTGCAAATTAGCATCTGTTTAATTTG
Organism: Podarcis tiliguerta; assembly: GCF_965153285.1. Taxonomy (NCBI): domain Eukaryota; kingdom Metazoa; phylum Chordata; class Lepidosauria; order Squamata; family Lacertidae; genus Podarcis; species Podarcis tiliguerta. The sequence goes on from NC_139538.1 coordinate 61,767,385, forward strand.
CAGGTTCCACCTTGATTTCAGTTATTCTTCTTTTTCTTTTGCATAGATTTTAGTTTCTCTCTCTCTTTTTTCAGAGTTCAGGAACTGGAAGAGATGTAGAGAGAAGAAGTAATGAAAGCTAGGCTGAGGCAACCGATTATAGCAGCAGGGACTCGGAAGAGGCTAATAATTGTCCACAATGAAGTGCCATCCTTTAGCCATTGAAACTCTTCTTTGATCTCCCCATCACTTTAAATAGCCCATCTGCAGAAGATGCCTCTAGTTTACAGGAAGCAGAAGAAGCAGTGGAGCTATTGCTGGCCCCAGAGTAGAAGGTGCAGGAGAAACGTGACAGACATGATGAAAGGACTTATATTATAATTTGGCAACCTATAATGGAAGTTTACTGAGAGCTTATGATCCACCTGAAAGTGGGGTGGTGGTAGTACAAAGGAGGAAAGGGAAATACAGAGGTTTTCTATGCAGACATATCTTCTGAATTAAAAAAGCTCAATTTAAAACACTTTTGCAGAGTTCCCAAGGTGTGCAGTTTTAGTTCAGCCAACTGGCTACAGCCGGAAAGTCAGCTCCTGTATGCTAGATGCAGATAGTGAGAAAGTGGGTCTTGGATTTAGTACTTGGTGGATTAGAGTTTGATGTTTGCATCTCTCTCTACAGCAGTATTCCAGCAGGTTGTTTGTGAATTGAGATTCTACACAAATTTGTGGGTGATCTGTGCAATATTACTTGTCTGCAGACTTGGTTTCTGCCGGATCTGAGAACTAAAGTGTGAATCAGTTGACTTCCCCATATATATATATTTGCAAAATGAGGTATAAAGGTGTGATTTGCAGACCATTTAGCTTGGTAGGACACCTGCACAAATGATCAAAGAAAACTGCTTTAGAGTGCTTTCTATTTATCTTCCTCGTGTTTCTTCCCTGGTTGCAGTGCAGCCCCCACCCCACCCACCGCCATTAAGGAATGAATTGCTTCCTACCGACTTCAAAAGGAGAATTACAACAGCATGTCATCAAGTCAAGGATATTTCAATTTCATCTGGTAATTGCGTTAATAATGGTGTGTTTAGTGGTTTGTTTACTGTGCTCTGACTTCAAACCCAGGTAACCTGAAAAGCGCTGGTGCAACTAAAGAGAAGGGAATTGTAGGTGCTTCCCTGAAAGATTATGCCTCTGTTGGTGAGATTAGCCTCCCCCCCCCCCCAAAAAAAGAGTGTGCCTTCCTTAAGACTTCTGCATTTTTCAAAAGGGTTCTTCTTTATATGGTTTCCAGAGAGGTAGCTGTGTTAACCTGTTGCAGAAAAAAACAACAGAGAGTCTGTCATGAAAGACTTAGAGCATCTGGCACCTCCAGGTAAAAGAGCCAATCAGTATATCGGGAATGGGAAACCTGTGGCCTATCAGATGCTGTTGAAGTACAACTCCCAACATCCCTGAGCACTGACTGTCCAACAATGTCTGGAAGACTCCAGATTCCTCAAATGCACAGAGGAAATAGGAAAGATTCAATCCTGCAGAGCCAGTACTGTACTGTTATAGTAGAGAATATTGGGCTAGAGGGAGAAAAACAACCTGTCCAGGTACAAGAAAGCACTCCAAATTCCAGATTTCTTTCTCTATCCTTTTAGAGAACTGTCTCTTTGGAAATGGGCGATGGATTGCAAGACCCACACCTCTTATTTCCTGCTACCGTGGTACCTCGGGTTACATACGCTTCAGGCTACATACACTTCAGGTTACATATGCTTCAGGTTACAGACTCCGCTAACCCAGAAATAGTGCTTCAGGTTAAGAACTTTGCTTCAGGATGAGAACAGAAATCGTGCTCCGGCGGCGTGGCAGCAGCGGGAAGCCCCATTAGCTAAAGTGGTGCTTCAGGTTAAGAACAGTTTCAGGTTAAGAACGGACCTCCGGAATGAATTAAGTACTTAACCTGAGGTACCACTGTACTGTGTTGGAAGAATGAGCAAGCTGACTATTATGACACAATTCCTATTCCCAATCAGACTGCAAACAAAGATGTCATTTTGTAGGGTGATGGCAGTTTATTTTTTTTATCCACAAAATTTGCTGAAACTGAACGCTGAGCTTTTTCGAGTACATGGAAATCCCCAGGTGTATTGTTTGCACAAGCGTGGGGGGTTTCCAGAGATATATCAAGCCCTAGCATCGGTAGCTTAAGTTCAGAAGTGTGGATCTGCGCCTGGGTAAGTATATCCGTGTGACCTGTTATTGTAAAGGTAACAGATTTGCTGCTTTCTCCAGCTAATACAAGCATTTGGGGGGAGGAGATTAGCTCTACTGAACCCTGCTGAAAACATGTGCACAGATACGGAGATGCAGCTGAACAAGAGATGTACCAAAGGGGCTCTGTGTGTTCAATAAGGAATAGCAGAAAATGGTCTATGCAAGTACAGTATGTCCAGAAGACACTGAGGAATATATGTGAAAACACAGAAGAACAGAATTACCTCTCCATGTAGAACGGTGGTGTCCAAACTTTTTTCAAAGAGGGCCAGATTTGGTGAAGTGAAGGGCCGTGAGGGCTGGCCAAAGGGCCAACCAAAGTTGAGCTTTTTTTAGGTTTGAAGTGAAGTTGTTGAGGTTTTTTTAGGATTTTACCTCAGGAAATAACCGGATTGTACACCAAAAATGGACTTCGGACATGCCTGATGTAGAAGGACTGCATAGATGCAGTGGCCCAGAAAACCAAGTGGTAATAGATTAGAACCAGACCAGGGTGATCCAATGCACAGCTTGAGGGCCAAGAGTGTTGGATTCAATGCAACAGAGAGAAAAACAATACTGGATAAATTTTAAATCTGTTCACCTTTCCTACAAAGACAAGAAACTGACTTTTTTTAAAAAACAACAACAACAATAAGGCTTTTATGCCTCTAACCAAAGTCCTCTCCACTAAAATAATGCAATGAAGTTATTTATTTATTTTGTTGCATTGAAAAAACGCACAAAAAGCAAAAGTCCTAGTGCACAAGGGGGAGCCTCCCTCAGTACAGGAAATGTCACATTTCTGAAGGGTGACCAATTCATGGACGGTGACCAGCATGGCAACTGGGATGTTAAGCTCACATGCTCTTCATTGCAGGGTCCGGCTCACATGTTGTTAATACAAATGTCAAATATTTGAAGTGGGCTAAAGGGAGACATTCCACTGTTTTGGATTAACTGCATGTCCTGATGCTAGGGGGGAGCGGGTGGCACTGTGGTCTAAACCACTGAGCCTCTTGGGCTTGGCGATCAGAAGGTCGGTGGTTCAAATCCCCGTGACTGGTTGAGCTCCCGTTTCTCTGTCCCAGCTCCTGCCAACCTAGCAGTTTGAAAGCATGCCAGTGCAAGTAGATAAATAGGTACCGCTACGGTGGGAAGGTAAACAGCGCTTCCGTGTGCTCTGGTTTCTGTCCCTGTGTCCCGTTGTGCCAGAAGCGGTTTAGTCACGCTGGCCACACAACCCGGAAAGCTGTTTGTGGACAAACGCCAGGTCCCTCGGCCTGAAAGCAAGATGAGCGCTGCAACCCCATAGTCGCCTTTGACTGGAATTAACCATCCAGGGGTCCTTTACCTTTACCCCCCCTTTTTTACCTGATGCTACTATGTCTTCCACATCTGTGCATCATAATTTCCTGGCGACAGATCCCAGAAATCCTTCCCATTCCATCTTGTGTATATGAGTTTCAGAAAAGTCTGACTTGAAAATTGAATCATATTATTAAGACCTATAATGTAAACTGCCAATTTCTTTCCTCTTGACTTTGCTTTTTGCCCAGGAGGCAAAAAATCTTATCATGTTATAAGAAAGAAAGACATAGGCAAAGTTCTGCCAACAAGACAAGCTACAATTTGAAAATATTTATGCATTGTCAGGTTTGGTCTTAATCTTTCTCAATCGAATTGGCACACACACATGTCTACAGGTAATCCAAACTGTCAAGTATTCTGTCTAAAAGCATGGATGGTGAATAAGGTCTAACTAAATTGATGTGTGAAAATGCTGATTCTGAAACATGCTGTTTACCAATGCATGGGTAATTTTAATTAGAGAATGCAGCTCGGGGATTTCATGTGGCCGATAACTGCATTAAAACAAGTTAAACCAAAAACGTCTGCTTCCTGGAGTCCAAAATTTTGGATTGTTGTAGAATCCCCATCCTTGTTATATACAATAATTATTCTGTGACACATAGAGGGAAATATTCCACACACAGGATTTGGGGGGGGGGGGGGAGAGGCTTTCTTAAACATTGGGTGATTTTTCTACATTTGCTGTTGCAGCTGATCACTTATGCAGCTCTTCAACTTTGCTTGCATTTGAATTTTCTCTCATTTTGTTCCATAAAACTACATTGCCTACCACTAATGCAGCAGCTGTGATAACCCCTCTTTCTTTTTGCTTGTGTCACGTGATTCTGTTTCCCAAGCAAGTCAGCTGGAGTCAACAAGAGGACCGTGAATGTATGTTGGTGTAACTTGGTTCAGATTTAAAACTGTGAAGGTAATAATAATTCCTTTGTAACAAGCAACCATGCAAATCTTTTAACAAAGTTCCAAAATATGCACAGAAATATCTTGCATTGTTTCCCTCTTCCTTGCACTAAACGCTGTCAAACACACTTTATATTGTTGGTTCTGTAAATTCTTCACCCCTTTGTCTAGCTTCTCCTCAAGCTCTGGTGGCAACAGTGATGACTACAACCCCCCCCCCCAATTTACTATAGTGCAGACATATGACCTTAAGTGGGTCAGAAAGGTGGGAATGTCCTCCCTCAGAAAGTAAAAAACAAATAGTTCTGCTTGATCTGTGACTCATGGTAATTATAGCAGGTTGGAATTGGCTGGGCTGTGCTTTGCAACTTTTGGCATATCTTTGCAGTACAGACACATTTTGGCAACGAAAGTATGTTAAAAAAACAACATGGCCTCAAAGCTGTAAATAAAGTGTTACACCCAGGAAACATGGTGTTGCTAGTCCCAGATTATTGCATATTGGTGCTTTTCCAGGACCATTCGAATCATAAATCAGTAGGTCCTGAAATATTTTGTAATCCTTGGGAGGTGCAGATAGGTGTTAAAATCTGCCGCAAGGCAGCAAGTCATCGCTAGGACTTAAAATCTCTCTGCTGCCTGTGAACTTGCTGATACTCCTTGCTTCATTCTGTGTTATTCAATATCTGTCTCACTTAGCAGCATGCACAGTTTTAAAAGAAAGTTGCAAGGCGGTATGGCCCCAATCCAGCAGGGTTTAGTGCACTTTAGCTCTGATGCTCTTTGCGGTGTGGCAAATGCTACTCTATATCTGCAGCGGTGATGGGTGAGAGTCAAGTGTACAATTCAGCCAGGTCATGTGATTTGATTCTACAGCAGTGCTAAATCTCCATGGTTGGTACTTACGTTATAATTGCAATATGGAGCCCCAACCACTTTGCTGAAACAATGAGTTGTATTCAAGTAAATTTCACTCCAAATAGGTTCATTAAAATCAATGGCCTTGACTAACTTAGGCCTACTTAGGGGTCTACTCTGAGCAAAAGCTTGTAGAATGCAATTCAATGTTTGGGCACTTACCATGGAAAAATACCAATAGACTTAATGGATGAGCCTAAGGCACATGAATCTAAGTCTAGATGACTATGCAAATATGGCCACACATATTCTTTTTTCCTCCCCCTAGGGTTTACAATGTATTTGTGCTTAACCATTAGAGCCAACTCCTTTCTTAATGGACATTTGTGGCCAGGTGTTTGACTCAGCATACAAGCTTTGTATTTGCAGATGTGTGGGCAGGGAGTGTGCATGAAAGCCCCACCTATTAACTCATAGCCTCAGTCCCTGACAGTCCCTGTGTGTGTGTGAATATGTTTTTATTGAAAGATTTTCCACAAGTACATTCAATGTCTCTTGTTTTCAAATGGTAGAATGCTTCATACAGGTCAACTGCAGCTAGTTTGAGATGTTTTTTGTTGTAGGCAATATGGGGTTGAGGGGGAAAGAGATGTGGGGAGAGAGGGAGGAAAAAATAGAGAAAGAGCGAGAAAAAGGGAAGGAGGGGAGGGAAGGGAGACAGTAAACTTTTATTCTGAGTGGGGTATATGAGTTGAGCTTTTTGTCAGTGTCATGTGGCTAGGTGTCTTATTTTTGTTGGTGGAGCAAGATATCAGAGGACCCAAAGCAAGGTTAGTTGCAGCGTGTTTTGATTGCGTGTGTGTGTGGGGGGGGGGAGCACTGCTAGGTTAAGTTAGCCATATTGATTTATATGTTGTGTGTGTTTGTGTGTTGGTCACTGACTTGTTGGCCTGTGTATGTGATGAGAGAGAGCCACACCGGGGGACAATTCCTGTGTTGAGTGGCTGGGGCAGAGATCCTCCGTGGGTCATCCCCCCCCCCAGCTCCTGCCCATACCTGATTGCATGAAGTGTTCTGCTCATTTTCAATAAAATGTGAATGGAATCTCACCACAGACCATGCACCATTTGAGCATTCATGTATTCAGGCAAATGCCCGAACCAGCCTTCTGGGTCCAACAGCTCTGTGCTGCAGACAGTTGAAACTTTCCTTATTACTCTAGCTAGGGTCTAACAGTAGCTGCTAAGCCCAGACACAACTGTCAATAAAAAGTAGGTTTCTGCTTTAAAAGCTAGCAGGTATGTTTCTTTCCCACACCATTCATTTGCAGCACATTTGTAGTGCTTTAAAAGTTTGGTTTCTCCCAAAGAATCATGGGAAATGGAACTTACCACTCACAGGGCTAAAATTCCCAGCAGCCTCAACAAACTACAGTTTACAGCATTATTTGTGTGCAGGGTGGGGTGGGGTGGTAATGTGCTTTAACTGTATGAGGTGGATGAGAAACAACTCAGAGACAGGGTAAGAAATATGAAAGTCTATAGACCCAAGGAGTTCTGGAAAGGAGAATGTTAACTTTTTTAAACGATGATTGCTGTTGTTTAGTTATATGTCACTTTTCAATACAAAGGCTTCCAAATAATGGTAGCATATTGATACAACAAAAGATACAATAAAATGCAACAAATCCTCAATATAAAGATAGCAAAGTCACAAAACAGAAAGGGAAAAAATTGGTTCATTTTTAAGTTGTGCAGTAGAGGGAAAGGTAGGATTTCATGTTGAAGAGGACTAGGAGGTGAGGTCAAATTTACATAAAAACATTGCCTGCAGTTCAGGCTTTTACACTTGGAAATGAGATGTTTTCAAGTCTATTTTATTCCTATTGTTATGGACTTTAATTTGAATGGTACTGTGTTGGGAAGTCAGATTGTCTGCCTTTCAAATGCATTGAAAAGTATTTAGTTATTTACCATGGGGTTTAGCAGGAAGACTGTTTACCAAGTGGAAGGTTATTATTTTTAACCATTTCCAGAGCAGTAACTGTGTTTGCTGGTTGCAGCAAAACAAAGAAAGAGCCTTGTGGCTTTGTAAAGTATTGATTCATTCATTAAGATACAAGCTATCATGGATTACAGTCCATCAGATTTCTAATTTCACACATCTGCACATCTGCATGTCGCTAAAAAGGTTTGTTGTCAAAGCTAAATGCTATCAGATAAGGCCTTGTGATCTTCAGACGAAGGGTGGTATACAAATTTTGCTACTGCTTTTACTACAACAACAACTACGGTAATATTGCTTCTACTTCCAGGAGTCCAAGGAAGTTTAGACCTTGTTTACTTGAACAGTGGCTGCCCCACACTGTGGGGTAAACTTTGTTTTTAACACTGAGAAGTGTTTCAAAAGCAATTTGCATTATTGCAGAGGATGTCAGCAATTAGGGTGCAAGGAGTTAAAACGCTGCATTGGCCTAGCACTACCCTCTTGCGGGAACCTCATTCTTCAGCCCTTGGGATTGTGTCCCAGGTTTCTGATTCTGGGTGACTCAGAAGGAAGTGGTTGATTTTGTATTTGTTTGTTTGAGGTACACACACACACACACACACACACACACACACACACACAGATAGAGAGAGAGTACTGTCAGAAGTGCCAGTTTGGACCCCCTCAGGTTCCAAATGCCTAAAGAGTACTAAATACATTCCAAAAGATGCCCTATGAGTCACAGAATAGGCCACCTCTTTCCAGGTGATCCTTCTAGGAATTAGTCTGCAGTTTTGGAGCAGCTGAATACTACCACCAAGAGCAGGGGTCGGCAAGGTTTACCTCGCCTGGGCCACTTCACTCCAGAGGAGATCCGTCCATGGGCCAGATCGCACATGCACATCAGCACCCCCCCACCCCGCGCGATTTCTGGCATCTGCATCTGCGCAGATGCGATTTCTGGCACCGCGGAAGCGATTTGCCAGTTTAGCACAGCACACGGGGACTCACCGAGCTGGCGGCTCAGTTCGGGGCAGCTCGGGGGCCAGTTAAACAACCCCCCATGGGCTGCTTGTGGCCAATGGCCTTAGGTTGCTGGCCCCTGACCTAGAGACAATGGCAGTTGCCTTGTTATTTATGTATTGGCAGGGCTGTCCTTTTAACTTCAGTCATTCAAAGAATCTTGCTTTTGCTTTTCAACATTCAAATGATTCTTTGATTGACACAACCAAAGCATTCAGTTAGCTTCTTATTAATGTATCCTAAGAAGGACATCTATTTTCAGCTGAAGAAAAATGAGCCCAATTGCTCTGAATAGAACCATTGTATTTTATCACCATTAATTTCTATTCAGAGCAGCCCACTGATTTTAATGGGCCTAAGTTAGCCATGGGACACAGGTGGCACTGTGGGTTAAACCACAGAGCCTAGGACTTGCTGATCAAAAGGTCTGCGTTTCGAATCCCAGCAACGGGGTGAGCTCCCGTTGCTCGGTCCCTGCTCCTGCCAACCTAGCAGTTTGAAAGCACATCAAGTACAAGTAGATAAATAGGTCTGGCGGGAAGGTAAACGGCATTTCCGTGCGCTGCTCTGGTTCGCCAGAAGCAGCTTAGTCATGTTGGCCACATGACCCGGAAGTGGTACGCCGGCTCCCTCGGCCAATAAAGCGAGATGAGCACCGCAACCCCAGAGTCGGCCATGACTGGACCTAATGGTCAGGGGTCCCTTTACCTTTACCTTTAAGTTAGCCATGCCCATTAATTTCAATGGGTCTGCTCTAAGTAGGACTATAATTAGATCCCTCCCCCCAAGGTGCCAAATATTGGAACATTTAAAGCAATGAATATTTCAAAACACTTTTCAGGTTTCAATATCGTAATGTGCATGCAGGAAAATTGCACCTTGAACTGTACTATTTCTCTGAATGTCACATTAGATAGTTACAACATTACACAAACTACACATCCCTCTGCATGGGCACTGGAGTCTGTTTATGCATACAGTATATCAAAGTCATTTGAGTGGAATTTTGGTGTGTATACTGACATCTTGTGACTGGCAGAAGAAATACAAGCAGATGTCAGTAGAGTCAGGATGGTGAAACTTGTGGCCTTCCAGATGTTGTGGGACACCAGTAACTCCCATCAGACCAAGCCAGCACGTCTGGTCAAGGATGATGCAAGTTGTAGTCCAACAACATCTGGAGATCAAGTTTTACCCCCCCTGCAGAGCTTTGTGTGTAATGCATTTAGGAAGGGCAGAGGCAGGTGGATGGGTATTAGATATTTAAAAATTGTGCTGTATACATTGAGCTGGTAAAGAGAGAGGAAATAATCACAGCACGTTGTTTGTCTAGACTTCTATTCAACATAAATGAACTCTTCCCACCAAAGGCTGGTAGAGTTGAAAGAGAAGTGGCGGAGGGAAGAACAGAGCACAACAAAAACATCAGAACAAAAGAATTGAGGAGGTGTCATGCATGTTTTGTTACATTAGGTCAAAGGTTCAGTTGCTGGCACCTCCAGTTTGAAGAAGCAGGAAGCAGGTGGTGTACCTGAGAGGTGTCGCTAGTCATAATACCTTGTGATGCAGGAAGTCCGTGTTTCTTTGAAATGAACAGCAGTTGTGGTATGTCCCAGTATGGATTGAAGCCATAGTGTTGGGGGAGAAGCTTTTACCCAACCACTTTTCCTAATTTAAGGCCATCAAGCTATTTGCACCACAGAAGAAAACATTGGAATACCAGTTGCCAAGGTGCGGGGAGGGATCAGTTAAATTGGGGGGGGGGGAGTTGTACAGAGAAAAAGGATATATTCCTATCAGTTGCTTGCTTAAACAAGCAAAGGTGCACACAATCCCAAACATGGGAGGTCTGCTTTGGTTCCAACAGTAAAGAGTTTTAGCTTGATTTAGCTAACTGTTGGGTATGGTCTATAACAATGGTTCTCTGGGAATTAGTGATTTTGAAGCATTTTAAAATGGTTTCTAAAAAAATAAGGTTGTTTATAAACTAAGAAGTCATATGCTTGCCAGCGCTGTCAGAGAACCTTGAATCCAGATATTGACTGCAGTCCTCCAGGCCTATTTTTTCCTTGGGACTCTTCCTTAGACTACATTCCCTCCCCAGGCCCCCGGCCTCTCTTCCTATGCTGCATCCCTCCTTAGCCCTGCACTGCACCCTCCTCAAGGCCTTTTGCATGGCTGAAATGTGCCTCTTGCTTGCCTGAATGGAAGTGGGTGCAGGTATAGAAATCTCTGAATCTGACAAAGTAAGAATCACACCAATTGCTCCCCCACCCCTTTTTGCCTCTGATCCCATTTCCACCATGTGGTGGATTCCCAAGAGGGAATGCAGCCCTAGTACTGAAAGAAGATTCCTCTCTCCTATCCTAAAAGAATTCTATCCTTGGCAAGTGCTTACAGGAGTGGGTTCACAAAATTTTACGAAATGCTCTTTCAGTACCTGCAACATCTGTTAAATACATTAAAATGCCAATTAATTTTATTTTCACTCCACTAGCTTCTTCTTTGCTTACTGTTCTTCCCCTCCCCCTCCTCCCTTTCTTCATCTGCGCTGTACATTTAAAGCACATGTCTATCATCATAACCGTCATGGCTTCCCCCGAAGAATCCTCACAGAGCCACAGTTATAAGTCCCCTTAACGAACTATTTGGGGGAAGCCATAATCTTTAAATGCATGGTGTGGCTCTCTGTGCCTTCTCTCCTTCTTCCTTTTCTTCAGTTCCCTCTCAGTGGCCAGCGACTGTCTTCTTCCTCTTTTTCACTTACCATTTGATATTCCTAGGCCTCAGGTTCCTTCAGTCGCCCAGCGTTCCACTGCTTGCCAACTGTAGACATCACACTAACCATAAAACACAGACTATGGGGTAATTCTAACACCTTAAGTTCCAGCTTTTGGTTATCATAAGTTTATGACGCTATAGCTGTTTTAGCCAAATAGCCTTTCTCCTGCAACACATTTTCATGACTGAGGCAACAGGAAAAGCTACGTAGGGATAGCTCCCTTAAGGCAGGGTACTCTTACCAAGCATGGTGCTTTTAAAAGTGTTTGAGCAAGTCCTAGGCATTTTTGCTGTAGGCTTTGATGAGCAGTTGTTTCATATTGAAAAGGTCTGCTCAATGGTGTTAGGGCTGTGAGCGGCTGATGCATTGCCAGCTAAAAAAAAAATCTCCTTGTCACCTTCACACTCCAAGTGTGAAGGATTGCTCAGGTTCCGTTTTCATTATTGTTTCCCCCAGAATGGCGCTGACCAAATCTCTCTTTCATAGTATTTTAGCCTTTGGATGAAAAGCAACTCTTCTGTGTTTTCCATCCCCTGTTAAATTTGTGTCATCAACTGAAAGGCCTTAAATCAGGAGTGATCAAACTTGCATTGACACAAGTTGCTGGTTGCTGCCAGAGTATTACAATTTCAATACTGAAGTGACAATCCATGTGGATTGTGATTAGTTCCAGCTCTGAGCTGTCACGTTTAGGTCATGCCTCTCAAGTCGGTTCTTTCCAATCCCAAATAAAAGGCTATTATATCTTGACAGCACAACCGTTCCACTCTGGCACATAACACTCCACATTATGGAAATGATTTCCTGAAATTATACCCACCAGCTTACCTCAGAAAAATTTAGCTGATTATCATTTACCCACAAAAAGGTGCAAACTGACTGAAATCTACACATCTTTTTACACAGACGCAAGGTCTGCCCTGTCATGACTCATAGCAATGGCAGAGAGCACCTCGTAACATCTATAGCTGCCATATTCTTATTGGTAGTGACAGGGCAAGCTGGGCTCCAACAGGAAATAAAGCCAAATTGCAGAATCCTAAATGTTTGCTCATAACCACACTTCACATATAAGTATAAACATATGTTAAAACTACAGTTTAGGGTGCCCTACAATAGGGGTGCCTATTGTATTGTAACTAAAGCCTTTTCTTTATTTCGTTAGTGACATCTGAGGATGAATTGGGCAACGTCAAAAGAGGGGGCAGGTTCACATGTGCACATATACACCATCTTGGTTATACAAGATTTGATTCCTCTCAGCTGCGTGTGTGGACTTGCTCTGTTTTAAAAGATTGTGCTAGATATTGGTGGGCATGAAAGTTCTGTCTGTGATGGCTCATTTACACATATAAGTTACAGAGAGGGCAGGATGGACTTGCAGGATGTTTAAGGCAGCAATGCTATATACACTTACTGTACTTTTCCGCGCATAAGACTAGGATTTCATCTTAAAAAGTTATGTTAAAATTTGGAGGTTGTCTTATGCACGGATAGTGTATCCCTCCATTTTCTTAATTTGGAGTCCCCCCAAAAGGAGCATCTTATACACGGGGTGTGTGTGTGTTATACACAGAAAAATACGGTAACTGGCTAGCGGTTGTGGTTCCTTAGGGAGCAACAAACCACATTCCCAGGCACAAATATAATGGCAAGCCAAGGTGATTGGATAGTGTACCCTCAATCCCCTGGCTTGCTGTAGCAGTCAATCCTATATCAGGGTCAGCAAACTTTTTCTGCAGGGGGCCGGTCCACTGTCCCTCAGACCTTGTGAGGGACCGGACTATATTTTTTCGGGGGGAGGGGATATCTCCCCTCCCTTCTCCACAGCACTGGATGAGCCCTGGTGGCTGCTTACCTGTGCCTTGTGAGTGGCAAGGGCTGGCGGTGGCAGCAGAGGGATGATGAGCAGCGCAAAAGGGCTGGCTCCGGAGAGGGGCTGCTTAAAATGGCGCTTAGCCAACCGTGGCTCAACAAAGCCCAGCCACCTTCCTCCTCTAGGCAGGGTGGGGAGAAGCCAGGAAGAGAAAGGGAGGAGGCGCCACCAAGATGTGTTTTTTTTGGGGGGGGGGGGAAATGGCGCAGCCTGAACAATCAGAATCCCCACACCGATCCATGCGGCGATTCCCACGGGCCGGATCCAGAAGGCAATTGGGCCGGATCCAGCCCCCGGGTCTTAGTTTGCCGACCCATGTCCTATATAGTTAATCCTCACTCACCCCATTCATTGATTTCAGTGGGATTATGGGTATCCAACTGCACAGTATTGTAATTATGATACTACCACTGTCTTGACATCTGATTTTTGCTGTTGTGAACACATAATTGAAATTATAAGTAACTATAATAATCACAATGATAGATCATGAGTTTATATTGCTTTATTTCATCGTTTTGCTCAAAAAGTTGAACCACAGCGAATGGTTCACAGCGAATTTACAGCGAAGCTTGTTGCTGTAAATATGACCTTTTAAAAACATGAGGTTCACACAGCTGGTGAACAATTATTATTGCACTGTTTTGTTTTTTTCATTTCTAAAAATGTAAGTAGTGCCTGCTTTTTCCATAAATCAAGAGGCAGGATTTCAAAGTGCTCATGATAAAAAAAATACTTTAAGTAGAGTGCACCTTTAAAAAGGAGAGAGAAAGAGAAAGCTTTCTGGAATAATGTTTTTGGAAAGTAATTTTTAAAACAAAGATGATAACAAAATGAGAAAATGAACTGTTGTAGTCAAAACGCTGAACTGTAGCATAGTATTTTACAGTTGGCACCACCCAATACATCATACATAACAGTTCAATTCTTAGAAATGACCCTCTTCCTGGTTAAAAACACAAGCAGCTTGATTTATGCCGCAATCCTATCCAGGGAGTAAGTCCCACTGAATACAGTGTGGCTTGGTTTTGAGTAGATATGTATAGGATTATCAGGTGGTTATGTTTGGTCCAAAGGTGGAGGTTTCAAAACCTTACTGGAATGTAACATTTTATAGAAAAGGGTATTCCTTAACCAGATGGAAATGGATTCACAATCTTCATTGACAGGTAGTTCTACAAAAAAAGAGAAGGAAAGGTGATCAAAGTGCATTCTGAATTTAAACACACACTTATTTTAGTTGAAGAGTGTTTCGCTAAAACTCAGTTCAACATACTTTTAATTTAATTTAGGCTCTTTATATCCTGTCCCACACCCACAGATCTCTGGGCAGGTAACAATAAAACCCATAAAACCACATTATCAATTATAAAAACCAGAACAATACAATCAAAATAGCAATTGAAACCATTTCAAATGGCAGTGAAGCTATTGTCAAAGACCTGGACAGGACAGCCTGGCATCTAAAGGTCAGCAGTTTAGGCACCAACTAGATTTCAAGGGGGAGGAAATTCCAAAACTAGGGCGCCACCATTAATGTCTGCCCTTGTTTCCCAGCAAAATGTACCATTCTAATGCTGGGATGCTAAGGATCATCCTCCCCAGATGCATCATCTGTAAAATTTGGATTTGGCTGGAAAATGTATTGGCAGAGCTTTGAGAACTGGAGTAACTCAGTCAACAAACCAGCTAGCTGCTACATCTGCATTACATCTTGTTCCAAGTTATCTTCAGAGATAAACCCTCCGAAGATATAAAATTCCCTTAAGGGAAATGACAGGCAATTTATTTCCTTCCCTTTCCAATGATAGTAATTCATGTACTGCTTCCTGGACAGGAGCATCAGGCTTGTATCCTGAATATAAGCCTATAACAGACGACGCAATGTCACAAGCTAAAAACACTATTACACATTTTTTAAATGCTTACCGGCAGTGAGTACAGAAGAATTGCTACAAACAAGATCACAATCAGGAGGAGGATGATGCCAATGAAGACCCACTTAAATCTGCGCCACACAATGAATTTCATTGTCTTGCATGGATTGGTGAACCAAAGGAAAGATGTATCTGGTCGGCTATATTTTGGAACAACAACAAAAAAAGTTGGTTACCTTAGCAAGGAACAAAGGATACCAAGTAACTAGCATATTTATTGCTAATGGGCTGTGTTCTCGATTTTGTGTAAGACAAAGATTGCCAACCTGGTAGCCGCTGAACAACTTGGACTTCAGTTCCCATCAACCCCTGCCAGCAATAGTCAGGGATCATGGGAGTTGTAGTCAGGCAATATCTGGAGGGTATCGCATTGGCTACCCCATTACAGTTGATCATGCTTAGAGCATCTCATACAAAGACAAAAGGCAGATGTTTTAAAATAAGACCAGTTTGAGCCAATTTGCTGTAAATTCACATTTCTATTGCCTTTATCTTTTTGTATGCAGGTTAGGAGTCTTCATGTGAGAGTCTTCAACCTATTCACTTCTATGGAGCTGAGCATGCTATTCCGAATATTGAGTTGGGGAAAGGAAACTGGGTTTCTCCCATCCAGCATTTTCCTAGCTGCATGGTGCCTTTGGAATTTTGCCAGCCCTGTAGTTGGGCCAACCTTGCTTATAAATCTTACACGGTAGTTTTCTGTCCCTCATCCTTTTCATTTTCTTGCAGTGTTTGCCTGGCCTTTACTTCTCTTGATGTCACTACCAGCTGTGCTCTGATGTCACACAGTTGTAATGGTTCCTCCATGACTTCCATTGCCTACTCTGCTCTGAGAAGGTTCAAACAATTCAAGAACTAGGGAGCCGAATCCCAGTATGAAATCTGAATGCCAAGTTTCATTCACAATTTTTTATTAATGAAATCATATTTCTATTACCTACATGTCTGCCTTGGGCTTTTACATGACTCCTTACTGGCAAATCAGTCAAGTGGGGTTTAAATGAAAACAGGCACATGATATTTGCTGCTTAGGTATAAAAGTTAAATTATCTGGAAACTTAGTAAAGCCTAGCATATAATGTCTCATATTTATAAAACTAAAGACCAGATAGTTCAGAATTTTGATTATGTGCTGCAGAGAGGGCCTATATTATCATGGATAGGTTCTCTAAAGCATCCAGTATATTGTTGATGCTAAATGTTTTAAAATAGTAGATTTGTTTAATTCATGTTACAGTCTGTTATTTCTTGAGAACACTGTGTTGGATCCTGACTTGGTCATACTTAGAATAAAATCATTTATTTCAATGGGTTTACATTAAGCCTGATTAAGGTCACACCCACACAATACATTTAAAGCACTCTTATATCACTTTTAACAGCCGTGGCTTCCTCCATGAGTTGTAGTTTGTTAAGAGTGCTGGAAATTGTAGTTCTGTGAGAGGTCTCCTAACTTTCAACAACATTAACAAACTGTAGCTCCCAGGATTCTTGGGGGAAGCCATGACTTTTAAAGTGGTATAAGCGTGCTTCAGATGTATGGCACAGATGTCTAGATTTGGCATAGCATTCATTCATTTCCCATCTCCACAACTTCCATCATCCACAGCCAGCATAGCCAATCAGGGATGCTGGGAATCATAGTCCAACAACATCTGGATACTCAAGGTTAAAGAATATTGAATTCAAATATAGCAAAGTATCTTACTTTGGTTGCTCTAATTTGGGGTTCATATTAGGTTCATCTCTGCCTTTACCAGCTGGCCGTTCATCAATGTCTTTTTCACCAAGGACTTCCAGAGTCATCTCAACTTTACCCTTCAAATAAATGAAAATACCATCAAGGATTTCACAATGAAAGTAAAACAGACCTCCAGTGTCAGGCATTACAGATGAAGAAGAGAAATTACACCGGATGGGCTTGGTTCTTAATGCTTCCCATTAAGTTTTAAGAAACAAAACTGGAAATTTGTGTGCATAGAATCCTTGGGTTTATATGCCACAAAACACTAATTATAATATATTTTCAAGCCATATAAAATGGGGGGGGGGCAGCATGCATGGAGATATAGATCACAGCTCTTGAATCAGAAAATATTATGAATGCATTAAAATCAATGGGAGATAAGCTGTTCATGTCAATTGGTCCTGGCTGCAATCACTGGATCTTCTTGTGCACATCTGGGGCAGGTTAATGGTAAGTTATTCCAGTCTCTTCCAACCTGGTGCCCTCCATATGTTTTTGACAATAGCTCTCATTAGCCCCAGCTCTGATGATGGACACAACATCTGCAGGTCACCAGTCTGAAGAAGGCTGATATTATGATATTATGATATTTTGCTCATGATATTTAAGGAAGGTGGAGAAGTGCTGGAGGGGAAGGGAGTTATAAGAGATTTGGAGGCAAAATGAAACCCTGGCAACTAATGATGTAATTATTTATGCATATTAACGGGGACGTACAGCCAAAACACGGGAGCCATCTTTTTCTGCATAGCATGGCCACCATCCTCTCATGGATTTCTGTTCAAAGAGTGAAGCAATCTTAGGGGTCTTGAGAGTGTTCGTTGGCTTGTATTCTGGAATCATGTCCAAAGAGCACTTTTCTGGAGACTTTGCTGGCACAATTGCATTGTGCAAATCAATTTCAACAAAACCTATAGGAAAAGACAGAAGGGTGGGTGGGTGGGAAATCTGGTCACACACTTCGTTTCTCTCCAAACGAAAACTTGACAAAAATCTCTCCCTTTGCAAAACTCCCCACCCAACCAACCCATATTATACTTCAAAGGGCATACCAAGATAGTCATCCAAGGAAAACTTATCATTGTCCCATATTTGAATAAGCAGCTTGGGTGGAATTCTGAATTCTGTATTGTCAAGGCTCCAAAAGTGTTCCTAAGGAGAACAAAACCAGTAGAAAGAAATTGTAATTTTCATGCCTGCAGCGGTGCCCCAACCTCCCTCCCACTGCCCCTAATTCCATCTCTCTGTCAGCAGCATTTCCACAAATAGGGAGTTGTGACTACAGGAAATAAGCGTGTGCCTAAAGCTGGGTTGGGCAACCTTTTGGCCCACCGGGGGACCCAATTCCCCAAACCACATCTACCTTTCAATCAGCTAATGTTTGGGCAGGTGATCTCAGATGATGAACAGAGTTAAATTCTGCATTGGCCACACTCACCGTTTCCTACAAGGAAGAGCACTATGCAGCCACAGCAGCATGCTCAACATCAGGTAATGAGCAAAGAGTAAAATCCTGCTCAGTGCTCATTTGCTGCTTAATATGTCCCTCCCCCCACATCTGCAGGCCAATTTTGATGAGTCAGACACCTGACATCATCATGACTGACAGCGAATGGCTCCACCCACCTGTCAAAGTTGGCCAGCAGAGGTGGAATGAGATAGAGATGTGGTCTGCTGGCCAAAAAGGATCACATTCAAAAGCAATTCATTAGAAGGTCCTCTGCTTGCCTAAGCTGGTGAAAACTTTTGATGCTGCACTCACAGCAGACAAGTAATTGGTTTCCTTGCATCTGAACTGTCAATATAGTTGCTTTTTTTAAAAAAAGAATCCTACCTGAAATATTCACACTATGAAACACTTTAATATTATGCAGGTTTGTAGTTCTGGAGCCAAAAAGGTGTGGGGTTTATTTTTTGTATCTTAGAACTCATTATCAGACATAGTGGAGAGAAAACCATATCTCAGGGATATGCAAAGCAAGGTTCATATTTGCATTTTAAAATATTCAGGTGGCAAGGAGTGATGAATGTGTGAATTTGGTAAAGGCCACAATCTGACCTACCTATGGGCCACTCCAGATATGACATTACAGACACCTGTAATAGTTCTTCCAATATTAAGGCTGATTTTTTATATATATGAAAAGCAGATGTGGGCTGCTGAAAGTTCCAGTGGAAGAACAGTAAGTGGGAAGGGGTTCATTTCCTTCCCAAAATCATGTTCTTACACTCTGCTACTTTTCCACCTTGTGTCTTTTCCTCTATGGATGGAAAAGCATCTGTTCAGGGGAACAGCAAATCTGAGAAGAAGAAAGAAACAAAGGAAGGGAAAGAACTTTCCTTCCATCCCAAACAGATCTACCAAAACATGTTGCTGTGGAGGCTGCAGTTTGCTGGGGGGTTTTTTTGTTTTGTTTTTTAAGATTCAGGAAAAATCTACACACAACTCAGTGTCCTGGTGCTAGACTTTTGGCTGTGAATGGCCAAGCTTAATTTTTATTATTAACATAATCAGAGAAGAATCACCTTTTTTGAAACTGTACAGAGCTGCTCAGCTGGAAAATACTCAAAAGGAAAAATAAATCTCCAGTTGAAGTTCCCTTCCCCGTCTAGGGACCTGTAATGCACATCTGTTTTCTGCTTATTTTCTTCATGGCCAGGCATCCATCTGAAAGTCAGAAACAAGGACATTTAGCTGTGCACAGTGAATAGGACTGATGGCTTTGCACAATGCAGCAACAACTTCACCGCAGCTTTGGAGCTGTAATGTTTACGTTGCAAAACACCAGAACTGAAACAGAGACCCTGGCACTCTACTGTCTGATTTCATCCCAAATAGCTCCACTAATCTCAGTGTAATGTGGCCAGTTCTGCCAGTTAGATATATTGCCAGTAATCGGTCCCAATGTCCCCATTAAACTTCCTACACCCAAGATAACAAAGAAGTCATTTGACAGGGCCAGCTCAAGACATTTTGATGCCTGAGGACAACATTCCAGCCTTTCATTAATTCCTTCTTCCATTAATTACATCACAGGCAGCTGCCTTGTACCAAGTCCATCTAGCCCAGCTCTGTATACTCTGACAGGCAATGACTCTTCATGCTTCCAGACACAGGTTTTTCCCTCCTTGAGCTGCTGGGGATTGAACCTGGAAACTTCTGCAGGCAAAGCTCAATGCAATGGTACTCTTAATGAGAACCAGACCTTTAAACTGATCTTACAGTTGTGTTCAGCATTAACAAGATCTGGGATGTGGGTCTCTTACCCTTTCACGTAGATATCACTCATCTCTTCCCCTGTGATGCTTTTTTCATCCAGGATGACATCCTTTGTGTTCCACACAATTACCCGCAGCTCATACCTGTAATACAGGATTTGTTCTTAGGTTTATATCCAGCAGATCAGAGGGAGCTGACATGGTTCATTCCTGATGCTTTGGACTACAGTTCCCATCATCACCAGCCAGCATGGCCAATGGTCAGGAATGGTTAAACTTGCATTTCATCGTTAAAGTCACAGTTATCCTTGTCATGTAATTTGTGTGTCAGCATTTAAAGAAACAACAAAATGAACTGGACTCCTTGGCAGGTTTTGAATAAACATTCACAAACATTTTATTGATAATATTTAGATAGATAAATTAAGGATTTGTACAGTTTTGTAACATGCAGAAAATAATATATGTTGGTAAACCAGAGAGAGGAGCTGAGGGAAGTCCGGGGAGGGGAGGGGAGGGTGGGTTATGTTTTGGGGAGGGGGGAGGGAAAAATAGGGGGGGTTAAGGATGATATGCTTTTTGATAATATGTTATGTCGAAATTACTAATAAAAAACATTTTAAAAAAAGGAATGGTTAAACTTGTAGTCCACAACATTTGGAGGGCACTTGGTTGCATATCCCTGTTGTGGAGTATAAAGAACACATTTGTATTCTAGTAGTGGAAAGGACTGGAACAGAATATGAAGTAAATCCACCACTGTGCTCATAATCATCATCGCAATTAAAGAGTCAACATGGAAGTTCCAAAAATGCATGCGGCCTACCTTAATCCTTATTTACTTACTTCTTAGCCTTGCGAGGAGTGATGTTGAAAGGAGGGCCGGGTGGACCCATGCTTTTGGGGAAAACATCCACCCACATCTGAAGCTTCCCCTGTATCAAGTAAGGAAGTCGTGTCAGGTCTTTTTTTATTTTTTAAAAAACCCTGTTATATGACATTATCAATATTCCAATTTGATATCATGGCCTGAATCCAAAGAACCATGCAACTTATTGCACATGCACAGTTAGGCCTTGGGCTTGATTTTGCTAAACCTCCACTCTTACACCTGCCTACCATGTCACATGGCGACACATGGTTGAAACACACAAGACCTTTCAAAAGTAATTTATGGCATGGCATTGCTGGGTTTCCTGTTGTTTCAAGGTGAAGATGTCAGAAATTTCACTTTAACACCCAAGCCCTTGCCACAGTCAATACAGCGCTTGAAGTGCTGTGAAAAATTACAGGTCTTTACCAAAACATCAAGAACAGAATACTGCAGTGACCTATGAAACAGCTTCTCATACCACTTCATATAATAACAAAACAAACAAACAAACAATGCTTAACATGCAGGGGGAAACCAGAAGCTCGCCCTGCCCCCAAATGACAAAATATGATAAAGATGAAAAATCCTCATCCAGCTCTAGTTGTGTGTGGTATTTTTGGGGGGTGGGTGGGTGGATTGCATACAGCTAGAGGTCCCAGTGGATACACAGTGCTTTTTTTCTAAAAAAATGTTTAGGGGTACTGTCATTTTCCTACTCATATTGAAATACTGCCCCTCAAGGAGGCCAAACTTAGATTTAGGGGTATGCGTCCCCCCAGAAAAAAACACTGTATCTACATCAGGTATGTGATGCCAAGCCAATCACCAGGGGACTTGGTGTTGTAACTGATGTAGAGATGAGCTCTTTGAAAGAAAAGTGGGATATAAATGCAGTAATAAATAAAATATAAATGTATAGTACTTGTGAGATGTTTGGCTGGAAGGTACTGAACAAAGTTCTTGTTTCTACATGCTCAGGCACCAAGCCCTGAGTTCTGAGAATGTAAAGGGCAAGCCGTTCTTCACCAGGCCCAAGGTGTTCATGCAGTTTTTTGTTGGCTTCTGAAGCAAAGAAAGAAAAATGTAAATGAGTAGGCATTCACAGCCAAATACTGAAATTAGCAAGTATCCACATTTGTATAAATATATACAATCATTCAATAGATTTATTGTGGACCAAGAACAGCCTGCTAGAGCTATGAGCACATGGGGTTTTCACTGCTAGCTATGGAAAGGCAAAATTCCACTCAGTCATGCATTGCATCTCTTTCACTTTCCTATATCGAACTATTGGAAAGCCCCAGTTCCGCATGCTGATCTGGTTTTCCACATCAAAACTACTGGCTACAATTGACAATGCAGTTTCAATTCTATATTCTTATAAATATAAATGCTCAAGGAAAACACAGTGGGAACAGCACAAACACAAATCAGCGAAACCCAATAACGAGGAGAAAACTCACCAAATTCATCCAAAGTGTATTCTCTTCCTCCATAACTAATCCTCCTCCCGTTTTCAGAAAGGACTGGGGGAGAATAGCCTTTAACCCTGGCTAAATTTTGCAAGAGTTGTGTTGGCTTCAGTTGGTCTCTCCATGTATTGATACCTGAGCTTTTTTAGGAAATAAGAAAAAAATTCAGGATAGTTAGATCTTGGATACAGGCACATCATTTCTTAGTAATGCTTTGCCATATTCCTCAATATGATGAACGAGTGGATGGAATTATGTTGAATTTAAAAGATGGGAATGCAACTCCACCATAGGGTGTTTTGCGAAACTAAAATATGCTAGGCTATTTTGGAGCCTATGAGAACTAGTTTAGTCTTCTTCTGAGCCCAAGTGATTCTCCCTCCATTGCCAATCACCTATTTCAAGCCTGGACAAACTGTGCTCAGTCAGCTTCAAATCATAGTTGATAAAGCTGGCTGTTTTCACTAAGAATAGTTAAGATTAACCACATTTTATGGTTCAGAGGATACACTAAACTGTGGCTAATCTAAAATGGAATTGGAGCTTCTAATTTATTTCTAGCCATGCTGATGGAAAAGAATGATGTATATGAGTCTGGGTAGAGGCTATGTTCATTCCTGAAACCATGGTTTAGTGTTATGTCTGAATGAAGCCAAACACACACACACTTCTAGGCTATCTTTTTGTTGCAATGAAAATGAAGTGCCCACATGAAGGACGCTTCCCCCTTGGTTTCTTAGACACACACTGAAGCTGTAAAATATTATTTGGCACTGCTCACAAGGGCTTCCCATTTCCTGCAACGAAAGCAGCAGTCTTAGATATGAATCCTTTTTACTTATGAAGCTGCCTCATTGAAAAGCTCACATGTGCAGGAGCTTCAGGGGCACATTGGCATATATATAGGATTCTGAACTGAGGTTCAGTGTAGACAATGCTTTAATCAGGAAAGCCATAGCATATCCTATCACAGTCTGTGAAAATTCAGTAAATATGAGGCGTTCAGTCCAGCCAAGATAACTGCTTCTAAGGAATGTCGTTTTCGCAGGGAGGCATTTCATCATGGCCTTAGGTTTTCCATGTTTTTAATAGCTATAGGAGTGAGCAACTTACACACAGTACTGCTGTGGTATTCCACACTGAGATCCAAAGCGGGAGAGAAATCTGTTTTCCAAATCAATGATGGTTTCACCAACTTTTTCATCTCGAGTCAGCATATCGTAGTCATAAACAGAAATTTTCAGATCCTTATCTTGAGGCAAGAAGCAACTCAGTTCGTACATTCTAAACACAGGAATATTTGGCATGTTTGAAATTCAGAAAACTAACCACCCTCAAAACATTAGCAACACTCACAACAAATACGATCAGCATTGTTCATAAACCAGTAAGCCACTGAAATTGGAATTACTAGTTAAACTCCCTGCATGGGTCACTATGGGCCTGTGGACTGATAAAGATAATTGGCTGATTAAAAAAACAACAACAGCAAATGAGTACTAGAAAAATTCTTATTTCTAAATTATAAATACATCTTAATTCATCACATTCTGAGGAAATTAGCATATTATTAGCATAAGGATTAAACTCTCTGCCTTCTTCCAAAATCCCCCACTCCTTTTAAAAAATTGTATACAATTCCAGGTTATTAACTGGAATATTAGTACTATCAGTAGAATAGTATATAAAAAGTAAAGGTAAAGGTACCCCTGCCCGTACGGGCCAGTCTTGACAGACTTTAGGGTTGTGCGCCCATCTCACTCAAGAGGCCGGGGGCCAGCGCTGTCCGGAGACACTTCCGGGTCACGTGGCCAGCGTGACATCGCTGCTCTGGTGAGCCAGAGCCGCACACGGAAACGCCGTTTACCTTCCCGCTAATAAGCGGTCCCTATTTATCTACTTGCACCCGGGAGTGCTTTCGAACTGCTAGGTTGGCAGGCGCTGGGACCGAGCAATGGGAGCGCACCCCGCCGCGGGGATTCGAACCGCCGACCTTTCAATTGGCAAGTCCTAGGCGCTGAGGCTTTTACCCACAGCGCCACCCGCGTCCCCAGAATAGTATATAAGCATTTTTAAATGCGAGAATTTTCTTCTTCTGTAAATTGAAGTGAGTGTTGTAGTCCATCCCTCATTGTGTTCTAATCCAATTCAGGATCCTCTCATAACAGAAAACCAGAAGAACAGCATGTCACACTCTTTCCCCATTCCCCTGACTTTTTTTTCATAAGTAAGAGTAAGGTGAAATAATGATTTCTTGAAACAAAATTAAGGCTATAACAAGGCATAATTGTTCTTTAATCTATGAGAGGATTAGAGCCATTCTAATCACACAGGAGGAGGAAGTCTTGAAAGTTACCTGCCAAAAATTGGATTGATAGTGTTGGGAATATAATGATCTCTGTCTTCCACCACTTTTTTGCCCAAGGTGATTTTAATATAAGGATCACACTGTTTGGAAACAAGGGTATTGTTAATTCATGTGCACTCTAGGATTGATAATTAATACATGCCACATTTTCTACGAAGGTCCATGTCTATATATGGAGCTCCTACACAAGGAAATTTCCCAAGGAAATTTGGCAGACGGAACAGCTCTGGGAATGCGGCCTTTTGTGCAGATAGAGCTGGCCCTTTCACCTAAGAGGCTGGAGAACCACTCCAGCTCTTCCCAGCAAGGAGCACCATTTATGCCTTGGTGCACTGGCCCCTGCAAGTAATTGCTATGTTAGTCATTGCAATCCTTATCTCATCTATTGCTTCGACACCACTGTGAGGCAGGTAACAGATGCTGCCTTTTAAGAGATATAGATGGGGAAAGTGACTTGCTTAGGAGCACCTGGGGGAGTCCACGTCCACCTGAAAATTTCAGCCAGATTCTCGATTCCAAGTTTGGCATTCTCAGTCATGGCATTATTTTATAAAACATTTAAGTATTCATAGCTCTGTACAGTCCTACCTTGGATCCCAAATGCCTTGTGAGTCGAATGTTTTGGCTCCCGAATGCCGCAAACCCAGAAGTGAGTGTTCTGGTTTGCGAACGTTCTTCAGAACCTGAATGTCTGACATGGCTTCTGTGGCTTCTGATTGGCTTCAGAAGCTTTCTGCAGCCAATCAGAAGCTGTGCCTTGGTTTCCAGCCCAGTATACCTGAAGGAGTGTCTCCACCCCCATCGTTCTGCCCGGACACTGAGGTCCAGCGCCGAGGGCCTTCTGGTGGTTCCCTCACCGTGAGAAGCAAAGCTACAGGGAACCAGGCAGAGGGCCTTCTCGGTAGTGGCGCCCGTCTTGTGGAATGCCCTCCCATCAGATGTCAAAGTGATAAACAACTACCTGACATTTAGAAGACATCTGAAGGCAGCCCTGTTTAGAGAAGTTTTTAATGTGTGACATTTTTATGTATTTTTAATCTTTTTTGGAAGCCACCCAGAGTGGCTGGGGAAACCCAGCCAGATGGGTGGAGTACAAATAATAAATTATTATTGTTATTATTGTTATTATTATTCTGAACATTTTTGGAAGTGGAATGAACTTCCGGAACGGATTCCGTTTGACATCCGAGGTACCACTGTATATATCTGCCTATTTCTTCCTGCTAAATTTTTGCAAAATTATTATTACTATTAATAATAATATTACCCGAATCCTGGTCTAAACCAGAATCCTGGTCCAAAGCTGTACTACAACTTGCAGACCAGGGATGTCTAACTGGTCAATCACGAGGTTCCGGTGTTGATTATGGGCTCCTTTGTGGCGGCATAAGGTCATCCGGCCCCTCCCCCTCCTCCATTCGCGCATGATCATTAGAACAGAAGACAGAGTTTTCGCTGCGAGGCAGATTGTTCCCTTGGTGAGCGACATTTTCCTCTCTGAAATGGGACATTCCTCCCTAAAAAAAGCTCAACACCTCAACACCTCAGAGGTAGATCACTGCTAGTTTTTTATTCTGTGAGTAGATTGCAGTCTCTTGGGAGTTGGATGTCCCTTTTGTAGACAATAGTGGTCTAATCTTAACGCTCATCTGGAAATGTTAACTCACCATTCCATTGTTATCCTTAGGCTGGAGTTCTAAGCCCCGGACTACATAAATCCGAATGATACACTCTTGAGGCCCACTGTCTGGAAGTTCACGGAACTGCCGAGGAGGAGGTGGTACATTAGGGTCATCTGGTAATGCATAGATCCTAAAAGAGCCCTATGAAGTTAAACAAAAATGAAAAGGTAAGTCCAAACCAAAACAAGCCTTTTTTACTTGGTTATTACATATCTGTTCTGTCTTAGGAATGGAGTACTACGCAGAACAGTACTACGCAGAACAGTACCATACTTAAGCTTGGTTTTCTGCCTAATAATGTAATGTAAGGTGTGCGTGTTTTACCTTAAATTCTCCCACAACACTAGGGTCATCATTTTCTTCAGATCTGCCCCGATGCAGCTTGAAAGTATCACAAAAATCTGTTAAACCCCTAAAATCGGGTACATTCTCCAGTTCGCTCTTGTACACCTTGAAACAAAAGTTAGGTAAAGTTACAAAAAAAAAAAAGCATTAGAAACAAACAAGTGGCAAGCTTCAATAAATGCACAACTTTGCACAACATCCCTAAGTTTTAAAGAAGGTGACTGTGTGAGTGTATATATAATTCATGGTGCATGTGAAAGAACTTGCCTGGGATAATAATACTGTAAGCAGCAATCTGTTATTTAGTGGCGTGATCTTGTCATTTTCCCATAGCACTCATGCAAAATGTGCAGTGATCATGCAAGAGAATATGCCTCTCTCAAGGTAACTTTGGAGTTTCCCCCCTGGGACCTATTTCACAGCCCCTTGTACAAAAATAAAAAAGCAAGCTGCCTCAAGCCTTTAAAAATTGAGGCTGGCAAGTTCAACCAAAAACAGTACATTGAACTAAATCTGCTTATTTTTAAAGTTGGCGACATCTTTAATCAACAACAACAGCAACAACAATGCACTCAAAACAAATACCTTTAGTGTATCGTATCCCTTTGCAATATATTGTCCACATTTCTCAGTATCTCCTATTGAAGCATAAAACTTGCTCCACCAGTCGACAATTTCTTCCTCCTATATAAAAATGGGAGATTATAGGTGGAAGTAGCAACAAACTGAAATTCTAGGATGATTCTAGCCATCATGGATGGGGACCCTGTGGCCCTCCGAATGTTGCTGAAATACAACTTTCATCAGCCCTATCTGCTGATTTATGAGTCCAGCAATACCTGGAGGGTCCCCACAGGCTTCCCACCTCAGGATCTAGCCCTTAGGTGTATAAGCTAGGCAGCACACATGTATAGCAGGGGCCAAGCCTTAACCAGTCACAGCAAGCAGGGGAAGGGGCACCTTAAGCTGGACATGTGTTCTGTGGACCTCACCAGAAGAAGAGTTTGGATTTGATATCCCACTTTATCACTATCCGAAGGAGTCTCAAAGCGGCTAACATTCTCCTTTCCCTTCCTCCCGCACAACAAACACTCTGTGAGGTGAGTGGGGCTGAGAGACTTCAGAGAAGTGTGACTAGCTTTGTTGGAAGCCGCCCAGAGTGGCTGGGGAAACCCAGCCAGATGGGCGGGGTACAAATAATAAATTATTATTATTATTATAGCTCAAGGTCACCCAGCAGCTGCATGTGGAGGAGCGGGGACGCAAACCCGGTTCCCCAGATTACGAATCTACTGCTCTTAACCACTACACCACACTGGCTCTCAGACATTCTGATTAAAAGACCCAAAGTCTATGATGTGTCCAAGAGAGATTCGTAGATCATACAGTGCCTGTAGCAAAAAGTTGCAAGGCAGAGAATGGCTCTAGAACTAACAGAGCCTCAAAGCCTCTGGAATGTTACCAGATCACATCAGATATGACAGAAAACTCTCTTCCATGAGATGCCTTTTCCTGGCATAGGACCTCTTCCCCCACAATCCCAGCAAGGGCTCTTCAGAGTAGGCACACTAAACTGGCAGACTTGACTCTGGGTGACCTGAGGGGCACAGAGAGGCCTCCAGTGGTTAAGATTCACATTGGCACATCTATGGCAAGGTGTCGGGAGCTCCGCACATTTGCAGTTCCCTGACCCTAAATTTGGGTGCTGGTGACACACAAACTGCTTTCCATGCAACTTGTACAGGGAGTGCACTGTGAATAAAAGGCAGAATATGTAAGAAGCTAAAGATTTAGTCTGAAATACAGAGCAGAAAACAGAAGTGACAAAGGTGCAGCTGGCCAATTGCTATTACTTTTATCTC
Source organism: Podarcis tiliguerta (assembly GCF_965153285.1). Classification (NCBI taxonomy): domain Eukaryota; kingdom Metazoa; phylum Chordata; class Lepidosauria; order Squamata; family Lacertidae; genus Podarcis; species Podarcis tiliguerta. The sequence goes on from NC_139538.1 coordinate 61,795,915, forward strand.
TTCATTTCAACAGAGCTTCAGTGGTTCTCTTGTGGATATCTCATCAAAATAAATACAACGAGGAATGTGGAAGTTTTCTTCCAATAGGTCCTCCTTTCAGAGCTGTTTTTTCAGAGGAAATGAGTGGGCAAAACTTCATGTACGGTAGCTGCACCCCTTTATAAAAACAGTTGTACCTTGGAAGTCAAACAGAATCCATAATAATAACAGAAGCTCCTGCAGCCAATCGGAAGTTGCAGAAGCCCTGTTGGACGTTCGGCTTCCAAAAGAATGTTCGAAAACTGGTACAGTCACTTCCGGGTTTCGATCATTTGGGAGCAAAAACATTCGAGAACTGGGCTGCTCGAAAAACAAGGTACGACCGTATTCTTCCTTCAAGAAACTTAAACTCATGCAGCCGCCACTGACCAGGTTGAGGCTGGTTAACTTTAACAATGTAAAGTTATTGTGTGCTGTATTACCACATATTTTAGAACATGGTGAGACTTCTTAATAAGTACAAAGGGAATAGTTTACATAACCAAAATCAGGATAGATTTCATTACCTTTTCTGTGAGCTGTTCAGGAGGACACATCCAAAGGGATGGGGAAAGAAAAACCAAAGCAGAATAGTTAAAATTCAACCAATATTTCCCCCCGGTTCTATACACTGAATAAAATAAATTGTGGGTGTTTAATGAATATATTAAATGTGCAGGCAATATATTTGTGTGTGTGTGTGTCTCTGCATATTGACTAAGTATTTATTAGGGTAGTTTGTCCATTTCATAACCAACAGACCTGTAAATCCAACAATTTGATACTCCAGAAAATTAATACAGCAATTTGATACAGTTGGAAAATAAAGCATCTAATGGAACTACCACAAGGGCTCAACCTGATTATCAGCCTGACAGTTCCAGGATTCATTCATTTGTTCAGAATCTTCCAAGTAATTAAAACTGCACTGGTGATCTGTTACTGTTAAAAGGTGACTAGGATGTGTTATATAAGAATTCCATTTTATTTTCAGTTTTATGAAGATTGCGGTCATACGCCATGTGATTCCAAATCCATGCTTTAGATAGGCTTACATTATTTTGAATTATTTTTGAATTTTGAATTGCATTGTTTTATCACAGTGTTCCTTTGGGAGGGTAGACAAGAGAGAAAGTTAATAAATAAATAAATAAATAAATAAAATAAATATCTAAGCACTTTACAGAACCACCTTATTCATGTCTGTTGAAAAGTAAGTTCCAGTGAGTTTGATAGGACTTATTTTGGGGTTGCAACCTTAATCTCTGTTTTATTTTATTAGTTTACCATGATGTGAAAGCCAGTCTTTGTGCAATAAATACTTTCCACACAACATTGTGCCCTCAGCACCTGGTAAAGCTCTGACCATTTGGCTATTGAAAGTTGTAGTTCCATGAATTATTCTATATTGGCGGGGGGGGGGGGGAGAGAAACTGTTTTTTTCTGGAGTAGAAAACTTGTCATCTCCAAATGTTGTTGGATTCCAACTTCCATCAGCCCAAGCCAGCATGGCCAATGATGAGAGACGATGGGAGTTTAGGTTCAGCAACATCTAGAGGGTCCCAGATTCCCCAGCCCTCCTTTAGAGCTCGAAACAGAGAGAAAGTACTGTGAAAATTATTATTTCGATTGGCATTCGAATGAAAGAGAGAGAAAACACACGCAAAATGAGCCATTATTTTCTTGCTGCACAGCTACCACCACCACTTCTGCCCTGATATTTTGAAAATATAAACTTGATGATTCTGTGTAAGCCTGTAAAACAAATTCCCACAACAAACTACAATTATAACCTCTAGCTGTGAATGCCACTGATTATAGTATAGCCCATGAACACTCATTGTGTCCCCAAAACCAATAAGTTTGAGATTTTGGAGAAAACATCCACGTAAAGATCAGAATCATCTACTGCAGGGGTCGGCAAGCTTACCGGACAATGGGCCAGTCCATGCTCCATCCGTCGGAGGAGCGCCTGTGTGTGTGCGCACACGCTATTTCTGGCACACATCCAGGTCGGAGGAGCGCCTGTGCTCATGCACACAGGCACCATCAACTCGGAAGTTGGTCCCCGCGCTGCGCTGTGCCATGCCAGGTGGGCGGTAGGGGCAGCAGGGGTCGCTATGGGTCAGATAGAGGAGCCCCATGGGCTGCTACCAGCCTATGGGCCTTAGGTTGCTGACCCCTGATCTACTGCATGTGAAGATAAGAATTTTCCTTCAATATCCAACTTAACTTTTACAAAATATTTTTATTATGTTTTATTTGTATACGATTCCATCTTATCGTCAACATCCAAATCCGCACCCTATGTGAATTGCTCATGTGAATGCAAGCTTTCCAGTTCCAAATGGAAATGCTGGTCCGCAAATGTCCAAATGTGAATGGAAATTTATTTTCTAAGTAATCATTCTGTTTTAAAACCTGAAACTTGGTTTTCTCCAAAACCTCCCTGCAAAAGATTCAAAGGAGGAATGAAAGTTCTGTGAACCAAAGCACCTAAGGCCCCAGGTGAATAGTGCGCATGCGTTTTATTCATACATACATGCACTGTTGTTGGAGAAGCCATTTTGCTGAGTGCTGTTGACATACCGCTTAAACACTAGAAATTGGAATGTAGTTTAGGAAAGTTCTACATCTGTTATTCTAGTCTGTTAACGGCATACTCTTTTTTAATGTTTGCTTCCCCAAGAAGCCTTTATTTTGTCTTACCTTTAAAATATCTCAAATAATTGAAGTCCATATTTTATTGATATATTTATTTTATTTATTTATTTATTTTTAAAAGTTTGCTAGGTTGATCTCTTCAGAACCTGAGAATACCACTTCTTCCTTTTCATTCAAAAGTGTAATCCTACAACCTCTAGGTAAAATGTGAAGTTATCAAGTAAAATATTACAAGCCACAGGCAGTATACAACCCTACAGTCCTTCCTTTCTCCAATCTTTCTTGATAGTGGTTAGGGAATGGTGTCCTCTAATTATTACAGTCGAACAGGAAGACTTACTGATACAACGAACATATGTTATTATCTGCAAGGACATGGACCTCTGTGGTTTACTTTATCATCACTCAGTGTGTTTACAATAACACAATGTTTGCTCATCTAATTGGCTCTCTCATATGGTACAATTAAAGGGCAGCTATACTACATCAAAGACTAAATGAAATGGCAGTCAACGAGGGAGAAGGGGCTTCTCAAAGCAAGACAAACACGGTTTTAAACAACCTGCAATTACACAGAAACAGATAAATCACAATTTTAAAGCTTTTGTATTAAATGATGAACTTCAAATATGTTCATCATGTGTTAGCACGCAAGCTAAAAAATGCATTAAGCATTAGCATTTGGACTCATATTTGCCTTTGATGAACAATCTTGCATATTAGTTAACTGGCAATACTCAGTTTACAGTAAATAATATAGGAGTACGTATTGATGTTCAAAATTACTTTGAACTTGCTAAATGCAAATGTGCACTACATGCATCTAAGTTGAGCCATTCATCTTGCCATGTAATTGAGGAAATAACAGGTAGGCCATGCAACTGACAGGTGTTTTGTTTAACAGCACCTGCATGAAAATGCTATTTGGGCTCCCTAAATTCAACCAAATCTAATTAATAGTTTGGATTTTGAACCTCAAGGATTGCCAGTGAACAGGATAAGAGTTCAAACATTATTCATCAATTTATTCACTGAATAATTTAGAACAGCAAATATGTTCTAAAGCTGCTGGCAAACAATTCACAACCAGCATGAACATATACAAGTAAGAGATTTCCATTTACACAGATAAATAAAATAGTAAGATTGGAGAAATAACAAAGTATACTTCTACATATACTTCTACATTGTATTCCCAGAGCTCCCTCCAACTTTTACAGACCCTTTGCCTGGTTAGGTTTGTGTCTGCTGAAGTTGTAGGCTAAAAAGCCAATGAACTGACCACAAAAATGGAAAGAACTGAACCTGCAAATTAAGGCGATTACCTGCGCTGCTAGTAAAGGTTGCGTGTCTTCTACTTCAATGATCACATCCCGCCGAGGTGCAGCTGACAGAAGAGTAACTGCAAATCAAACATTCCATGATGATAAGCAACTCATGGGGGGGGGGGGGAATCACACCTGTAAACTTTTTTTTTAGTCATGATTCTAGCCTTTATTTTTTCCAATTCCTCCTGCTATCTCTCTTTGTCTAGAAAAGTCTAGAGCCTGCACCAAATTGTCAGCTGCCTAGAGCTCAAACAAACATGTACACACAAAAATATTCTTGAATATATTGTACTTTTGTGTGGATTTTATTGTACACCACTTTGGGAGAAAATCTTGCCTAAAAAGCAGGGTAGTAAGTCAGGCTTTATGTTGGGGGTGGGGGTGGGGGGCAGAACCAAGTTATCTGTAACACAATTGGTCAGTTAGTTAAGTATTTTTATTTCTATTCCTTGATTAAAGGGGCAGTTGCTATGCCCATGTAGCCAACAAGGTCATTCCATTTGTACAATGGAATCCCCGCCCCAAAAAAATCTGTTCTGAGAGGGGGAGAAGTTCTACTGCCCTACTGTGACAACTTTATTGGATACCACCCACAATAAAGATAGATGGGTAACTGTTAGTCATACGTAGGTCTTACTGAAATTAATGTAAAAAAACAGTAATGACTAACTTCAGCCCTGTTGATTTCAATGGGAATGTAACTAGCTTAGTTTTGAGCCAACCCGTTTGCTTTCCACCAGGGCGCTGAAAACTATTAACTCCATAACTCAGTGTGCAGAACAATTAAAAAGGTGGGACTGGGTCCCACCAAGAGTGACATTACAAAATCATTCGCTAATATTCTTGCTGCTTTCTCAACTTTCTGTCATTATGTGTGAATACCAGGGATGAACTTATCAGTTTTCGTTTCAAGACTGTGACAGTTCTGCATCTGTTCATTCATAAGTATATCCTGTCCTGTTTCCACATTAATCTACTTTTTTAAAAAAAAACCCCACACAATAACTTGTTTAAATACATATTTTCTCTCAAAACATGTATTCCCTCAAAGTACCCATTTCTAAATGCATCTCCCAACATGCAGAGAACTGCACCACAGCATCTGAAGAAGTATAAAAACCAAAGGAAAACTGCATTCAGGTCTCTACACTGGTCCAGAAGATATTGGTACAGTCAATTTGTATCAAAATTCATGAATAATGTTTTCCTCAATTATCCCTAGTGAATACTGGTTCTTTAAAAGCGATACTGCCAGGCGTGCTGAGTCAGTCTAACATCCATGGAAAAAGTTGCCTCTACAACATTCATAAACGAATGGGAGCTACAGAAAAGTCGGCGTACATTTACTTCAAGAAATTGCACGTTTGCTATGTTTCCTGCAAATTGTGTTGATTGTTAACAGACCTACATCCGATAAGACAAATGTCATTATTATGGGAGCTGTACCTTTCATCTGTGGTGCAATGTCGGCTTTCGTCGCATAAGGATCACAGCGAAAACGCTCCAGTGTCCCAATGGTACATTGTCCCACGATAGGTTTACGGCCAAATTGCCTGTGGTCTATCACTTTAATAACTAGTGATGGCGTGTACAATTCCTCTTTGGGCAGCGACTAGTTCAAAACAAAAAAACAGAACACAGTTCCTTAACTTAAAACAAATACACACCTCACAGGATTCCTTTGCTTTCGAATGAGCTGTACAACCTGCCCTGATTCTGGCAACTCTTAAATGTATGTAGGTCTGTACCAAAGCGGAATGTGGGTGGGCCAACTTTAAGAACAAAAGGGATGCCTGGAGGGGGATGCTAAGCTTCCTCACACCCAAAACTTATTTCCATTCAAACTCTACCCCTGAGTGCTTCCCTTTCAGTTGGGCTCCAGGACTGGATAATGGAATAGTTCCATTTTTTTTTTTTACTTGAAGGCACCCACAAGAGAGAGCTTTATACACCTGTAGTATAACCTTGAATCTAGCTTGGGAGCAACTAACAGCCAGTTTGTGAGTTGTAATCAAGAACGGATGGGAAATCCACTGGGCAAAAAGTGAAGCATTCTTGCAGTAGGCATGAATGCACATGCACGGGCATGCAAGTGCTATCTGTGCTACGTGTGTTTCCCACCCTCTTACACAGCCCTTCCCTGGATGGGCATGCAAATATACATCCACATCTAACGTCAGTGCCACTGAGCATGGCCATCCATGTGCAACAACGGCTTTACACAGTGCTTTGCTGCACACAGGACTCTCTAGAAATATTTAAATTACCTCAAAGGTAATTTCCAGGGTGGGTTCATTTACTCAATCAGAGCAGCCCCCCTTCATGAGGTTGGGTGATGCGTTAGCCTCAGGCGGCACTCCCAAAGAGGTGTCACATGGTTCTGCCACCCAGCTTTGCCACTGGTTTCCCTGGCCTCTAGGGACGGAGGGGGACTGGCAGCAAAGCCTGAGTCAGTAAGAGGGGATGTGTTTCACCACCCAGCTTTGCTGGCGGGGGGGGGTGGGGGGAGATCTTCCCCGCTTGGTGGTGTGGTGGGGTTTTGCACTAGCTTATCCTGAAGGAACGGATTCAAAGGCTCACTGGCAGGCAGGAGGGGGGACCCAGAAAGACTCTCCCCCCTATCCATCCACCAGGGAAGACTCCTTATGGAATTATGTCAAAGAGAACAACAACTACCAGATTTTTAAAAGACATCTGAAGGCAGCCCAGTTTAGGGAAGCTTTTAATGTTTGATGCATTACTGTATTTTAATATTTTGTTGGAAGCCGCCCAGAGTGGCTGGGGAGGCCCAGCCAGATGGGTGGGGTATAAATATATTGTTGTTGTTGTTGTTATTTATTTATTTAATTTATTTTTATTTGCACTCCCATCGTGGGGATGACAGCAGGCTGCTTAGCCTCAGGTGCCAAAACGCCTCAGGCCACCTGATATCCACTGCTATTGCTCTAATATGAGCATACTAATTCAAATTTTCCCCTTTACCAGCACCACAAGTGTGCTACAGATCTCCAATAAAGAATTCAGCACCATACCACTGTCATGCAGAGAACAGATCCAGGAAAATTTGGTGTCTTCTTCAGGTTTTTAATCACAACAGATTCTATCATTTCACCTCCACACTCTATAATGAGACTAGGGGAAGTAACAGAAGCCATTTGGTAGCTTTTCATGTTGCGCAGTCCCCAGGCAAGGATCTGTTTCAAACAAAAAACAAAGCAAACACCATCAACGTTGCTAAAGGAAAACATGCTCTGTTGCCTGGGTCTCCAACCTTATCAGACCTGGGAGCACACTTAGAAACCCAAGAAGCAGTCATGAGACCACCTCAAAACAGTTCAATGATTAAATCTCCATTTTTTGCCACTCATGTAAACCACAAGTTACAGATTTATATCACTGGGAATGTTCTCAGCTGCATGCACTTACACAGAGCTTGGTGCATACAGTGCTTAAACAAGCCATACTTTATGGCATATTGTCACATCTGCTTGTGACCACCATATAGAACTCACACCTGCCCAATGTAAGGAAATGGGGGGCAGAACTCATCCCCTCCCATTTGTATAATGAACAGTGTGCTGGGGCTGGGTTCAAGGAAGTAGAGAACCCACAATGGTAAGACTACATTGTTTATTAATTCAAATACATTGTATAAATGTCAGCATTTATGCAACACTTTTTGTAAGCACTCAGTGTCCATCACTCATGGGATTGCATTGCAGCCCTGTAAGATAAGCTGGTACTGTCACACCAACATCACATATGCAGGGCTGAGAGACATTTGCTAACTGAAGGCTAAGTTCATGACTTTGATTACATTTGGACAAGGAACTTCCCAACTCATTTCTCAAGCATTCCATTGGCTACACATCTGGTGACAGTTTACCATGAACAGACCTTTATCTGTTGCCATCAACCTGGGATAGAAGCTTGCACAAATAAAGCCTAGTCCCCAAAAACATTCTGAACACTTTAATGCTTCTTGATCCAAAACAGCACCTGTTGTTTCCACACAGCCTTATGAATATCTCAGGTTTTGCCACGGCTAGCACCTGGCCTTATACATGCAGGTATCTATGAATTATAGTGAATCTTATTAAGCGCATGGCCCTGTGCATCATTGTCTATTTTCAAGTAACAACAACAATACCTCAATAACAGTCCGTTGAACCACGGGTCTGATTCCTTGTGGCACCATATAAAGGTTTGATGCTTTTTTTGAAGGAAGAATTGGAAGGTTGGTTCCACCCTGCTCAAAGATACAAAGAAAAAGGTTTCTTAATGCATATAAAGCCTAAGTCATACAGAGCAATCATCTCGTCAAGGTGGCTTTAAGTCTGAAATCAATATATTTGTTTTCTGTTACCTTTTCACTCAGCAAAAGCTCAGCTGCTAAAAGCACATCTCCGCAAGCCTTGCCCCCATTTATAACTGGATACCAGAGAAGTTTCGGACTGATGTCAATATCTGGGTTGAGCTTGACCATAGGACAGCAAGAGGTTCTTCCAAGGAACTCATCTTTGCCCTGCAAAAATGGACGAATCCAAAATGGTGAATTTGTAACCATCTGCTGTTATTATATAATCAAGAGGAAATCTGAATATAAGCTGATATGATACCTACCACTTGGTCACTGTCAAAGAGTTCAACAACCACATGAGGAGGGTTTTGTTCTACCGTGTAGGGATCTCCATAGATTTCAATTTCATCAAATATGACAGTTTGATCCCATGTTGGGTTCAATGTTGACCTGATGGTTTCGGTTGTTTTGCTTCGGTGAAGGAATGAAACATGAGCATACGGATCTAACAAACCACAGGAGAACAGATATGGGTATACTGATCCATTTTAAAAGACTGACTTTTACATTCCCATTCTCTCTTTCTTCTATAATTGGCAAACAAAAGTTGATCTGACAAGCTGGGTGTCTGCCAACCCCTGCTGTAGATATGATACACTTAGACAATCCAATATAAATTACTCTTGTGCATGGTAACCATTCTTTAATACCTTTGTATCTAAGGTACAACACCTATGGACACATGAACAAGAGAGTCATTCCACCTGCAACTTAAACAGTACATCCCACAAACTGAACACACAGATCTGACATGAGTCTAAAACGTAGTTATTTATGGCCTTATTATGAAGCAGAGGTGAATGATTAAAGAGCTCTAGGCCTCCTGTTAGAAAGACTTTTAAACCATCAGGGCCTCTGAAGAAGGTACCTGATTATGGGTATTAGCATTTCCTGTACAAATTGTCATTACCCAGTGCCCAGAGCAATGTAAAATGTTAGATGGAGGCTATCCTCACTGACCTCTTAACAAGGGATCTAATTTCATTTAACTTTTTTTGGTCGTTAATAAGAAAAGGTGTTAAATACATTCTTTGAAGAGACAGGTTTTCAGAGGGTTAAGGGAGAAAAAATGAGATTGGGGAGTGGACATGAAAAAAAAAATCAAGAGAAACTCCCAAAGCCTTGAACATTTCAATCTAACTGCTGCAGAAAAAAAAAGAATGGACTTGCTTTGGCAGACAAATGTGTCCTTTGGATTTAATAGATCCCCACCTCAGCCTAAGTACCTGAAAAGCTGTCTTTATCCAAAGCTATTAGATTTCTTGCTTGATAGATATAACATCGAAGGTGGTAACTGTAGACTCCTTAAAAAGAAAAAGAAAAAGAAGCTAAATCAGAAGGCTGTAAATGAAATAGCAACTTCACCTTTACAGCTCTAAACATCAGCATCTCTGCTTCTTCCCATCACTTGACTCTTGGTGTGCTTTCCATGGCTATTCCCCCACCCCACCCTGCCTGATTTTAGTGGTCCCCAAACTTCATTCAAGTGGTTGAAGATGAGAGATAACATATCCAATGCATTAAAACATTGATTTTTAATTGCGTTTTTTATTATTTCTTTAATTTCCTATATACTGCATTGTTTTTCATTTGTTCACTGGAATCTGAATAGTAATGCAATGAAATACAACATATAAGAAATTAAGGAAGCAGTAAAATTAAAAATCATCCAGCACCTAGGACAGCACATTACAATTGCTACAACACAGAGAAAAATCATGAAGTGGTTTGCCAAGACCCTCAGCAATTTTCAAGTGGTCCAGAGGGAAAAGGTGTCTGAGAATCACTGGCTTAGCCTATTGTGCAACCAAAATCATGGTTAAGGTATCTTCTTCTTCACCACATTTTGTAGCCAAGGTTTGTTCAGGTTTGTTACAGGTTGTGGTTAAGGACGAGAGATCCATGGAGAGGCAAAAATAGTTATTAATATTTTGATCACACAGAGAAAGCTGTATCAGATGACGAAAAGGGTAAGGCCTTTAGAAAACTAGTCATGCAGCCACAACAAAAAAATCTTGCAGCGCCTTAAAGAAATATACAGTCTCAAATAAGGAATTTCACATGAACTTACTGTCAAAGTTGCAAGAGATTATAGGAGTGCTTGCACCGAATATGCGTGTTGCTGCTGCCTCTTTGGTCTTCTCAGAAGATTTTTCTCCCTCATCAATGCTTGTATCTGCTCCCTAAGATTATATGCATATTATTATTGTTTCTCATTTATAAAACTTGAACGAAAAGCTCAGTTATTGATTCAGATATTCCCGGAAGGAGATGCAGTTGCTGTTTTAAAAAGTACACTAATATTTATTCACTATTGTTGGTTCAAAAGAGTAATGTCAGGACCCTAAACCAGTCACACCCAGAACACTTCAAAGAAAGGGAGAGTCTGAAATTCACTTCTACAGGCAATTGATTATCATAGATAGTAAAAATAAGCAGTTTCTATTCTTTGATCCCTTCCACCACTCCTGGGTCAATGCTGTTAGACAAAGGTTCATCAAAAGACTGCATGAAGAGATGAAAAGTTAAGCCTCATGTTTAACTCCACATATAGTTTGGGAGGAAGAAGACTGAGAGAAGACAGCTTGGGATGATCGTAAGTATTTGTACTTTAAAAAGTAAAAAAAAAAACCAGGATTCTGGAGGCCCTGCTTTATGCTGAACTTTCTATATTGCTATTACAAGCTCCTGGATGAAAGCTTTAGTTGATTTAATTGCCTTCACATAATCCAGCATTTTACCAGGACACGGGTGGCGCTGTGGGTGGCGCAAGTGGCGCCTAGGACTTGCCGATCAGAAGGTCGGCGGTTCGAATCCCCACGACGGGGTGAGCTCCCGTTGCTCTGTCCCTGGCTCCTGCCAACCTAGCAGTTCGAAAGCACGTCAAAGTGCAAGTAGATAAATAGGTACCACTCCGGCAGGAAGGTAAACGGCATTTCCGTGCGCTGCTCTGGTTTGCCAGAAGTGGCTTAGTCATGCTGGCCACATGACCCGGAAGCTGTACGCCGGCTCCCTCGGCCAATAAAGCAAGATGAGTGCCGCAACCCCAGAGTTGGTCACGACTAGACCTAATGGTCAGGGGTCCCTTTACCTTTTTAATCCAGCATTTTACAGCCTCTCCTTATACATTGCTTTCACTGCTTGTCCCATGCCTAGAAAGTACGAGTCAGAAGTTTTCTGCTTATGAACAGTTTTGCCCTTACTCCATCACTTCCCCCCAAAAACTCACTCTTTAGCAACAAATTGGAGCAAACATCAATCCAGAGAAAACACAATTGACATTTGCTTGAATTCAGTGGTAAAGATGGGGTTTTCCCAGGGGAAAGTGGCAGGGCAAGGGCAATTCTGGGTGAGCCCTAACTGACACTGGCTCTCCATGATTTCCAAAGGGGTCTTTTTCAGCCCTACCAGCCAAGGATTGAACCCAGACCCTTCTGTTTGAAAAGCAGGTGTTCTACCACTGAGCTACAGCCCATTCCACTTGATGATTCTCATTTAACTTTGAGATAATAATTAATGCTGAAGTTAAGTGGCATGAACAAGCCAGCAAGTTAAGTTCCTCTTTCTTACAAGAGCTCCTTCAAGCTTAAAGATGGCTGATGAACCACATGTGTCAGAAGGAACCATTTCTCTCCTCCACCGCCTGCGGCGGAAAGTGTCGGAACTGCGTTGCTTCCAGTGAAATTTCCATCCAATCAGTGATGCAAATTCCCATCCTTCTTGATCTTCATAGGGTGCGGTTGCCTAGAAGACAATTGCAAAAACTCAATCCACAATGGCCAGAATGTAGGGTTAATGACAAACTCTGTAATCAATGCATGCCTTATTTTCTGATACACCATTATTTTTCTAAATAAACATGCACAACGTTCTAGTAAATGCCAATGTTTGGTTGCAATTTATATTTAGCCATTTTACCCTTGATGAAACTGTTTGGTTTGGATCTTTTCTGCGTCTTCGAACCAGCCTTCTTCTTCTATGAGTATGATACATTTTCTCTGCTGCAACCCACGACTTGGGCTTATCGTCAGGGGGAATGGTAATTCCATATTCCCAAGCTAAAATAACACAAATAAAATATACACTGGTTACCATAACAGGATTCTGACTCAGCGACCAATATGGTAGCTGATTTATCGAATTCGTAGCTCTGTCAAGCCAAACCACACTAATTCACTACCCCTAATTATTCAAATAACTTATTGTACCATGTAGTTCCTTGGTGTAATTCTATGAAAAAAATCACCATTTACCCCAATTTTTCAATTCATCTGTGTCTTGTACGTTTCCTAGAAGTTATACTGTTTTTCTAAATATTTTGATTAGACTAAAAATCACACCCAAACTAATGTAACTTATTTCTTTGGGGTACAGTGGTGTACATACTGAATAAGCAAAACCAAATGTGTATTGATGCCCAAAAAGCTGTTTGTGAATGCCTATGGGTCACACTGCAGGACTTCTGATTTGTCCCCAATAGCTGGCACTTCACCCCATGCCATCATGCCAACTCTCCTCCAATTTAAACAGATTTTGCCATGCAGTATGTAGAGGTCTGCATTTCAAGGAACAGAAGTTCAAAGAACAATTTGAAATGCAGAAACAGTTGCCTGGTGCTAGCCCACGGATTAAGAATCTGACACGAGAGGCATTCTGTCCATTCTAACCCTTACCTTTTTCATCCACTGCTCGGTTTATATCGTATATCCAAGCATCATCCTCCCACATCCAGCCTGGAGGACAGGTTATTTCACCTGGTGGTGGTGCTTTTTCTCCATTCTTTGAAACAGAAAAGGCAACACACACTTACACACTCCAAGACAGTGATACCAATACTTAAAAAGTAGTAATGACTACACATAACACACATATAAACTTAATAGGATTTCACACACACACAAAAATCAAAACAAAATTTTTGGACAACCTTTAAGGCTTAAATCTAGTCCACAAAAACTGATGTGGGAATAAATGTAAATGGTACAAGACTTTTTGTTGTTTTGGAAGCATGAGATCAATAAAAGTTGACCCTCAAAAGTAGCCTTGTTGTTTTTAGTCTAGGCCTGCACAAATTGGGGCCCATCAAGCCAAATGCCGCACACCAGCCATGAATTTTGGTCTGTCTGTGGTGCTGGCAATGTCTGTTATTCCAATCCCAGGCATGAATCTAACACAGAAACTATATAGAGCCCCTGATCGGTGCTTAGTAGGCTGGCTTTGGTTTGTGGATCAAAAGGTTGTACCTGTTTTACTGAAATGATGCCGTCCTCTGTAGGAAGCAGGAAGATGCTATAAAATTGTATTTCCACTTCCACTTTGTATGATCAGTTCACTCCATTGCCTGCTTTAAATTTAGCGGCATGCATTCTGTTTTTATACTGCAATTTGGATTTTAAGTATATTTTGCTGTGAAAACTAACAATCTGCCTTAACTTACATGCAGCTTAACTTACATGCAGCTGTAACCTAAAGAGAGGTTATTGAAATTAAACACATTGGCTCATCAAAAGCGTGATCCTCACCACATCTGTAAAAGCGTCTTCAGCTGCTTTCCATTCTCCTCCAGGATAGCGGCTTTCATTTTGATACACTTCATCAGCAAACTCAGTGTGACCAGCATCTGCTTCCGTCAGCAAGCTGTGAAACCAGAAGCAGACCTTCCAACTATTGTTAGGTGCCAAAAGACGTTCACTGGACACATTGCACTGACAGAATCATGCTGTGCCCACCTGTCAAAGTGACTCACTGGGGTTCGGGAATTCAGGATCTGACCTATCAGCCACATCCATTTCCCAGAGTCCCACAGCTACTTAGGAACCACTTATCCACCAGCAGCTGCCACAGAGCTAGAAGAACGTTCCAACAAGCCACGTGGTCCCATGTGGATAAGTGCCATGTGATCAAACCTTTTAATTTTTCTTCCAGCTGCCAGGATTTGAAGCCAGTTTGACACCCTGATTAAGTGAGAACTTTTACATAGCTCTGGCTGCAGTCAACATTGCTGCCAATGACATGCTTACAGGTTAATGCAGGGAGAGGCAAAAATTGTTTCCAGGAAGGGAGCAAAAGGCAGCATGTGCTCTTGTGGCTTATTCATGGTGGCTTATCATAGTTAAGAGCATATTTGCAGCTAGGAATGGCAGGATCTGCCAATTAAAGGGGGGGGGGCTTACTGGTTTGTGTGTTCTTGTTTTTGTTGTGTATTGTGTGTTTTTATTTTTTATTTTCATGTTGTGAACCACCCTGAGATCTGTGTAAGGGCTGTATCCAAACTTAATGAATAGTAATAAATAATAATTTTGGTTCTCCCATTTTCTCGTATTTTTTCTAGTCCTAAATTCTGTTCCCTACATTTGGCAGCAATTTGCAATTTTCTTGTTCAACATTTTAGTGTGAATTTCTCCTGAGAAACACCTTTTAAAATGCATTTTGTCTAACGTATGCTCTTTTGCAAGCACTTTCCCCTTATATAATGCATTGCGTATGGCGTTTTCACAAATATCTTTATTTTTATGCACATTTTCCTTCAATATCTGCATTTTTGTAAACACTGGTTAGTTGGAGAACTGTAGTGCAGAAGTTGGATGTGTGTGCATATGTGTGTTTCAGAAAGTGGGGGTTTGACAGATTCAGTTTTAATTGCATATTGAATCAAATTTCTCCTTTGTTTGTAGCCAATGAAAACCCTAACAGTTTTTTTTCATTTTACAGTCTTGATCCATTGGGCTGTGTTAGAAGAGAGCTTTAGGAGAAGAGGCTGACAGATCTAACACCGTTGTAGGCCACATCTGGGTATTTTAAATAATAATAATAATCCTAATTTTTATTGACCACAACATGTGGTGAGGAGGGGAGGTTTAATCCTTACCTTCTCAGCTGTAATCCCACTGGAAACAAGCCCTCATGCTGCAATTAGAATAGGGTCTCTGTGGAATCTGTATTAGGATTTTCTATTGTTAATTGCAGCACAGCTAATTGCTAAGCACAACAATTAACACAACATATAGTCAGGTCCACAGTTTACCAGGGTGGCAGTCATGGAGAAAGTGGACTGTGTTGGAGTCTACCTAAGGGTGTTAGCTAATTGGGGTTGCCAATGTGACCAGGGCCAATGCTAACCACTCCGGTAAAGACTTTATTTGGGGGGAAAGGCTGTTTCTCTGCATGGCTGGACTTGGTCCAAACCACGTTGGCAGTTTGTAAATAGTCTCACTAGGTAGGAATCAGTGGCAACATTTTTAAATATTTTGAAATCACGAAGCTATTCCAAAGTGCTGAAATGCATAGTTGCAATCTGGAAACTATTATTCCTTTCCTGTCTCCTAGGCATCGTCTAGATAAAGAAATGGAGGAAGAAGGCAATTAAGCAGGCTGCCAGGAATCATTTGTGGCACTGAATTTACAATGAGCTATAAATGATCTGCAGCCAGTTCTGTAAACTGTTTCTTCCATGGTACAGCGGATCACATTATTTCATAAAGCACATTATCACTGATGTAGCACACTCTTATTAATATATGCCTTTGAAAAACACACACAAAATAAACACATATATGCAATGTTATAAAAAATACTACTACAACAGAGGAAAACACCTCATACAAAAGATACTCAGCTATTTATAGTGGGGATCAAAAAGAGGCTACAACTGTTCTATACTGCCATCTGTTGGCCAAAATACAGTTTGTAGATTATTTTCCGCCCATTGAAAGGCTGCTTCTTATTACCTCAACCTGTCTTTCCGTGAGGCTTCCCTTTCCTTTGAAATAGCATTTGAGAGGCACTTCAATGCAAATGAACATTCCGGACACCATGGATTTCCCAAATTGTGCCACAAATTGAATTGGAGCAAATTTCACCTCAGATGGGGAAAGCATCTTAAGGCTGTAATCTTGCATTCCAATCGCCACCATCCTCATAATGGTTTATTACAGACGATTTATTCTTTACGCCTCAGAGGTTCAAATCCCTGCTCAGCCACAGAGTATCACCAGGTCATCTTAGGCTAATCGCCATTCCTAATCCAATTTGCAGGGTAGTTGTGAGGATAAAAGAGAGGAATGATGAGCTCCTTGAAATTTGGGGGGTGGGATATTATTAATAAATATTTTGCTCCAAGCACTAATTAGAGCTTGATTACCACAAGGTCATTGAGAAAGCCTCACATATCAAAGCTACTTCCAACCTGATGAGGAACCACTGCGTCAGAAAAGCATGTATTCTGTGTGGAGGAGGCATAGGCAAACTTGTCCCTCCAGATGTGTTGAGACTACAATTCCCACCATTCCTGACCACTGGTCCTGTTAGCTAGGCATCATGGGAGTTGTAGTCCCAACACATTTGGAGGGCCAAGTTTGCCTATGCCTGGTATGGAGCATAGTTTGAGTGTGCTTTACATGTTATTTAAAGAGGAAGGGTGGGACACAACCAGGAAGTATGAAACATCTGTCCAGACTAACTGTGTAAAAGCTTGTTAAAATGCTGTTCCTCTTTTTTAAATGGACTATAAAATAGTGAAACATCCTGTAATGTAGCACAGACTGCCTTGCCTCCCAAAAGATGTCAGTAAGATTATATTAACGAAATTACCAGCGTGGACATATCCAAAGACAGGACTGACTCCACTGTTACTCATGAGAACTATAAACATCTTCACTTGGGAGTTCCTAATGGAGCTGTTTTGTACTGAAACTTGGCATTTTATTGCCTCCCTCTCTTTTAGCAAGAGTTTTGAAATTTCCTTAGTGGGAAATTACATAAGCCCCTCCCTTTGTCTTATTTTAGAGGAATCCAAACAAAAAACTGACCTTCTTTCAGGATCAATGAACCAGTCGTCTTTCCAGTCCCATCCTTTGGGAGGCAGAAAGTACTCTCTTTTCAGTTTTATTTTTCCTGTGACATCGGAAAACTTGTGGCGGCCAACGAGTCCGGAAGTTCCCCACTTCCCAAACATAAGTGCCTGGTTTTCATACTGTTGAGAAAGTAAAATAAAATAAAAAATAAAGCAACTGCACGGACTGCAGAAAAATGTTTTATAAATTAAATATCTATCTCCCTGACAGTATATGAAGCCTTCTGCTCAGTTAGACAACTGATTCCTCTGGGTCAGCACTGCCTACACCAGGCTAACATATTTTTTTTTGGCACATTTGAAATTTTGAAAGAGTGCCTTTTAAATAGTCTGAAAATGCTAATTACGGCACCAAAGGAACCACAGGTGTTAAAAGTGATACAAAAGTCTCTTCTCTTTGCTCATGTACATCTGATCTGGCATCTGAGGGCACAAACCCTTGGGACGCTCTCCTCTGCACACACCTGTGAAATGAGTGGGAGCTGCACCAGCACAATTGAAATGGGTGCGCTTTTTGCATGACTCCCATTCATTTCAATGGTGCTTGTGCAGGAGAACTTCCTGGTGGACTGTACCATTACAATTCTTTGGGGAAGATGCAATAAAAATAAATAAATAAATTCAAATCCCTGGGACCTTATCTTAAACAGTAATCTTTACTGCACATACCATTTCAGCAAAGACGCTAAACGTTCCTTCTGCGAAGCTATTAAACTTTTTTTCTACTGCACTCAAGCCAAGCCAAAAACTAATTCGCAACTGTGCGGGTATTTTGTTGCCGTTGTTTTTGTCCTGTGGATACTAAACAAAACACACACATACACAAAAGCGGTTACTTTCCGATGTGTCAGAAGGACTAACAAAAGATATACAATAGAAATATTTGTAGCCTGTGCCCCAGTGACAGCTTATTGGCATGTATGTGCCTGGCCAACATTTTCCTGTGCCAGAGGTTACTTCATAATGGTAGGAAAACTTAAGGTGTTGAAAATTCAGCAGTGTCCCCAAACCAACTTTTAAATAGAGCAGTTTCCCTACATTTAGGAGACAATCACAGCCAGATTGTTAATTCTTTTCCTGTTATTCCGTTCTTGGCTCTTATCTAACAATGTGTTTACTCCTGCCTATTTCTGAGAACTTGGCAGTACCAATCGTTAGTATTTCCTCACCATAAGTGGTCTGGAAAGCAGTTGTGTGATGTGATGTTTGCATGAGTGTATCCACCACTACAGATAGCAGAGAAGCATTTCCCGCTCTCCAAATTGTAGGCACGCTTTAATCTTACCCTGGACTTTTAGAATGTGGAGTGTAAAAAGGCCCTTTCAGAGGAGCCACACCTCATGTATCCAAGTGGGTTGCTTTTCTGAGAGGGAGCCCTGACTACAAGAGGTCAACCCCCAAAGAAATGACTCACACAAAGGTGGGCAGCCATATGTGGGGATGCCCCAGCTCTGGATTTCCTGCACTGGGCAGGAGGTTGGAACAGATAAGCCTATTCTGTGACTCTGCGCAGAGCTACAGCAGGCAGTCTTCATGAGAGGAGATAGGAATGAATGAAGGCAGTGCCAGTTAATGAGGCACAACATGGTGCCAGAAGGATAGGAGCTTTTCTAACCTTATTGTTTAGCATGGGGAGGTGGTGAGTGATGCACACGACCATGCAAGCATATGGCCACTGACCCTAATGACATTGGCAGCCTGTGCCCATGCCAGGATGACTAACAACAACAACAATTTATTACTTATACCCTGCCCATCTGGCTGGGCCTCCCCAGCCACTCTGGGCAGCTCCCAACAGAATATTAAAAACACGATAAAACATCAAACATCAAAAACTTGCCTAAACAGGACTCAGCAACCGTTGTTTGCACAGCACTGGCAGTGGCTGTCTTATACACATGCACTTCTACCACTGTCTTTCCCAGTGATGGAAGCTAAAGGCAGGAAACCCCTTTCCTCTATTTTGCCATGCTGCACAGGTTTCACCTGGCAAACCACTTCAACGGCCACCACTGACTGAATCATCAAGTCCCACCTGAGGCAAAGACACTGTGTGTTTACCCACCTCAGCAAAGCCAGGGTGGAAAAAACCAGTCCTCCTGAATAAAGGCAGAGACCATTTTGCATAGGGGTTCCGTTCTTGACCCTGTATGCAGATGGGGTGTGCAGTGTGCATAAACCACCCCTGTCCTGCCTCTCCTCCTCTGGGTTCGAAAGGACCTGCACACTGGCGATTGCGCATCAATTGGATGCACCTAAAATGGTCGCTGCCTGGAGTCAAAACCAGGGGTAACAGAGCTTGGGAAAGCTCCAGGTCGGTGGCAGCCCTGAAGTCCTTCGACCTCTGTTTGTTGTTTACTCATTTAGTCATGTCCGACTCTTCGTGACCCCATGGACCAGAGCACGCCAGGCACTCCTGTCTTCCACTGCCTCCCGCAGTTTGGTCAAACTCATGCTGGTAGCTTCGAGAACACTGTCCAACCATCTTGTTCTCTGTCGTCCCCTTCTCCTTGTGCCCTCCATCTTTCCCAACATCAGGGTCTTTTCCAGGGAGTCTTCTCTTCTCATGAGGTGGCCAAAGTATTGGAGCCTCAGCTTCAGGATCTGTCCTTCCAGTGAGCACTCAGGGCTGATTTCCTTCAGAATGGAGAGGTTTGATCTTCTTGCAGTCCATGGGACTCTCAAGAGTCTCCTCGAGCACCATAATTCAAAAGCATCAATTCTTCGGCACCCTGTCCCAATGAGCACAGCATTTCTGCCACCGGCGGAATGCAGCTGCCTCTGCCTCCTGCCCACCACTGGTGAAAACACACAGAGGAGACACAAGCAGGCCCTTTCCTTGATAGATGAGTGCCTTTGGACTCTGAAGCCTCTGTTTATTTATTTTATTTATCACAATCCATTTGGTTATTGCAAATTAAGAGGAAATAGATCTGTACCCAGTTTGTGTGCATGTACATGGAAAGCATAAATTTATTTCAGTGTTATGCTTTCAAGCATCTCTGCCAGGACTACTGTATTTCCAGTAGCGGCATTCTGTACCAGGCTGACTCTGAAAAGGACTGAACTCCAGGCCACACATTTGAACAAGAACTGGAGACCTAACCACGTTGGGCAGACAAGTGTTTGGCTTAGGTTACCTTTAAGAAGACGGTCCGGGACTTCCCACAAAATTTCCCAGATGCCCCAGGAATTGTGGAATATAAAACCTCGTGGGCAGGAATGCGAGCGTAGGCAAGCCTCTTCTCCCCCCGGATCATCCAAACGATCACGTCAGGCATGCTGTTCTGTGGCTGTTGTTTTGCAATGAGAGGGGAAATGAGACAAAGTTTCCTATTAAAGGCATTTGTAGACTCACATTTAAGGGGGAAGGGGAAGGCACTACAGACAATTTGCTCTAAAGAATTATATCACATTATACGGTAACAAAAAGATACGGCAGGCCAGCAGGCATTCTGGTATGCTTCATATATTGCCCAAGTTTGTTATTGAGTATGCACTCAAAAGGGAGTTACAGCCAATCCCAGGTCTCTGACGTGGGTGGCTGTATTAAACATGTAAAACAACAGGCAAAAGCATTCTAATACACAAGTGTTTCTGTCTTCAGCACAACCATATGCTATATGGGAATAGAATATGGAGAATGTAATATTTTTATTTCAAGACCATGACACCATGAGTCACAGAATACCTTGTACCTACACTGTTATTCTTCTGGTAAGTTGCCCTGGGAATACAATTCCACAAGCAGCTACCACCTCCAAAAAGTCTCTTTCCTGTCACTACCAGTCACATCTCAAATACCAGGTGTCTCACGCAGATCCTCTAAAGGTGACCTCAGTATGGCCTAGTTTTCATGTAATGCTAAACCATGGTTTAATAAATTACGGTTT
Source organism: Podarcis tiliguerta (assembly GCF_965153285.1). Taxonomy (NCBI): domain Eukaryota; kingdom Metazoa; phylum Chordata; class Lepidosauria; order Squamata; family Lacertidae; genus Podarcis; species Podarcis tiliguerta. The sequence goes on from NC_139538.1 coordinate 61,817,029, forward strand.
GTAAATTCACAGTTTTTTGGGCCGTCTAAACCCTGACCAGCACTTTGACTGTGGTTTGCTTACTAACAAGACATCATGGCTTGTTGTTTACTTACAATCCTTGGTTTGTTTTAACTATGGTTTGGCATTTCCTATGACTCCTTCCTTTTTTCTTGAATTACTTCTTGCAGTAACTCCTGATCAGAGGGTGAAGAGGCACATTTGCAAGGTAAGAAGACCTTTGAAAAGCTGTGTGCTTCCTCCCTATTATGGTGCTGGGGTAGGACAAGAGCACTGATGTGGGAGGCAAAATTGCTTTGGTTTTTCTCCACAATACAATATTGAAGCTAGCACCGTAGTGGGGGGCAGAAACACTGGGCACTGCTGGTCTGCCTGCCTGCCTGAATGTGTGAGTTTGCTTTGGCTTGCCTGCTGGAGCCTGTCCGCCTCCTGCCTGTATGAGTGATAAGCATGTGGCCTCTATGTACCTGTCTGCCTGTTTGTGTACTAGCAATGCCCACCGCTGGCATGCAACCCTCAGAAGAAAAAAATGTTAGCTCATTATCAATGCAGAGAGAACAACCTCTTCAGATAGTAGTATTAATTTTTCCAGCCAATCCTCAATTTCTGTCAGTGTGGCCTTGATATCTGTGGCTTCGCTCCTCATTTTCAGAGCTGCCTCCTGAATCTGTCTGATTGATTTCTCCCGCAGTTTGTAGATCTGTGTATCGAGGACTGTGACATTGTGTTTGCCTTGCTGGCTTGGGAATTCCTTGCTGAAAGAAGAAATGAGTAGGCTTTCTGAGTAACAAACATACCAATCAACCAACAGTTTGTGGGAACAGCTGTGAAACCTGACGTCAGTTTTCAAATAACATCACAAACATTGGTGTGTAAGGCACCAAGGTCCCAAAGAGACACTGGCTCAGGAGTTTTGCTCCCTCTCTGAGGAACTGGGGCACTTCTTAAGCAGAAGGAACCAATCTCTGTAAGCAGCACTACTGGATTTCTGGGCAGTTGTGAAGAGGGAAGATACAGAGCAACTTACCTCAGGTCCTCCATAAGCTCATCTATTAGCTTCAGCCACGTTTCAGTCAACTGGTTTTCTGAAACCTTTGCTTGTATTCCTGATTTTAAGGCTGTCAGGTTTGTTTGCTATGGATTTAAAGAGTTGGGTAAGTCCATATGTGCTACTCATTTGCAACCTTTTCCCCCAGTAAGATTCTCTCATCGGTGTTACAGAAAACTATTTGTAAAGCACACCAAACACATAGTCGGATCCAGATTTAGACATATTCAGAGCTGACCCACTGAAATCAATGGGGTTTAAGCTAGCCATTGTGACTAACTTAAGTCTCATTTGTTGCTTATTTTCATTTTCAAATACTCATATACAGTCATACCTCAGGTTGAATGTGCTTCGGGTTGAGAGCGTTCGAGTTGCGCTCTGCGGCAACCCGGAAGTTACACGCTCCGTCACTTCACTGCTTGCGCATGCGCAGACGCTCAAAATGACATCAAGCACATGCGCAGAAGCGGCAAAACGTGACCCGCGCATGCGCAGACACGCAGTCCCTTGTTACGTTCACTTCAGGATGTGAACGGGGCTCCAGAATGGATCCCGTTCGCATCCCGATGTACCACTGTACCGTATTCATAATACCAGAGTGGTTCACAAAATACAGATTAAATCTATACCAAATACCTTTGGCATGGTTTTGTTCTGTTTTCATGCTGTTATAAGAATTTATACTGCTGTGGCTGTTGTTATAATTGTCTTTGCTGTAGGAAAATTATGGAGAAGTCCACACTGATAATTTCTTTAAAACTTTTAGGAAGGTTAAAAACTTAAAGGTATTGGGGGTGGGAAGAGTTATTTAGCTGACATGAAGCCTGACCTCATGGCATGTGCCAGACAAGCCTCCCAAGAGAGAGAATTCCACAAATGGGGAGCCACTTTCCAGAAGGACCTTACCCAGGTATCTGCTCACTGAACCTCAGATAATGGGGACACCTGGAAAATGGCTTGTGATGATGTACTTATCAGATCAACAGTCCCAGCATATGCCTGTTAATACAGTGACATATGTGGAGAAAAGTGATCCTTTGAGTGCCCTCATTCCATGCTATAATGGATTTAAAAGTCACGAACCAGCTCTCTGAACTGGGCCTGGAAATGGACCAGGAACCAGTGCAACGTATGAAGCATCAGCATAATATGTTCATAATGTCCAGGCCCAGTTAAAAAGCCTTGCAGCTGTATTTTATGCAGCTTACATCACACACACAAATGTTTCTTGCATTTTTCACTGGACAAGACTGAAATTCTGCCTGCTGTGAAACCAGAAGCCCAGTTTTTGCCACAGTTTTGATTATATTGCTGTATGCAAGAATACAAATCCAAAAAGAAGCTTTATAATTTACTTACTTATTTTATATACAGCCACAACAATGTTGTATATATGAATTATGGGAAAGAGAAACAGTTGTGATTAACTTACCAGTTTTTCCACTATGGCAAGAAGAAGGTTCAAAGGGTCCAGTCTATGACTTATATCCTCCCAATATGAAGTAAGTGTCACCACTGGCTTCGTGTTTGCCCATGGCAGGTAGTAATAGAAGTTTCCTGGAGTGAAATAAGCACATTATTTGGGGGAATATGTCCTCTTACAAAAATATATACTGTATAGCTGTTGGATTTCAACAATCTTTATTCACATTATTTCAACCAAGACTGGGCAAGCTATTTTTCGGCCTAAGGTGGAAAATGCAAATGAATATCTCAGGTTATTATATATATATATATATATATATATATATATATATATAACTAATAACCTGATGCCCTACAATGACACCCAAAATCTGCCTCACTCTGCCTAATTGTAAGTACAGATTTAAAAGTTACAGCCCCAACCCACCCAAATATGTCTTTATTACTAGTTTTGTGCAGCAGTAATACTCACCATCAAATACAGCCCGACTGTACTGAGTTGTTGATGCCAGCGGTTTGCATGTGGTATCAAATTTATTGCCATAGTTCCCTATGCTGACTTCAAATTGGATGGCCTCGCCAATATCTTGCAACATGGTGGCAGAATGGAACACGGCGCTGAGGCTGTACTTTCTTCTCCGCTGATATTTCTGTAGGTTCAAACAAGAACAGTGGTTTAACAAACAGTGGTTTAAGTTTTGAAGCAAAACCCCACCTAAAATACATGTTGGCACCCACACACATTTACCAGTGTGGAGAAACATTAAATGTCAAATGAAACCACACATTTTAAATGATTTGCTGGCTACCAATACCTCAGGTTGCGAACGTGATCTGTGCGGGAGGCACGTTTGCAACCCACAGCGCCGCATCTGTGCATGCGCGGGTTGCGATTCTGCACATGCGTGAGCATCGAAACCTGGAAGTAACCCATTCCGGCACTTCCGGGTTCGGCGCAGTGTGCAACCCGAAAACACATAGCCTGAAGCGTCTGTAACCCGAGGTACCACTATATGTAGAAAATAAATGCAAAAGGAGGCATAGTATTCTTTTCTGCCCACTCCAAAGATATGTCTAGGGGTGTGATTTGCCTAACCACCCTATGAGATCAAGGACTTCCAATTGTGTGGTGGGCCTTGCCCAAAAGGAGCAAGATTGAAATATTTCATATTTCACATAATGGGGAACAAAACAGCACTTACCTCAACCACTAGTACATCATCACTGGGTATCATTTCAATCTTTTTAGAAAGGGGTTTGCTGTCAAGCAGTGTGGTCAGTTCAACCAGGATCCGGCCTCTGTAAGATACCCCCTCTCCCTGAAACACAAACACAATACTTCAATCTATAGTACGTAAGCTGCAAAGCTAGTATATTCTTTTACACTGTGAGTATCATCTCCACCCTCCAATTTGCATGCTTTATCACATCTCACAATAAAATAGGCTCTCCCCCCCCCCGACATAATGTAAGTCAACAATCCCAGTTTTTCTACCGAAACTAATAAACACGGGCTATTGGATACAATTTTATAATATTGATCATGAGCGTATTTGTTTATTTGTTTGATTACATCATTTGAAGATCCCTGGGTGGGTTACAAATAAGCTCAGTTAAAAGCAATAGGGTCATTAAAGTAAGTAAAACAGAACCACTTCTTTCGAGGCAGCTGGAATTGGGCCAATTAACTGTTTGGCAGGAAGGGGTGGGAAGACTGAATCCAGGCTGTTTTCATGCCTTCCAAACAGCTGATTGATGTAATTCCAGCTTCCTTTACAGACCTAAGCACGCACAATCTTAGCTGCTGGGGAGAGAGGCAAGCAGCAATTTGTGTGAGAATCTCCCAATCCTGTTTCTGCATGCCTAGGGCCCATAGATGGACTAGACTTTGCAAAATGTGCATGTTACAAAGGGCCACAGTGGTTTTAGGTACCAGAGAAATAACAATATTTTATTTTTAGCACCAATACAATTTGCATGTTATGTTTAAAGACTACAAACTGTGTTTTGAGAGTCGGTACTATTGTTGCTTGAAAATGACATCACTAATTCAAATTCTTTGAAAAGGTACACATTATTTTATACATGTGATGGAGCGTTTAAAAGGACAACTGGTGAAGGAGTCATAACACTATATTCTCAATGGTGAACTCCCTGCCAACATTCTTTCTCCGGCCATTGTGTGGAAGCAAAAAGCAGATATTTTGACTAAGAGATATTCCAAAGGATAAACAAACCTTTCCAGAATTTAGATCATCGTACGGATCTGGGAATCCAGTATATTCTCTTGGACTTCCGTAAAGGTTTAGATAACAAGGCCCAAATGTTGGTAAGAATCCTACTTCCGTCTCTCCGGTATTTACTGATAAGCAAACATCACGATTAAAACATGTTGTATTAGGGGCTACCTTAAGAGGGTGTGAACATTAACTCTGGATGCAGCAAACTAAAATGTTAAATGTTAGTTGTTAGTCAAATAAGAACATTTTATTCTATGGGTATAAAGAAAGTCCAAGTGCCAGGAATATCTCTCAATAGATTAACCATGACCCATAAACTCTTTGTGACTGGGCCATCTCTAACCCACGGTGGCTAACCCGTGGTTCTCTACATGTTGTTGGACTCCAAATACCCTCAGTCCCAGCTATGCTGGGAATTGAAGTCCAGCAACATCTTGAGGCCACAGTTTCCCCACCCCCTCCTCTGGGGTGCGCTGGAATAAGGAACTGCCTGCCCCAGGGAAAATCTAGCCTCCCAAACAGGAACAGTGCAAAAATTTGGCTTTCTGCAAAAGAGCAGTGAGGATCTATGGCAAGACCAGTTATGTGTGTGGATCCACAAGGATGTCTCCATACACTTCAATGAAAGGAGCCCACTGCACATGACAGTGTCTGGAGAGCTCTGGGTCAGAACGGTGATGCATAAATTTGAATTTAGTCAAAACTTTATGGGAAAAGAACCCCATAGAATAAACTGGCTGTGCTACCTTCATGTTAAGAGACCTTCATTTATTCAAATGAACCATAGCACTGAGAGATATGTGTCCTGTATTAACATCTTTTTTCAGGAGCCAAAGGAAGGCGATGTAAGCATAGGAGAGAACTACAGGCACAACCAGAGCTTTGACAGCTGTTATTATCAGCGTAGATTCCTCTGCAGAAAGAAACATCCAGAAAAAACTCCAGCTATACTCATAGTTCTCTTATCACTGTGCTTTTCTCTCTTCTTTAACTCCTGATCATAAACGTTAATGCATTACTGCTTTTCGCACATTAATAAAACTGAAAGGAGATATTAGTCACACATTCTATCTAAACTACTGTTACAATCACAGGTGAAAGGTTAGCGTAGATCAGTACACGGTTGTAATAATTGAATTATTTAATTGTATCAGATGTTGCAGCAGAAGACTAGTAGAATCAGTTGCTGTTAAATGCTGGGAACAAATTTCCAAACCAACTCATAGCCCTCTAGAAAAACAACCACAGCTGCTCTCCAAACTGCACAGTGAGAGCAATCTATGAAGAAGTGAGATTCAGAACTCTTCTTTTTCTGCATTTAGGGTGGGCAGATGCAAAGTAGGTGGGGGCTCCTGTAGTCACTAGTTGTGCAGAAGCAGGAAGTTCAGCAGGTGTCATTTGCCACAATATAATCCCCTATGTTTGCCATGATAAAATCCTTATTGTACATCACTAATAAAAGTGCAGGGGCCACCCTCCTGTATTTCACCCAACCATCTTATTCACATTATTTCCGTAGTAGTGTAGAATTAGAAGTGTGAATCACTCTCATCCCACAATTCTTTGTAATGTGAAAAAAAATCTAATCTTTTCTCCAAGTAAATGTGCCGAGGTCAGGCAAATATAAAGTTACACACTCTCTCTCTCTCTCTCTATATATATATATACCGTATTTTTCACTCTATAAGACGCACCAGACCACAAGACACACCTAGTTTTTGGAGGAGGAAAACAAGAAAAAAATATTCTGAATCTCAGAAGCCAGAACAGCAAGAGGGATCGCTGCGCAATGAAAGCAGCAATCCCTCTTGCTGTTCTGGCTTCTGGGATAGCTGCGCAGCCTGCATTCGCTCCATAAGACGCACACACATTTCCCTTTACTTTTTAGGAGGGAAAAAGTGAGTCTTATAGAGCAAAAAATACGGTATATATACACATACACACACGTAATTCCTTTTTAAAAGTATTCACTGATCAGGCAAAGGTTTCTTAGAAAATTTCACAGTATAATTACTGTTGCATAATTAAATTTTCAGTGCAATTCAGCACAGAAATGTGAAATCATTTTCTTTTTAAACTGTGCTGCTAAGAAATCTGCACTACATATTTTTAAATACTGGATGAGAAAACAAAGTGATTTTATGGGTACCTTTCAGAGGCAGATCTTTAATATTGCATCCGTTTTTATGAAAAGTTTTTTAATCTTTGAGGAATCAGGCACAGAATTTGAGGCAAATTTATACTGCCTGTGATAGTTTTCATAGATAAAAATCTGTTTATGTGCTCTCATTAAAGACAGCAAGCCATTAACGGCCCAAACCACCAAGCACTGTGTCCAAAGCTCCTGCATATATCTTTAATACTACAAGTTGGGGTATAGAATAAATTAAACAATTGCATGCAAAAATATACAGTAAAGCCATGCAAAAGTCAAAGAAAATCTCATGCAATCATGATCCAATGCCCAAACTGTTAAAAATTATCATCATAAGTATCATCGCAGCTGCTAACATTAATGTAAGTGTATAGGTTACACATTTGGGTTTAAAAGGAAATATTAGTTTGCGGAAAGGGCAAGAATTTGCATTGAACTCCAATATATGATTATGAACCTTCATACGATGAAGACCCAGCTCCCGAAGATGAAAACTCTATAGATTACAAAAGACAACACATTATTTGGTATGTAGTACTGTATAAAGAATGTACAACATATAAAACATTTAAATCAAAGTGAATCTGGAGTCTTGATCTAAAAATAAGGTATGTCCTGATCCTAAGTCTTGATTCTAAATCACATAAGTACTTAGGATGGGTTGCGCTGACAGCTTTGCCAGTATCAACCTCACAAAATAAGAAATTATAGCAGCATTTTACGGCTATTATGCGGGCATCACAGGATGACAGACAAGTGCAAACATTTAAGATCACAGGTGCCACTCTCATGCAGTCCTCAAAGGAACTAGTCCTCAAAGCTAAATCAGCTTCAGAAGAAAATATAGCATCCCATAGTGGCAAGGAAGCTCAAGATAGCGCGTGGTATGCATAGACCTATAGCAACCAGTTTTCATTTTTCAACAATAGTGTACTACACACTCATTATGAAGGATATAATGAATTGGTCTAAGAGAGACACCTCCAAAGAATAATAACTGTTCTACCCAAATGTGGGAAGTTTCACTGCCCCCCCCCAGTGAGGCCAACCAACTTTCATCAGGGCAACAACATCCATGGTGGGATGACCACACTATTCCTGAAATAGTCCCTGTAGAGAGAAAATGACTACTCCAGGGGTCAGCAACCTTTTTCAGCCATGGGCCGGTCCACTGTCCCTCACACCATGTGGTGGGCTGGACTATATTTTTTGGGGGGGGAAATGAACAAATTCCTATGCCCCACAAATAACCCAGAGATGCATTTTAAATAAAAGCACACATTCTACTCACGCTGATTCCCGGACCGTCCGCAGGCCTGAGTGAGAAGGCGAATGGGCCACATCCGGCCCCCGGGCCCTAGGTTGCCTACCCCTGGACTACTCTAGGCAAGCGTTACATGCAGACTCATATGGCACTTTGTACCAATCAGGTAGCAGGACGTATGAATAGGAATGTCAGAAAGAACTGAGTTGCTGCTTACCAGGAGGAGGTGGGACAAAGGAGCAGGGAGGTCAGTGCTGTGCAGGCATATCAGCAGGAGCATCAGATTTGCTCTGCTGATGTGTCTGCACAGCACCCAACCTTCCTAGTGCCTGGTTTCTCCCCCCCTCCCGGCAAGTGGTCCTTCAGTATACCTGAAGGAGCGTCTCCACCCCCATCGTTCTGCCTGGACACTGAGGTCCAGTGCAGAGGGTCTTCTGTCGGTTCCCTCTCTGCAAGAAGTGAGGTTACAGGGAACCAGGCAAAGGGCCTTCTCGGTTGTGGCGCCCGCCCTGTGAAATGCCCTCCCATTAGATGTTAAGGAAATAAACAACTACCTGGCTTTTAGAAAACATCTGAAGGTAGCCCTGTTCAGAGAAGTTTTTAATGTTTGATGTTTTATCATGTTTTTAATATGTTGGAAGCTGCCCTGAATGGCTGGGGCATAAGTAATAAATTATTATTATTATTATTATTATTATTATTATTATGCCAGGAGGCTTGGTATGTGATGCCACCGCTCCTCTCCAACGGCTCCGTACATTGAACCTGAGTGAAGAAATACGATTTCTTACATTGTCCTTCTTTCTTCTTCTTACAGGTGCTCCTTTGAAGAAACAACATTGGAAGAGAAACTAGCTTACCTTCAACTTCTCCCCCCGAAGCAGCAATTTTGGAGAGGCTCAAGTATGTGGTGCCTACGACATCATTTCTGGTGAGGCGATCCCTTCATGAAATGAAATGATGTAATCGTCAGTATTAATTTTAAATATTCAGATGTGGGTGTGGTCTTAAGCATATAAAATTGTAGTACTATATATGGTAGGTCCTGTTTTAACCATGTTCTGTATTGAAAATTGTATATTTATCACTAATACTACCATTATTATTTACTGCATTTGTAAAGAAACATATATATATATATATATATAGCCATGGGCAAATCAGTCAGTTTCAAGTTCTCTCAGTTTCTCATTTTTCAATGTTAGGGTCAGTTTACCACATTTCTGCAAAAATATCCCCCCCCCAAAAACCTCCTCACAAAATCTTTTGGCACTTTAGTACAAATTCCTCCTAATATATACATTTTTATATACTTTTGCAAGCAATTTCCCCAGATATGATGCATTTTGTATGTTATTTTAATAAAAAACACACATTTTATGCACGTCTCCCTAATATATGCATTTTAGTACACTTTTTTTTTGGTTGGAGAACTGCATCACAGAATTAGGAGAAACCGCTGTGTCTCGATTCACATTTCGTTTCAAGAAGTATGAATTAGGCAGACTTGCACTAAAATACAAGCTGAACCAAATTTCTTCCCATCCCTAAGCCCAGGTCAGCAAGGTTAGGAGAAGACAACACACAAGGTTATCCTATGGTTGCTACACTCACCTATACGTCCGTGACAGGATTTCAGTTCCACCAGTAGCCATCAGATGGCACAACGCGCACTACTCAATTGTTAAAGGATGTACACATATCTTTTAGCACCTTATAGAAAGACTATGTGCCTGTATTACCCCCTGCCTTGACAGCTGACAACCCTGACAGCAGTAAGCCTAATGGACATAATTATCCATGAAACAATTCTAATGATCTCTATAATCTTTATAATGGTTCAAGCTGAGTAGCTAATGAATGAGAACTCGTGGGAATTTTAAACAGGCAGGCCTGTCATGCTCCATAACAGCGGCAATTATTAAGAACACCAAGCTATAACCAACTTCATTACAAATAATCTGAGCACCGCTCTGCAAAGAGCACTTAATTAATTCTGCGATAGCTTGTGCGGCACAAGTCACCAACGTATGTTAAAACCTTTTTGTTTTGAAGCATTGTCATTGTTGCTTCGCATGCAACTCTATAAACAACAAAGGAGAACTCACCAATCGTACACCACCAGTCTTATTTTTTCACACATCGAAGGGAACTAGGAAAAAAGAAGACTGTACTAATTAAACAAAGTCTTATTTCTAAATAAAACAACAACATTGTAATAGTTTTTTGTACAGCAGCAAACCAACCTTGATCTGAAGATTAACAAGTTGATTCCACACTGGGTTAGCATTTTTTTCAATTATATTTGTGCAAACCTGGAAAAAAAAATCCCCATATGAAAGTTATGAACAGTTCTATGTCTAGGAATAGCTTTTATTCAGACATAAGGAAGATTAACAAATGCTCACAAAATATAATGGGTGCTCCTCACAGTAACTGTCGGTATACAGTCGTACCTTGATTTTTGAGCAACTTAGTTCACGAACAACTTGGAACTCGAATGCCACAAAGTAGATGTTCCAGTTTGCAAACTTTGCTTTGGAAGCCAAATGTCCAGTGCAGCTTCCACGGCTTGGTTTCCGAACATTTCATAAGTCAAACGAACTTCCGGAACGCATTTTGTTCAGAAACCAAGGTATGACTGTGTTCAGTTTTTGGCAGTCATTGGCCTGAATGCTAGACCTATATGGCCCCAGAACAGGAGCCAATTCCTAGGGGCTGAGGTGCCCAATAAAATATTTGAGGGGGCTGCCCCCCCCCGCGAGTTGATGGGCATTGCCTTTCAAAAGGTGTGTACACACTTTGTCTTGTGATCAATAATGCAGGGCGGAACTTACTCCCGCCCATATTTTATTCAAATTTGCACCTCCTGCCCCAGAAGTACATATGCAGAAGGTGTAGACAGATGTGCCCTGGTGCCCCACAGGGTTGTCTCCTCCCACTGAAATCAGGTTTAAAAGAAGCATTTCGTTGTAACCAAATGAATGTGCTGGTGTGTGTGTGTGTGTCCATCTGTGGTCATGACAGTTTATCCATTTTGCAAATGTGCTCACAGGTCCCAAAAGTTTGGTGACTCTTGGGCTAATCTATAGCATAATGTGCACAAGACTTGAGTGCACAAGTCTTGTGCACAAGACTTCAGAGAAGTTCTGCTTGCATTTTCAAATAACCACAGTTTGCGATTATGTTTGAATCAGAAATTATGGTTGGCATTAAATGGTTTCTTGAAACAAGTCCGGATCACTAAACATGATCTGAAGTTGAGTTGTTCCAATATCCCACAAGACCAAGCACATTTTGTCCAGGTTCAAATACAACAAGAAACCTGCAGTTATCTGAAAATATATCACTATAAATGTCTGAGGAGGGGAGGAAGAGGAAGAGAGGGAAGGGAGAACACATGAGCTCAGAGGTAAGTGTGTAAGTCCAAGGCTTCAGCACATAATGGGAAACTGTGTTGTGTCTCTGAACCCAGGCAAGATGTGACTACAGTGGTATCTCGGGTTAAGAACTTAATTCGTTCTGGAGGTCCATTCTTAACCTGAAACTGTTCTTAATCTGAAGCACCACTTTAGCTAACGGGGCCTCCCACTGCCACCGCCCCACGATTTCTGTTCTCATCCTGAAGCGAAGTTCTTAACCCGAGCTACTATTTCTGGGTTAGCGGAGTCTGTAACCTGAAGTGTATGTAACCCGAGGTACCACAGTATTCTTATGGCTTATTGAAACAAGCCAACTTCAAACAATGATTAATGATCCTGACTGGTTTCAAGCATATTTATTTATATAGTTCTGTTATTAGCACTGAATACCTTTTTCCCAGCAAAGCAAACTTCCACAAATGGATCCACAAGGTTTTTCTTATCTGCTTCTCCACCAAATATTTCCTTTACAGTCTGCGCAAAAGCATCATCCACTGCACAGAAAACATACAGAAGAAGGGGGAAATGGCAATCATTTTTCACAACCAAGATCTTGGAGCCACAAAGTAGGCATATTTCATGAACATGCAGCAATGTGGCAGCTGGGTGTGGTATTGTGGAACTTAAATAGCATGATAGTGAAAACTGAATCCAGCAAACAAGGGATCAGCGGCCAGAGACATGGGGCTCAGATTTGGCCCCTTCTGGAGTGATGTCTTGCCCTGGAAACACCAAGCTAGAGGTAACAGAGAAATGGGCAGCAGCTAAAATGACCCCAAATTCAGGGGCAATATTCACTACAATAGCAGAGGGGCTTACTTTTAGGAGTGGTGGCAACTTTTTTGCTGCCTTTTTTTTTGAAAAAAAAAAGCTTTATTTTGTCACCAAAAAGATGGAAATCCCCACTGGTGGCTGCCATTTTTTTTGCAGAGACTAGCTAGCCATTCCCCTACAATGCTTTGTCCCACAATGATTTGGAATGAAATAAAATGGTGGCTGGGACTGGTCATTCCTGGGTGGATCTGAGCCCTGTCAAAAGTAGCAGTGCTCAAGGGGTTCCAGTGGGGAGCTCCAAATTAGTGGGGCTTGCATTTGGCACCAGATTAAAACAATGCTGAACACAAGTCAGAGCTGCAACGCAATCTGGAGGACACTCTAAGGCTCTTGATTTTTCCTTTGATGCCACAACTTTACCTACCCCGCCTTTGATGTTGTATGGCAGGTGAGTGTAGCTAGGCCCAAATGACCTTGTAGGCCAAATTGGGCAGTTTGGCAAGCCTTGAATTCTACACCCATGGTAGTAGAAGAAGAATAAACCTTTATTTGCACACAGGTAGTAGAAGAATAAACCTTTCTCAGCCACAGCAATAAAACAACAATATGATACACAAAGAGTAGAAATAAAAAGTCAATTATATAAAATGCATTTTAGGGTTTTGAATCTATAGTCAAATAGTGGATCTTATTCTAATAGCCCCAGCTAAAAACCTTGCAACCTTTGCCGTCACCTGCTCATCCTGATCTGCCAAGAGAAAGGACCCTGTGGCAGTGGCTGGGTGACCCGAAATGGACAATGAAAGAGGGGTGATAACCTCATTCCTCAAGTCTTTATAAAGAGTGCAAGCCATAAGAACATGCGCCACAGATTCGGTACTGACATCTACACAGGGACAGAAGGGTTTCTTGTGTGGAATCTGTTGGAATCGTCCCTCAAGTACAGCCGAGGGCAAAACATTCAATCTTGCGAGAGTAAAAGCACGTCTATATTTTATAATTGCTAGGTTATGCAGATAGGGGTACACCCATGATATATGTAGAGGATTTTTTAAAAAAAAATTAAAAAGGTTATACAGTTATATGAACCCCTAAATGATGTCTGAAGCAGTACAGCCCAGACACAGGCTTACCACCTAGGTAAGAACTGAGTCTTAAGCATCTCTTGAGCTCTCAAGAAACTAATATTGGTATAAAAAAATTCAGTTGCACACAATTCCAACTTTAAGAATGTGTAACTCAGAAAATAAAACAAAAAAGTTTATACTCTGAGGTATATCTTCAGCTCTGTAGATCTTAAGAACGAAAGTGACCCATCGGAGTACTATCCCAGCCGGAAGCAAAAGATTACTTTCTACATCATCGTTTTCATTCTCCCGTTCTCTATTTTCCACCTGTTGGAGACACATTCAAATGCATTATTCTTCTTCCCCTAGCAGACAGCAAGCAAGCCCTTGTTAAATAGCCACTACCTGCAAACATTTCAGAGTGAAGTGCAGAGTTGTGTGCATACAGGGCATAACTCTGGCAACTTCACTTTGAAGTGATACCTCTTTGCCCCTAAACAACCGCAGCTTGCAAGAAAGCTGTGCCTTTCACAGATTATAGAATGCTGGGCTGTGAGCTTGTGCTGGAATTATGCATGCATATAAATCTTAGAAGACCACACCCAGGATGTTTCCACACAGATGATTTAGCCACCACATGTCACCAATGCTATTCTCCTGCAAAGTGGGAAGGCGTAATCAGCAGGGCAGCAAAGCTAAGCAGAGGTTCCCCTACTTTCCCCTGCTAGCTGTTTTTCCTCTGTATCACAATCACAAATCCTATGCAGAACCTATAATAGCAACGATGTACATCGTACAGTGTCATTCTGTCTTCTATTCAGCATTAGCTAAATACATGGTACAAAGTGCGTAAGAGGCTGCAAGGCACTTTTTAGTGTCTTAGACAAGGGTCTAAGAATTGGAGGGTCGAAGTTTTGAGGAAACCTTCCATAAGGTCAGTTTCACTAATCTTCAGTGCAAAAGAATGTGAGGGTTATCGACACAAACCTTTAGGCTGACTAATATGTCCAACAATTTGAATTTTGCAGGTCAAGACTTGCACATAAGATTATGTAGCGCAAGTTTAGCTAAAACATGATTGGCATTTTGTTTGCAATGTATATAATCCTAAATGGAAAAAAATGGGCTCACTCTACACTGGATTCTTTCCAAATTACAATCTTTTGACATTTTAGAAGTCAAATTTAATGTGAGAATATTGTTATAAAAAGCAACAATATCAACATTCCAGAAGATTTTTGAAATGATATATATTATTGATCATGAAATATCACATTTACCACATTGGCTGGCCTTGGGCTAATCAGAATCCTTCAGCCTAATACAACTAACAAAGTTATTGTGAAGATAAAATGCAGGGGGGGTGGCATGTATCCTTGCAGATTTGTACATTTCCCCATTTTAATAACACTCCCAAGAGCATCTGGAGAAAAAACCCAAGATTCACAGTCTTTTCTGTGACTGAATAAAGCATCTGGGAACAGCAGAGGGGGGAAGCAGTACCATGAGCAAGAAGAGGCTGTACCCCAAAGATGAGAAATTGGGAAAAGTTAAGGGGAGATGTACCTTTGAAAGGCAGCGATGCAGAAGGCCATGGGAGAGAAGCACTGTGGCGATAGGGTGGAAAGTAGCGGAGCAAGCAGAACTGGGGAAAAGAAACATACAGTAAGCAGGTTCGGTCATTAAAGTACCTTCAAATGCAATTTCTGGCACCAACATAAGCATAGATTAACCCGTGTGAAGCATATTAGTAGAAGGAAAATATCTGTTTATGACTGAAACTTACAGGTGGCTCATCTCCTGTTCCGAGAACGAACATGCTGACTTTCAAGTACCCTTTGGCACCTGAATTTGAATCTTCAGGGTCATTTAGAAGCAGCCATTTTCTCATGGCCGCGTGTCCTGAAAATAAAAAAGAGAGAAGATAGCATCCCTTCAGGGAAATAATATTCTAGTTCTCTCAAATAAGCCATAAAGACTCCTTCTTTAAGGAGTCACGTTTAAACTGTGATGATAACTAGTGGCAGTGAGAAGCAGGAGTATCAAGCTTGGAGGGGAAAGGGGGAGGAGGCCATAGCTCACTGGTAGAACATCTGCTTTGCATGCAGAATGTCCCAGGTTCAAGCCCCAGCATCTCCAGTAGGGGCTGATAGAGGCTCCTGCCTGAAACCCGCTCCAGAGAGCTGCTACAAGTCACTATAGACATTCCTGAGCTGGATGGAACAACGACTTGGTATGAGCTGGGTATGATTGGTAGGTGGAGTGGGGCAGACCAGACCAACTCCAAAGATTGCTGCTGTTGCAGGGGTCAGCACACCTGAAGTGCAATGGATGACCCACACCCTAGGAAAACCACCTTCATAATCATGGTCTGCCCCCTGCCAGCTATTCCACTTTTTTTCCTAGGAGGGAAATACAGAAGATAGAGCCTTAAAGGCACATACTCACCAGGTTCATCGTAGACATAGCCAATGTCAATCTGCAACAAAGGTTTAGCATATTAACACTCCAGAAAAATAGCAACAAGGAAAGTACCATAGCAGGAAGTATAACAATTTTCACAAATAAAACTTCAGAGCTTCCATCTTTTGTGAGAAATGTATTCCCCTTTCCCAACATTTTCATTACAGATTTGGTAAGAGGGTAAACAGAAAGCATGTGGTGAGACATCAAGAATACTTACTTTAAATTCCCCCATTAGACTGTCGGCACGTAAAGAATAAGAGTCATATACCTATAATTGAATGATAGGAATGGAATAATGTATTACTTTTATTCAACAATAATGAGGCAGTTATAAAGAACATTGTTAGTTTTACTTACCCGAATGCTTATTGTTTCATCAAAGAGCTCTGAAGGGGTCATGTGGACATTGTAGTAAAACATCTGTTAAGTCATGGGAGGAAATAGCTTGGTTATTAAATCTGAATATTCATGGGAGTTAAAAGACACCAAGGATTCAGATGAGGAATTTTATTCATGATTGAGGAAACTGTCCGTTTGAATCCAGCACAAATGCATGTTACATTTTTTCATATGACTTTCAGTCCAAGTTCTTTCATCATTTTACAGCACAAAATGGGACTTCTCAGTATAGGAAATCCCAATGATTTCAACAGTTTACTTCCCAATATGTTTGTTTAGGATTTAGCCATCTTATCCATCTCTCTCATAAAATATGGCAACTAGACTTAGATTGTACAAGGATAAGAAAGTAGCTTTGCTTTACTCTTTTTTACTGAGAACAGTTAGCCACAAGGAGTGGGGTGAGAGTTAAAGATAGAAATAGATAAAATAAGTTTTTATTTTTTTCCAGGTAAAAAACCTATGCCTTTCAGCTAGGAGATTATCAAAGATGTGTATTACAATACCTCATCAAAATAAGGATTGTTGCCTCTTTTGATTCTTGTTCTGTGTGTCTGACCACAAATGTGTACTTTCACAACTGGCTTTATGTTATTCCCAGAGAACTGACGTCCTTCAATGACCCTGACACGAATCTAACGCAGGGAGAAAAACAAATGAAAATATTAGATCACTGATGTGTTCCTTTTATCAGCTGGTTTCTCATCATGTCACACTGACAAAGTGTTTCTTTTCTTTTATTGTTAAAATAAACTAACCAGCAGTACTGGAATCTATCAACCAAAGTCAGACAATCCAGAAGAACATCTCATTCTAATGTGCAGAAACTAGAGTTTCCACTGGCTACATGGAACATTCCTGGGCCCAAACAAGAAATAAAACCACTAGATTTATGGAGTGCTGCATCCTCACTTTTAACTCTGCTGCGTATCAAATATCGATGAGGGGGGCAGGAATACTCCAGACTTCACTTTTAAATCCTGAGATTTTTTCATACCGCTCCTTTGCTATTCTAGACTGGAGCCAACAGACATTACACTGGGGGAAAGAAAGATTTAAATGAGAACTTCTGAAACGTCTGGAGATTCCGGATCAGAAAAATTACACATGCTTACTATGCATGAATTTTCCTTTTCACTGATATTTATCATGCAGTCCTATGGATTACACCACTGTGTTCAGTGAGGTTTACTCCTTGGCACCTGTGCACAGGACTGCAGCCTGCGGTCATCCTGAAATCTGGCATATTAGGTCTTGCAATGCATATGACTTATCAACTCTACAACCTGGAAGTCTTGAGGCTTGTTAGAAAGCAGCCTCCGGTTTTGCTTTCCTTTGGCAATTCGACGAGCAAGCTGAGTTTCACGGGTGCCACGTGGACCACCCTGGGGGACGGGACCAGCTCCACCGTCAGGTGACTCCTCATCACCTCCATCTTCTTCACCATCTGCCAAAGATATAAATCAGTGCGGTGACTGGAGAAACGAGATGAACATAAGCAAGAACAACAAGGACTGGTGTGCTCATTCCTACGCCTGCAACTACACCGCGTGACCACGACTTTACCTAAATACAATTGAGCGTATGCTGCTTGAAGGTGCAATTAGGCAGTGACCTCATTTATCTAGTATAACCAACTTTTCTATACGAGGATATTCAAGGCAGTTCACAGCTAAATAAAAAAGCATCAATCCGAAAACCAAAACCATAACAAAAAATTTGCATAATATAAAATGTTATACGGGCTACCGGGGAGGGGGGAATAATACCAAACATTAGGATAAAATACACATTTCACAACAGTTCAAACTAAAATGAGGAGCAACATAATGGGAGGGTTGTTTCCAGCTATTGCCCCCCCCCTTGCCTTTGGAAGCCTTTTAAGAAGTTCCTGCAGGAGAGAGACTCTGAGCAACATCATGGAGGGCTATTTCTAGGACCAAGGTGGAACTGTCCAGCTCCCTTGCTTATTTTTGCTGCTGAGAATTGCTAATGTAAACTTGCTACATTTATAGTATTGAAATGTTGTTTCTCGTATGTTATTATATTTGCTATTATGTTATTTTGCTATGTTATTATGAAATTGCTTTTGCACTTTGATTTTGAAATGCTTTCCTGTTTTCTTTGTTGTAAAAGCCACTCTGAGGTTGAGAAGGTTTTTTTTTTGGGGGGGGGGAGGGTGTAAAAGTGGCATATGAATAAAATTATTAAGTTAATTAAAAACCATTATCAGTAGGCATAAGACCCAAAGCGTTGTTGGAATAGCCGTGTCTTCACATATTATACCTCCTTTAGAAAAGTTTTTCTTTGTTTTTTACAATTTCCACGTCACTTTCGCATGCACCTAAATAGCTCTGGTCAGGGTGGGCTAGAAGAGCAGGGCATTTGATGTTCCGCTGAGATAGAGAGTCAAATAGGAGGTTCATAAAATATCCGACTCTCTGGCAATTTAGGCCTGTAAAGGTCAAAAGCAGCACTTTGAATCAGAATGGAAACAAACAGGCGACCAGGAAAGATGAAAAAAAGTATCAGAGTGATATGTTCCTGTTCGTATGCTCCATTTAGCAATCTGTCAACTGCATTTGACCCAAGTTTTGTTCCCACATTGTCATCAAAGGCAGCCTCACAAGGGGCATGTTATAACTCTCTAATCCAGAGGTTTTCAACCTTTTTGAGTCCACTGTTCCCTTGAGCAACTACATTCTTTCTGCGGGACCCCTGTGGGGCTCAGGGGCCCAGTTATGTCACTCCTTGCCTGCCAAGTTGGCAGCCTCTCACCCTTTTTCGAACACCCTCTGTTATGTACTGAGTTGAATAGGATCCAAACTGCAGCAGTCTGATTGGTCCTAGAACAATAGGATCCAAAATGCAGCAGTCTGATTGGTCCTAGAACAATAGGATTCAGAATACAGCAGTCTGATTGGTCCTAGAACCACCCAATCCAGTTCCAGATAGAAGTGAATCTACAACCTGATTGGCCTACAGGAGAATTCCAGAATTAGCCAATCACGTGCAGCTCATTGTGTAAATAATGTATATAAAGCAGATACTTTGAGGAGACTTTCATTCCCTCCGCACCACTATGAGCTGAGTAAAGAGCATGAAATCCACTCTCGACTCTGAGCATATTTCACCCTCCCTTGTGGAGTGTTCCCCCAGCCTCTGCTCCTCTCCCCTCTCCTTGGGAGTTTTCCAAGCAGCCGCTGCAGCAACCCCTGGTCTCTGAGCTGCCTCAGCTCCTGGCAACCAGCACCCCCTGGCCAGATCCAGAGGCACCATTCACCTGGGGAGCTTGTAGCCAGGGCTGCTGCAACAAACAGCTGTGCAAGCCTTTGGGAGGCAGAGATGTGAGAGGGCATTAGAGGAAGGAAGGGAATGAAAGAGAGAGGCCAGCATTGCCCATGGCACCCCTGACCATCATTCAAGACACCCCAGAGTGCCACGGCACACTGGTTGAAAACCGCTGGTCTAATCTGACTCTGCATAGGATATGAATGACAACTGCATAATTTGCACTACCATAATATTGCACTACTCCATGTGAAACCATTTTATTTGGAATATGCTGGGCTGCAACACAGAAATAGAATTTACTTCAGGATCCTGGCTTTAACCTATAAAGCCTTAAACGCCTCAGGACCGCAATACCTCAAGGACCGCCTCTTCCCATATGAACCTACCTGTACCCTGAGATAAACTTCCAAGGCCCTCCTTCGTGTGCCTCCTGCTCAAGAGGTCTGGAGGGCGGCAACACGAGAATGGGCCTTCTTTGCAGTGGCTCCCCATCTATGGAATGCTCTCCCCAGGGAAGTTCACCTGGCACCTTCATTATACATCTATAGGTGCCAGGCAAAAACGTTCCTTTTTAACCAGGCCTTTGGTTAATCTTATTTACATCCAACATCCTTTTAGAATGTGGTTCTTTTTGGGGGGTGGGGGTTATTGGGTTATTGTTTTTGGTTTGATTTTATATGTTGTGGTCTTGTTTGTGAACCGCCCTGAGACCTCCGGGTATAGGGCGGTGTATAAGCTGAATAAGTATCTAAAATATAGATCCTCTCTTCCAGGTAAATATGATATTGTGCATCCATCTTCAACCAGGAACTGAAACTGTGACATTCACAATGGTGTAATAAAATGCGGCAAATCCTCAGAAATTCTGAATTACAAAACTTTACCACAAATAATTAACCCACAAAGGGCGTCTCCCATAACGTATTTACTCATGATCCCTAAATAGAGGGTTTTGAATAAATTTAGTAAGACTTTCTCAGGAACTAATATTGTTTATTCATACTATTTTTCTCTTTCAAAGTAGATTTCATCTTCACATACTTTACTGATCAGAAACCAAATTGCTAATTAAAAAAAACCCCTATCTGCTTATGTATACAAGATACAAACAGCTGCCTCAGAACTTCCTAATAATAATAACAATAGTCAATTGTGTGATTAAACTATCTGTAGGCTGTACCACTTCAAAGTATAGATGAGGGGTTGTATGTTGTTTTGCAAAAATACCTTGCAAAAGTAAACTCTTATTTTCAAGCAGACATCTGAAAGCAATACCTCCTTCTGTGTCACAAAGCACATTTTGCATGAGTGCTTTTCTGATTTAAGAGAAGTTAATGAAACATTTCTCTTGTTTAGGCCAGTTCCTACCTTCCAGCATGTTCCGTTCCTGGGGAAAACACAAGAGCCTAGCAGATTCACTTTCCACAATACAATTTAAAGTTTAAAGGTGACGCTACTTGATGAAAACTGGAAGAACAAGTTTCTGTAGCTTGGGGAAAGGTTACACCCTGGCCTCTAAGTATATATTTTTAACTAGCAAGATCCTCCTTTCTCACCTGGGAGTCAAGGCCATACAACCTATGACAATACAAGAGGCTTTCTGTAAACTAACAAATTGGTTTTCAAGACATAAAAAGCTAACATTTGGGAGAGGCTTTAAATCATAAGTGACTATCTTCGGCATTAACTACTGAAACAGAGAGCTTCAGGCATGAGTTTGATTTATAGAGGCAAGCAAGGTGACACCTTGAACGTTTAGTGAAGTGGAGTGTGTCATAACTCTGAATTAGAAGAGTTAACTTAGAATTTGGGATGGGGCCAGCTCAAGGCATTTTGGCACCTGAGGCAAGCCACAAAATGGTTAGAAACAGAACTGTAGAGTTGAAAAAGGACCCTGAGAGTCATCTAGTCCAAGCCCCTGCAATGCAGGAATGTTTTGCCCAATGTGGGACTTGAACCCACAAACCTGAGATTAAGAGTCTCATGCTCTACTGACTGAGCTACTTAAGGAGTGCCCCCTCCTGCCAGGGTACAAGGGAGTGAGCAAAGTTCTACATAGAGAGCAAGGGAGGGAATATAATAAACCTTACCCAACGGTTGAACTGTGAATCAAAGGTCGTCATAGGGGGAAAGAGGCCAACTCTGAATCATGCTGGTTGGATGCAGAGCCTAAGAGACCCCAGAGGGCAGACTCTGCCATTTCCTTCCTAGGGGTGGGAACAGACCAGCAGTGCCTCCTATTTGCCAAGAGGCCGCTGTGGAGGCAGCATGGGGAAGCTGTCAAGGAGGTGGTAGTTTCAAAGAGCATGTGGCAGTCGCAGCTGGCATCACAACATCAGGCAAGGTGTTCCTTGGAAGCTGGATTTGTCACCTTGCCTCATGGGTGGGCCAGCCCTGATGTTGGGGATTTACAATATGGACCTTTGAAACTTAACTTGAGGTACGATTACAGGCAACTTTATGGGGGTGGGGCATTTGCTTCCAGAAAAAAAGCATCACTTCGAAGGAAGGAAGAAAATGGGGGGAAACAGAACTCCTCTAAAATACCAGAGAAAGTGACTGGAAAGGATAAAAATTTGTTTGCAAGTGTCCCAGGTAGCTCACCTCCCACAGTCCATCCCCACAAGCAATTTTCTCCTCAGCCAGCTGAGCTGGGTTGAGCTAAGAAAATGTGCCGGTGGCTGGGTGGAGCCCAGCTTAAAAAAATGTTCCTGCACCTATCATATCCTGTCTAGTTTGGCTCTGAAGGACTATCATAGAATAGATAGGCTGTTTTATTTGTTTCCTATCAGCCCCATTTGGATGTAATGGTAACTTTATGGCCTCCTACACCTTTACCAGCCCATCTTATGGCACAGCCACAAGGAGGTAAGTTATACTTCCACTAACCAGAGTTCCAGTTATATTTAGGCTACGTACACATAACTGGCTTAAAGTGCAACAAGGTCTTTCCCTCCCTGCTGTGCTTCAAGCCACATTTGCATGTTGCCGAACACACCAGAGAAGGCGGGCAGATGTCTCCACCTGATGCACATCAAGTTGAAGCTCTGGCTTGAGGGCAAATGCTTCAGACAGCAGTATTTCTCAAGAAACTGCAGGATGACTCCGCATCATGGGTAACGCCTGTGTACACCGATTTGAGAGCCCGTGGGGGGAGCACAGTGGATCCAGAGTAAACAATAATGTGCACACAGCCTGGTTACTCCAAATTATGGTTAGTTCACCCAGGCCTGTGGCTAGAAATACAGAGCAAAGGTAAGTCTGGAAGAGCCCTAACTTCTGTGTAAGCTTTGTGCAAGCAAATCATCCTGAATGCTCAATAAGCAGGGTTGTTGGAAAGGGTCTGAACTGTGGTTTATGGCCATGGCATGTCCTGCAGAGTTCAGAGGAGATGGGAATCCCTGGTCAGTTTAAAAACAGAAGGATCTGCCCCAGGGAAGGAGAAGGAAGATCCCACAGGTAATCTGTGAGCCCCAGGATCTGCCCCAGGGAAGGAGAAGGAAGATCTCACAGGTAATCTGTGAGCCCAAGTTATATCAATTCTCCATAAGAACCTCATCCCCTGGCTGCTTGGTTTTCCTTCTAGAGGCTTGTTGTCTTGCTGTGTACTTGCAAGAAGGAGATTATTTACCTAATGTTCTTAGCTGAATATTGAACTCTGTTGGTATTTAGAATATGTAGGAGTTATTTCTTAATCTTATGGGATCTGTTAGGGTACCAAGGGGTTGCTCGAGAGCAAGTAGGCAAATGCCTCCCTGCTCAGCTGTGAAGTCTTGCTTTTGATGCCAAAACAAATTTTCTCTGTGCAGAGCGCCACTCTCCCATGGTTGGCTGGCAGAATCTGAGAGTGGGTGGTCTTTAAACCTTCCCCAGCAGAGTAGTTTCTTGATGCCCAATCTGCGCCTCCTCTCTCGGCGCGGAAGCCTACTGTGCAGGGAGGGCGTGGGTAACGGAGAACCTCTCTCCTCCCCACTTTGCCCAGGCAAGGTGTCCTGGCACCGCCTCGCCTCCTCCGAACCCTGAAGCTCCTCTCCACTGGAGGCGTGGTTACTCTCCTCTGCTGAGGAGGTGCTGCTTCCCACAATCTTTGGGGGCTCTCTGTAATCCATCCGGCTTTTCCCCTCTCACCCCTGAGCCGATCGCAGTTCCCTGACAGGATCCTTACCTCTTCTCTTTTTTTTTTTTTTTTTAAATCCATAATATATAAAGGTGAGAAATGGCTTTTGCAACCAGTTGTTTTTATCTTAATTCCCCCCCCCCTTCCCGGCTTTATGATCTATTGTAAAGTCCCTTTCAACCTCAATAAAAATACATTTTTTAAAAAAGGAAACAGTCTGGCTAGAAACTCTCTCTAAAAATCTAGTGACCTTAAAAAACAACATTCCTGTGGGGAACGGAAAAGGAGGAAGGATTCGGGGGGGGGGGGAGCTGAAATACCTTCAGTGCCTTGTGCATCTGTTCCCCCTGGGTCATTTGGATTCGGAGGTCCAGCTGGTGGCTCATAGCCCACCACCAAATCAATTGTTGCCTAAATTAAAGGGAAAGAAAAATCACAAACATATAGGATCGAAAGAGCTTCTTAGGTTCATGCAGAGGAATCGGCAAAAGCCTATTAGGCTGCCAGCCCCTAATCTCATGTCACAATAACACTTTTCAGATTTTATTGTGCTTCAAAAGAAACATAACCCAAACTCTTGTTTGATTGCAGAAACAAATGTGCATAATGGATAGGAAATAAAATTGCACCCAATGCCCCAAAAACTGTGCAAAATGGCACTTTCCTTACCCACCGTAACACCTGCCTCCACACACACTTTCCCTCTCTATAGCAATTTTTAAACTGATCAATGCAGCTTCCATGAAATATATGTTGCCAAAATGTTTCCTATGCTGTTGGAATAGATTATACTGTAAAACATGCAACTACGAAAAGTAAGGAGGTCACTCACGCCGGTTTCCAGTCCCTTTTCATTCAGCAGTGAAACGAGCTTGAATGGAAGCGATCTGCTTTGCGTGCCTACTAGTTCTTTGAGGGATACAGTTGCTGTGCCAATTAACCTGGAAGACAAGAGGGAAGGACGTTGCCCAGGGATATGATTAGAGTCTTACAAAAAGGACAGAAAACCTTTCTTTGATCAGTTGCCATTTCTTAACCAGCATTTTTGGCAGGAGGGCTCAAGTCAGTTCTAAAAGTTTAGGTGTTGTAAATGAATATGGTGCAATTTATTGCATTAACAAATAATCACAATTTACAATAGACATAATATATCACAAGGACAGGAAGAAACATGATGGACAGAACAATTGCCACATACAGGAATAACAAGGAAAGAGTTTGAATGCTTCACCTGCAGGTGTATAAATCATTTAATGTGTCAATACGAAGGGAAGTTGTTAAAACTGCAGTTGCGATATAAGGGATTGTTATTTTGACAGGAGCATAATTGGAATTTATAAGATTTATAAATTTATAAGAATGCAGAAATAAAGTAAATAATCAAACCATCAATTCTAGCACGCGGGGAGTAACTTAAATTGCATAATTTGGCATCTCAATGATTGGTATTATTAACTGTATTATTATTTGGCATTGTTATAATGAGGCTTTTATTGGATTGTTGCAATTGGAAACTAATAAAAATATTATTTAAAAAAACCAAATAATCACAATTTGTTAAGTTTCTAGTTTTGCATTCAAATGCATATGAGATGTTGACAAGGTGCTGAGAGATATTGGGCCGAGTTTAGCAGCTTTTATCTGTACAAAAGAATTATTCTTTTGCTTCCAAGGTCCTCAGCACTGATCACCTTTTAATAACACCTGTCCAGGTGTTGGAAAGAGAGGGGAATGGCATTCCTATCTTGGTCTGGGTCCCCAACCTCCAGAACAGTTATCAGCTCTCAAAGCTGACATAATATATTTTCTGTTTGATGGTATTTTCACTGTGCAAGAGTAAGTCCCCACATGAAAATCCTACCTACCCCATGTGCAAATACTACATTATTTTAGCTAGGGGGGAGGGAAATACAGTGACCGTGCTCCAACATCATGGCAGCAGATGAGACCTAGTTCCTCTCTCCTCCTCATCCTCCACCTCTTGTAGCCCCTGTACCCTCCTAATCTGTTCTAAAGGGTCCCCCAATGCTTCAGATTTTGGAGCAGCACAGGGGGTTGCATGGAAGAGGGGAGGAAGGCTAAGTCTCATTTGCACAACTGGACTGTCACAGCTGGATGCTGCCCAACAATTTCCACTTAATGTTTGTTACAGCAAGCGTGACTTATGTACATGTAATTGAAATACTGTATTTACTCGAATTTAATGCTCACTTTTTTGGCCGAATTATGTTGTGAAAATTAAGGTGCACATTATATTCGAGTAAATCTGGCAACACCTATTCTTTCCTAGTCTACTCTTCCCCTTACCCTCTTTTCTCCCTGTGGTGAATTATAATATTGTAAGCTCCTTGGAGACAGGGGCCTGTCCTCTTGTACAGTGGTACCTCGGGTTAAGTACTTAATTCGTTCCAGAGGTCTGTTCTTAACCTGAAACTGTTCTTAACCTAAAGCACCACTTTAGCTAATGGGGCCTCCTGCTGCCGCTGTGCTGCCGCTGCACAATTTCTGTTCTCATCCTGAAGCAAAGTTCTTAACCCGAGGTACTATTTCTGGGTTAGCGGAGTCTGTAACCTGAAGCATATGTAACCCGAGGTACCACTGTACTGTGCAAAGCTCCACACCCAATGATGGTGCTATAGCAATAAACAAATAAATAATAAACCAGGATTCATATGGAGATGTAACCTTAATGCATGAACAGTTGCAAATTAAGACAGCACTTCATATATTGCTGAAACTGTTGTCCTCATAATTTTAAACGTCACTGAAAATGGAGGCGGCATTCAATTCATTTCTTAAGTGTAATTTGGTTAGACAGTCCCTCACACTATGAGGAAATGGTATCGAAAGTTGGAAAATTTCAAAACCATCCTGACTGTAAATCTGTTCTTACACGGCTGTCATAAGGTACAAGGGTGTGGCTGCTCACACTGTCAACAAGATGAGACAGCTTCATTTCCATTATCTTTGTTTAAAGACATTTCCTTACAGAAGCCTGCTTGTATTCTCAGACACAGAAGTGACATAGGTAACTGCTTTTAATTTGGGCGGGGGGGGGGAGGAGGGGGGATCACTTCAAGCTGCATTTGTACCACTGCATTTGTACAAGAAGAATTACAGGCCCACAGCTCTCGATCTCCACATCATCCTCTTGCTGAGGCACATGAAGGAAGAAGTGACAAAGCAGAGATTTCAGACTGGCCAATTTCTCCAACAATGCAAGCACAAGGACCATCAGAGAGGTGTGTGTGGAAAAGGCAGGTTCCAGGTTGCATGGCGACCAGTTTTACCCTTCCAGCTTCTCCTCCTTTGTGTAGTAAAGTGGGCATCTCAGCTGGTCCTAAGTGGGGGTGAGGGCTTCACCGGGATGGTTGCCTTGGGGAGAGAAATTCTATTCTGGGTTTCCATCTATTTCTGTATGCTTCGGAAGCCTGTTGTGCATCTCACTTCCTCTTTTTCAGGGTAGGAGCCACAGTTTCCCTTTTTGGACAAGTCTGTTTGAAGCTCCTTGAACATGCACATTCCTGCCAGCTCTTATCACACTACTGTACACAAGGCTGTGAAAAAAGTTTGCAAGAGTTTTGGGTTCTCCCTGGATTCAGCTGACTCGTTTTGCATTATACATTTGTGTGGGCTTATCTATAAATTGCCTCTAATTGCAGAACAGAAGCTCACTTGCACATTCTATTTTATAGTGTTAATTTAGAGCTAAGGACATTGTGTTTCTTAAAGGCTGTATTTTAAAAGAAAGAAAGAAAGAAAGAAAGAAAGAAAGAAAGAAAGAAAGAAAGAAAGCTCATACAAAGGAGCCTTCCTAGATAACTATAGCCATCCCCATTTTTCCACCGCACACTTTAGGGCTCCAAGAGCAGCTGTGTTTAGAATATTCATTCTAAACACTTTAGGGCTCCAAGAGCAGCTGTGTTTAGAATATTCATTTCAACAACATTTCCCATTCCAAAGTTGCATCTGTGCTCATTAGGCTGCATGCACACCACACATTTAAAGCATGTGACTCTCCCCGCCTCCTGGAATTTCTGAAACTGTAGTTCACCCTTCTAAGAACAATAATTTCCCGTACCCTTAACAAACTGGACTTCCCAGCATTCCTTTGGCATGTCATGTGCTTTAAATGTATGGTGTGTACACAGCCCAAGTCTCAACAGCTGTCTTTAGGGAAATTGCTTTCATGACTGAAGGATTGATTACTTTAATGCTCTTATCTAACATGCATAATCCTTCTCTCTAGGCATCACAGATAATAACAAATTCCTCCCTTGTTGAGTACTATTGTCCCTACAGATCATATTCTGAATTTTACATTACATGCATTGCAATCTGTCCCTTTGCTGCCACTGATTTTGTTGGACACTAATGGGACTTAAGCAACCTTCGTGCCAAGTAACTTCTAACCAATTTTCCTTCCTGCCAATCAGTTTGTTTTCCTTGTGCCCTGTGACTTCATTCACTAGGTGAGGTTATGTGGATGATCCCACAAGATGCATGGCCAGGACTGATTTATCTCCAGACTGGGTTATTGTTTAGTTTGTTGGTTGGTTGGTTGGTTGGTTTGGTCTACCAAAATAGTTGCATTATCGAACAATTGTTAGGGATAACAATAGAACAATTATGTCAAAGCAAATTGAAGAAGTGGGGGGTGAACCTCAGCACAAAGTGCTGCCTGTAAGTGGCATTTGCAATGTTCGTTTTATGAGACCCCCCCCCTCGCCAATTCACACAGGATTTCCTTCATTTAAAGCAGATAAAATCTAAACTGGGGGCATCCCTAAACCAAGATGCATAAACTCCTATTGCCTAAGGTTGTTGAGCGGCAACTTTTTCCTCTACCTCCTTCAACATTAAATGGGTCAGGATATATCCTAACAAAATTTCTCATAGGATTGCAGACAGCACAGAATCTCTACTACTTTCAACAGCAGCTACTCATATTTCCAGAGAGACAGACATAACCTGACATAGCTGCTTGAGGGAAGCAATGTGCTTTAAAATATGGTATGTAGTAAGGGATTGGATGAGGAACTGAATTTTTTTTGAATAGTTTCATTTACAAATCTAAGACTACAAGCTTATGGGCAGTTTCCTGGGAATAAAACCCATTAAATATTGGACTTACTTTGGACTAAACATGCAGAGGACCAGAATTGGAGAAGTTAGCTGTAAATTTACATTTCTCACTGTGAAGAAATGACTGTTTGCTTGAGTAAAAGTCTGACCTACCACTTTTCTCTTCTGTTGCTAGGCTACCAACCATTCAGTGTCTGGAAAAATATGTACAACTGTTCATTTCTCTTCCCACTTATGGAATAAAACCACGTGACACATATTTTTGGTGCAACTTGCTTTCTGTAGCATGAACTTCTATTCTATACTATGCAGTAGCAGAAAATTTTTCCCCTGTGTTACACTTCTTTTGTATTTCTTTTTTACATGTAAAATGAAAGAATAAGAAGCTGCTTTAGCTAAATGACAGACTTCAAAGTGGAAGCTAACATAACAGAAAGCAGATGTGTGCCCCGCCTCCATCCTCTCTCCCATCTTCCTTAAAAGGGAAAACTTAGCTGTGCAAATCGTCACGTGACCTGAACCTTCAGCAACTTTTATATCATGCATGTTAACATTTTTCAGTCAGGGCTTTTAAAATTACTTTTCCAGTGAGGCAAAGCTTCTGTTACAGCACCTGCACATTAAGCCTGCTCTGATCTGAAGGTACGATAAAAGTTTCTGCAAGTCAAAGCATGTTTCAGCTTCCAGGAAAAGGGGGCGGAGGGCAGGAATATGAAGTGGCTGTGTTGGCTTTAAATACTGGGACAAACATGCCACAGCGATGAGTAGTTCACTGGCAGTACACAACTGCAAGGAAACATTTACCAGGCTTATTCTCCAAAGAGCAAACTCAGTAAAGACTTCAAAAAAAGCACACCCCACGAATACTCCTTCCACCCTGGGTTTCTCTGCAAGGAATTTCCTCGACTTGTGTTGCTTTGGCACAAATGCAGTTTGAACTTCACCAGGAAGTTTTTTCTGCACCAGCCCCACTGGAATGAGAACATCTTGGTCGATCTTGCTCAGAGGGAGCAAGTAAAACAAGAACTACGACAGACCATGAGAAAAGATGTTCCCTCAATCTCAACATTCATGTAGCACAGGCGTGGGGAATTGTTTCAGAGCCCGAGGGCCACATTCTCTTCTGGATGGCCTAAAAAGGGCCAAACGCTAGTAGTATGCAGGGCCCTGAGGCAAAAGCGGGTGAGGTGAAAAAATTCAGGGCACGAAGCAGGGCTAGTGAGAGGAGTTGCCTGAGGAGATTTATGAGGGCCAGGTAGAGAAGTCTGGGCCTGAAGTTCTCCACCTCAGTGTAGCACTTCTAGCAAGTCAATTTAATACAGGGCACAGCACATTCTTCTTTTTTAAAAGAGGTTTACTACTACAAGAAGAGAGAGAGAAAAGTGTTGTGTGAGAGGCCTAAGTGGGCAGGGAGAAGCTACTTATTCCCAAGAAGTTTTCTTTGTTTGCTCATTATTTTTACTTAGCATGACAAGCTGGAAGCCAACTCCCTACTCATAAATAAGAGAACCAATATTTGTAATGATCAGCACTGGATCATCATGTGAAACACAAACAGAACAAGTGGGTAGCTGCAAACATGCCCTTCGTCTAGAAATGGATATATCTGGTTTAGAAGGGGGAAAGAATCACCTGAAATCCAAGGACGGATGCTTGACTGAACCTGTTCTAGAGTACAGATAAGGATCTATCCTATTTTTGTGATCTCATGAGCATTCTATTGTAGTCAGGAGGCCTGCGCCTGAGTTTCTCTCACCAGAAAACACATACCCCAAGAATTCCATGAGATTTGAACTACGGTGTACTTTCTTAGTACACATAATTGGGATTGGCCCTATCATTAGGCAAACCTGGGCAGCTATCCTGCGGATAGTGGAAGCCAGCCCGGTTGAAGTAAGATTCGACTGAATGGTGTTGGGGATCTCACCATGTCCTTCACTGCAGACAGCAGAACACCTTGGATTGGCCCTAGTTAACCAGGTAAATGAGAAGCTCTAGAGCTTTATTGCCCTGGTTGGTTTTTCAGTGTCCCATGAATATTGTATATTCAGAATATTCAGAACTCAATGCAGGATTAATTTCGTCTCATTCTACCTCTCAGGCTAACAACACAATTCTATGCAAGTGTACTCAGTAATAAATCCTTCTGTGGTCCATGAGGCCTACTCCCTAATTAGTGTGTTTATGATTGGAGCCTAAGGTTAAAATCTCATAGACTTACCTGAGAGTAACCCCTTTGAATTCAGTGGTTCTTACTTTTAAATAGACATGTGAGGAATTACACTGTAAACATATCATTATTATCTCAATCTGTGTGTCTGTTACCAGATATTAAAAGCTCTAAGTAACTGGGAATTGCCTTTTTCTTTCAGAAAGTAGAAATTTTGTGATTTGGTTCCCTAGCAACAAAAGTATATGCAATTTGCTTAAAATGTGTTGCAAAGTGAGTGAAAGAAAGAATTGTTTGCAGGAAGTGGGTTTTTTAAATAAACATTGCTTGGTGAACTTTTAATCATTTCCTAGGTACAATATTTTTACCCATGAATCAGAAAGCAAACTGTACAATATGTAAAAGTTCTAAAAGAACTTTGCTTTCCCTTTCTGACATCCTGAAATGAAAGGGTGTGTCCATAAGGACTAGATCCAACTGTCTCACACACCTACGCTGGCATTCAGAGATAAAAATCACAAGCATAAACACATCTGTGACGCCTCCAGCATCATCTCCATGCATATCTCCACAACAATGGGAAAATATAGGGAAACACACTTTGCAAAGGTAGCTGTTTGTGGCTGTAGTCCTCCTTACAATTAGGCTGTTTAACATCCCACTGAAGTATATCCATAAGATGTATGGCCTGGGCTACTCTGATTGGATCCCTTGGACACAGCTGCAGTCCTGACCCAAAACATACGGAAGAAAGCAGTTTCTCATCCCTCTTCCAGATCTTTTCAATGGGCATTACACAGGCTAACCAACCTCTCTTGCCACACATTGACAAGCTCCATGCCTTCTGCAAAGCATTATAATTAGAACAGCTACTCCACCCACAACTTCAAAACTCACTTCTTCAAAATCTTTCCTGAACAAGCCTCATTTCCTGGGCACTTCTCAGTTACAGATTAACTCTCTCCTGAACGCACCCATCCTTCCTATACTTTCTTGAGGCCACCTTTCAGCATCACTGTTGCCTTGCGACATTATATTGTAAGCCCTCTAGTATGGGCTCCATCACTGTTACATTGGGTGCAACACCCAACGTATTGTCGGGATGCTGAATAAGAAAACGTTATGTTTACAGAGATCTTGTCTTCCCATAGTTCAGAAATACGGCTGAAAGGTTAGCTGAAGTACAAGTCAGAAGAGCTAACAGTAAATGATCCAGTAAGATGTCTGAAGTCCTTTAAATTTAGCAAATCCAACCATACACATGTGCTGCAAAATTAGAGCAATTAGTTTTTAAAAGACACCTTTTGCACGAAGCAAATTGCACTGAAAAAGAAATATATCCCTCCCCTTCAAAATTTCAAAAAGTCAACATACTTGTTTTGCCCTATAGTTTCGAAATCTTTCACAATAATCTGCAGGACTGATGAAATATCCAGAGCGATTCCTTTCAAATCAAACTCAAGAATCTGCGCAAAAAAATTAGAATAACCCTTAGAAGTTGAATCAACAACATAACCATGCAAAGAACAGGCAATAAAAAAAGTTTTAAGGAATCAACATTTTTCATCAGTAACACAATTAAATAGATAAGTGCAGACTATATTTGCATGTAGTTATCTAGGTTGAAAATGCCCGTAGAACTCCAGGCCAGTTCAGACAATATCATATGTGTAACTACTTCCGGGGGCTGTACAAATGTACATCCATGTGCCCAATGGGATAATCTACCAAAGGTTAGTCATGATTATGACCCATTAAAAGGGATGCACAGTGAATGCAATGGAACCTGCTTCCAAGTAGACGTCCACAGGATTGGGCTAAAAGTACAGTATGACTAAGAAAGCCCCACTGATTTATCTATTATTAGTTCTGAGTCTAACTGACCTTTGCTAAACTGTCCCAATATGCTGGAGTTTTGCAATCTTTCTAACATTTATAAAGTGGAAGGTGACAGGAAGGTGACAAGAACCAGCTGCAGAGGAATACACACCAGCTTGTGTTGCCCTGCCCTGAAATATGTTGTTACTTTTAAAAAAGAAAGAAAAGCAATCAAAAAGTCTGGAAAAGACTTAAAATAATCCTCTGCTGGCATTTTGACATCTAATGTTGAGCAAGGTCTTAAGGTTCATTTATGGCATTACAATATGTGTAGTTTGGGGTTCAGCAGGCATAAATCAAGATATTAAACTAGGTTTTAGATAATACTAATAATAATAATAATAATAATAATAATAATAATAATAATAATAATGTTATTTATATCATTCTGGGCTGCTCCCAACAGAAAATTTACAGCACAATAAAACGTCAAACATTAAAAACTTCCCTAAACAGGGCTGCCTTCAGATTATTCTAAAAGTCAGGCAGTTGTTTATTTCCTTGACATCTGTTGGGAGGGCATTCCACAGGGCAGGCGCCACTACTGAGAAGGCCCTCTGCCTGGTTCCCTGTAACATGGCTTCTCACAGGGAGGGAACCACCAGAAGGCCCTCAGAGCTGGACCTCAGTGTCCTGGCCGAACAATGGGGGTGGAGATGCTCCTTCAGGTATACAGGACCGAGGCCATTTAGGGCTTTAAAGGTCAGCACCAACACTTTGAATTGTGCTCAGAAACCTACTGGGAGGTCTTTGTGCAGGTCTTTAGAGATGCAGACAATGCAGTGGATGATCTGGGAACACCAAATGCTCCAACATTAATGAAGCTAAGCAGTTGCGATCATGATGGAAGCTCACTTGGAATCCCATGAAACAAGACATAGATAGAATAAATCAGGCTGCAGGTCTAAGTTCTCATATGTGGCAAAAAGCACTATTGAATTCAGTGGGGGTTACTTCAGCATAGAGTTGCATCCAATAAAGTTATTCCACCTGCACAAGGACTTCTCCTGCTAAAGTGAAACAGGGAAACTGTGTACCAGATATTGCACATCTCCCCTTAGAAGGAACTGTGGAAGTTTTGTTTCTGGGTACAGAGAATCACAGGACCAGTCGGTTGTGACATGTGTATTTCTTGTTCCATAATGTCATGCAACAGAGAATAGGGCTGAACTTTGTCACACATGCTATGCCTTATCACATACAACAGAACCAATAAAAAAAAAAGTCACCTCATTCCAAACAGGGTTGAGTTCACTATCAATTTTCTTTGTTTTCTTTTTTTCATCTGGAAATAAACAAAAACGTGCTTACTTATTGGAAGATATATAAAACAGCAATCACAATATATTAAAATAATATATTTTTTTAATGCAAGAGGGCTGACTTGATTTATTTGGTTGCTGGCCATGGTATCTAATCTATACAGAATGTTTTGTGCTTGTGTACATAATAAACCTACCTCCCAATAAAATTGTTTTGACCTAACTATATTGCCAGCTCCCCCCACACCTTTCAAAACAGATATTTTCTGTTAGTGTAGATTCTGCTGTGTCTGTGGTGAAGCCGCTGTTTAAGACACACCTTGATTTAACCTCATTCACCACAAACAATGGTGAAGCAGGGTGTTGTAGGAGGACAATAGCTCAGCAACAGAGCATCTGCCTTGCAGGCAAAAGGCCTCGGGTTCAGCCTCTGACATCTCAGATAGGCTGGGAAAGACTCCTGGTTTGAGCTTCTGTTAATCAGCATAGAGACAACACTGAGATAGATTGACCAATGGTCTGAGTTGACAGAAGGCTGTTTTTCAATGACTGCGACCGAGTGATCCAGTAACTGCTTTACTTTCAGGAACTGTTGAACTCCCACCTCCCTGAGCACCAGCCACACTCGCTGAGGCAGCTGGGAATCTGAGTCCAGCAACAACTGGAGGGGCACAGGTTCCCCATCCCTTCATTACAGTGTTCATAATCTCTGAACCTTTAATGGATCATGTTGAATTAAGGCTAACACGAGTCTCAGAGAGTAAGACCCATTGAACATAGTGGGGCTTACTTCCAAGTCGGCATGAACAAGATTGCACTGTGTGTTGAGGAGGAACACAAATCAACAACTTCCCCCTTCCCTTCTCTGTCTAACACTGAGTCAGTCAGCTCTGATGTACTCCTGATAGTTCTCTGCTGGATATATGAGGGAAGCGATGACAATTAGCCCTTGTGCAGGGAGTGGGGAACTGACTCAGATTCCTGTAACAGGAATCATTTTAGAAAGACTATGCAGGACAATGACTCAGACCAGACCACAAAAACTGTAAATTTGCAACTAATAGGAAAATATCTACCACAATGCTATCAGTCTAAACTGAATGATATTGTAGCTCATTGTGCTTTAGTAATATCAGGCATTGGTCCAAACTAATTGTTTCATGTAGAAGAAATGAATGGAAAAAGCGGCAGTAGCCAAGGATGCAATTTTCCTTTGGCAAGGACAGGGGCTTATTATCAAGGGCAGCTAAGGGACATGGCGATACAGAATTCTTTGTTATCATTCTTCTAATTCAGGGTTGTGGGTGTTGTAGCCCTCCATATATTGGTAGATTCCAGCTCTGGTCAGCCTCAGTCAGAATGATAAATGGCCATTGCTTTAAATACACTTGCGGGGAGGGCTACAACACTTTGCTGGCAGAAGAAAAATGGGGCACGTGGCTTTGAATAGGGATTATTATTGTTATTATTTATACCCTGCACATCTGTCTGGGTTTCCCCAGCCACTCTGGGTGACTTACAACATATCTAAAAACATAATAAAAGCATCGAACATTAAAAAACATCCCAATTCAAGGCTGCCTTTAGATGTCTTCTAAAAGTTGTATAATTCTTTATTTCCTTGACACCTGAGGGGAGAGTGTTCCACAGGGAAGGTGCCACTACCAAGAAAGCCCTCTGCCTGGTTTCCTGTAACTTCACTCCTCGCATTGAGGGAACCAGCAGAAGACCCTCAGAGGAGGACCTCAATGTCCAGGCTGAACAATGGGGGTGGAGGCACTCCTTCAGGTATATTGGGCCGAGGCCGTTTAGGGCTTTAAAGGTCAGCACCAACACTTTGAAATGTGCTCGGAAACATACTGGAAGCCAGTGAAGGTCCTTTAGGTCTTGGTGGCCACTCCCAGTCTAGCTGCCGCATTCTGGATTAGTTGTAGTTTCCGAGTCACCTTCAAATGTAGTCCCACGTAGAGTGCATTTCAGTAGTCCAAGTAGGAGATAACCAGGGCATGCACCACTCTGGCAAGACAGTCTGCAGGCAGGTAAGGTCTCAGCCTGCGTACCAGATGGAACTGGTAGACAGCTGCCTTGGACACAGAATTGACCTGAACCTCCATGGACATATTTGGTCTAACTCAGTATATGTTCCTATATGCTTCCTATATTCCTATTGCCATTATCACCTGGCAGTCAGAAGGGCAAGCAGGACCTTCAACAGAACCTTAACCAATGTGAAGTGTTTCTTTTCAGTATTGCACTCAGTCCATCACGACCCCCTGCAGGATTCTCTAGTCCATTCCCCCTACCAGTTTTTCTGGTTTTGCCCCAGTCAGTCAGCATTCCAAGGCTATTGCTCAGTGGTTATTGGGCAGTTTTGGAGATTCAACCTTCCCCTACCCAGATGAAATGCCCCTCGTAGGCTGCACCAACACTCATGCCTTAATATCAGAATTATTATTACATATTTATTTATACCCCACCTGCCTCCCTGATGGGATTCAAGGCAGCTTACAGATAAAAACAAGAATTTCTAAAGACATAGAAAAAACAGAAATAGATGGAATTGTGATGATACTGTTTCTAAATATTCTGCTGATCAACCTATCCCCGTGCTTGCTGCTGGTGGGATATTCTCCTGGTTCCCAAATATCTCTCCTTTGCTTGTTCTTGACTTGCTTCTACTCACACTTACATTTGGCTCTGATCCTGTAAATACCACCCACATCCCAGGCCCTTAGAGGCTCTAGAATTACTGCATCTTTGGACTACTTTGCTGTTTTCCCTCTCTATTGAAGCTATTCACTTAACATTTTCAAGAAGAAAACGACGTTTGGTGAAGAACCATAAGGATACACCTTTGCCCTTTTATCCAAACTTCTCCTCCAACAATCTGATTCAAATTTGCATGTGGAAAGTCAGTAATGTGCCTGCTCCACCATGAGCCCAGAAGGCCTCAAAGTCTCTCATTCTGTGGCTTTATGCATATGGTTCAACTTCATTAAGGCTGTGGGCTTGAAGAACGCTGAAAAACCCATAAACATGCCAACACATTTTTGGTGACTGTATTTTAAGTATCCTAACTTCAGCTACAGAATTGTAGAGGAAGACAAATAATATAAAACCTGCATATCTATCTTTCATTGCATTCAACCAGGGTGAAAAAAACACAATTAAATATATCAACTAATTCACTGCCTCAAAATGTTTTTTATATAAACTATATTAGAGCATGAAAGGGAAAGCTCAGGTAGAAGAGAGGAAGATGTGATTCAAAGGCTTTAAAATGAATCAGGAAATCAGGCCCTCCTACATATATTTATCTACTGAGGAAATCGGGGCATTCTGTGGCATGTTCATTTGACACAGGAAGTTGGCTGGGCTGTGGTCCTACCATAATTCCCCACAGACCATTCCCCGGGGCTGCGCATTGGTAAAACTGAGGAACAAGCGGTCTCTCAAAGAAGGATGTCAGCAATGATTGAGTTTTGCATTGTGGAACTTCTGTGAATCTTCCAAAGAACCCCAGGGGTCGTAGGAACCAGTCCTCATAGCCGTGCCCCCCCCCCCCCAGCTACATTCTTTCTAAGTTTAAAGAGCAAAAATGAAGTTGTGACTAATACAATCACGGCTTCAATATCAAGCTGCTTTGTCTCTCTCTCTCACTCGCTCACACACCAACTTCAACATTCAGCCTTATGAGGAGCTCTGGTGGGCTCCAACGCTTGCTCGCTATTTTGTGACCTTTTGGCTGGACGCAATTAAGGGATTTTGGATTTTAAAATAAACCAAAAGGTGACGGCTTAACCCTTAGCCATGCACGATAATGTAACGTACATCTTTCCCTGCTTAGTTTGTTTGGTAGATTTGTATGCGAGAGAAAAAACTTATTTGGCATGTAGAGGATTTGCACATGGCGCCTCAAGAGATGACCTTGATGGAAGAAGTGGAGGCTCTGCTACACTACTGCTAGGAAGGTAATTTAAAAATGAAACCTATATTACGTACTGGAGAGGCGTCCATTTAAAGGTCAAATTCTATCTTTTGCTGCAGATTCAGCTTTAGGATATTTGCATTGTATGTTGAAGGTCTAAGGCTCAATCTCAGGCATCTGCAGGTAGCGCTGGGAAGGTCCCACGCCTGAAACCCTGGAGAGCTGATACCAGTCAGTGTGGTCATTACAAGATGAAAAAAGGTAAAGGACCCCTGGACAGTTATGTCCAGTCAATGACGACTATGGGGTTGTGGTGCTCATCTCTGCTTTCAGGCCAAGGGAGGCTGTGTTTGTCCACAGACAGCTTTCTGGGTCACGTGGCCAGCATGACTAAACCACTTCTGGTGCAACGGAATACCGTGATGGAAACCAGAGTGCATGGAAACACCATTTACCTTCCCGCTGCAGCTGTACCTATTTATCTACTTACACTGGCGTGCTTTCAAACTGCTAGGTTGGCAGGAGCTGAGACAGAGCAATGGGAGCTCACTCCGTCACGGGAATTCGAACCACCAACCTTCTGATCAACAAACCCAAGAGGCTCAGCGCTTTAGACCACAGCACCACCCACATCCATTACTAATCCAGATAGACCAATGGTCTGACTCAGTATGGGGTAGCTCTTTATGTTCCTGTGAATTTATTTTCACCTGTTGTTAGGCAGGCCAACAGGCAGACAGAAGAGAGAATTAGATTGGGACAGAGAGGGTGTCTTTAATCCTTACCCCATGCGGTTTTTATCACCTAACACACCCTACACCCCTCCCAGCCCTGCCACCAAGGTAAGCTGCTTTTTGTACTGCTGAGGGGAAAATAGTAAATAAAGATAACATGCAATATATCATTTGACCCCTATCCTACGATTAAGCTACCCATACACTGCCTCGTGCAAAAGTCCAGCCAGCTAAGTTTTTTTTTTTAAAGGTAAATACACATTGAGCAAGCTCAAATATGGACTGTGTAAACCATGAATGAATCACAAAAAAATCATGAATATCATATACCAGCCTTTGGCTTTTTCACAAAGTGATGTCTCGGAAAAACCAAGAATGGTCTGCAAAAGTGTAGTTTAGGGGTGTAATCCTATGCTGCAGATCTACTGGTTGAGAACTTGTGGGGTTCAGCGGAAGCCTTGATCGTCCAGGGGAATAA
Organism: Podarcis tiliguerta; assembly: GCF_965153285.1. Taxonomy (NCBI): domain Eukaryota; kingdom Metazoa; phylum Chordata; class Lepidosauria; order Squamata; family Lacertidae; genus Podarcis; species Podarcis tiliguerta. Next base: position 61,856,235 of record NC_139538.1, read on the forward strand.
CAAATGCAATGCACCAGGACAGACACACTGGCGGAACATCCTTGATATGCTGGTAGAGTAGCCGGGGGGGGGGGAGATGTGGGTGGGTTGTGGGAAGAACAGGGGAGGAGCACATTCCACATCCTATACTACATCAGTCCATAGCCACACCCGCATAGATGGCGCAACTTTGCCCTAGCCCCAGGCCTAACACCAATAAGTTCCCTTCTATTGCTTTCAAAGAGCTTTTAGAAATAACTGAACAGCAGTAGTATATCTTAAGTCCGATGGTAATGTGAATAGAAGGCTTGCTCTGTTGGTTTGTAACTACTGCATTTATTCACCCATAAATTCCTGTTTCACAAGCCACCGTTTGAGTTTTATGCAAAAGCAGAACAGAAGGACGGTGCTGAATATCCTAAAATATGGCAAGTAGACTAGGCTTCCTCAACCTTGGCCCTCCAGATATTTTGAGACTACAATTCCCATAGTCCCTGACCACTGGTCCTGCTAGCTAGGGATCATGGGAGTTGTAGGCCAAAAACAGCTGGAGGGCTGAGTTTGAGGAAGCCTGAAGTAGACAGAAACCTTTTTTAAAAAAAACAACCAACCCAACTAGGAGTAGAGGAAACCATGGTTCACACCTTTCCACAATGCCATTCAAATATTCCAGTAATAAGTTTTTCAAGTATTGCAGTACAAACCAACTTCCTTATTGCACTGTATTTCCTTATTTAAATAATCTCAGCCTATTGTAAACTCAGTATCCTGCAGTTATCTGCATCCAGTAAAACTCTTACAATCTATTTTTCAGTTCAGCACAGGCATCCAAGAATAATATATCTAATAATATATCTAAACTATATTAAGGCAGCCATACGTCTGGAGTTTCCTGGACATTACCGGGATTCCAAAGGCAGACATCAGGGGGAATTTCCAAAAGGTGGTGCTTTGTCCTGGATCTTAGGCAAGTAAATCGAAAAAAGCTCAACAACGTCTTTCAGGGTGTCCTGGTTTTTACTTTTTGAAACATGGCGACCCTAGTTTAATGTATGTGATCAGGCAAACGACTCTATATGCACCTTAACATAACAGCATTACAACCATCTATTTATGAGGATAGGAAGTAGCACAAACTGAAATTTGCCACAAAGTTTACACCAAAGAAAAGTGGAATAAATCTGTCAGTTTCACACTTATGGACAAATGAGCTTCCTTTTTTCTCTCCCTCATCTTTTATTACTTTGCTAAGCACAAAGTCCGAAAAGCAAAAAGCCTCCAGGGAGGGGGAAGGAGTCTAACAACATAGATGATTAATGTTTGAAATGTTTTAAAAACTATTTTATGGCAAACAGGAAAAGAAATCTGTGTTTCCATAAAAAATAAAAAGATGTGAACAAAACACTCAAAATCACTATTTGCTGTTGCAAAAAAGTAATTTCTTAAGGTGAAATTCACTTACACATTAATCCAAACTAAAAGGGGGCTCTATCTATGTGTGGGCGTAGATGCAACAAGCCTTTCTAAACAGAAGTTTAGAAAGAGCCACTCCACAAAATGCCACCCTACTTCTTAAAAAAACACCTGTGTTATACAAAAGTTACTACTTTCTTCAGAAGTATGTGATTTGCAAATTACCAGAACTGTTACACTTTTTATCATGGCATCTTGGCACATTGAAAAACACCCTTGCTTAAAAGAATCTTTCACAAGTTAGCTTTCCTTACCTTTAAAAATAATGGACACGATAGGATCTGGTTTTCCAAATTTATGTCTAGGGATATTGGAAGCGGATTCCACAATTACCCGAAGCATGGTTTTCAGTGTTTTTTAAACTGCAGCAGTTTTTGAAGAATTGTGCAATTCAGACTCTCTGCAGCCTCCAGTCTGAAGTGCCAGCAGGAGGAGACTGGAAATGGCACTTTACAGTAAAGTGCAGCTGATGGGTGGATCTATGACGAGTTTAGTTACTAAAGGGGGGGGGGGGAGAGAGAGATTTGTGTAAACTGACTCCCTGTGGTATTAGAGAGAGTTAGTTACTAAGTAGGGGGAGGGTTTGTGTAAGCTGACACCCACCATTCCTGTGGTATTAGAAAAAATTGGTACCAACTTGTGAATTCGGGCAGTGCAAAGTAAGGAATTTGCTAAGTATGGTGGTTTATAAAGAGGTGGGAATCTTTTTGCATATGAATTATATAGTCGGGAAAGAAATACGAATGTAACGCACAGAACTCCCCCACCCCTCGTTTTGCTATTGATGTGAAAAGAAGTTAATATAACTTTTGCAATAAAACATAGCAATGTTCTCCCTTTTGAAACGAACTTCTTTCCACATGCCATCAGCCGTCAATTTTTTGTTTCTTTTTCATCCAGGACTTCAATCAATCAAAACAGCCTTAGATTGCCCCCTTCTGGAGGGATCAAAAATAACCTGTGAAATAAATTTGTAAGATGGTTGTGTACAGTACATGTATTTTCACCAATCAGTATATTAGGAAAGAAAACAAAAAAGAACATTCTTTTTAAAATAAATAAATATTATTTTAATTTATAACAAATAAACATTTCAGCAAAAAAGGAAACAATTCTTATATATAAATCTTCAACTTCCACCCCCCTCTTTCTGCGGTTCCATAAATGTGTTCTCTTTCTTTTTTCCTGCGTATCCAAATTAACTCTATTCCTTTTCTCATCCATTTCCTATATGTTTTAGAAACTGCAAGTTTTTACAATAATCTTGCTAAGGTCTTAATTTGTTTGCAATTTGTAATTCAACAAACGATTTGCATTCCTTATTCAAAGTTTGTTATCTTGATTTCTTATTCTTCTGGTAAGTTTCACCATTTCTGAATATTCCATTAGCTTCTGTAACCATTCTTCTCTCGTTGGGACTTCTTACTCCTTCATTTTTGGGCAAATATCATTCTTGCAGTGGTAGTTGTATACATAAATAAATTTCTTTATTGTTTAGGTAATTCTGATCTCAAAAGAGAAAAGCTTCTGACTTTTTTAACAAATGTTATCTTTAGCATCTTTTTCAATTCATTATAAATCATTTCCTAGTAAGCTTTAACCTTAATACAAGACCACCACATTTTTGCCAGTCTACCAGGTGTTAGGTACCATCTACATAAATGTTCATATAATGTTTTCTTAAACCATAACATGCTGAAAATTTTATATCCATTTTCCATAATTGTTTCCATGCCTGCATTTCTTTGTTATGACCCATATCTATTGCCCAATGTATCATTGAAGATTTCACTTGTTCATCTTTTGTCTCCCATTCAAATAACATCTTACACATTCTAGACATCACTTTAACATTACAATCTAGCAGGTCTCTCTCTTTAATTAGTCGTATTTAATTAGTCATCACTTGAGAATCAAAAGAGCCATGGCAGGTCAGGCCACTGGAATAAATGGCATTTTAAAGTCCGTTGACCTGTGCAAGGTAAGTACAGCCAATTTATACCTCCATGTTCTTGAATGCCATGTCGTCAGAATTCCACGCACACTAACAACAGAGACAGAGATTAAATTATAGTTATATAATAATAATCAGGATAAAGACTTTTCTTACAGGTCTTACTTAACTTACCAGTGTCAGGATGTCTATGTAATCCCCAACAACTGTTGTTTTTTTGTAAGGCAACAAATAGCCTTTTTTTACGCTGATACATAGAAGACACAATAAGTTTGTTTTCTCCTGCTCCAAAGGCTAGGACCTGAACCAATGCATCCCAGTTATAAGAAAGGAGACTCTGGCTAAACATCAAGAAAAACTTTCTGACAGTAAAAGCTGTTTGACAGTGGAACAGACTCCCTCGGAAGGTGGTGAACTCTTTCTTTGGAGGTTTTTAAGCAGAGGTTGTATTTAACTGAGATTCCTGCATCCCAAGGGGTTAGACCAGACGACCTTCAGGGTTCCTTCCAGCTCTACAATTCTATGATTCTACTGTTAATAGATGGGCAGAGCACTATCAAAAACTGTACTCGTTGGAAAAAAATGGTCTCCAAGGCTGGATCTAGACACGTCAAAGAAGCGATTCAGTTAAACACATTGTAAACTTATATAGACAGGAACGCGGGTGGCGCTGTGGTCTAAACCACTGAGCCTCTTGGGCTTGCCGATCAGGTCGGCGGTTTGAATCCCCATGACGGGGTGAGCTCCCATTGCTCGGTCCCAGCTCCTGCCAGCCTAGCAGTTCGAAAGCACCCCAAAAAGTGCAAGTAGATAAATAGGCGGGAAGGTAAACGGTGTTTCCGTGTGCTGCTCTGATTCTCCAGAAGTGGCTTAGTCATGCTGGCCACATGACCTGGAAAAACTTGTCTGCAGAGTGGACAAACGCCGGCTTCCTTGGCCTGTAAAGCAAGATGAGCGCCGCAACCCCAGAGTTGTTCACGACTGGACTTAACTGTCAGGGGTTCTTTACTTTTACCTAAACTTATACATATAGAGGGGACGCGGGTGGTGCTGTGGGTAAAAGCCTCAGCGCCTAGGGCTTGCCGATCGAAAGGTCGGTGGTTCGAATCCCCGCGGCGGGGTGCGCTCCCATTGTTCGGTCCCAGCGCCTGCCAACCTAGCAGTTCAAAAGCACTCCCAGGTGCAAGTAGATAAATAGGGACTGCTTACTAGCGGGAAGGTAAACGGCGTTTCCGTGTGCGGCTCTGGCTCGCCAGAGCAGCGATGTCACGCTGGCCACGTGACCCGGAAGTGTCTCCGGACAGCGCTGGCCCCCGGCCTCTTGAGTGAGATGGGCGCACAACCCTAGAGTCTGTCAAGACTGGCCTGTACGGGCAGGGGTACCTTTACCTTTATACATATAGAGAAAGATGGGACTCCACAGCACCATCTGGTGTCACAGTGTTATTTATATAAAATGCATATAAAACACCTTTTCTTTACCAATCTATCTAAATCCCAACACAGCAACTGATAGCATCCAGATTCTGCCTGTCTTGGAAGAGCTGGATTTCCCTCCCTCCCTTGACAAGCTGACGCTTGTCATCAACTCTCAGGCATGTGGCAAAGACCCAGGACAGGATGGAATCCCAATAGAAGCACTGAAAGCCTTAAGTCCTCCCTCATGATGCACCTCTACAGCCTTCTCCTGCAGTGTTGGGGGAAAGGATCTGTGCCATAAGACATGTGCAACCCCATCATTGTGACCCTATAAGAACAAAGGTGACCACCATGATTGTAACAACTGTGGAATCCCCCTGCTGGGTACTTGGGGAAAGCTTTCACCCATGTAGTTCTCAGCAGATTAGAGTTACTCGCTGACAGGATCTATCAAGAGTCATGAGTTCCTCCCAAGGAAGTAACATGGAGTGCAGACTTTTTATGACGGTACAGGATTTAGGCTATAATCCTGTACCATCATAAAAAATCTGGACTCCATCTTACTTCCTTGGGAGGAGACATGTGTCACCTTGTCAGTGCCTTGTGGTGCTTATTCATATTTTCCAATCTTAGGTACCAAAACACATAGGAAGCATGTCTATTCATCTCAGTAATGTCTGCACAGGCCGGCAGCAGCTGTCTGGGATTTCACACAGGGCTCTCCACCAGCTCTAAGTGGAGATGCTCGGAGTCAGAATCTTCTCCATGTCAAACGAAGGCTCTGCCATTGATCCACAGCCCTTCCCACACCTCGTGCAGCCCTTACTCTCGCGCATGCCGGTGTAACCAAGTGAGCAAAATCTGCACCATAAGGCAAACCTGGTCTCTGGTCAAGATTGCTCGAGAGAAGCTCCGTCTATTATTATTATTGATCAGTGCTTTTTTTCTGGGGGGACGCATACCCCTAAACATTTTGTGAATCTTTGTACTTTTGTCCATTTACTGTATTTATTTCCCCAACTTGAACTATAAAATGGTGATTTTCTTGAGTCAGAACGAAAGTACCCCTAAACATTTTTGTGGTGTTTGGTTTTTTTAGAAAAAAGCACCGATTATTATTATTATTTGCTGTGTTCTTTCGCACGAGGTTACAGACGAGCTAATCAGCGTCGATCCACTCAGACGTTCCTACATTTAAAACCACCCATACCAGAATTGCTGATGGAAATTTTTCTTGAGTCAGAATGAAAGTACCCCTAAACATTTTTTTGTGTTTTTTTAAAGAAAAAAGCACCGATTATTATTATTATTATTTGCTTTGCTGTGTTCTTTCGCACAAAGTTACAGACGAGCTAATCAGCGTCGATCCGCTCAGTCTGCTACAGTTCCTACATTGAAAACCACCCATTTCAGAATTGCTGATGGAAATTTTAAAAACGCTTCTGCAGCGGCGAAGGATGCTGAAACTGCAAAATCCACAGCAGGGCAATGTATTCCGAAAAGGAGGCAGGCGCGCAAAAACAACTTGCAAGCTTCCAACGTCCTCCTCCCCACTTCTCTTTCTCCGCCTACTTCCTTCAACCCCACCCCTTCTGAATCACCGCCATTCGCGCCGCCTTCTCCGCGCAAGCTCCAGCTCCACCGGCGTTTCGTCTCGTTCTGACCCTTCCCGCGCCCCGTCGCTTTCTAACTGAAACGGAAATGGCGTCGAGCGGAGCCGCGGCATTCAAACTCCCGGAAGCAAGCGCTCGGGCGGGGCCGGGTTCGAAGAGGAGCGGTAAAGCGGCTCCCCTCCGCGTCCCTCCCGGAGAGTGGAAGGAAGGGAGGGGCGCCGCCGCCGCCGTTGTTGCAGCAGCAGCAGCAGCAGCAGCAGCCTTGACGCTGCCCTGTCCTCCCGTCGCTCGCTCGCCGGTCTCTCCACAGTTTCGCGACCATCCGAGGCTGAAAGAAAGCGGGTAAACGGAGCGGAGTGGGGGAGAGAGAGCTCGGCTCGGGATGGGCGAAGGAAGGGGTGGCTTAGGGTCAGGGAGAGAAAAGCGGGTCCCCAGAATATTGGGTTGGCTTCGCTGCCTTGCACCTGCTCTGCTTTTCCATAAGGCGCTCCAGGGGAGAGGGCGTTATGCTTTTGTTGTTGCAGCAGGGACAAAACAAATACTGTACATGCATGCATGCAGTGCCGGATTTACGTATAAACTAAACAAGCTATAGCTTAAGGTCCACTCCCTTGGGGGCCCCCAAAAAAATTAAAGGAAAAAAAATGTGTTTCTAAAGGAATTTCATTTATTGCCAAATGCCAATGTGTTTGCATTATCAAGTTTTGTTATGAATAAAAAAATCATTTTAAGTTAGAGCTTAATCATTATGTCACTATTAATATACTTATTCTCAGTTGTAGTTCACTATTAATATACTATTAATATACTTCTATTAATATACTATTATTATATTTCTATTAATATACTATTAATACTTTCCGTTTAACAATTACTTTGTTAAAATACATACTCTATTTTGTTATGTGCAAATGGCTTTAGATACCTATTAGGTCCATAAATTACCATATAGCATATATTGAACCCAAAAAACAGCAACAATTTGTTGTTGACAAAGGACAGCTGGACATATAAAGGGCCCCATTAACTTCAGTAGCTTAGGGCCTCATCAAACCTAAATCCGGCCCTGTATACATCCACGGACCAAACACCTCTTCAGCACTCATATTCTCAGTGATGGTCCAAGATTTGTGCAATCTGCCTTATCCAGCTTTTGCCTGCCCACATAGCGAAACCTCCTCCCTATCCATCTCTTTTTTTACTTCTCCACTAGGCATTTTCTAGCCACCCCAAGTTTCCTACCAAATACAATAAACGACTCTACTGTGCTGCGTGGGAGATCTGCTAAATCTGGGGTGGGTGGGTGTGATTTCTCTCCTGGAGATGAAATGACTGTAATCTTTCCTCTATGGGACAAACAATAGTCAGGGACCAGTTTTCATTGGAGAAGTGGCAACACCGTGGGGGTTTAACATGATGGCTCTGATGAAATTTGCAGCCTCTTGCACCTGCACTACATTTCCGGTTGTTGTTTTTTTAAAAATAACAAAGCGAAGCGTTAAGGAAGTATGCCTGCAAGTAGTGAAGGGAAGGGGGAAGGGGGAAATAGACTATATTGTGCTTGAGCTTCAGATGGGAGAGGGATGCTGGGAGTAGCAAGCTGCATAAAATATCTGATGCCTGATTTTAGTACCTATCGTACTTTGTAACGTTGTAATGCAACCCTGGAGCTTCTGGTAGGCAAGACATTCTAATGATAATACATAATAATAATAAGGCAAATGTTTTGAGGTGTTACAGAAGGCAGCAAATTGTTATTTAATTGAATTACTACTGTGTTGTTATTGCCAGGGATGAAGGGGAAGTACTTGTGGGATGTTGTGCCCCAGGTATCAGAATAACTTGACTTACCTTGCATACTATACAGCTTGATAGGGGGATTTTGCTGGTGGCAAAATGTATTGTGCCAGCCATTCTCTCAGAAGTCTACTAGTGGTTTCATATAATAATAATTTTACAGTATATAATAAAATGTATTAATCCCTATGAACTTTCAGTACTTCCTATTTCCTTTGTGCCACATTTTCCAAGCATCACATGATGTGGCAGACACAGCTGCATTTTTTATATATTCCATTGTGATGTTTTGTTGCAGACTAACTAAGTATTATAACTGTAACAGGGATCATAAATATTTCAGTTTGGTTTTTTTGCAGTTATGTTGTTGATTCTAACTATCAGCCCACAAATTCTACACATTTTTAATTTTGCTGCTCTTAACTTTGGAAGGAGCACTGCCTATTTCAGTGGAAATATTATGTTCTTTGAATGGGGATTTTTGTTCTGTTCAAAATGTTTGTGAGTCAAACTTACTGCTATAATCTTGTTTTATGCATGTTTGGGACCAAATGTGGTATTCAATTAAACATTTGTGCAAAAGGATACGGTGGTACTTCCTCTCCCCCCCCCCCCCCGCCCAACCTTTCCTCCCTTGTGCACCCTTCATTGTCTCCAAATCTGCTTTAGAGGATTAGGGGAACTCCAGAACAGATTTAGGGAGGGGAGAAGGAGAGAATGTTCCTTTGCCCAGTGCAAAATCCTAGCATTGAAGGAAAGTTCTCCATAGTGCTACACTGACTACAGCTCTACGGCTCCAAATTTTTAAAATAATTTCTATAGAGGAAGTCCCAGTGAATTTGGTTAGACTTCTGAGTAAGCTTGCTTAAGATCAGGCTGAAAGACGAGTTATTCAGCTTATTTAATGAGACTTGAATCGAGGCTTTATTGCAAGCCACTTGGGACACTGCAAGGAAACATACATAATGCAAGGACAGAAGAGGCTGTTCCTTCAATGGTACCTGGTTATTTATTTATTTTTAGAAAATCTGAAGGACATCAAAGGACATCAAAGCGATGAATATCGGCAAGTGGGGATTGAAGTCTGGTGATTCCAAATCTGAATCTGAGTTGCAGGTATATAAGAAAGAGAATGCAGCCCTTAAAAAATCTTTGGAAGACCTCACTAAGGGCAAAAGAAAAATGACACCAGAAGAAAAGAACAGATTCCTGGAGGTGATATAAACATTTCTGCATGCAAAACTTCCTGTCTTGTGCTGTTAACTGTAAAGGAATCATTGAAGATTTAACAAATGAAGTGATTTTGTATTGCATATTACTTAAAATCCGAATGTTAATTTTGAACCTTTAAAGTGTCTTCTTTCTCAAAGTCATAACTTGGGAGATAGCAGTTACTTTGCCACAAAACACCAATTATACCATCATAGTTGCTAACAGTACCGGTATGATTGCTTGCCCTGTACAATTAAGAATATTTTATTTCAAAATTGGCTTGTTAACTGTGATAATATGCTTGCTTACATTTCATGTAGAGAATACTTGCCCTTGAAACAGAAAATGCAAAATGTAATAATATCCTTGGAGAAAAAAATCAAGAAATTCAGCTCCTGAAAGACAAGCTGAAGATCAAAAGTAAAAATGGTGATGTTACTTCTCTGCTTAGTCAACTAGAAGAGAAAACACAGGAAGTGGCAAAGAGAGAACAGCTACTTCATTCCCTCTCAGAAGAGGTGGATCGGTTGAAAAACCAGTTATCTGCAGTTACTACAAATTGTTCAGACCTTGAAAATAGAGCCAATAATGTGCAGATTTCCCAGGTAAGTTATTATGGCTGTTGCTATATATTTATTACCCCACCACTTTCCATGACAGGACAAATGACAGCTTACAGATAAAAATGAGAAGTGCTTAAAGCATAGAAAACAATTTAAAAATAATTAAGCATTGATAGAATTAAAGCTATATACACATATAAAATATATGAAAGCCATACCATTTACAATTAAAACAGCATTAGCTTAATGTTCTTGATGGTAAGAGCAGTTTGACAATGGAACCAACTGCCTACAGTGGTGGTGAGTTGTTGTTGCATCAGGCCTTCAAATAGAGGCTGGGCAGCCATCTATTAGGTAAAGGGACCCCTGACCATTAGTGCACGGAAACGCCGATTACCTTCCCACTGGAGCGGTACCTATTTATCTACTTGCACTTTGACGTGCTTTTGAACTGCTAGGTTGGCAGGAGCAGGGACCGAGCAACGGGCGCTCACCCCGTCGCGGGGATTCCAACCGCCGACCTTCTGATCGGCAAGTCCTAGGCTCTGTGGTTTAACCTACAGCGCCACCCGCGTCCCTAAGCCATCTATTAGGAATGCTCTAACTCTGGAATTCCTGCACTGAGCAGGGGGTTGGGTTAGGTGGCTTACGGGGCCATAGTCGTGGTCGACCGTATGGACATCTCTGTTCTAACTGATGCATACCATCAGCTTAGACCAAATTCTTTTAACATAAGAAGCGTAAAAAGAGCCTGCTGGATCAGGCTAATGGCTCATCTAGTCCTGCATCCTGTTCTTGCAGTGGCCTGTGGGAAACACGCAAACACTCTGCCTACCTGCTATTCCCAGCAACTGGCATTCGGAGACATACTGCCTCCGACAGTGAAGGTAGAGAACAGCCATTGTGGTTAATGGCCTTTGATAGGCTTATCCTCCGCCAGATTGTCCAATCTCCTTGTAAAAACCATTGCTGTCTCCTGCTGGAGCAAGTTCCACAATTTAACAGCTTTGCTAGCCCGTTAATTATCCCATTGCTAACACCGACAGATTTTTAGCATTGCTAACATCAGCAGATAACTTTAGTAGTCTCCAGCTTGGTAAACGGAATGTTGGTGAGTCTGATTCCTTGCAAAAGGCTTTTGATTCGACGTAGAATATTGTGGAAAACAATTATGGCAATACCATGAAGAGAAGGTAGGTGGCAATAGAACATCAGCTGCATTGTGTGAAACAGGCATATACAGTGGTACCTCGATTTACAAACTTAATCTGTTCCTGAAGTCTGTTCTTAAACCACACTTTCCCTAATGATGCCTTCCACCGCCGATGCCCTTCCACCGTTCATAGACTGAGGTAAAGTTCGCAAACTGGAACACTAATTCCGGTTTTGTGGAGTTCGTAAACCGAGGTACCACTGTATAAGTTACAGGCTGGCTGTATGCGTTCTCAACCGGTGATGAAACATTTACAGGAAAATAAGTTAGTCCTGATCTTTTAGGGCCAGCGACAAGTTAGCGCCTTGTTTAATTTTTAGTATGCCATTCGGGAATCCAAGTATTTAAAACACCTTGGCCGCAGTCCAGTACAGAATTGAATGCACTTAAGCCCATTGATTTCAATAGCTTAAGCATGCTTATGTTTATATGGGATGTGGCTAGGATGTGCAACTGTTGAAAATGTATCTTGAACGCAGGTTACGTTCAAGTCAGTTTAGCCTTGTGCTAGAAGGGAATTAATTTCTGCTAATGGGCAATATACTTACTCCTGTAGGGCTGAGTTTAATAAACTGAAAAGGCTTCCATAGTGTGTGTGTGTGTATTTATATATATATATATATCTATATCTATATATAGATATATATTACCCTAGTTTTGCAAAAGCCCTCTGAATCCCCATTTGGGTTTGGAAAGCGCAGATTGGCAAATAACTCGGTGTGTAACTTAATAGTGTCTGCTGAAAATAGTTCCCAATACCTAAAATACGAAATCTTTGAAATCCATTTTAGAGGAGCCCCTGTTACGTAAAAGTTGCAACTAGTGCAAAATGCACCCCAGTATGAACCCAGGCCACACCAACTTTGAAGGAGTTGCACTTGTTGGTATGCTTCTGAGTCCAACATACATTCCTAAACTGATTGGCGCTTAAATATACGACAGAATGCCTCTTCCCTCATGGTTGCCCCATCCCAGGTGAAGTAGAGGGATGGGTGTAGGGGTTTTTATGTCGTCATCTTCCCCCACCTCTGGAACAATCTGTCTCAAAGGTGCATCTAGCACTGCATCTAGCACTATCCTTGTTCTAGTTGCTGAAGGTGCGCCATGCTGCAAAAGCATTTGTAGAACTAGTTTTCTATGAAGAATATATTAACCTATCCTGTACTGTTGCCATGGTGCTTGCTTCAAGTGTATTGGCTGAATCATGTTGCATTTTAATTGGTTTTCATGTAATGTTGATGTGTAATATTTTATATTCTTTGGGGATGTAGTTGGTCAGAGCAATCAAAGCAATATCATTGGAGCTTAATCAAAGGAATCTGAGACTTTGGGGGCATATCCCATAGTGAATTTAATGAAGCTTTTCTATTGCAGGTAGTTCCTTTTCGACCCACAATACAGAAGAAAATAATTCTTCAGAAGATATTTGATGTAGTGTGCATAAGAAGTCAATTGGCTTTTTAAAATGATGCTTTTCCTATTACATAGAACAAGTTGGTCTTAGCAAAATGCATGCTGTGATGTGGTTGTATATATTCCTGTCTAAAAATAAGAGACATGTACACCCAGCTTAGCAAAATCAAACTGTTGAACTGGTTTGTGTTTTGCAGGAAACTGGTATAAACTGCACTGGAACACCAACAAATGAAGTTGAAATCCAACTGAAAGATGTAAGTTGTTTTTTTTAAAAAAAATGGCACTGTGTGTGTGTGTACTGAAGAGAAATACCTAATAGTTCAGGCCAATCCCTTGCATGTTTACTTGGAAGCAAGTTCTAGGGACTCGAAAAGGGGCTTGCTCCCAAAAAGATGTGTATGGTAGAGGTCAGTGACAGAACATCTGCTTTGCAGACAGAATGTTGCAGATTCAATCCCTGGCATCTCCAGGTGGGGCTGGGAGAGACCCACGTTTGAAGCTCTGCTAGTCATTGTAGACAATAATGAGCTAGATGGACCCGTGTTATCCCTGTGAATAATGCAGCTTCCTATGTTTATATGTAAACTTAAGAGTGCAAGAAGTAGAACCACCATCCTGGATTAGACCAAGATCTATTGTCTAGTCAAGATTTACATTCACAAGTATCTGGCTATGTTTGGCAGACTACTCAGAACTTGAAGGCAACAGCTCCAGCCCATTATTCACCCGCAACTTCACATAAGAATTAGTTCCCAGGCAGGTGAAGCAGATACAAAATGGTACTTTATGGGCTTCTTTGCATTAAAATGCAAGTACCCTTTAAGACGCTAGCAGTGTTCTAGCTGGCATTGTAAGTGACCCTTCTAATTATTCTTGTGCCGCAGAAATGTGAATTGGCAATGTTTAGAGTGCTGTGTTTGGGCCATGTTCAGATCTCTACTCGATCTCCTCACTTGGGGTGGGGGCAAGGATTCAGTGAGCTATACCTGCTTCCACGAGTCTCCTTTACTTCACCATAAATGAGAATTATGCAGCCCAGCATTTCTTCAAAAATGTTGCACAAACTAGTAACTGTGACTGGCTTGTGGGATTGTCTCGGCACTGCACCACAGATGATGCCCTATCTATAGGTTGTGCTTCTGAATCCAAGTTTATGTTCAGGTGTTTTACGATTCCTTCAAAGAAGGGCAAATTTCCCCAATCAAGCTTTATGTGATGAATGTGTTGCGGAAAGGAGAATTGTTGGTTTATTTTTGTTCTTATTATGCATTTGAGTTTTTAATATTGTAACTTCCCTGAGATCTACAGATGAATCCTTGTATTTAGTCACCAGGGTGTTTACATGCAGACCAAATTTTTCTGGTCTCTTTGGCATCTGCCATTGTTCACTTGCTCAGATGGAGCCACTGCCCTACCTGTGTCATGGCTTCATTCCTTGCTACACACCTGCATCTAAGTATGATTAATAATGTGCATCTTTTAGAATTATTATTTTTTTAACGCAAAAGGGACAGTGACAGGCGAACAAGCTCTGCATTTCCCTCCATGGGTGTGAAATAATGCAAAATAATGTTTCAAGACTGACATTTACCTTTTGACTGTGTATAAGCCTCTGCTACTACACTCTCACTAAACTAGCAATTAGAGTGGTTAATTGTATAGAAATGCATATCTCGAAGCTTGAACTGTTGTATAGAGTTGTAGGCGAGCCTCTCAGGACTGAATGCCTATGATTTTGGGCAGTGTCCAATGAAGTAGTTCTGTTATCACAAGGATTTATGGCTGCACAACAGAACTTTCCCTCCCTACACACCCTAACTAAATTTGCTCTGGAGGATTGGGGGAACACCCAGAGCAGTCTAGGAAGTGCGCAGAAGAGAGGTAGGGAAAGTCACATTGTTTAGGTGGAAGTCCTTGTGCTAACAGACTACTTTGTTGGATGCTGCCCTTTATGTTGGTGTAGCTAACTTTTCCATATGTCAAATACACACACACACACACACACACACACACACACACAGGAAAATAGTACTGTGAGCCTTGGAAAAAAGTATATAATGCCCCCTACCTGCAGCCACTGGGATGCGTAAAAACTACTCCAGAAATTTAAAAACCATTTTGAAGACTGTTTAGTATGACATGGGAGGTGGTGGTTCAAGAAAAAGTCAAATTTCACTGCGCTAGCACAAGCCTGTTTTGCGGGCCCAAGTAGTTCTTTGGATCCTGGCCAAAGTTAACGTAGAAAGGAGATTTACCAGGTAGCACAGGTACAGACTGTTTGGGCTGCACGGAGCCATAAATTTTTATAGGTCTTGGAATAGGAAACGCAACCTTCTACCACGCTTTTGTAATTGCTTTGCCTATCCATAGCCAACTTCACAGCTTGTTTGGGGTGCCTATTTTTCTTTAACATTCAAAATATGCAATTATATTACAAAATAATAATTTGCTGATCTTATTAAAACAGTATAATTAACTCTTGGAATCGTATGTTGAAGCAAATATCTTGAGGCTTCATAATGTGAATAAGTGTGGTTTCAGTAGCATTGTCATCGTTAGAAGTGAATCTTAAGAATAATACTTGCTTAAAAGTGCTTTGGAAAATCTCTCAAGTAGCTTCTGTTTCCCGGAGTATTTCACAATCTGTATTGTTTGCAAGAGATAACCAATGACATCAGCAGATGGTATGCCTATACTCGCCCTATCTTTACTAGGTTTTCCTGATCTTAAATAAAAGCTGATCTGGTTGTTTGATTAAAAGTAAGTTCATTTATGTGTATTTAGTTTCTGACACTGCGAATCACTTGGAGGAAAACATGTGATGGCAGTACCTCTTAATACCCAAAGGGTGTTTCTCAGATTTAGGGGAGTGCTCCTTGGTGGTATTAGGCATGTTTTATTAGGTTGATAACAGCTAAACACCTCTTGCATAAATAACAGCAAAAACAGGCATGTGTGAGTGACTGACAGAAATTCCAAGGTACATTTTGCAGTCAGAGTAAAGTTGAATTTTATTTATTGAAACTTGTGTTCACATGATCTTTAACAGTTAAATATTTCAGAACTGGCAGAAAGCATAAAGTTGAAAAACACAGTCTTCTTTGGGCTGAGGTGCCTGTGCCAAGTAGGATGCTTTTCATGTACTGATATGTGTATGACTTACAGAAAGGTAAGTTATCAATACTTTCCTGGAAGCAACTCTTAACCAACTTACTTATTATCTTCCCTCTCAAGGCTCTGGAGAAAAACCAGCAGTGGCTAATATATGACCAACAGCGAGAGGCCTACGTTCAGAGCCTTGTGGCAAGGCTCTTTGAACTGGAACAGCAGCTAGAAACTGTTAACCAGCACCAACCAAATGAAACCAGGGCAGAAGGTATTAGCTGGCTTTTCTTCAGGCTCAACAGATTGCACGACAAAGTAGTTTATATGGAGAAAGATATCCCAGATCAGTTTTCTGTTTTTAGCTATGAACACTTACAAGCAGAAAACTAAATTAAATTATCACTCTTTTCGAATACTTAAACACATGCTGTAAAAATAAAATAAAAAATGGTGTACAAATATATACTGATCGTTGCTTAGGTGCGAATCATGGGTGTTGGGATAAATAAATACTGAGTTGTCTTGGCATTACTCAAGTCACCAGATGTGACATTCGTTTTTGTAGCAGACATATGAAGTTGTTTTGTAGGTGTGGATTTTAAAGCATGGATCATTAGAAAAAATTATGGAGTGTGTGCATCTCTTAAGAACTAGCTACCTCCATAGAGCAGAAACTTGTGGAGAAACTTCTTGATAACAGGTCATTGGCACATGTTGCTTTACAGTTTGCTGATTTCACATCCATCAAATACATAGTGTCTGGTTTCTTCCTGGAAACCCATCAGTTTTCTCTTGTTACTATAACACACGCTCATTAAGCATCTGGTGGTTTTTAGCCGATTTAGCTGTTGATGATCTATAACCTGGCTGTAGCGCTGTGAGGAAGTCTGTCCCACGATTAGCTCTGTGGTGGTTCTGTGAGTCCTCAGTCATCAAAGGGATGGACTTCATGGAATCATCAGGAAGTGATGGGGCTAGCCTTGTCCTCTGATAAAAGGCGTGTGCCTTGGTCCTATTTAAAACTTTTGCCAAGTTGATTGAGGGCTAGAGTTGGGGGCCCTTCATGGTGCCATTGCTGCCTTGCCCCGGCAGCTTGGCTGTGTAGAGTCTGCTGAATGTAGAAGGGGCCCTTCTTTCCCCTCCCGAGGAATTGCAAGATTGCCACATAGTGGCGTGGATTGGATCTGCCCCCTATCCTGGTATAGAATATGTTCTTCTTTAACAATGTATTAGTGTCTTAAGTTTTCCTCTGAGTAAGTTTGAATAAGGAAATACAGCTTAGGGGGCAAGGGGCAAGGCAGAGTCTAGAATAAGGCTGTTCATTGTTGTTTGCAAATATGTTCTGCGGGTGCGAGTTTGCTAAGGATCTTTTTTGAAGCATCCCCACCCCCCACTCTTTTCTCTTCCATGTTCTGTTGTGGGTTCCTGCCAGAAGATAAGCAAAGATATTACGAGCAGTTGTTGCTAGCCGCCCGAAATGATCTAGAGACAGAAAGGCGTTCCGTAGCCCAGCTGCATTCTGACCTCATTGAATTCAAAAGGAAGTATGACGAAGCCAAGCAGGAGGTGATGAATTTAAATAGTCTACTAAAGTCGCACAAGCAGGCTGACATTCAGACTCTTCAGGACGAAAACAACCTCAAAGGGCAGATGCTGCAGAGGCTTACTCAAGAAAATGAAGTGACCAGAGACCAGCTTGAGGAAGAAAGGAAACGAACACAAGCACTCTCATCTCAGGTTGGTATATAGGGGAGTTGCTGATTTCACTTTCACAATGTACACATTTATGGAGTTGGGGTGGAAGATGACCTCCAAGCCCAACATAATCCCTACCCCTTTCCCCCTCCATAATTCAAGGGGCTGTGAATTATATCAGATGCACGTATAAATGTGGCAAGTGCCAATGCTGATTAGCCACAGTGCATTGCTTTCAAAGGAATGTGCATTTCAAGGGCCCTTACCACTGAAATCAACCAAGTGTGGACAGGCAGCATCTTTGCTTAGATATCTGTCCTATATTGGCAAGCAATACGTGCTTCCATGCATGGGTCTCCTTGGGTGTCACTTGAGCAAAGAAACATGGCCGGGGGGGGGGGGGGAGGCAGCAGGAAAAGGAGGAAACCACTGTTCTCTACCCTGTCCCTTTTTCTTAGGTGAGATGCATAACCAAGTAGAAGCAAAATATTGTTAATTTAATTTATTACCCGCCCTTCCCTCTGAAGTCCCAGGGTGGGTTACAATACTTTAAAGTGCAACAATAAAAGCAATATAAAACACAATTCCAATAATAGGGTTGTTCCTAAAAATACTTGTTCAGCATGCTTAAAAACTTTTAAAAGCAAGGAACCTGGAGCAGCAGCTCTACCATCTTACGAGTAAGGTTGTATAAAACCAACAAAAACCCATGGATTTACATAGGTTGATTATTTGAAACCACCTTATAGAATTGTCTTGTTAATATAGTCTTTTACACATGGTATAGGTTGAGATGCTTCAGAGATCTTTGCTAAAACAGCAGGAAGAACACACGAGGATAACAGCTTTGGAACAGCAGGTACCAGGTTACACACTATTATTTTAATGACACTTTTCAGTCAGAACTAAAACCCATAGGCATAATATTCATGTTAATATTTTAGGCAGTTTTATTACAATACAAGCAAGTAAGCTGTTCTTCCTGATACTGAGATATATTGTGCATTTTTCATGATAGTGATTTGTCTTGGTACTTACTGCTGATAGGAAAGTGGGAATTTAAAATCCATTAATCATTTAATTGGCATTCCTCTGTAGAATCTCTACTCTTTTAATTCTACAGTTATGGTAGTAAGTTTTTAGAAATATTAAAGGACTTAACAACTGTGTGTGTACATGCAGTAGCAGAACATTAAAAATACATTGCACAGACCCTTCAAAATAGGCTTTAATTTATTTATTTGCTTTAGATCCAACCTTTTGTTTTCCTAAGGAGCTCATGTAATTCTAGCATGAAATCCGCCATGTGTAACAGACTCTCTGATTTTTCACCCAACGTTTCTTGCCAGATCCAGGCATGCACATCCGATTTTGAGAATGAGAAGCTCGACCGTCAGAACTTGCAGCATCAGTTGAGCAAAGTCCTTAAGGAGCTGCGCAAGGCAAGGGACCAAATAACTCGCCTTGAGCCCTCAGTGAGTAGTACTGTGTTTCTAGAGTCATTGGGTGGAATTCAGTGTAGTGCTAAGAAGATTGGCTGGACCTATAAAGGAATATTACTAATTTGTAGTGGGAAATATTTAGATGCACCAATTCATTTTTTTCAGAAGCTTCCAGAGTGTGGAGGATGTACAGAAGTCTTACACAACTTCCAGGCTGCCTTTGAAGACAAGCTGACAATACAGAACAAATGTCCTTCACCCAAACGTTCAAATCTTCTTGATGAAAGTTTCCTGGAGTGCCCCAAATGCAAAGCACAATATCCTACAAGCCAGCATAGGGAGCTGTTAGCCCATATTGACTTCTGTGCAGATTAAATACAAGGACAAACTTGTAGGTATGTCTTGTCGCTCCCATGTATTTTTGACAGAAAATAATGGCTTGTTAAAAAAAAAGCAGCAAGATTCTAAAGGACCACAGTTCCTGTTCCCATGATATGCACTTCTGTTCTCATTATTATTGTTTTACAAAGGGTTAGTCCTTAACATTATCTACGAAAACAGGAAACAGTTTTGTTTTAGAGTGGTAATGTAAATTCTAAACTACTGATTGTGCCATATTTGCACAGCCGGAGCCAGTAGAAATGGTTTGTTTTTATTTTCCATGACCAAATACTCCCATGCAAATAGTCAACAAAATTACTGCCAAACACTCCTGTTTCGATCTTAAAGATATATGTAGTATGTTTTACTGGATTAATATTCTCTGCTTTATATATTGTCTGTTTCCAGAAATGCATTTTCAGAATCTTGGGGCAGAAAGGAAAATGTTTCTAATATATGAGTCTCTGTGAAGATGTAGCCCACCTGAGGGAATGTGTGGCGACAATTGCGTGTAGCAGAAAATTTATATAGTGCCTCTTCTACCTTCCATCAAACATTTTGTGTGTGTGTGTGCAGAAAAAAAGAGTGAACCCCAAATTCAGAGCATCAGGGTGCCTCTTAAGACTGTTGCAGCCATTTTGTTTGCTTGAAATACACTCCTGTTTGCACTCTGCTATCCCACAGCTAAAAGCTGGGGATATAATTTATCAGGGAACCTGTATGAGGAAATGGTTTTTAAATGAATAAAACAGAATTGGCTATGCCACCAATGCTCTCTGTGTCTTTTTTTAATAGCTGGTGAACGTTAAGGCAAATCAAACAGCTAGGCAAATTGTATCTATGTATGCAGTGGTGTGTTTCTCAAAGTTCATGAAATCATCCTCTCCTATCCCCTAAAATACACAAGATCACCTTCATTTTCCTTCAGTTCCTCATCCCTGTTTTCCTTAACTCTTCTCATTATGCCACCTCCCCAGCCTACGTTAACTTGACTGTAAATAGTCACTGCTCTTTCTCAGAAATCCCATTGGGGTGTAATGCCTTATATTTTGGAAATTCCCGTACCTTGTGTTTGTAAAATCACTATCCAATTTGGCATGCAAACTCTTTGCAATGAATCACCTTGCAGGTATTGCACACCAATCTGGAAACAGATATTGTTGGTTGTATGGCACTAGGTGAACAGATGCCAAACTAGAGACCATGCTACAAGAAAAACGTCCTATCTTGCAATCTCGCCAGACAAAACTGGCTAGTACAATTCTGAAGTTTCTTTTCTTAAATTCGGATTTGGCCAGGCTCGTGTTCAGACGTGCTTTGATCTTGACTGGTTTGTGGTAGAGCAAGCATGAGCTCCAGCCACCAGGACCACCACACTTAGCACTGCACTCGACTCCTGCCCAGCCCACTCTGCAGAACCCTTTTAACAACAAAGCATCAAACAGAATGCTGCCTTCAAATAGCAAAGGTTTTTCAGATTGGTTGTGTTGTACGGGTTTTAGCTTTTTAAAAAATTTGACATTATTTTTAAAATAAGGTTTTCTTTACAATGTTCTTATTTCATTTAGCCTCTTATATCCCTGAAACATATGATTGCCTTAAATCAGGAGTGGACAAACATTTCAGGATCAAGTGCCATGTTTTCGGGTGGGGGGTTATGTTTGTGGGAGGACCACATATCCCAAGTGGCAGACAAGACCAATCAAAAAGCGAGACACTCCATCTCTCTCTCTCTCTCTCTCTCTCTCTCTCACACACACACACACACACACACACACACATCCATGTATTGTTAAAGGACTGTTCTTCTGGGTTAGTTCCAAAATGTGCTTCTTCTCTGGAGAAAGATAGTACACTCAAGACTTCTGAGTGGACCTGGGTTCTGCAAAAAAGAAAGAAAAGTTTGTGGTATTGATTCTCCCCCAACAGAAATTCACTTTCTTGATGTAGGACAGCTTTTGCCAACCTGAGGCCTTCCCGAGGTTTTGGATTATTCCCATTAGCTTCAGCTAGCATGTCAATGCTGGCTGGAGCTGATGGAAATAATAGTCCAAAACAGCTGAAGGGTTGGCTAAGGCAGTGGTACAGTTTTGTGTGTTTCTATTGCCACATGATTAGGAAATTTATTCTGTAAACCAGCTGACTTTGACACTTCTCCCCTCAATGTTGCCTTCCGGAACGTTGAGGTATTAGGGGTTGTCAGTGACAAATGTGCTTTGTACTGTTCTGAAAAGAGGGCAGGCCCAAGATTGGCATAGTATTTATCCAGGTAGCTTTCCATGGTAAAAATCTACCAAGCTTGAGGAAAAGCTAATTTTTACATGACTGGAACAAACTGACCCAGTTGGCGCACGTTATCTTCTGTCTAGCTTTCGTTACGCAGAATGCAGTGGATTATGCAACTAAGTTTTGGTTTCAAATTCTCATGATAAACTCAATCTGTTCAAATATAGATTTATGATTCCCAAAAGTAAACGATAAGTAATACTAATATAACTTAATATCCTTGAATTGCCCACACACTCTACTCAAAGAAACTATACTGACACTAAATAATTCAGCTTTTTATTAAAGCCTTGGAGTTCTACTACTGTATTGAAGTATTAAGCAAGCATAAAGAGATGCAAGGTACCATCCCAGGTCCAAATTCTCAAGTCACTTTATAGAACATTTCATTAGTTTAGCTTTGCAGAGGTGTCACGCTGTAGCCAAAACGGTTTTGTAGCATTTCCAATGCTAACAAATGTAGCAATAAGTGTGTAGGCTTGTGTTGATCAGGGAGTCCCATTAGTAAGCATGTATGTAAACCTTTATGACAAGGATTTGGAGGCAGGGCAGGAATATATTATACCTGTTGCCATTGGATACCTTTTCATCACCAGGCCTTATGCTCACTCAAGTCTCCTCCGGGCAATATTACCTGGGTCCATTTAAATCTAGCTTCAGACCTGATTTTAGCAGGGAAGCTGTCTGCTGCCTTAAGTAAACTATTAGTAGCATTAAATGAATTTATCTACTGCCTTTCATTTCAAGAAGAAATACCAAGGTGGTTCACAAAACATGAAACAACCAACCACAAAATAACAGGTGTAAAACTCATTAGAAATAATGCGACCCATAATTAAAATCCGTAGTAAAACAATTTCACCAAAACTCTCAAAACATCCATAGTTCAAATGTATAATATACACGCCCAACAACATAACAGTTAAAACAGCAATCGAGCAGGAAGTTCAAGCTAGTATATCAGGGGAATACTTGTCAAAACGTGTGTTGTCAAGAGCTGACAAAATTCCTTGTATTCTGATAGTCATCAAACCAGATGTTAGGATGATGGGAACTGAGAACATGTTGTTTCTCTTGTACCTCTCAGTGGCTTTATATACCACTGGATTGTCAATTCTAGAAGGTGATGCTGGGGCTCAGCCCTGTAGCATTTACAACCTCTGCATGAAACTGTTTATAGTGAGGCTGTCTTGAGAATTCAGAGCTGAGAATCATCAAAAGTGTCAAATCAATAATGAACTGGATAAGAGTCAATAAACTGATGTTCAAAGCTGACAAAATGGAGGTACCATTGCTGAGCAGGCAGGCAGGACTGTTCAGGGAGGTGGTTTCCAACATGTACAACCCTCCCCAAAGGAGAGACACACAGATCTAGTGTTGTCCCTGGAAGCTCAAGTGATATGGGGCACCTTTTGCCAGCTGAAGCCATTCATAGATAGGGAGAGCCTGGCCATTAGGTGCCTATGGTTTGGCAATCTACAGATTAAACCACAGCAACACATTGAATACAGGGCTGCCCTTGAAGGTGGCAAGACTGTTCAGAAATGGCAGTTAGTTCAGAATACAGCTGCCACAGCTGACAGGAGATGTTGGGAACGTTTTTGTTGTGCTTAAACAGCTGAGCTGGCTTCTTGGTCCATTTCCAAGATCAGTCCCAAGTGCTGGTGCTTACCTTCAAGAGCCCTTATGCTGCTTCAGACTTGAAAAGCGGAAGGGGCATCTATTGCCATATCAACCTGCCTATGAACCTGGGCCATTTTTGGAATCCCTCCAGGTTTCTCTGCTATCTGAGAAGAGCTGGTTGGTAATTTGAGAGACTGCATCAGATGCCACAAGACCACTGCTCCGCACCACTGCCCCCAGGCTTGCCTGTCACCTGTTTTGATGAATTTCCAGTGCAGCAGTGAGGGTCTCTTTCTTTTCTCAGCCTTTTATCTGCTTTTGATTATTTTAATGCTGGTTCCGCCTGCTTTCTTATTCTTGCATGTTTTATTTTATCTGCAGACTGTGTCGTTGCCCTGGAAATACTTCCACTGAAACGTGGCATATAAATCTATAAAACTACAGCAAACAAAAAAGACCTAAGTGCCCATTGACTGAGCTGGGAGAATCACGCAAGAGGCAACATTCCCTAAAACAAAATACATTTGTCTTAAAGCTAAAGTCACACAGCTAGTAATTATTGATACAGCTTGCCTGAAGAACTTAGTCTTAGTGTAATTTTAAAGGCAACTCATGGAACAGGGAAGTGGGAAGAATTTGATGTATAAAGGCTCCCACCCATCAGCTGGTTTGGTGCTACCCATCACTGACCTCAGCTTAAGTCAGGTTGAACGTGTTTGTTGTTCTTTTCCCTTCAACCAACCAAACAGCACTAGGATTGCTCATAGTCTTTGCCCAGGTGTGTTAACCTGCCATCATCAAATGTTATTTTTAGGCCTCTAAGATGCAAACTGTGGGCAACATCCATGTCCATCTTGCCTGCGCGACAGAAGTCCACTGATGCACATCATCCATCTTCCATAAAGCCTTCCCTGCTCATTTGAAACATGCTTTGTTTATAAATGGAAATGCAGATAATGTTGCTTCAGACCCCGAATAACATAGATATGTTCCTCTGTTTCAGATAGTTAATAGTATGATGCAATCCTCCACACCAGGCCCTCTCTAGAACTTTAATGAGAAATGCAGCACTTTAACCTGTGGGAAAGATTCTACTGAGAAACTTTAGGAGGGGAAATAATTATTCCGCCCCCCTCTGCTAGGCCAGTGACCTACCTATTCCTGCACAACTATTTTCAAACTCAGCCAGCCTATACTCGTCACCATGTCAACTGCTCGCCATCTGCTTCTTCATATTCAGTATATCTCTGCCATCTGTTTGCCTTAAGACGGTGAAAAAGAACCGAGTTGGCCTGCTCTTATTTGCTGCATGCAAATAAAGGACTGAATGCCTTCATGCATGGAATGCAATAAACAATTTCTTTTTCACAGCCCTTGAAGGCCAGCTGAAAAGGACTCTGCCTTCTTTATGGTTAGAGTTTAATATGTCACGCCAAACACCACAAATATTTAAAGATGCTATGTGTCACCCCTCACATGCAAAGGAGTATGAAAGCACCAAGAACACAACGTCTTCAAAGCCTACACAGACTTACGCCTCTAGGCAAACATACATTTCCCAAAGACCGAGGCTGCAATCTATACATGCTTACCTGGGAATAATTCTCATTGAGCCCAACAAGATGTACTTCTCTGTAAAAGTATGTGAATAACACTGCCATATGCAAGCCTTGCGCTCATTTCCACACACTTTCCACACACTTGCGCTCATTTCCACACACACAGTTTGCCTCACAAACTGGAAATAAAGAAAAAAGAAATACTGCTTACCATAAATCCAGGTTTTCAAGACAAGCTGTAGAATGGAATGGATCGGACCAGTTTTACAATCTAAGCGCTTCAGCATTGTTATGGTATATTATAATTCAAACATGGGGAACAAGAGAAACTATATTCACATGGGGGCGCATTATTAATCATTGATCAAAAGGGTTTAAAAAAAAACAACCCTAACAAGATGCCCTGATTTGATTGAGCAGCAACAGATAAAATAAAACGTGATGTTCATTCTGAAAGGTCTGTAAAGCAGGTTGGCAAAAGTGTTCTGTGAAACTTCTAAGCTTTCTGTTATTGAAGGATTTGTGCCTTAGTGGTAGGGCACATGCTTTCAATTAATGAGGGCCCAAACTGAATCCAGTTAATGATTCTCAGCAGATACCTTGGCAAGCTGCTGTCAATCAGATAGACACTACTGGTCTAGGAAGCTCCTATATGCTGAATCAAACCATTGGTCCATGTAGCTCAGAACTGTCATCACTTGCTGGCAACAGCTCTCCAGGACTCTAGACTAGGCATATTCTCAGCCCTACCTGGAGAGGCAAAGGATTGGACCTTCTGCATGCAAAGCAGATGCTCTACTACTGAGCTACAACCGGCCGCTGATAAACCTTCTGCAACCTGATGCCATCCAGATATTTTGGACTACAATTCCCATCAGCCCCAGCCAACACAGCTGGAGAATGCCATTTTGGGGGAGATGGCCCAATGGATGGACTCTACAAGACAGCTTCAGACATTCCAACGTTAGTGCTGTAAGGATATTGCCTTACTTCCTCTGTGTTTCTTGAAACTCAACTGCTAATCTCAACTGCCTTTTGAATGAACTCTTGCTATGACTAAAAATCAACACCACAAATACAGTGATGTAAAAGCACTTTGTAAACATCGAACAGCATAATACACCTGTTAAGGTGGCAGTGCTATGTCAACTCATTATAAGACAGATACACAGAATGAGAGCTTGATCACCCAGGGTTGGGTTCCATAAAAATGCACTTCCAGGTCCCAAATGGCTAAACAGGGCAACTGCTGAGAATGCAGAAATGGGTTTTTGTAGCTTCTCTTAGATGGGCTGGCATCCAATGGAACGGTGCACTTTCAGGAGTGAAGTCAAATCGACGGAGAGTTACAGCGCCTGCTGTGGCTGTAGAGACCGATGATGGTAAACAGTCTGATAACTGTCGCTGGTTTATTGTAGTGATTGGGTTTCACGCAAATCACACACCCAGCAAAGAACAGTTTGCAGCCTGACCACAAAGCCTGTGTCAATATGGGGTGGTGGAACCGACTGTATTCTTGAGCTTGTGAGATCATCAATAAAAGAGAACCGCAAGGTTCAATGCAGTTAAGGAACAGGGTATGGGTGAAGCAGGGATCAATGTAGCCTGACTGCTGTGGACTGGATAACTGCATTGCTGAATTGCACCACCTTGACAGTTAAATGATGGTGTGGAAATTTTAGTGGAGGGAGATTTGGGATCAACTGAGTGCAAGATACGCAACTTCAAAGTGTGCATGAGGTCACTCGTGTGTGAGCCTGGATTGAAGTGTCCTGCCAAGTAATCACATGAACACTCTGCAACAAAGCATGAACTTCCATTCAGTCCATTACCACAAGCAACGTAAAATAAACTGTGTAGAGGCACAGTGAACTGCAATTGGTGATAGTAACAATTTGCCATGTAAATATAAGAAGGGCCCTGTTGAATCAGACTAAAGGCGCATCTAGTTGGGCATTTGTTCCCACAGTGGCCAGCTAGATGACTATAGGAAGGCCACAAGCGGAACATGAGTCCATTTGCACTCCTCATGCTCTTAAGATATACCGGTATTTGCACTTCAGCCTGAATAGAGAAAGTCACTAACATTTTTTGGGGGGTGGGGTGGGGATGTTCTCAAATGTTCTCAAATGTCTTAGAATGTTCTAAGGCCCAAACCAAGTTACAAGAAAAGAGATCCTGACTAAATATCAGGAAGAACTTTCTGTTAGGAGTAATAACTGTTCAGCCGTGGAATAGACTCCCAGAAGACATGGTGGACTTTCCTTCCTTGGAGGTTGCTGAGCAGAGGTCAGATGGCCTGCATTGGGGGATTGGACTAGATGACCATCAGGATCCCTTCCAAATCTACAATTCTATGATTTTATGATTTCTTCTACTACTACTACATTTTATTAAGCAGACAAATAAAATCTAGCTTGCTGAAAATTTCAAATTAATAAGCATCTTCCTTACAGACTACATGAGACCTGATAAAATCAATGGCCATTGTAAGCAAACAGGGTGAGCATGAATGATAATATAAGCATGACTGGGAAGATATGGGAAATCTGCAGACTAAATAGGGGTTTTGACTAGAAAACTGTTATATGACTCCAAATAGGGAATCCTGAGAGGAATGACAGCCCCCCAGTGATATAGGAATCCCTATTCCTGTAACGGCACCATTTTTACCTCTGGATTTTAAATTGTATGCAATCTGCGCTGGGACCCGCTGAAGAAGGGAGGGAAGACAAGCGGAAAGGTGGGCAATAAAATTAATATGAATACTAGCAATAATAACTTCTAACTGAATATTCCACTTCCAGAAAAGCAACAGGTGAAATTTCTGTAGCATAAAAACAGAGCCCAGTGGCATTTTAAGGCTGCAATCCTATACACACATTTCTGGAAGTAGTCTCCATGGAACTAATGGAGCTTACTTCTGAGTAGACATGGCTAGGGAATGAGCTGTAAATTTCTCCTACTGCACAGCAGTATTTTCACCCAGTATTTTCACCTCATTCTGCTGATCCTATTTGTCTCCCTCAAGCCACCATTGTTCCACTGATCTGGCACTCAACTTTACACCAGACTGATTATGCTTAACACCCTTTGCTCTGATGCCTTAGTTCCCATCTTCCTAGCCCCATATCATTCTAAGGATTCCCACAATGGTCTCTCAACCCCAACAATTCCACCTTCCTCTCCTTCCCCCGGTCTTTTATGGTTCACCTAATGTACTCGGTTCAGTTTGTTGTCATTAGGTTCCAATGGCCACTCATTCCCCGCATGCCCATTATTGCCAACTGGGGAAGGGGCAGCGGCTTGCGCAGCAACTCGTGGCTCGCAGCCAAGGAGGCCTTGGTGCCTTCCTGTCATATATAGTCCCTTGCTCATAAATCCCTCCTTTTGTCGCCGGCCAGCGCCACTATTTACCTCCTAGCCTCCTCCTATCACTTCCTCGTTGCAGAGGAGTCAGCAAGGTGCACGGTCCTATCCCAACTTGCCCGGAGGGAAGGAGGAGGAGGCGGCGGCAGCAGCGTCGCCGCGTGTTTGGCCAGCTGCCCTGTGGCGCCCCGTCGGGGCGCGCGAGAGAGATAGGGCTCCTCCTCGGCTCGGCGAGGCTGCCTCATGCCCTGGGCGCCCTCCCCCCGATGCCCGGGGCTGGGACGACCCCCGCAGGGAACCGCACGAACTTCTTCCCCTTCTTCTCGGAGTTCAGGGGCGCCAGCCGCGTGGCGCTCAGCGCCCTGGAGACGGCCGTGCTGGCGTGCATCTTCGCGCTGGCCCTGGCGGCCAACGCGTGCGCCATCCGGCTCCTGGCGCGCCGCAAGCGGAGGCTGAGCGTGGCCAGCTGCCTGGTGCTCAACCTCTTCTGCGCCGACCTGTTCTTCATCAGCGCCATCCCCATCATCGCCGTGGTGCGCTGGACCGAGAGCTGGACCATGGGTCACGCCGTCTGCCACCTGCTCTTCTACATGATGGGGCTCAGCGGCAGCGTCACCATCCTCTCGCTGGCCGCCGTCAGCCTGGAGCGCGTGGTCAGCATCGTCCGGCTCCGGCCCTCGAGGGCCTACAGAGGCAGGCTGGTGGCCGGACTCCTGCTGCTCATCTGGGTCGTCTCGGCGCTGGCCACCCTGCCCCTCTGCCTTTTCTTCACAGTCCAGCCGCTGCCCGGAAAGCACCAGGTGAGCTGACCCTATAAAACAGACAAGGCGGTCTCTTTTTTTACAAAAGGCAA
This sequence comes from Podarcis tiliguerta, assembly GCF_965153285.1. NCBI lineage: Eukaryota > Metazoa > Chordata > Lepidosauria > Squamata > Lacertidae > Podarcis > Podarcis tiliguerta. Next base: position 61,885,187 of record NC_139538.1, read on the forward strand.
CCCTTTTACTGCCCAGATCCCAACACACATTTACTGGCATGCCACTGGTTTTTGTGCAACTTGCTTTCGATTAAGTCTGCGTATGTTATTAGCCTTTCCCGTTAGGCACAGTTCCTCCCACCCACACCAGTAAGAAGTTGGCTCAGAAAGTCTGGCTATAGGTTTATGCACTTGGGGACAACACCATTGAACTCAGTGGGGCTTATGTCACGTGAAACATTTACAGAAGCAGCCTGCTATTATATATTTCTTAGGGCACACCTGCAAAATCCCATGCTACATGTTGATTGGGGGGGGGGGACTAACAACCCAGGTGTCCTGCCTTCGAGGAATGCTCATTGGTGGTCTCCCAAATTCACCCCCCAATTATGTACTGGAAGTGCAAGTGAGGAATCTAACTGGATTGCACAATGAAGTGTTGAAATAGGTGTTAAGGGATAATTGGTCCATGTGAAGTTAGTTCCACAAAGAGAGAGATTTATTGGTTTCAAAGTAATGATCTATTCCACCCCCCACCTAAAGGTTTGGGGTGAATAACAATTGAAAAGCTTAAAAATACAATTCAGTTAAGTCAGAACACCATTGCAGATAGGTCAACTGTCCCTGTAAAGCCAAACCATGTAGATATTCCAAAAGTTCTGCAAGCTTGGACTATGGTGAATCTGCAGAACAGATGGAGAGGAGATATAATTTCAGACTGCTCCTATTGTAAGGGGCAGCCAATAAATCTCCCTTTGCTTATCGTTTGAGCTGTGAACCCTCAATATAGTCCGCTGTTTGGGTTTGTTAACAATCCAGTGCAGCCCCTCCGCATATAAATGGTTATAGAGTCAGCTATGCACACTTCGAAAATGCATCCAAGAAGTGCCTCAGGTAAGTGTGCATAGGATTGTAGCCTTCGACTTTAGAATGGTTTTGAAGATAATTCATGCTTCCTGTGCTTTTGCATAGTTTCAGATTAGATATTTCACATCTCTATTGATCAGAATAGGGAGATATAACATGGGAGATGTCGGAGACTGATTTTGCAGGGATAGCCAAGGTGGTTCCTTCAGATGGTGTTGGACTCCAGCTTCCATCATCCACCGCCATTGACCATGTTGCTGGGAATTGGAGACCAATAACATCTGGAGGGTACACTGTTGGCTACCCCTATTGTTGTAAATTGTGTGGAGGGACAAGAGACACAGTAGAAATCTCATAAAAATCTTCTGTAGTCTATGAAGCTATTTTTTCCCTTCAGACAAGCAACACCTCTTGTATTCTTTTGGGGCTGTGCCAATCCGAACAAAGAGGAGTGTACTCATTTGAAGATGATGGATTTGTAGGGCTGGCTGACTGGTGTTGTTTGCTTTTATCAAGAGGCTGTTATTCTCCACCATGGTATCTCTTCTCCATAAACTTTAAGGGCCGTGCAGGAGAACATGGCAACATGCGTCCACTGCTTGGTTGGCTTTGTCAAGCCCAAAAAACATTTAAGACATGAAAACAGAAAGTGGGAGAAAACCCTATATTCTAGAGACCAATGGTAAATGGCCCGGTAACTGTCTCTGGCATACAGGGCTTCAGGAAAAACACAGGTATTGCTGAGATTTCAGTGGTGCTCTCCTAAGGCAAGGCTGGTTATTATCAAATCCTTTGAGTCCTTCACTGAGAGTACATAGTGAGTAGGCGTATCAAAGGAGTTGGCGTAGGCGCAAATAAATGGGTTTTCGTGATTTTGAATCATGTAAGCTGACTTGAACACTTCGAGGGATGCCACATCAATGGGTAATTAAATTTGGATAAATTAAAGAGTCCCTTTCGGGATTAGTAATTGATGCATGGCTAAAGAGCAGGTTTTACCTGGGAAAGGAGTGGAGCAAGGGGGAAAAGGGGAAACCACACAAACCTGTGTTTTCTACACAAGTGGAAGTGTGGGTAAGCCCTCAGTTGTGAAGCTCATGCAAAAGGTCCCATATTAAATCCCTGACACCTCCAGGTAGGACTGTGAAAGATCCCTGTTTGAAACCCTGGAGAGTCAATGCTAGTCAGTGTAGACAGATGAAAGTAAAGGACCCCAGATGATTAAGTACAGTCAAAGGTGACTATGGGGTTGCAGTGCTCATCTTGCTTTCAGTCTGAGGGAGCCGGCGTTTGTCCACAGACAGCTTTCTGGGTCATGTGGCCAGCATGACTAAACCGCTTCTGGCGCAACAGGACACTGTGATGAGTGCCAGAGCGCACAGAAACACCGTTTACCACTGTTTAACACTCTGACCTGGCATAAGCAGCTCCCTTGAGTTCCAGACTATACATTATGCCAGTGGTTCTCAAAGGGTGTGGCAGCAGAGGATGGCCAAAGTGGCAGGAAGATTCAAGAAGATTCAAGTAGTTGTGTTCTGTGTTACAAATCAAGTACTGCTAGGAGTTATTTCTTTTTGTTTTACAATGTATTTCTTATCAATAAAGAAATATGTTGTGGCGTAAGCAAATTTTATAAGTATGACCCAGAGAAAAAAGGGTAGCATGCACCTATGTCTGACTTTTCTTTAATTAATCACAGGCACGATGCGCCTTGATTGTCAGATTAAGAAAAAACATTAAAATTTAGGAATTTCTTAAGAATTCACAATAAATACTATTTTTTATCAACTGACTTGGTGCTATTTAAGTATCGGATTTATTTGCCAAAAAAGCAATGAAAGTTTCTCCTCAGTTTGCCTGTTAACCTTTCAACTTTCAGTGACTATGGGAGGAGCACAACATGCGCAAAGTTAAGTTTAGAATTGAATTGGTGACTAGCCTTTGCAAAGCTCTTCATTTGTCCCGTGTTCTACAATACATATTGTATCTTTCACACAAGAACACACAAGCTCTGTTGTACCTATGCATTGCTTGAAAAGCAGATGTTTATGTGGACATGTAAGATGACTGCATAGACCACAGGAGATAACAGGAGAGAGTCATCATCAGCAAATAATTAGATTACGTTCCCATTTTTTGTCCGCCTTGCCAGCTGTCTTTGCAAGGAAATCACATTTAATGCTAGTAAGATGAGGTCAGGTATGACATTAGCTTCTAGTATTTGTTAAACTATTTCATCACATTGTCATAACGGTTCAAATTGTAGGTTTTTGGAGGATTTTTTTGTTTGCTTGCTTGTTTGTTTGTTTTGTTTGCCAAATCTTGTGAGTACACTTTTATCTGAATATGTTCCAGGTTAAAATCATAAAGATATTTTGATCATTAACTATTTCCGTAGATCCTGTTTGGTTGGTGGTTATCTGTTCTAAAAACAGGCACCAAGCCAGAGCATGTTGACAGAGGCGTACCTAGGGGGGAAGCTCAAAAACCACCTATCAAACTACGAAGTGTATGACGTATATGTGTGTGGAGATGTGCCACTGTTGTTGCAGCAATAGCAAAAACAGGAGAACTTTCCCGTCCTTCTTGCACCGCAGCACAAAGGCATGCATTTTCCCCCGCACTTATTCCTTGCCCCACCTTTACTCTGGATGCTTCAAGTGCTGGGGTCATGTAAAATGTAGTAATTTCTCATGTGTCTATTGCACTAAAGTGTCCCCCCCCCCCCCCCCCGTGGGGAGGCACTGATACAGCTCCTTGCCAAGGGCACAAGGGACTCTAGGTGCGCCTCTGTGTGTTTCTCAAACATAATGGTGAAAGCAAACACTAAAAACTTATAGGGATTTTGTTCTTTTTCTTGCAGGAAGTGTTAATTTGCACCTTGGACTGGCCCAGCGTTTCAGGAGAGATTGCTTGGGATGTGTCTTTTGCAACTGTGATCTTCTTAATACCAGGATTAGTCATCGTAATTAGTTATTCAAAGATTTTACAGGTATTTTTCATCATCATTTTTTAAAAAGATGCTAATAGAGTTATCCACAATTAAAATTGAATCAGAGTTCTCATAGTAAATGGAATTTTAGTTTTAGAGATGGTAATAACAAACCGCAAGTAGCCAAAAAAGTAGCACATTTCCTAGTTCTTAACAGTTTTATTCTAGTTCACTTGCAATAGTCGCAAAACCTGAGCTGTTTATCACTTCATATCCTCAACATTTCATTAATCTAGGGCTAAACTACATATTTTATTAAGTACAGTGGTACCTCGGGTTACAGACACTTCAGGTTACAGATGCTTCAGGTTACAGACTCCGCTAACCCAGAAATATTACCTCGGGTTAAGAACTTTGCTTGAGGATGAGAACAGAAATCATGCGGTGGCGGCACAGCGGCAGCAGGAGGCCCCATTAGCTAAAGTGGTGCTTCAGGTTAAGAACAGTTTCAGCTTAAGAACGGACCTCCAGAACGAATTAAGTTCTTAACCCGAGGTAGCACTGTTATTTAAACAATGTGATTCGGACAGCAACTTCTCACTCTTAACTGAAAGCAATCTTAGCACCCTGATCTAGACTGGCACCATGGTATGTGTGGGGAGTGTTGACAGCTCTTCTCCTCCATGCCATTTTCCTGCCAGAAAATCACCCCAAAGTTGCTACCTGCCCTGAAAAAATGGATTGTCCCGTATAGACTTACCCATTTTGTTAAGATCTGTCAAGGAGGCCTTACCATCTTTAGCTGAGCCTGCTATATGGCAGTGCACGAGAGAGCCCAGTGGCGTAGCGTGGGGGGTGCAGGGGGTGCCGGCCGCACCGGGCACAACATCTGGGGGTTAAGGTTAGGGGCGCAAATCCACGGGTTAGGGGGCGCAAATTACTTGCCTTGCCCTGGGTGCTGACAACCCACGCTACGCCACTGAGAGAGCCTTCTTGGCAGTGGTACCCCACTTTAAGAATTCCCTCCCCTCTGTGATACATGTCCTGCCTGCTTTTTTTACATTTTAGATGCCAGCAAAGGGCTTGGTTATTCCCCCAGGGTTTTAGCAGAATCTGATGCTGCTACTGACATTTTCCGTTGGCTGGCTGCGACCGACCAACCTTCTTGTTTTTATTCATTGCATTATGACATTGATACTGTTTCAGCTGAAGCCTGCACTGCAATTGCTGTGCAATGAAAATTGAGTAAGATATGTTTTAAATAAGTAGCACTCTGGAATTTTCACCGGGGAACTTCCTCTCCCTGCTCCTGTTTGTGGGTGGCCAAACAGCGCTGTTGAAAGATGCTGTCAATATTACACATTTCCCAGGAAGGTGGTGCTAGAGAGTTACATATGACTTAATCCTCCCTTCGTCAGAAGATTATGTCTTCCTTGTAGAATTCCATTTTGCCATCAAGGAATATGTTTGGAAGTTAATAGACAATAAAACTGTATTTCGAAGAACCTCTCCATTGTTCTTTGCATTAGATAACATTTGCAATCCATTAACTTTCTGTAGATTTAGTATATTTTATAGCAAACAGTATATCGATGTGGTATGAGTCAGACTATTGGTCCATTCCACATTAGCTGCAGGTGAGAGGAGTTGTAGTCTGACACATTTGGAGAGCACCAGGTTGGGGAAAAGCTGCTGTAAACTGATATTGTTTCCCCATCTGAGAAAAAGCAGTGTGCAGGTGGAAGAACAGTGGATGAGTGTGCATGCAAAATTAGTTTCCTGGCATTTCAAAAAAACACAGTAATTGGATTAGGGAAAGCAAAATGAGAAGCAGTAAGATAAATATTTTTTTCCATAATATTCAAACACTATACAAATCATATTTGTGTAAGGATTAAATGCTGCTTTCCCAAGAGGAAACAAACTACTAATTTTGTTATGGTGGAACAGGAGAGCATTTCCCCTTCATCGTAATATTTTGCCCTCTTTCAGTGCTCACTGAGAGCAACATGCTAATTTTGATATTCCTTGATTGTAAGTCTGACTGGAGTGTCCCATATTATTTTGGTACCTTGCACATTTCTAAACAATCGGCATATTTTCCTTGGATGCAGCAGCATTTGGAAGGCAGGCATGACAAAGTGATGTCCACATCATCTGCAAGCTGCTGGTTGCGGCGAGAGCCTTTCCTGGAGCTGATACTGTACTCTTAAAAAAAATAATTTAAAAAAATCCCAGATATGAAAACAGCCTCTCATTTAAAAAAAGTACATTTTGATTACCTTTATGTTCCTATTCCCTGAGGAAGTTGGGTGGAGGTGTGAGTACATTTAGCACAGCTATCTGGCTCACTGAAAAAAAAAAAGGGGGGTACCAAAACATGTTTAAAAATGTGTATTTTCATGCCATCCACTCTACCCTTTCAAACTTCCCAAGGAGATTCCACAACACTCCGTGTCATTTTTTCCATTGTTGAGTTGTTCTTAATCAGAAAAAACTATTTTTTAAATTTATTGATATCTAATCACAGAGTTTGCCTAACAATTTTTAAAAAATTAAAATATATTTACTGAAAGGTGTTTTTTTATGTTCTAATGCAGATTGCAAAAGAATCAAGGAGACGTCTTCATGCTGGCATGGCCTACTCAGAGGGTCATCACATTCGAATTTCCCAGAAAGACTTCAGACTGTTGCGGACTTTGTTTGTATTGATGATCTCTTTCTTTCTTATGTGGAGTCCGATAATCATCACCATTCTCCTCATTTTAGTGCAGAAATTCAATCCAAACGTGAACCTGATGCCTTCTTTATTCTTTTGGATAGTGGCTTTCACATTTTCCAATTCAATTGTCAACCCAGTTTTATATAATGTTTCCCACTTCAGGCATGAATGGAGGAAAATCTTTTTCTGCTGCCCAGGTCCTCTTGGAAGAAAAGCACTTGCAACAGACACTACGCTAAGACAGAATAACAACAGACATTTTACTGTGTCTGCTATTTCCACATAACCATGTGATGTTTCTGACAGCAGTAATCTCACCAGCTATTTAGAACAGTGCGCTAAAGAAAGTGTCTGGGAAAGAGGGAGGCAGGTGGAATTAAAACATCAAGATTTGCACAGCATATTCTGGTCTTGGGAAATCTTGGTGCTGCAGAAAATGACCTTATAACTCTCCCATAGCAAGGGATACAGGTGCTGATGGCATTAAAACAGAAGTTAAAATGTTGACTGCAGAGCGTAACTGAACTCTGCAGTTTACTATCTTCCAGAAAGTGATTGTATTTTGTGGGATCTTTGGCATGGGGCAGGGACGACGACACTTCCTTGCGTGAGAGCCAAAGGATCGGCGTTAACAAATAACAAGTTTTAAAAAGTGTAAGTGGCAGGGACACAACCAAACGTTCGCATGTGACTGCTAGGTTTATAAATGTACAAGTAGCTGCCAGCAACAGGGAGACTCAGCCATTCAACCATACTGTGTGTTTTGAACATGTGTCTATGGGTTTTCTTCTTGTACTGGATTCGTGCCTAGCTGGTGTAAAACGGTTGCTGGGGTATGAGAAATGCACAGGATGGTGCATGTAGGTGCTTAGCACATGCCCATCTCTGGGCATCACCTGTTCAGTCAAGAAAGTGAAGCATAAGTGCAGGTGGGACTTAGCACAGGCAGCTCACCTTCCATCCACTGAACAGATGAAAGCACATGATTGTCAGGGGCTGGTCTGGATCGGAAGATTGGGGAATGCAATCACAGGGAGATCAGCTCCTAACAGAAGAGGAGGAGAAATATTTGCTGTCCCCGTCCCCCCCAATTCCAGCGTTTCCAGAAGCAGAGAGAGAGGCAGACACAAAAGCTGCTTGGTTGAGAGAGGAGCTACCCAGCTATGAGATAGTAGCTGAGCAACCAGAAGGGAGGGAGCAGCTGGAACCCCTCCCTCCCCCCAAACTCGGAGGTCCAAGTGTGTCATAGAACAAAGGAGATGCAACGGGTGTGTGTGTGAGGCACTTCCCATTGGTGTGCGTCTTGCTGCAGAAGTGGGGAGAAATCAGAGTAGGCAACTGATATCCTTGCGGAGGGTTGCCTGTTGTGCTTGTAACATAATGCTGTAATTAAAGGACTATAAATCTACCAAATGCTCATTAATTCTTATCAGTGAGCTACCAGAAGGGAGAGGGGAACTCCAGTACTTGACAATGATGCAGCAACCTTGTTGGAGCTTGCCTAGAGCGAAATCAGTGCCAAGATGGGAGATCACCTCAGAACCCCTTCACCCTACGTTTCATGAAAGAAAGTAAAGGTAAAGGTAAAGGGACTCCTGACCATTAGGTCCATTCGTGGCTGACTCTGGGTTGTGGCGTTCATCTCGCTTTACTGGCCGAGGGAGCCGGCGTATAGCTTCCGGGTCATGTAGCCAGCATGACTAAGCCACTTCTGGCGAACCAGAGCAGCGCACGGAAACGCTGTTTACCTTCCTGCCGGAGTGGTACCTATTTATCTACTTGCACTTTGACGTGCTTTCGAACTGCTAGGTTGGCAGGAGCTGGGACCGAGCAACAGGAGCTCACCCCATCTCAGGGATTCAAACCACCGACCTTCTGATTGGCAAGTCCTAGGCTCTGTGGTTTAACCCACAGTGCCACCCATGTCCCTTCATGAAAGAAAATCCAGACACAGCATGACATAATTGTGTTGGAGAATAACTAAACAAACATTTGTTGGGCAAGTAGAATGAAAGGAGTTCCTTAAAACTAGCAGTAGGTATGGAATCTCCTTCTACGTTCCTGGTTTCCAGGATCAGGAGGCAATGCACGTCTTTGGGATGTAAGCCACACTGAGCCCTGCTACTTGGCTGCTGCTGCGTAGTTTTGCACAGAATCAAAATGTATGTCACCAAAAACAAAACCCCACCCAGAATAAAAAACGAGTTTGCTTCCTTGGAGGCTTTAGATAGGATTTTGAGCATTACAGCATGCTCTTTGAAAAAACAAACAACTTGATCATTAGTCCAATAAGAAATACAGTAAAATAAAAAGAAATATTTTTCATGGTAATGTGAGTTTATCCTCCCCAACCCTTCTCTAGCTCAGTTGGTTGGAGCGTGGTGGTGATAATGCCAAGGTCAGAGGTTCGATCCCTGTAGAGGACAAGTGCCTATTCCTCAGAGTCCTCAGAGTCCCTTCCAACTCTACAATTCTCTGAGCTCATGAGGCAGGAGGGACAGTTGAGGGCTGAAGGTGGCAAACTGTGCCAAAAGTTATTTTACACAGCTTCTGGCAAACCTATGGAGTTTCAATCAAGCTACGGTTAAAAAAGCTAGTCTGTGGTTTCATTCATTGGTTGTGCAGGCTGGGGTTGATGGGATATGTATTCCAGAACATCAGAAGGGCAGCAGGTTGGGGAGCTCAGGGCTAGAGTGTTGGACTAGAACAAAGGGGACAAAGTTCAAATCCCCCACTCAGCTATGAAACTCACTGGGTGATATTGAGTGGTCATTCTTTCAGCTTAACGTTCCTCACAGGGCTGTTGTGAGGATAAAATTCAGGAGGGATTCATCTTGTATGCTACCTTGAACTCTTCGGAGGAAAAGAGGGATGTCAATGCAATTACTGAAATAGTAAAATATTTAATTTTAGATGGCGCCAACCTCAGCGTGGAATCCGTAGTGAGGATGTCAGTTTGTGTGACATAAACCTCTTTCAGAGTAGAGGTGTTTCTCAGCTTAGCTACACCTTCCTTTGGGGCAAATTCAGACTGCTTAAACTGGTGTGGTCCTACTGAAAACACGACTGCGATAAGCTGTGATGACCCCAACACAGTTTATTTGAAAGTTCCACCATACTTAATGAGGCCTTTGCATCCTGGCCCTTTGGTTGCCATGGTCACCAACCTGGTCATGGAAGAAATGGACTCATAGCTCCTGACCTGGTGCTATCACAAGGGCTCTAAGCCAACTGGCAGTTGCAGCAATCATGGATGTCACAACTTGCAACCTTGGTCAGTGCTAGTTTGGTGCTGTGTCAGCACAGAACATTGTCCTTCAGCCATTGGCATGGGAGTGTTACATGAACTCCCCAGGTATGCTGTCTCTGGAATGGTGATGGATCGGAATGTATCAACACAACAGCATTTGTGGATCAGGTGCAAAATGTCAAGCCATTGTTTCTGGGAATAAAAGTTTTAAATAACGAATAAAGTATTCCTGTTCAGAAAGTAAACAAAATAGATACTTTGTATTTTTTAAAAAATTGAAACACTGTACTAGGATTGCCAACTTGGCGGGGGGGGGGGGGGGAGCCTGTGGTGACCAAAAATCATCATCATCATCAAAATGATATGAAATTAGTTACTACAATATGGATTTATAATTGTAAGCACTTGCATAAAAGAATGTTTAGCTGGTGCAACATGCTAATTACAGATGTTAAATTCATGAACATGTGTTTGCAACACAAATAAAATGTAATTCACTAATCTCAGGTTTATTAAATTCCACATACTGGCAGGGTAAATGGTACAGTTCAGATAAATATACTCAAAATTGAAAAGAATCTGCTTGAAGGACTTTCCTACAAAACAATTAGTTTTTCAAACTGTGCAACTACTGAGCGTTTTCCTCAGAGCAGTATCCTAAAACGGAAAAGAAAAAGAAAAGCTGTTAAAATGTCTAAGCCGACATAACAAAATAGAGGCAAGGTGTTAACATAATAATATGCAACTAGAGCTAATTTGTGAAATTAGACTGGCATGTGTATCAGTTCAAATCTTGCCACAATAAAGTATATTACCTATGACCCTTATTCCTTGGTCTCAAATCAGAATTAGCAAGTCTCAATTCGACAGTATTCTACGGCCAATGGAAGTTTAAACCTTGTCCTCCCCCCGTCAGCCCATGTCATGCCATGGCATAGATTGGGGAAAATGAGCTCCCCAATGTGTCAAGATTGGACCCCCTGATGTGTCAAGATTGGCTCATTGGTCAGAGAATACAAGTTCTGGATCAGGTGCAGGGAACCTTTTGTCCACCAAATGATGCTAAACTAAAACTCCCATCAGCCACAGCAAGCATAGCCAAAGGTCAGGGGTGATGGGAACTGTTGCTGATGAAAGGTTGGAATGTAAATGTAATAATGAATAAATAGCCTGCTTTCTAGTGTACAGGCTTTTGTACAAACTGGAAATTGATGTGACAGGTCATAGTATTTCCAAAATAGCATCCTGGAGGGATTGCCTAGAATAAATCCATGTCATGGGTGTGGGTGTGGGTGGGTGGGTGGGTGAGAGAGAGAGAGAGAGAGAGAGAGAGATCCTTATCACCTGGCAGGGGCACCAACTTCTCCATTAAATTGTGGGGGCCCAACATGACCTCCTGGGATCACATGTGCAGCCCTCTGAACATTGAAGGAGTCTGGCCCCCTCAAAAACAAATCAGAGGACCCCGATGGAATAATCAACCAGCAGGTTGGTTCAAGATGGGTACCCAGTGCCTATGCCGACAATAAGGGTAGTGTCCATTTTGATCCCCCAAAGTTGTCATGTCTTCATTTCTGCTTCTCACAGCCCTCCAGCTCCCAGGTGACCTCAGGCTTAATGTGCCTGGGCATGCAAACGGTTTCATAGCAGCACAGGAATTACCAACAGTACTTTTGCCCACCCGCCCTTTGGTAAAATTCTACTGAAATGTTTCTTACCATTATGAACAATAACCCTGTATTGTCTGTCTAAGCAGAGCTCTGTCTGCTTTTGCCTGACGATTCTTTGTGCTTCTGGGCGTAGTCCATTGGCGTCGCGGGAAAACACAAAGGAGTAGCTGTCGGCGCAAGTGCCATCCTCATTCAGCTGACGGCAAGAGTAGTGTAGAGCATAGGTGTCATAATCTGTGGCCACTACCCAGTGATCGTCATCTGGAAGAAGCCATAAAAACAATTAAGAAAGCTCAGTACCATTGTGCCACCACTGTGCACTTCAAACATTTTGCATTTGTTTTACATGGAATGCAGAATTCCATGTGTGGCAGAAAAGATGTCTGACTGCCGTTTAGACAATAAATATGAACAATACACAAATAAATGTTTTCAAAATAGCACTTAAACATCTAAAGTGCATGCCTAAATAAAAATATATAAATCAAGTCTAATACATGTAGTCACATCTGCTCCCTACATTTAAAGCACTCTTGTACTATGTTAAGAGTCATAGCTTCCTCTCAAGAATCCTGGGAACTGTAGTTTGTTAAGGGTGTTAAGCTTTGTTGGGAGCTCCTCAACAAAATACAGGTGCCATTCTTTGAGGGAAAGCCATGACTGTTGAAGTAGAACAAGAGTGTTTTAAATGTATAGTACATGTGTGACCATTTTCCAATATGAAGATGAATCTTTTCAGGAAAAATCAAGAAGGAAGGTAAAAATGTAAAATGCGCATGCAAATATAAAGCACTTATGTAAAGTATTTATTGCTGCTTGTCAGTGGAATAGACTCCCACGAGAGGTGGTGAACTCTCCTTCCACGGAGGTTCTTAAGCAGAAGTTGGATGGCCATCTGTTGTGTAGGATCTTGCTGAAATTCCTGCGTTGCAGGGGGTTGGATCAGACCCTTGGGTTCAGCAAATTTGGGAGGAAGGACAGGATAGAATAATAAACAGATTGGAAAAGTAAAAGGGAAAAATGAATGGGGGTAAATCTGGGCTTGAAAACAAATGGATTTTACTTGATCTTCAAAGCTGTCAAAATGTCAGAAAAGATAGCTACGTTTTAGCAGATTCTTCTGTCAAGGTGCCTCCAGACTATAAGAATTTTGTGGAAAGGTTTCAAGTGCATGCTGGGAAAATTATGTTTGTGTAATTAAAGCGGATCAAAGCCTTCTGTTGCCCTAGCACAACCAATCCACTTTAAAAACTGAAAGTGGCTTTTTTGCAGTTTGGAAAGTGACAGGAAAATGCATCAAAAAGTGTGGAATGATTTAATGAGAAGACCTATAAACCCCACACAAGCAACCAGGACGAATGCTCACTGCTGTATAAATCTCTCACAAATCAGAATAATTTATATCCAGTCAATAACCATTGTGCAAGCAAGTCATGGCGAATGCTTAATAAACAGGTCAACTGGAGAAGCCCTCACAGGGTCATCTTGCAGAGCCAACGTTTGAAAACATTCAATAAAGGGAATGCTGAGAGTTGGTATTTCACATAAGGACATAGATAAGGACAATGGCCTTTTGGACTCTGAGTCCTCAGGAAGCTGCATGCTTTGATTTCGTGGCAGGGCAAAGGTAGAATACTTGTTGAAGGTTGAAGAAAAGAAGGGGGGAATCCCGTCGGCCCCCCGCGACTGGCTGAGACCAAATGGTGACGTAAGCTGGCTGCGCAGGCAAGAATCCTCCCCCCCCCCCCGATTGGCTCTCCCATGGCTGTGCCAGGCCACAATTGCCACTGATGTCAAGAACAGGTCGATTTCACTCCTTCTCAACAGACCAGAAAAATCTGCAATATGTCTTCAGATGGCTCTACATCTGCATGTACTATCAGCAAATAATGTTTAGTTATATGTACTTTTTGTTACTGGTGCATGCTTAGGGTAGCAAGTTATGCATGCCCCCAAAAAGAGAGGATTTGCATAACTACAAAAAAGGACGCCAATTTTGCATATGGTAACTTGTTTGTGCAGATGGAACTTTAGGCATAATTACTAGAATTTAAACAGGAATGCAATATATCTCACTGTAGTGGGGAAGAAACCAGGTAACTTGTGTGGCTGCTCACCCCATGTTTCTAACTGTTGATGGGCAACTTCTAGGCTCCTGCTGGCACTTTTTATAGTTCCTTATCTTTAGGCTAGACTTGGGCTTAGTAGTCCTCCCATTGGAGATGCCTTCAAAGAGAGCAGCATCCTCTGATAGCCCTTCAACACAGAGGACTGTCATCTGTAAAGTAGGAGACATAGCCACTCTATGCATCCACTGTCCCACAACATCAAACATTGTGTGTTCCTGTTCCTTTTTCTCCTTCAGCATCATATATACTGTAGATTGACACAATTCTGCAAATGGTAGCCTTACTAGTCAGCTTTGGACTTGTTACACCAATCAGCAGAAAACAAGCAACACAAATAATATACAGCATGCTAAAAAGAACTGATACTCACTTCCCTTCTGGAGATAGCTTGCCATCCCAAAATATTTCATCCTGAACTTGGCAGGATCCTCAGTCTCCGTGAAGATACCCGTCATGACAGGGCATATCTCCAACTGACTGAAAAGAGGGAGCGATGGATATAGAGTTAAGCCTTGGGAATCTGAACTTAGGGGTGTGCTTGGGCTTACAAAACACGGAAAGGGATTTGGAGCCTATGGGGAAGCAGTGGGAAAAGAAACAGACTTACTTGAAGAGCACAACTCTGCCCTGGGCTTTAGCAGTCATATGCCCAGCCTCATCGACAAAGAACTGGGCTACAATATTGTCCTGAAGGAACAGTCCCTCGGGGTCTTTCTTGGCCACGGCATACCAGAAGCCAGCATACTGCAGTAGGAGCAGAAAAGGTCTTGTCAGAGGTGCCTAGAGGATGAGCTTAGGGGATGCAGTATAAGGAAAGGAGAGGCATCTCGAACGGGCTTCAGGACTGGCCTAAGCCACAGATATTCTGGCAGCACCATTAACCATTCCTCCCGAGCCCCCTAGACATTCTCCTCTGATAGAGATTGGAACTGGGTGCACCACATAGCCTCTCATGCACTCACAAAACTAGCTGGCTGCCATCAGGTTTAAAGGAAGCAAAACGCAACTGCCAGCCCACAGCTTCTGTACATAAAATGGTGGGCCACCATTTTGTCCACCTTAGGAAGCTAAAATGGCTTGTGTAGTTCTGACCGATTTTAGCCACAGCTGCAGACTTCTCCCAGATGCAGGTTGCCGCCCAAAATTTTTGCCAAAATAAAATTAGCAGCAAAGGGAAGCAGCTTGAGACATTTCAGCTGAAACACCTGAAGAATTTCAGTAAGGCTAGCTAGAAAAATTGTCTGAATTCTCAGCAAATTTTTCTCAGCTTCAACTTGATGGAAGAAACATTCAAGGAATTCTGAGGAAAGCCAACAGTTTTGATAAAAAAAAACTTAAGGAAAATTCTAAGGGAGTAGAAGTGATTTGTACCGTCATACATAAAACAAATATCCAAAACCAATTCTTTTATTTACTATGATGCAATCTCTATGTAGAAATCCATAGGGTAACTTGACCCACACATTTAGAGCCCTCCAAGAGCTGAATTCTGTACTTTCCCATAGGAAAAGCCTTTCTTCCTGTGGGTCATTTGGGCCCCATCCCTGCGATTCCCACCCCTATTTTATAATGTATTTTAAAGCATTACTACTACTACTACTACTACTGCTGCTGCTACTACTACTACTACTATTACTACTACCATTGAAATTAGCTAAAATCAGGTTATTGGGTGCTAGAAATTAAAACATGCTACAGTCAAATCAGCAAAGAGACTTCTGCAAGAGATTCACAAAATTACCCTTTTTGAAATTCACTAAAAGTAAACAGGCAAACAATATCTCTGGTTGTTATGTGTGCTTAGGCTTAGTTATATTTCAGACTAAAAATTAACACCAGCAACATCCAGCTTTATAGTGCAGCTGTGGTTTTAAAATAAACACAAGTCAGGCAACCCATCAAGAAATGTGGGAAACAGGAATCAAAATAGTATTTCTGTTTTCTCTAATATATGAGATAATAAATGTAGTCACCTAACTTTGTAGAATGAACTTTGCTGTTTTAGAAAATGCACTACACTGATCTGCTCAATTATTCTTTTTCTTTTCTTTGCTTTTCTTTTTGGGGGTGGGGGGTGGGGAGAGGAATCCAATACTAAAGAATCTAAGCATAATCCCAAGTCTTTGCTTATACAAGAATCCTACTCTGGTGCATTTCATCCTGTCCTTGGCTGTATACACCCCATACATTAAAAGCATATGCCCCAAAGAATCCTAGGAACTATAGTTTGTTAAGGGTGCTATGAACTGCCCTGGATTCTCAGGGGCAGGGCATAGAATGTGTTAGAAATATGCTTTAAATGTATGTTGTCTGTATACGCAACTTGCTCCCTTGCTGAAGAGCTGGCGTTCCTTTCTCTGTATCATAGAGAGAGAGAGAGAGAGAGAGAGAGAGAGTTCAGACTAAATGTTGGCGTTGCGCTAATCATTACAAAATAATTAAAATGGTAATTCTAAGTGAAGCAACTCTGTTTTGATTATATTTAAGGGACTGGAACTCAAGTGCAGATAATTTACAAGCCAACACAGGCAGTATCTTACATGTCAAGTAGCATAAAAGAAGGAAAACAGACTGAAAAGACCTACTCGGTACTTGTCGAAGTTTTCCTGGACTTTGAAGCTGCTCACTCGACAGTCGCGCTGTGCTTGGCATCTGGTGTCCAACAGCGCCAGGGCCACAAGTACCAACCAGGCAAGGACTCCTCTCAGGTGAACCATCTTGCTCCTACGCACCAGCAACAAACAGAACATGCAATTCATGACAGAGAAGAAAGGAAAGCGCCCAACACACACACACAGCCCCAACATTCCTCAGGAAATAGGGACATTCTATTCTACATCAGTAGAATGGATGGCAGATGCTTTGGGGGAAGCTGGAGACAGCTTCATAAATACCACCTCCAAGATCCTAAGCAGCCCGCACCCTTTTTAAAAAAGTCCTCTGTGTGCAGGGAAGGACGGGGCCTTCCTTTTTTCAGTAATAACAGAGCCATATTCACCAGACAGTGGGGTTGAAAAGCCACTGAAGAGGATATGTCGGTCTGTAAAGGAGCAGCGCAGATCCAAAGAGTCAAACCTACAATGTACGAGAGGCAAGGCTGGATGCATGTTTTATAGCTCTGGGTAGGGAGGAGGAGCGGGGAGCAGTTCTTTTGTAAACCCAGCAGGCAAAAGATCAATATTGTTAGGGGGAGGTGATGAGCCACACGAGAGCTTGATCGATTCCCGCTGCTGGTCAAGCTGTTTTCACAACACTCTTGCTTAACTCTGCAACAGGAGGCCGATGGAGCTGCAGTGATCTTTGATCCCGGTCACTGGCTGCGCAGGGGATGTTGCAAACGCATGATCCACCCTGGGTTTCAGACCAGACAATGCTTCTCTAGTTTGTAGAAACAGAACCTAGAAGAAGAAAAGGGGGGGGGGCAAGGAGCCAGGAGGGACACAGCAAGATCAACTTGAGGCTCCTAGAGGAGGAGATGCCAACAAGACAAGAAATGCCAACAAGGAAGACTATATGAGGGGAAAGAAATGTGTTCTTCTTTCCATTATACAATACACAGCACCGATATTGTTAAGAAAATTACTTGCCGCTATACCGCATGAAAACAGGGACATTTCATTCTAAAGCATTTAGAATGCCCCTATTTTCATATGTAATGTTGGAGAGCATCACCTTAAACAATGGTTTAGTACAACAGGGTTTTATGGTTTGTAATTCATTAGCTTCACCATTAGAGCCTACTTGCTTGCTAGTCCACATTGGTCTCCCCATTAGCCAAGAGTGATATTGACAATCTTTTGTAGAGTTTGTCTCTGAGTCTGGAACAAAGGAAGGCTCCTCCACTTAAGTGATTAGGTAGGTTCCTATTCAGGCAGAGAAGTTGCTACAAAGGGATATCTGTATATTTTTGCAGGCTAGCAGGTGCTTCAACATTCAGGGGGCATGGCTAGGAGGTACATCAACATGTTGATGAGGTCCTTTGTGTGAACAGCTCTATAATCTTTGTCCGCAATGGTATGAATGTTTCCCCTCCTTCAATGAGGTTGAGATGAACTGTGGAGTATTAATGTGTGACAACCCTGAAAATGTTTTTCAATGGAGTCTTTCACATTCAACCCCAGTACTGTGGTCAGAATTCCCATGAAGAAGAATGAGGTGGCAATGTGATAGGAGAGTCCTGATGTGGTAAAATGGCGACGACATCTCATACAGGGTGAGGGCACCACAGAAGAAGAAGGTTTTATTTTCGAATTGATTTGTTAGATGTGTGAAGAAAGCAATGTTGTCAGGCTTTAATGTGTAGAACCATTAATATAGAGATTAACAAGTTGCCTTTGCTTTTGACTTCCAGACACATGAAGAACATAACAAAGTGTGGTACAAATATACCCAGTGATTATGGCCATGGGGTACAATGTTGTGGTTCTTTTCTGTGTGAATCACATTTCATAGAAACATAGAACTGTAAATTTGGACGGGACCATGAGGGTCACCTAGTCCAACTCCCGTTAGGTATCAGAATCCTTAGAATTCATGTCCCCCCCCCCTTGTTGTTGAGCTTCTTTTATTGTTATATAAAATGTTTATTTTCCTCCTCTTTGAGCACATGGTGTTGCGTCGCAGGTCAATATTTGTTCTGTAGTTTCAACATCTCAAGAAGCATTAGAGGAATCCTGTTAAACATTTTCCAGCTATGCAATCTGGAGTAGGACAGGATGACAGAACCAATCAGGCCCAAACTAGATGAGTCCTCATATCTAACACATTCAGTGGTACCTCGGGTTACATATGCTTCAGGTTACAGACTCCGCTAACCCAGAAATAGTGCTTCAGGTTAAGAACTTTGCTTCAGGATGAGAACAGAAATCATGCTCCAGCGGCGCGGCAGCAGCAGGAGGCCCCATTAGCTAAAGTGGTGCTTCAGGTTAAGAACAGTTTCAGGTTAAGAATGGACCTCTGGAACGAATTAAGTACTTAACCTGAGGTACCACTGTATAGGTAAAAAAAGCAACCAGGGGTGATTTGATTTTATTATAAAAATATTTATATACCACCATATAATTAAAAAAATATCAAGATGGTTTGCAACAACCATATCTATACACAGTGGGAACCCTGCAAAAATTTACAAGCAGAGATCATCTGTTATTACAGGAAAATATTTTCCTAATGGCCTGCATAAGCCAAGTGGCAAAGAAAAGTGTTCAGCGGGTGTTTAAAGGTTAAAACCGAAGGCGTTTGCTGAATCTCTGTTTGGAGAGCAAATGGCCAAGAGGTAAAAAAGGCGAAGGTGTTCCGTCCCCAATACTCCCCTTAACTCATATGCTGCCGAGATCTTGGTTAAAGTGAGGAAATAGACATGGAAGTGTCCCATCCAGTTTGGCCTGTTTACCCTGTTTTCATAAGGACTCAGTTTCAAATAGTGTGATGGGATCCAAATACAAAAAAGAGGGGAGTGCAGCAAGTGTGGAATGGTGGATGGTGGAGTTTGAATGAGTTCAAACTCCATTTGGTTACAAAACGCACTGTGACCTTGGCCCAGTCTCCTCCTCCAGAGCAGTCACACAGAAGAGTCCAGAAGGTATTGCTTGTTTTTTTAAAACAACGGCAGCGTGCCATCTTGACTGGACCTGGATGAACTGTTTTAACGATGATTGGTTGAAACAAGTTCGATACGCCTTGGCTAGTGTTCACACTCCTGCTCACTGTGTTTCCAATGCTGGGTTTTTAATCCGTGTTCACATAACATTATCCAAAATGCATATGGATCCTGCACTTTGTATAAAATACTCCTGTCTGGTGCATTGTTTCTCAAACCAGCTTTGCACCGATTGGAGTCCTGACACTACTGGTTTTTGACTAGTGTGCTGTGGCACCCTGGGGTGCCTTGAATGATAGTCAGGGGTGCCGTGGGCAACACTGGCCTCTGTTCCTCTTTCCTTCCCTACCTTCCTCTGATGTCTCTGCCTCCCAAAGGCTTGCACAGCAGTTTGTTGCAGCAGGCCTGGCTTCAAGCTGCTCAGGTGAATGGTGCCTCTGGGGCTGGCCAGGGGGTGCTTCCCAGGCCCCTGTGGGGCAGTGTGAGGAGGCACCTTTCTTTGGGGCAGCTCAGGACCAGCAGCTGCAGCTGTCCAAAGGACTCTTAAGGAGAGGGGAGAAGAGATGTGGATGAGGGAACACTCCCCAAAGGGTGAGGGGCTGCTGGCTCTGCAAGCAAAGGGTGACATAACTGGGTCCCTGAGCCCCACAGGGGTGCCACAGAAAGAATGTAGTTGGACAAGGGAGCCATGGACCCCAAAAGGTTGGAAACCTCTGCCTTCAGCTATTCCTAATTCTTCTCTAGCATAACCCCCATGTGTCCTGGAAAAACCAGGACATCCAATTTCCCCCTGCAAAAGCACTGCACTGTACTGAAGTTCTCACCCTGGGCCAGCAGGGGGATACTGTAGATAGTTATGCAAATGAAGGATCGAAAAGTGACGTTCAGTGATTGGATAGTTTTAGAATGTTGCAACAGTTACAATTGTTCTGTAGCTCTATATAAGAAGGCTGACTGAGCTCCTCAGCCAGTTCTGTTCCAGCTTACAAAATAAAGAGCTGCTTTGGAGAAATCGCTGTGTCGTCTGCTATGTCAACTCACAACTCAACAGCAGCCATTTTGGGCACTGTGATCTTACCCGATTCCATGCCGAGATCTCGCCCTTTTGGGGGGGCAGCCATCTCATGTGAGTCACGTGACATATGTGGGAGCATGGCTGGGAAGACACACATCCTGGTTTGGGGAACTCAACATGTTGGAGGGTATGCTGTAGTCAAGGGGTGAACACCTTTGCACAGAGTAAAAACACCCGGCTCTGATAATGCTCCTTGGAGTGTACACAAAGACAAACAAATCTGACACTAATTAAGCTGTGTAGATGTGAAACGAGGTTAGGATGGGCCGAGAGATAGCTGTGAAGTGTATGCAGAAAAGCACTGTGTGAAACATACCTTTTCTCCAGCATTTCAAGATTGGTTTTGTTTTCGTTTTTTGTCTTTTTCAATGGATGCTTCTCCTGTTGTGTGTGTAAACCATGGGTAGGAAAACTAAGGCCTGCGGGCCGAATCTGGCCCAGTCGCCTTCTAAATCTGGCCCATGGACGGTCCGGGAATCAGCGTGTTTTTACATGAGTAGAATGTGTCCTTTTATTTAAAATGCATCTCTGGATTATTTGTGGGGCATAGGAATTCGTTCATCCCCCCCCCCAAATATAGTCCAGCCCCCCACAAGGTCTGAGGGACAGTGGACCGGCCCCCTGTGAAAAAGTTTGTTGACCCCTGAACTCAGCCACTATTTCTCAGCCTAAGCCACTTCACAGGTGTGATATGCGATTAAAAAAGAGGCTGTAGATATATGCTGCCCTGAGCTCCTCTGAGGAATGACGGGATAAAATAATTGCTAGACTCCCTGCTTCAGTAGTTTAAGCCATGTACTGGGAAATCCTCCAGATATAAAAGGCTTTGTACATGTGCTGTAGCCTCAGCTGGGCCAAAAAGGAGGGCACAAGCTGACTGACCCACCCTCCTTTGGTTACAGGGTTACCTCAGGTTTAACCCAACCATTTGTTCAAGAGCCAAGAACGATGTTTTTCATGTAGTCATATATCGGCTGAGAGAAAGGATGCTTACTCCCTTCCTTCGGTTATCTCTTTTGAAATGAATGTTAAGAGCTATGAATTTCTGATTTCTTTGTCATAACTTGCAGGATGTTAAGAATGTTCTGTGTGTGACAGAGAGAGATCATGGCCCATTAAAGAGAAGTGAATTGGAATTGAAACAGCCTACCTGTATGAAGGATTGGAGCCCATGACTTTTCTGTTTCTACTTTTATGATTTGGTGGTAGGCTAGAATGAGGGATGGAAGAGAAATTTGATTCAATTCCCATTTAAGACAAACTCACCTAGAAGACCTATAATATATAAATTTAATAAATAATAAATACAGTAATAATAATAATTCACATTTTTCAAACCAAACTGAAACACAGCCAAAACACAACTGAAAGCGAAACACAGATTTTTCATATGGAATTTCTTTGAAGGATTAAAAAAATTGCTGCAGAAATGTGAACTAAATTTAATATTGGTAAAATGAGAAACTGAAACAAACAAACAAACAAACAAAGAAGAAGAAGAAGATAGACTGCTTCATCCCTTTTTGGTACAGTCCACAAACTCTCAATTTCTTTTGAAAATCTCGAAGGATGAGCCACATCTTGAGGAATGAACTCCTGTTGCCATGACTACACTCAGATGTAAACACTAGGCTGAACAAGTGGAACCTTATAAATACCTTTGGCATTTACATGCTACTTGAATCTATTTTGAATAGCCACATGTCTGTCAGTTATCCTTCTTAGGAGTTTCCATGTACTGTAGGAGCTCAAAGATGGCGTATGGCTAAGAAGCATTCCATAAATAGTTGTGTTTGCTGTTGTAACTGCAAGCGTCAACAATATGTCATGCATGTTAAAATAAGAAGACATGTGTATATCAATATTTTTTTGAGATCGCAACACAATAAAGAAAAATACTCTTAGTTCACCACAATCATAAACTCCAAAAGCATTTATATGGAAAACAGAATCAAGCATTTAAAACTGGCTTCTTCTTTTGTGCTGACCTGAAAACAAAAACCTGTATACTCAAAGTGAGATTAAATTATACACTTAAAAACATGTGTTACTGAAATATTTGATCACCACTCATGCTTATTTTTATTCATATAACAAGTTTGAGCAATGTAACTGTTAGGTAGATTTGTAGCTTGTTGATCGATCAAATACAGAGTGCTCACTAATGGCTCCTCTTCACCTTGTAAAAAAATGACAAGTGGGATGCCGCAGGGTTCTGTCCTGGGCCCGTTGATGTTCAACATCTTTATAAATGACTTGGATTAAGGCATTGGGGGGATGCTCATCAAATTTGCAGATAACACCAAACTGGGAGGGGTAGCCAATGTTCCAGAAGACAGAATTGGAATTCAAGATGACCTTAACAGAACTGGGCCAAAACCAGACCTTTCTTTTTTTTTAAGGTGCTGGTACTGTGTACCCTTGATGCCAGAGGAAGCCCCCAGGGCTTAGGAATTTGCCTCTCCTACCAGCTTAAGTTTGATAAGTAAATAGAGTTTATCTAATAAGCTTTTATTAATGTGAGAAAGAATCAAATGTACAAAGACCATTGCTTTCCTCTGTGGAAAATAATTTGGGGGGATTTTTAAAAAATATATCATAAACTGCCAGACTAAAAAAAATGTACTGAAATAAATTTAGATTTCTATATTACTTTCATGGGGTGGGATTCACCTGACAAACCCTCTCAACTGATGCTCTGTGCAAGGTGTCTGCTTGCACAACAGGGCTCCCCAATCTTCTCTCCCCCTCCTGAAATTGGCTGGGGGGTGGGTAGGGGAAGCCCCAGAACAGCACATGGGGTGAGGGGAAAGGGGGATTGTTCTGTCTGGCAAGTTGATGTGCTTGTGCAGTTTGAATGTTCAACATAGTGCAGCAATGAATTCCACCCACTATACATAATTATGTGATAAAATTATCTTCAGGGTTAGCACACAAAAGTTATTGTTATGATTACGACTATATTGTATGTGAAGCAGTTTATTAAGAGTTCATTTTATGATTTCTTTATTCAGTTCTTGCCTAATAATACAATGCATTTTAATAAAAAGAAGACTCTTTTTAAAGCATCATAAATATTTACTAATAATACTTAGGCAAGGATTAAGGTCGGAAATTATCTCATGATTGTTTGAACCAATGGGAAGTTTTTTCCTTAAAAGATGTTGGCCGTTAAAAAAAAAAAGAGAATTAGAGTTTGTTATTTCTTTTACAGAATTATCTATTAAAATCTATATTGTGATTCAAAACTCTTTTGGCTCACTTCTTCCTATACTAAAACAAACTGTACATCCCACTCCTTTGCATGTCTTGTCTGAAGGGAAATTTATTAAGTTCAATGGCTTGTATTCCTAAGTTACACTCAGAGTACAGCCACTGAAATCAATGGGTCCAAATTAGTCATGGCCATTAATTTTAGGATTGCAGCCTTTACCTAGCTGTCTTGGACATTCAGGTTCACTGAGTTAAATCATCCCACCTTTGTGTAAATACTTTAACGTTTGTTCCATTCTATACATTTGTACTACTGCAGTTATTGTTTCCAGAACTACCCAGTTTCCTAGCAAGAGAAAGCTTTCCCATACAATGAGTGGCTTCCTGGTGTGTTTCGTGTATCCAAGGTACACATATCATTTATACTGAAGAGTGTCTGTGCATGTGCACAGGAGTGCACGTGTGGGCATGTGAAGTACTTATTTGCATACCTGTGGGGAGGGAAAGAGGCTTAAGTATTTCCCACATTGTACACCAAAGGAAATTTCTAATCCATTAAAGAAATAAAGAGCATAAAATGCAAGCGAGAATATATGGGCACCCACTTACATGCACTTTTTTTTTTTTACACCATTGCACAATCTAGGAACAGTTGGTTTAGTTTATCACTCTAAAATGTCTCCCTTTGGATTTATGAGCTAAGAGTGCTCAAGGGTTTAGTGTCCTGACATCTCTTTAATTAGCAGTCTCCTGGATCCTTCACTAAGAAGACGCTAAGCCAGCGGACTGCTGTCAAATCTTAAGGATTTCAGAAGGTTGGAAAGCCACAGAGCAAGCCTACAGGTCTATAGCCTATGCCTATATTCTATACAGAATGTGCAATCTACCATTTTCCCCTTAGAAGCAAAGTTAGACTTTTGGCTGTGATTGCTGCTGCTTTGATGGTGATGGAGGTGTGAAGCGGCGAAAAAGCTACCGAGCAAAAATGGGTGAGATAAGTAAAGATGATGTTGAGAAATATCTGGAGAACAACCCACAGTTTGCCAAGGAGTATTACGACAAAAAACTGCGTGCGGAAGTAGTGGGAAGCGTCTTCAAAGTCAACCCTGGGGATGTAAAGGATGGAATCTCCTTCAAGGAAATGACAAAGCTGGAGGAATGTCAGGTGCTTTTTGAGCTGATGATGGAAATCCAGGAAGAAGCCAGCTCTGTGGAAAAGATAGTGCACAAAATCCTGCAAAGGATGGCACAGTTGCTGGCAGCTGACCGGTGTAGTATGTTTATTCAACGTTCCCGCAATGGTATTCCAGAAGTGGCTAGCAGGCTCATGGATGTCACTCCTACTTCCAAATTTGAGAGCAATCTGGTGCCTCCTGAGAAAGAAGTCGTTTTTCCTCTGGACATTGGGATAGTTGGGTGGGTTGCTCATACCAAGAAGGTATTTAACATACCAGATGTAAAAAAGGTAAGTGAGAAAGCTTTTCTGGGTTTGGTGTAGGGTAACCTCTCCCCGCTCCCCTTTAAGTGAAAGGCTAGTCAACATTGTGCCCTCCAGACACTGTTAGACTACAACTCCTATCTTCCCTGACACTCTGGCTGAGGTTGTGGTCCAAAACATATGGATGATACCACATTGGCCATCCCAGTTTATAGTTTACGGGGCAAATGGAATGAAGGAATTACAGGACCGTTCCTTCAAGAGCCAAACCCATATCTAGACATATTGTTGGAAATGCGGAGGGGGGAAGCTTTCAGTCAATTAACAAATTTCCCAATCCTGTATTTACCCTGTGTGTTAAGAAAGTACTGTAAATGCAAACTTGGGAGTTGAACATCCAAACAGTGGCATTCACGTAGATAGCGAGGGAGAGATTCAGAGCTGCTTTCAGCCACATGTGTGAAAAGTATAGAGAGTTTTCAGTCTCTCAGGAATAACCACCTTAAAATACCTTAAAAGAGAGAAACGCAGGGCTGTCTGCCTGATCCTCTGCAGAGTTAGACTTAGGTGTGCCTAAGTCTGTTTTGGATTGGTTTGTTTAGTGGGTCACAAGTTGTGTAAGCTTACAGTAGCCACCTCCACTCAACTGCTTTAATCTGGAGCAGTCCCAAAGACTTCAGTAGAGACTGAAATAAATGGGATGCAGACCTGCCAGAGGCGGGGCTAGCACGAGGCTCTGCATCCAGTTTCAGGTATTGGGCGCCACTGAGAGCAGTACTGTGGCATGCCCCTCAAGTGTCCCAATTTTCCAGGGACAGTCCTGGAATTACAGAAGCCATCCCACAGAAGAATAGGATGTCCCTATTTTCATTGGAAAAATGTTGGTGGGTATGCAGTTGGAAACAGGCTGATTGCAACTCCAAGGAACCATTCACTGCTGTGCCCTTATGCAGCTGCCATTTGTTTCAATGGACCTTGCACAAGAGAACTGTCTTGATGCCTTGTAACCTGGATTAAATAATATATCTGGACATAGCAGATAGGCCTGTGTTCGATTATAGAATCAGACTGCTTTGGCTACAGGCTCATTATGACCTGTTTTGAAACTACTTTCCACCGCCCAAAATATACCCAGATTTGAGGTGTGAAATTTGAAATCATGCCATATAGCACCTGTCTCGGTATTTTGGTTCTGATTACTGGGACCATTTTCTATGGCAAGCAATATTGTATTTACTGCCTGTTGCCAACAACAGAGGCCTGGGTGGATAATCTTTTTAAATTCATAAAGCAGATTACAGGAGAAAAGATCGACGGACCAGAGAATATGTGCATCTCATTAGACTAAGCACTGTTATTCTAATATGCATGAGTGACTGTTGCCGCTTGAAATATGGTATGCTCTACACTTTGGTACCAATGATATTTGGATATAATTAAGAAACAAACCAACCTAGGGGCATGGTCCAGTTAGATATCTCCTATTGAAATTAATGGAGCTAAACAGTTTTTTTGTATTTTTATCTTTGACTATATTGTGCTCAAGTTTCTTTATAAAGCAGGAGAGGGATTAGGTGTGTTTTCTGTGTCATTTACATTTGCTAACGCAACATTCAGTTTTTCCTTTTTCTTTAGAATATTCTTACAGTAACTGGAAGTTCATAAAAGAGCAAAAAATAAAGTTTTGCTTGTCACTGACATTTTAAAATAAAATGGTAGCCGTATCATTTTATGATGTATCATTTATGATACAATATAATTAAAACATGAAAATAGAGATTTTCATGTATTAATTATCCGTATTCATTCACAGTGGTTCTCAAACATGTAAAGCCAAATATTAACCCCACTATCCATTACTTGAGGTTTTCTATTTGACTTCCATGTCTGGGAACTCCGCATGTAGTCTTGCATTCACTAGTACTTTATCCTTACAATTTTGCTAGCTGCTTTTTCCTCACTTCTGTTTTTCTAAAAAAAGAGGTACCGGAACTCACCACGAACATGTCCCTCCTTCTCTTAGAATAGCAATGGCGCCCACCTGAGAGGTGCCGGAACTGAGTTCTGGCTGAAAAAAGCCCTGAGACTCAGGGGACTGGTTAAATGAAAGAGTCAAAGGGCAGCCTTGATGGGACGTGGGGCCAAATACTCAAATGGAAACCGATATGGTGAACCTGCTCTGGAGTGGGGAGGGGAGATTCTTCTCAAACACCTCACTCAGAAATCCCATTGATGTCCCTGGGAAGTTACCTAAGGGAGGTCTTCAAATATGGGGCTTTAATCAGTAACATATCCATTGCTGTGGTTAATTATATTAGGAGTCCTCAGTGCTTCTACTTGAAATCCTTTAAACATTATTAAAACCCTATAGCATTACAGTCTTTGGAAATCTTTGAGGTTCCAGGTAGGGGATTATGAACCAATTCCAAACAGATAAAATGGATGCAAATTCTAAAATGGCTATCTTTAAAAGTTTCCTGACTAGCTGCCAGGGGTGCAAACTTGAATAAAATATTGTGGGGGCCAAGGTAAGCCGTGCCCTGAATAATTGATCACATGATACAGTGCACACACGCCATTTGAATGGGAATACCCATCAACTGTGGGGGAGCCCAGCCCCCTCAAATATTTTATTGTGGGGGCCAAGCCCCCCACAGCCCCTAGGAGTTGGCTCCTATGCTAGCTGCCAAGTCACAAGGAACTGAATCATACTTCTGAGCAGATATGTTGAAGATTGTACTGCATATGGTCTTGATTACATGCAGCAACATACGTCTGGGTTTTCCTGGACATAACTGGCTGCAAAATGGCGTCTGGGCGGATTTTTGCTGAATTGGCAAAATGTCGGGGGAAACCCATATTTGGGAATATGGCAGCCCTAATTAATGTCATTGATGAAATCCTTGGAGAGAACAGTATTGTCACTGCAGTAAATTCTATATGTCAACCAATCAGTTTCAGTACTTTTGCCCAACTTATTTCTTTCTTCTTTCAAATGAGAAGCTTGCAACTAGTGGTCCCTGAGCCAGGAGCAATTCCCTGAGGGGCCACTTTTGTTTGCTACTCATCAGCTCCCACAGAGGTGAGAGGTTGCCAGGGCAACTGACCTTGTCAGAAGGCCAGCTGAAAGGTCTGGATTTGTTGCCCACAACCTATTCCTCTTCTCATTTATCTAACAAAACTAAGAGCAAACCAGAGGTGTGAACTGGTACCAGGATAAGAGTAAAAGTTCATTTATGAGGCATTCCTAGGCCTATGTTTCTAAATATTGGTTGCCACACTTGCGATCATTTTCTTCTCTGTCAGAGTTTTTTTTTCCTAGAATGATTTCTCCTGTACAAAAGGAGAAAAAAATGCAGTGGGAAAATATTCCTGAAATGTTCTGTCCTTTTCAAGATAGGCATTTTAGAACTTACAACTATTTAATCAGTTTGAATTCGGTTGTCGTTTAAGTAAGCCCCTATTTTTACAAAGAGACTTGTGGCTCCTTTAAGACTAGCCTTCCCTAATTTGGTGTATGCCACGCTTTGGACTACATTTCCCATCATCCCCAACCAGGAGTGGGCTGGGAGTTGTAGTCCAAAACATAATGAGAGCATGGGGTTGAGGAAGACTGATAAAGACTAACATAGATATTGAGGCCTAAACTTTTGTGAGGGAAAGATAATCTCGTCAGAGGCATGAAGATTATCATCTATGGCAGATACCACAGCATTCTTTTGTTGCTTTTGTAGCAACAGACTAGCATGGCTGCCACTCTGTAATTTCCCCGTTTTAAGAAATTACTTTAAGGAATTTTAAGTTAATATTTGGGGCAAAAGTTTTAGGGTGTTTGTGCATGGAAGATAGCCTAATGGAACCTTCTGGAATATGCACTGCTCAGAAAAAAATAAATAAGCAAGGAAACAAACAATGCATTGCCATTTCTCGCTATACACACAGAGAAAGACACACAGAGTGCATGCATTCCTATTGCGACTGTTACATGAAATGTGAAACAGCAAAGATACATAATTTATTATAGCATAAACATTTTAAAGGCCACAGTTCGTTTCAGTACGGTTGCCTTCCTCCATGCCATTTTTCCGGCCTTGAAGCAAATGAAAAGCACAGCTATTTAAATAATTTCACATGCCTCACTTCCGTATTTCTGCAGGGCAGCTATAGAATACTAATAAACATTTCAAACGTTAAAACTAATATATTAAGGAACCCGATTCAAGCATCTTTAAAGAGCTGAACAAATAAGAAACATAGCTACAGCAAGATAAAATCCATTCTGAGAACATTTTAAAGGAAGCGAGAAAATACAAAGGTAGATAAAGACACAAAAGCAGGCAAACCTCCCTGAGGTAAATGTGAAGGGACAGCAGCATGATTGAAAAGGTCCTCTGCCCAATGGCCACCCATGTTACCTTAGAAGGCAGGGCACTGGAAGAAGCTGACTATGTCAGGATTGAGCCACAGGAATTTCAAGTGAGACACAGCATTACTTAGATACGGGGCTTTTTTTCAGCCAGAACTTCTGTCACTTCTCAGGCGGGTGCCTTGGCATTATAAGAGAACAAGAGAGGTATTCATGGTGAGTTCCAGTACCTCTTTTTCTAGAAAAGTAGCACTGCTTAGATGGTTTTTAAAGAAATGTATAAAAAGGAAATATCTACTTGAAATGACACTTTTAGGGTTAAATAATTATTCATCCATTTAGTTGTTGTTTTTTTAAAAAGAAACATATTCATCCTGTTGTGCTTAGAGCGGCTTACAGTGTCATTAAAATGCAAGGAGACCCATAAAATAGAAAAACGGATACGTAAAACATTGTTTAGCTGTGTTTTATGGTATTTACAGGTGTGGAGAGCTCTTGTTCAGGGTCATAGCCAATCAGTTAGCCATACCCTTTCCCCGGATATTACCTTCCATTCCCACTCTCCTGTTTTCAAAATAGTCTGTGGCCACTGAGCATACCTAGTCTTCATTGGGCTGCTTTGTGGGATCCGCCCTGCCCCCCACTTTTAGGTGGTTATATAATTATCTTCCTATTTCTGAAAACCTTGGGATTCTCCAGAGCCTCCTGGTTCCTCTATATTGTGCATGGATAGTGCTGTTTTGACTTCCTGGGGATAAACAATCAAGAGAATGAATTTGTTTTTAAGATTTGCTGTTGCCAGTTTTATCCCTTCACTTCATGTAAATCCAATACAGTACTGTAATATACTTTTGATATGAGTCTCAAACCATTCTGGCTTTGTTTAATAAGCACAGAATTTCTAACCTTTTCAACTTTCTACCTGAAACTAATGACTATTAGGCAGCGTTTCCTGGGACCGAAAACTGCACATCCTGCGTTTGCACCTACCATGCAGCTTTTAAGAGGCATGGGCTGCTTCCAGACGGGTGGCTCCTTGGGCTAATAAATCATTGCCCTTACTTTGTAAGCTGCAAGTGATTATATTATAGGGGATATTGCACTTTCCCCTGCATCTTCACCCTGCTATGTTCCATCCACACAAGTTAGCTTGAATAGCTAACTCTGGATAGGTTAGGCAAAGGTCCTATTTACCTGAGTGACCACTTGGAACATTCTGAGTGATCCTTAAAACACACACACAATTCTTTCATTAGCTCTAAGTGGTTATTCATTTAAGAGTGGTCTCCCATTACTACTCATAGGCTTCTTCTTCAAACAGTTTAATGTTTCTGGTGGATCATAAAGGTTGATTGGAAATGTTCGACGTGGGGCACTGCTGAAATGCTGGTGACTGGAGAAGTTTTTTAGTGAGTTTTATGGGGCTGAATGCCTGGGCCTCCTTCTACTTCTTGGAATAGCCACACTAGTTTCCTGGTGAGGTGATAGCCTGGGTAATTGGCTATTAAGGAAACAAAGGAAGGGGTTCTGTGTGATTCGTCAAACGGGTGGGTAGTTAGAAAGATAGAGAGTTGAACGTTTGGATTGAGGTGAACTAGAAGCTGTAAAATAAACTGTGGGTTGGGAAGCAGGCAGAGAGAGCCATGATTGATTTCTGTTTGAATACAAGGCTGCAGCTATGGGGGAAGTGAGACCCTCTTGGGGTGTTAATGCTGTGACACCCTCTGTTGTAGACACAGGTTGTATACATGTGCAGTGCTTTTTTCTGGGGGGATCGAGGAGTATGCATACCCCTAAACATTTCGTGAATCTTTGTACTTTTGTACTGTATTTATTTTCCCTGATTTGAACTATAAAATGGTGATTTTCTTGAGTCAAAATGAAAGTACCCCCAAACATTTTTTTAGAAAAACAACACTGTATATGTATAACTAAACCATATATCATAAAGACACCACAGTCTCTGTTGTAGCTCATTCTGAAGGAAATCTCACACTGCTCAGAGATTGCAATGCAACAATACACTTTCATTTAAATAGTATTTTGCTAATATTTTAATATTAGTAAAGAATATTTAAATAAAATATTCAAATATATATAGGAAGAAAAGCATTTTAGCACTAATTAAAAGATGGATTTAAAATAAAAAAGAGCAGGGCTGTAGAATTGTGACCACTGCAAAGATTAAGGTGAATAGGTTTACTTGCCCGATATGTCAAGACCACTTTCTACCTTAAACTAATGACTAATGACCTCTTCAAAAAGACAGAAGGGTAGCACTAAAGGCATGTATATCTGTGAAGACTGTGCTAATCTACTCAAAAACATTGGACTTCCTCTGGTAAGAAAAAAATATAGAAGAAACACTGGGGAAACATAGGTTTACAAACAGCTGATAGCGGAGTGTGGACCTCCAGGAAAATGCAAGTGAACAAGGTGTGGAGATTCTATACCAAACATCTAGAATGGAAGCTTGATAGACCCATGTCAAGATAAAGGCAGGAACTCTAACAGAAAACAAAATATCAATAGAATTTGCCAAGTGGGTTGAAATATCCATTTTTAAAAACTGGAGATACTCCTTTCTTGGTGTTCATTTATCCTGAGATTATCTCCCTAAAACTTGGACAGTTACCAGTAAACGTGAGGAAGCACCTTGCCCTGACTAATGGTTCAGAGGGTTAAAGGAGAGGGGAAGATCTAGACCTTCATCAGTTAGCTTAGAAACAGCATCTGTTCCCTTCCCCCCACAGGGATTAGTAAGGGAGAGAGAGAGCGCTGTTGATCACAGGAGCTAATAGTGTTTAATCCTGGATTTAATAGTATCAGGCAAGAAGAAAGCAACCATGCCCACTGACCTAACAAATGGTTAGTCAAATGGGACAAATGAGTTGTTCAATTAGTTGTATTTCATTTCTACTGGAATAGTCCTTGGCTGCAGTTAATGTTATCGTAGTACCTTCACACCAGGACTATTGAAAGAATACAGGTTGTTTAGTACCATTTAAATACAGTGGTACCTCAGGTTAAGTACTTAATTCGTTCCGGAGGTCTGTTCTTAACCTGAAGCACCACTTTAGCTAGTGTGGCCTCCCGCTGCTGCTGGAGCACGATTTCTGTTCTCCTTCTGAAGCAAAGTTCTTAACCCGAGATAATATTTCTGGGTTAGCAGAGTCTGTAACCTGAGGCGCATGTAACCTGAAGCGTATGTAACCCAAGGTACCACTGTACAAGTATCTTCTAGCTGTGATAGCATGCAAATATACAGACATTATATTAATCTGCAAGCAGCTACTCAAGTAATGGGACCTCAGTGGAAGATTGTGGTATGCTTTCTCAAAATATGTACAGTTTTTGTAATATCTAGTTAGAAATAAAGAAAAGAAGAAAGGAAAAGAAGCATGAATTTGTCCATGAATGTGGATACCTTCAATGCCTAGTAGGGATGGAAGGATCTGTCAATTTCAGTTCTCTCTGTTTTTCATTTTTCTGATCTTAAATTCAGGTCTCCACATTTCTGCAGCAGTCCTCTTGAAAATTCATCAACATTTTAGTGCAAATTTCTCCTCATAAACACTTTTCCTTTTTCAGTTTTGACTAATATACACATTTTTGCAAGCAATTCCTCCTAATATAATGCATTTTTGAGTCTTATTTTCACTAATATATTCATTTTTATGCACACTTTCCCCTAATATATGTGTATATTCTTTGGTTGGAGAACTGCACAGCAAATTCTGGATAAGTGTGAATTTTGAAAGATGCCTGTGCTTTGGTTCTCATATTGTTTCAGAAAGTGCAAAATTGACAGATTCGCCTTTAACTGCAAACTGAATCAAATTCCTCCCCCATCCCTAATGCCTAGTTGTTGTTGGTTTTTTTTAAATCAGCCCCAATATATCCTGTCTTCCTTTCAGATTTCAGCCTCAATAGGAAGTCATGAGAATTTATTATATCTGCATATATTTAAACAAATTAATATAATAAGTGTTAAAGAGCCTTTTCTCTCTGTCTCCTTTTGGAGATGCTAATCCAGACCTATACTTCAGTCAAGGAGAAATGAAGTAAGGAAGTTGTATATATATATATACCAGGAATGCTTCTCTGTATTAATGCATACTCTGTTATGCAGTTAACAATATGTGGATTAGTATTTTTCATCTTTAGACTTTTAATCAAGACCTTTTAAAATTAGTTTATTCTGAATTTTGTTAGAATCTATTGCTTGATAATGGTCTGGTTTGTTTGATAATGATAAGCCAGCTGCAAAACATAAGTCTCCCTGACTGGCTTGGAAAGAGAAGTTGCCAGGGTAATAGTGGGTGATGCTGTAAGCGAAAGGCTAGCAGTTGTTTTTGCAAGTGGTTCTGGGAGGGTAAAAGTGAGCAGAGCGCCATGCTGACGAGAACAAGCTATAACAACAAGGCCCAGGCAGCATAGCTGATACCTCTGCTTGTAGGTTCAAGCTTGTTGCGCTTAGGAGAGCAATAAAGGACTTTCTTGTGAAGTGAATGCTGGGAACTCTCTCCATCTAGAGTCTAGACTCAGGTTGTAAATATGTGTATATAAACCATATTTCATAAAAACACCACAGCCTCTGCTGTGCCTAATTGTCCAAAAGGAAATACAGCCCTTTGTAAGTCCTGGGAACTCCCTGGAATTTTGTCATCGCTTGGCAGAGATTGGGGGTGGCGTGTAACAATGTATATACCGTATTTCACCATATACTGGTTGCCACTGCGTAATAGTCCCTCCCCCCATTTTCAGACCCCGAAAAATGTCCCAGAGCATTCCCCACATAATAGTTGCAGGGGTAAGCTGCAGCTCATGCTGCAGGATACCCCAGCCAAGAAGGGGAAGCAGCAGGTGAGCAACCACCTCCACTGCCCGCCTGTGGCCCCTTCCTCCATCCGGTAATTCTCTGCATAATGGTCACACACACCTTTTCGGAAAGGTAAAATCGGCACAAAAAATGCGACCATTACGCAGTGAAATATGGTAAATCCAGTGAAATTAGTATAGTAGTACCTGAAAGACCACCTGCCTCAGAACAAACCTGTAAGATAATTCAGATTATCATAAGAAATTCTACTCATGGCACCATACCCTTCAGAGTATCACACGGTGATGACCTAAATACAGATTTTATGCTGCTGCCCCTGTCATACCTTGGAAGCA
The DNA here is from genome assembly GCF_965153285.1 of Podarcis tiliguerta. NCBI lineage: Eukaryota > Metazoa > Chordata > Lepidosauria > Squamata > Lacertidae > Podarcis > Podarcis tiliguerta. The sequence continues at coordinate 61,919,605 of NC_139538.1, forward strand.
GCAACCATCAATTGTCTCAGACATCTTGTAAAGACTTATATTTGTCTCAGACATCTTGTAAAGCCCTATGTTTTATTTGCTTTTTTTATACTGCTGTTTAACTGATTTTAGATTGTATTTTTCTTTTAATGATGTATTGGAGATTTAAAAAAAATATTAAGTGATTTATAAATTCTTTTAGATACCTAAGTCAATGATGTGGCTTAGAGATCGGCACTTCCATTCCAGCTTTTGGCCGCTGGGGAGAGAAAGGGTTGTTGCTTCCCTATTTATCACAGTAATACAGTGGAGGTCTATCTGATGCAGAAGGGTGAAACATAAGCTGATCTTCGGCACCTAGAAGGCTAAGATTAAGAGAACCGTGTTGGGAAGGGAGTTTCCAATGAACAAGGTCAGGGTTGGTAAGCTTAGTGAAGGAGGAGGGATTTATGCCTGCTCCAATATTAGAGCAACTGCGTCATCTCGAAAACCAAAGAGCAGATGTGGTGTCAGCCCTTGGCATATGACAGCTGTTGGATCCCACCCTGCCTCCTTCCCTCATGGTGAGCACCACCTGTCAGGTCTCCTCTGATGATGCTACCACTAATCCTCCATTGGCTGGATTTTACTACATAAGACACTATGGGACATTGCATTTTGGGAAATTTTAAATGGTAGCCACTCAACGACGACTAGTGCCAAGCAACTGATTGGCTCCCATTGGAAGTGTGCCAGCATGACTGCCAAGGTCTGCTGTCGTGCTGCTGTCATGAGGCCTCAGTGGAGTGCTTAAGAGTGGCACTATGCCAGGGAGGCCATTGGTAGCCATAACTATGCTGCAGGCCAGCTCAAACCTGGTGCTGGCCTTGCCTGTGATCAACATAATGGAGGGGTGTTTCTAGGACTTAGGTGAAACTGTGAAGCTTCCTTGCTGCTTTGCTACTGGATGTCACTCCGTATGGTTAAAGCTATGGTTTTCCCAGTAGTGATGTATGGAAGTGAGAGCTGGACCATAAAGAAGGCTGATTGCAGAAGAATTGATGCTTTTGAATTATGGTGCTGGAGGAGACTCTTGAGAGTCCCATGGACTGCAAGAAGATCAAACAGATCCATTCTGAAGGAAATCAGCCCTGAGTGCTCACTGGAAGGACAGATCCTGAAGCTGAGGCTCCAATACTTTGGCCACCTCATGAGAAGAGAAGACTCCCTGGAAAAGACCCCGATGTTGGGAAAGATGGAGGGCACAAGGAGAAGGGGACGACAGAGGATGAGATGGTTGGATAGTGTTCTCGAAGCTACCAGCATGAGTTTGACCAAACTGCGGGAGGCAGTGGAAGACAGGAGTGCCTGGCGTGCTCTGGTCCATGGGTCACGAAAAGTCGGACACGACTAAATGACTAGGCAACAACAATTGGATGTTGCATGCTTTGTAATCTTCTTGCATTTATAGTACTGAAATGTGATTTTTTTTGGGGGGGGGAGGGACTATGTTTTTATATTTGCTATTGTTTTGCCAGTGACTGATTTAGGGCAGCGCAACCAGTTCTGCCACACTGGGCCAAGGCTAAGGGGTGCTGCAGAGCACTGCAACTATGAAGTAGTGAATTGAGCAGAACAGAAGGCATGGTGGGTCCTTGCACAGGGTGCCCCTGAAAATATGGAAGACCAAGGTCCACCCCTGGTTTTGCTATGTTATTATGAAAATGTTTTTGCAGTGTTTGTTTGAAATGTATTCCTGTTTTCTTCACTGTAAGCTGCTTTGAGCATGATTTGTTTTTGTGGAAAAGTGACATACAAATCAAGTGAATGAATGAAAATAATGTAGTGGTAGGATCCCATGATCTGCAAACCTGCTGTGAGATCAAGGAGATGATCCAAATCTCTGATGTTGGACCAATAATAAAAAAACTGATTTATTTGTACAGTATTCCTCAAATTCCTGATAGCTGAGATGAGGAGTGGTTCTGTATGTATATGTGCTCTAGGTTTAAACTAAATCACACCACTTGCATTCGGCCAAAACGAATCACTTGTCCCTATGTTTCTGCATCAGTCACTGATTCCTGGTTAAAAGCAGACAAGCACAGAACAGTAATATGCAGAGATGCAAAGCAAAGTCTCAGGGCAAGGTAATTTTGTTCAGTCTGCTGTGGTCACAGAAGTTGTGAAGGCAATCAGAATTCCCTGGTGGAGTTTGATCTAAAGGGAGCTAGGCTGCTACCGTCATCAACGTCACCAAGAAATATGTCTATAAAAATTTAGAGCATTCAAAGAACTTTGCATTCAGTATCAGGATGAAAGAGACATTCTAAGTGTGGTGGAAGTATGTAGTTTGAGCAGTTTCTGCCCTAAAAACAAATGCCTCAGAATGCAATAAATGAGTACAGTAGTTTGTGTAAGGCCACCTAGTGAGTAAATGGCAGAAGTGAGACTGGAACTCTCTAGATCAGTCATGATTACATAGCTGTCAGCCATGTGACCTCCATCGTCACTATTTGGGTCATGTGATTGTTTCATTATAAACATGTCCCTGCTTTATCACAAGTATTGCATTTACTTCAACACTATTCAGCAGCTTCTTAGTGTCAAATCACATAACTTCTAAATTAGATCACTGCAGTTCCTTGTATAGGAAAGTTGTTTTTTAATGTTTAATGTTTTATTGTGTTTTTATGTATGTTGGAAGCTGCCCAAAGTGGCTGGGGCAACGTGTGAAGGGTTTAAATAGTAAAATTATCATTATGGAATGGAACGTCCCTATTTTCATTGGAGAAATGTTGGAGGGTATGTTATACATGGAGCTGCCTTTGAAGACTGTTCAGAAACAGCAGCTGGTACAGAAGTTAGAAATCAGATTGCTTAGCGGGACAGGATGGCTTGAACATGTAACACAAACCTTGGCATGACTACACTGGCTACCAGTTAATTTACTTGCTCATTTCAAAGTGTTGGTTTTTTACATATAAAGCCTGAATTTTTATTTTTTTTACTCTCCTATCCTCTTCCCTCCCTATTCCTTTCCCCTTGTGTGTTGTGTTTTTGTTTAGATTGCCTGCCTGCCGAAAGGGATTGTTTTGATTGTATGTTCTTTTGAATATATTTTTGGATGAGCGCTTTAGGTGGGGTTTTTTATTGCTTTTTAGTATTTGGTTTACTTCTGTTTCATTTTAATATTTCTTGTGATTTTGTATCTTGTAAGTTGCTTTAATATGCTTCAGTGTAAAAAGCAACAGAATCATTTAGGGTGGCTTGCAATGACAACCCAATAGCTGGAGCATTGTGAGGTTGGCATGGGTTTTGCATCCTCACAGATGCCACTCACTGAAATGCTTGTTGCTTATACCATGGTAAATATCAGTTCAGGAGTTGTGTTGCAGGTTGTTGCAATTTATTAAAAATATTCTACAGTGGTTTTTTCCTGTTTACGTTTTACTCCAAATGTTGACATATATACATGGAATGAGGGTGCTTCCTGACACAAGTTTCCTAGCAACAGTTGTGCGATGCCAAGCCCATAAGTGAAACCAAAAGTATGTCAAAAAGGATATGGCTGTTTTTATCTTGGGGGTGGTAGCTTTTACTTCTGACTTTGTACTAAGGCTGTTTGTGATGCTTATGCTGGTTTTGCTAGTCTGTGTGGGGATTACCTGCTTCCTCATAGCTCAGTTGGTTAGAGTGAGGTGCTGATAATGCCAAGGTTGCAAGTTTGATCCCTGTAAAGCACAGCTGCATATTCCTGCATTGCAGGGGGTTCAGCTAGAATAGCTAGATCATGTTGCACATAGAATCAGAGTACATACCACCTTCAAAGTCATCTTGCCAAGCATAGGATGGTGGCTTTACCAAAGCAGGCAAGGCTACAGTTGTTGGTCAGAATTGCTAAAGAAAATACATTGGAATTGCATGTCATGTGACAGGGACATTGTTTACATGTTTCATTAATGGTGACAAAGACTAGTCCATAATATGCACAGCTGCAGGATTCCATGGAATGTTTTGCTTTAGGATTTTTTCCAGACAATCTGCTTGTTGAGCATTTATCCTGATTTGTTTCAGGTATATTAGATGACACTGGTTAATTAATGAGCGTTCACTCTGAGAGGCTAGATGACGTTGCATCAAAGCAATCTTACCCCACACTTTCCCCATTTCTTTCCTTATAGCAAAAAGGGGGATGTGTGTGTTTGGTGCAAAAGCACCAAATCAATTTTAATTGTGGATCCTAATTTTTTCTGTAGGTGATTGAATCCCACCCAAGAACAGCAATTCTGGAAGCCTGCTAGCTGTTCATGCTTCAGCCAAGAAATAAACTATGTAAAATATGCAGAGCATTAGCAAGTCATTTAGTGCTGACGCTTTGTCAAACTGTTTGTGTTGGTGGTGCTCTTCCAAATATATTGTTTATAGTATTGTAGGAAGCAAAGAGATATCCCTCTCCTTCTAGGTTCCTGTATAGCCTGTTAGTTAATGATGTTAGTTAATGATTAAGTTAATGATGAAGAAGAAAATGTTTTCTTAATGGAGCAGTAGACTTGTCTTTATCCAAAACACAATATAAATTATGCGTAATGTAACACTTAATTGCAGAATGGGAGCTGAAAAGAATAGTTTGTTCAGGTTGAGTTTGGTCAGAGAACAGGAAAATAGCATGGTTTTCTAGAGCTAAAAGACAGAAACAGTTTTGGGGAATCTCCCGAGGTTTTGCCGTTTTACTCTTGAGAACTCATGCTGGTTTGAACCAAGCAGCACATGCTGTGCCCTTATTTACTTTTCATCCTCTCGTCCTTGGTGTCAGGAAATAAACAACCACTTCAGAAACAAATGCATATCTTATGCTAACTTTTCACTGGAAGAATGCTAGATTAGAGGGATCTTTAGTCTCATAAGGGTTTTCTACACTTTTGAAGCTGTACAAAACTTCCCAGATCCCCTCTGGTTACATATGTCACACAAGCAGTAATTAGGTCTCTACAGATTTCTGCCAAAAGCCATCAGAAGAAGCCATTTTGCTCTTACTGTCAGGTTTCACATAAGATATACTTGGAATTGCAGATGAGGCTACCAGCATTAAGTGTATCAAGCATACAGTGTAATCCTATACATGTCTACTCAGATGCAAGTCCAACTTAGTTTAATGGGGCTGTTAGCATTATCATTATTATTATTATTCAAACATGTTGGCTTAAAATGTATTTGATCACTAGAATAAAGTGTTTTCTTATGGCAATTGTTCCATCAGCACAAGCATTTCGACTTGTCCCTCTCCTCTCCCTGTAAGCTGTTCCGGGGTTCTCCTGACTCTCCTAGAGTCTATTGCAGGCATAGGCAAACTCAGCCCTCCAGATGTTTTGGGACTGCAACTCCCATCATCCCTAGCTAACAGGACCAGTTGTCAGGGATGATGGGAGTTGTAGTCCCAAAACATCTGGAGGGCCAATTTTGCCTATGCCTGGTCTATTGGGTAACGGGGGGGGGGGGGGGCGGAGAGAAGGGAAAGCCTCATTGTACCTAGTGGGACTTGTTAGTTGAATCTGGCCTCATGAGTTCAAACAGAACTGATTCACTCTTCTGTGTCATGGTTATTTTATGTGTTATATCACAGAATTAATTATTAACTTCCTTTGTTTGCCGATGAAGCAATTTATTATACAAACAATGGCAAACTGAAAATAAGGTACACATAACTCCTACTAAGGGATGCAGGTGGCGCTGTGGGTTAAACCACAGAGCCTAGGGCTTGCCGATCAGAAGGTCAGCGGTTCGAATCCCTGCGATGGGGTGAGCTCCCGTTGCTCGGTCCCTGCTCCTGCCAACCTAGCAGTTCGAAAGCACGAAGTGCAAGTAGATAAATAGGTACCGCTCAGGCGGGAAGGTAAACGGCGTTTCCGTGTGCTGCTCTGGTTCGCCAGAAACAGCTTAGTCATGCTGGTCACATGAACCGGAAGCTGTACGCCAGCTCCCTTGGCCAATAAAATGAGATGAGCGCCACAACCCCAGAGTCGGTCACGACTGGACCTAATGGTCAGGGGTCCCTTTACCTTTACCTTTATACGCCCGCAGCCATTCTTGACTTATTGCAAGTTCCAGGGCTGCTTAAATCTGGTAGTTTCTACATGTGACCTGTGTGAGGTAGGAGATGATTGGTTTAATGGGTGCCAAAGTCACAGAAACTCTGATGGCTCCCAAATGCATGGGAGAGCAGTATACAGGAACTGTATACAGTTCCTAGGCATTTGGTGATCTCTCCTAGATAATAGGCTAATCTCTCTGCACCTTCCTACCAAGTCATCTTTGCAAAGTTTCTCTCCTTGGGATGGAAGGTTCTGTTCATTTCAGTACTCTCTGTTTCATATTTTCCCTGTCTTAAATTCAGTTCTCCACATTTTGCAGCAATTTGTGGTTATGTTTTTTTAAGTCCTTGTGAAAATTCACCAGCATTTCAGTGCAAATTTCTCTTGATAAACACATTTTTATTGGCAGTTTGGACTAGAATGCACATTTTTGCAGGCAATTACCCCTAATATAATGCATCTTTGTATGTTATTTTCATAAATGTCCCTTTTTATGCACACATTTCCAAAATATATGCATTTCTGTAAACGTTTGGTTGGGGGACTCCATCACAACAGTTGGATGAATGCAAATTTGGAAGGATAGCTATGTTTTGGTTTGCATATTGTTTTGGAGAGTGCAAATTTGTCAGATTTGGCTTAAAACACTTATGGAATTTGATTTCTCCTCTGCCCCTACTCTCTCCCCCACCTAGACACCAGTTTAGAAGGAGAAGGCAGCCAGACTTTCTTAAATTTATATCCTGCTGTTCTTCCATCATGGAAACCAAGTTAGCATTCATGTGGTTTCCATCCAGACATGGACAAGATCCAGACCTGCTTAGCTTCAGTAAGATGGTGGCCTCCTGTGCCTTCAGACCATGCCATGGAAGAGATCTTATCCAAGCTAATCATTGCAGGGTAGGAATTAAAGTAATATACAGCCTGTTAGAGGGCAATACATCGATTGCTATTTTGAATGCAGGATCCTCTAGATCTCCATAACGGGGCAACTGAAATTTAAAAACAACAACTCTTAGTTGGCTATTTTAGAAAGCAACATTCACAGAATTTCATTAAACTGTCCAAATTGTTGAGAAAACTGATCAACAACTGATGAAAAGATTTTCACTCCGAAATGTAAGTACAAATTGTTTGTACTAAGGAACTTGCTGACACAAAGATGCTCTACTGTACCAGAAATCTAAATGAACACCCTCTGCTGACACTCACTCTCTCCTGTGGAGCGAGAAGTGTATTATTACTATTATTATTTTAACATTTATACTGTTTTATATAAGTAGGTGATTTACATAAAACACCATAAGATCATTTTTAAAAGAAAAGAAAAAAATACAAACACAACACTATAACCAAAATTACATAGCAATAGATCTGTAAAAACAGAAAATCTATCAATAAAACATTCAATTAAATATATATGAATAACAGAACAGGGGGATGAATCTTATGAGCCAGGGAAAGCCAGATGGCTTTAAAGGAGGTATTTCAAGCCTGCCACTATTTCTGCTTCACAAACAGCACATGGAAGGGTATGGCAATAATGTCAATGGACCGAAGGCATTGTGAAAATTCAGGGCACAGTTCCAACATGGCAAGGCTTTAAAGCACAGCTTTCCCAACTTTTCATGTTGGTGACACACTTTTTAGACATGCATCATTTCACAACACAGTAATTCAGTTTTACTAGCAAACCGAACACGGGGAAAGTTCGTGCAACATGCCTACAGACTGCAGCCGACATACTATCGTGTTGCAACACAAAGTTTGGAAAGCTCTGCTTTAAAGGATGTCAGGAAAAAATGCATGGCTGGTTTTGGCTCATGCTCTCTGTATGCCTGCCTGCTATTGCTGTTCATGAGCCCCATCTAGAAGATTGTAGCCATTACCTTTTCCTCTGCTGTTAAGAGCTTATTGATTGTATCTTGAATTTTATTTAAATAAGTTTCTTTACCCACTTTAATGAACACTCAGTCTCCTCTAGGTCAGCTAGCAGTTACTGACATGGCAAACCTTCTAGTAACTTTATTGTGATCAAAATTAATTTTAGTTAGTGATATCCAACCAAGTCATACTCAGAACATGCCCTCTGTATGAAAAAGAAATGGATTCGTTTGTGTTCTAATGCACAGAATTTTTTGATAAATACTATCATTTTCAGCATCCTATCCTATTTAAAATGTGTCATATCATGGATACTTTGAGATTTGTGCGTTGCAAGGGTTTGGACCCGATGACCCTCAGGGTGCTCTACAAGTCTATGATTCTGTGTAGAATTGGAGTATAATATTTGTGTTGCAAAACCTATAGAGATGGAATGTAGATCATTTCACATCATTCTGCTTCTCATGAGAACATGCATATTTGTCTGCAGCAAGAGAACATTTCTGCAATATCTCCATTATGAGAAGCTATCTGTGTTTGTATGGATTGTCTGGTTCATTTAATTGACTCTTCCTGGGATTGTTTATTCCAGAGCCATTAATTCAACAAGTTTTAGTGTAATTGATGTCTGTTGCTGTTTCTGTTATTTCCCAGATACTCATTGTTCTGGGCGATTTCAGCATCCATGCCGAGGGTACTTTGTCAGTATGATTTTATGGCAGGAATAGCCAACGTGGTAATTTCCAAATGTTGTTGGGACTACAGCTCCTATCAGCATGGCCAACGATCAGAAATTATGGGAAAGTGGTCCAACAACATATTGAAGACCTTCCTCTTTAGCCAATTGAGTTCTGGAACTTTTCTAAAGGTGTCACTGTTCAATATGATAGTTACTCTGGCGGAGTTCTCCATTCCGAAAGAATAAATGTGAAACCAAGCACAATGAAGATTGTATAAGGTAAAGGTAAAAGGACCCCTGACCATTAGATCCAGTCGTGACCGACTCTGGGGTTGCGGCGCTCATCTCGCTTTATTGGCCGAGGGAGCTGGCGTTTGTCTGCAGACAGTTTCCGGGTCATGTGGCCAGCATGACTAAGCCGCTTCTGGCAAACCAGAGCAGCACACGGAAACGCCGTTTACCTTCCCGCTGGAGCGGTATCTATTTATCTACTTGCACTTCGTGCTTTCGAACTGCTAGGTTGGCAGGAGCAGGGACCGAGCAACGGGAGCTCACCCTGTCGCGGGGATTTGAACTGCCGACCTTCTGATTGCCAAGTCCTAGGCTCTGTGGTTTAACCCACAGCGCCACGCGCATCCCAAAGATTGTATAGTCCTTTGCAAATCAAAAGTGACAAATGAATTGCTGATAATATTTGAAAGGCTAATGAACTGGTACCATTTGTTTCAGAATAATCATTTCTCCGACTTTGTGGATAAACAAACCGGCTATACAACCGTCAACATGCTTGCAGCTCCAATAGTGTCTGGGAAAGAGGTTCTCGCTGTGTTCATGGTTCTTAACAAGCAAAATGCCTCTGAATTCTCTAAAGAAGATGAAGATGTAAGTACTGACATGAAGAATGCTATGGTCTGTAGAGCAACAAGAAGTAACAAGTTGGGTTCACTGAGTGGCCTGAGCATAGCTGTCAACTTTTCCCTTTTCTTGCAAGGAATCCTATTTAGAATAAGGGAATTTCCCTTAAAAAAAGGGAAACATTGACAGCTATGGGCCTGAGGTCACCTGACAAATGTAGCATTCTACTGTATTTTCTAAATGGATGCTAATCTGACATGAGAAAGGGCAATATCCAGAAATCAGTAGCAAAACATGTCGGTCTCCCAGGACACTCTGCTGCTTTTAAAGTAGCAATTATTTAACAAAGGAATTTCTACAGCAGGAAACAGCTAAATTAGTTTGTGAGCCAGTGTGAAGTAATGGTTAGAGCAGGCATAGGCAAACTCGGCCCTCCAGATATTTTGAGACTACAGTTCCCATCATCCCTGACCACTGGTCCTGTAAGCTAGGGATGATGGAAGTTGTAGTCCCAAAACCTCTGGAGGGCCGAGTTTGCCTATGCCTGGGTTAGAGTCTTGGAACATGACCTGAGAGACCAGCATTTGAATCCCCACTCAGTCTTGAAGCTCACTGGGTGACCTTGGGCCAGTCATCATCTCTTAGCCTAACATACCTCACAGGGTCGTTGTGAGGATGAAATGGGGAGGAGGAGAACCTTGATAGATAAAGGTGGCATAGAAATGTAATAAAATAAATAAAAAGAAAATAAATCCAGAAATTCGGTTCTATCCCTTGTGGCCAGAACTGGGATAACGGGTTTTTATCCCACTACAGGTGTTAATTAACTTTCCAGTGCCAGGTATTTGCATTACCAACAATACTGTTCTGTGAATAGTCACTATAATGACTTTATGTCATTATAACTTTTTGTACTTGGTTGCGTTTAATTTCTCTCTGATCTCACTGGTTGTAATTCGTCTCTACAATTATGAATATATATATATATATATATATATATATATATATATATCAGTCAACACAGATTAAAACCTGATGCATCGGATAATCTTGTCATCAAAGCTTATGCCACAGTAAATTTGATTGTTTTTAAAGTGCCACAAGAACCTCTCCATTTTTTGCTACAACTAACTCACTGGAAATTATAGCATTGTTGGAACTTATGCATGTCGATACAGAAGTAAGTCCCAGTGAATTCAGTGGAGCTTACTTCCACATAAGAGGATATAGGATTTCAGCCTTAGTGGGTAAAGATCTGGATAGGAGAAAGTTAGGAGCCTTGTATAAGCTGTTTGCCTTTCCAAGGAAGAATGCAGTGCAAGTAAAAAAAACACAACCATTATGAGCCACAATCCCACCAAAGCGCTGTGAAGGCCCATTGACTTCAGTAGCAGTAAGACATCTTTGTGCTTAAGTGCGTCATTGAAATAAATGGAACTTGAAGCACTTAACTTTGTTTGGATCATGCCCATGATAATTGTTATTCTCTCTCTCTCTCTTTCCTTTGCAGCTATTTAACAAATACATGAATTTCCTTGCACTTGCTGTAAAGCAGTATCACACGGCATACTTGTACAATATTGAATCCAGAAAAAGTCAGGTAAAGTATTACATCTTACTTAATTAAATGTGAAGTCAGTGAAAGTCCCGCTACTTATTTTTCTTGCTGCTGCTTATGGTTTCATAATGTGCCACAAAATGCAAAAGGATTTACTGATTGTGACACATTTCCTCATGATTTGCCAGTGTTGTCGTTTATGCTTCAGCCTGCATCAGTCAGAGTTTTAAATGTTTCCTCATTTTCTCTCTCTCTCTCTTAAATAGATGCTTTTGTGGTCTGCCAACAAAGTATTTGAAGAACTTACAGATATTGAGCGACAGTTTCACAAAGCACTGTACACCATTCGAATATACTTAAACTGTGAAAGATATTCTGTTGGTCTGCTGGACATGACCAAAGAGAAGGTCACTACTATTTATTATAGCTAACTAATTAACCTAACTAAACTTTTACAAAAGACTAATGAGGTGGTGTCAGAGAAGAGGCAGCTTGCCTTGCTCCCCACTTGTCACAGTCGTCTTTAATTGAAGGAAAGGCACAAACAAATTGTAACCAAATCATCATTAAAATATAGCTGCGGTCTTAAGCATGCTTACTTGAAAGTTAACTCTGTCAGAAATCAATAGGAGTTACTACTACTAAAATATGTTTTGGATGGGAGCATTATTTCTCTTTCATAAATGTGGAACAAGCATGCCCCTCCTCGAAATGCCTTTTGTTTCCCTCTCCCCACTTCCCAATTGTTGCTGTTGCTGCTACAGGAAGGCTACATGATCTTGTGTATGGTGAGTCTACTTAAATCAAATCCACTTCAGTGGGATTGAAGCAGCCTAACTGGCCACAAGATCAGAGATGAACTCTCCCCCCCCCCCCCCGCAATCCTTGGTGCCATTTTTCAGGGACATTTTTCTAATTCATCCATTACTATTCCCAGGAATTCTATGATGAATGGCCAATTAAACTGGGAGAAGCAGAGCCTTACAAAGGACCGAAAACGCCCGATGGCCGAGTGAGTACAATTCTTTCATCTCTCCAAATCACAGCCTTCTGGATACTATTGACAGATTCTTACATTTCTTTCTCCCCTTGCATTTAGGAAGTCAACTTTTATAAGATTATTGATTACATCTTACATGGAAAAGAAGAAATCAAAGTCATTCCGTGAGTGTTTCCTGCCAGTTTGTTAGATAGTAATTAGTAGAGTGTGTTTGGAACAGGCCCAGATTGCGTGGGAGGGGGAGCACGAGGGGGGAATTGCTCTGGGTGGCAAAACAGCATCCCGCCCTAGCTTGGTTCTGCTATTTAGAAGAGGCTGGTGGGCCATAGCCTGCCATGCTGTGTTGTCCTGTTGCCAATATGGTGTGGCTGCCTATGGCCCACCATGGTGTTCCGTCCTTCATTTGCAAATCAGCGTAGTCTCTGTAGCAAAGAAGACTGTCAGTGAGGCTTTGTATGGCGGATGGAAGTGGAGAAAAACGAGGCAAAAGGAGAGGTATCTACTGCTGCTGCTGCTCTTTGTGCGCCAGGTCTGGGAAAATAGGAAGGATGTTGATGATGGTGATGATAATTATATTTATACCCTGCCCTTCTAGCTGGGTTTCCCCAGCCACTATGGGCGGCTTACAGTACATATAAAAACATGGACATTGCTTTGCTCTGCTCTGTTACCTTTTGCTCTTCCTTCCTTCTCCCCCAGGCTCCAGAATTTAGCAAATGGCTTCCTCTGGTGGCTTACACTTCACTAAGCCCTTATGCAACATCCACTTGAGGAAGGGAGGGAAGTGGGAAGAGACTAGGGGTTCAGCCAGAGTCCAAGATGTTTCTTCCTTTCAGTGCCTGCTTTTGCCCTAAGATCTGGGGAGGGGGATTGAGGTGAGGGCAGCTGTGGGCACCATGCAATACCTTTCTGATGTTTCTGTTTAAATGAAACAAGGCACCTTTTCTCTCTCTTTGGCATTGACCATGAGAGCAGCTTCTCTCTTGGTGATAAGGGTAGAGGGGTGGGATAGACAGACCAGAATACACAGAGGATGTAATTATTTGAGACAAACCTGAGAACAAGAATATGTGAGGGGGCACTTTCCATATATTTTTATTAATGCCAATTTTGCTCCCAAAAGCTCAGATTCATTACCCAGAACAATTTTTTAAAAAAAACCCTCTATAGCCCACCCACCCACACCAACACCACAGTCTGAAGAGCTTAATGGGTGTCACTGGTCAACTTTCAGTTTGTAGATCTGGTACTGGTTTGGAAGTGCTCAATTTTATCTCATTCTCTTCTTCAAAGATCACCTCCTCCAGATCACTGGTGTCTTGCTAGCGGATTGCCAACTTACGTTGCTGAAAATGGATTTGTAAGTTTCAGGGTTGTTGTTTTTTATACAGTTCCATATGTATAGGTGTATTTTGTTTAAATCTTTATGTCAGTATGTTTCACAATAATCTAAATATATGTGTAAGGGCTCCTCTAGGTGACCTCCTTATTTGGCATTCATCCTGATTTTCTTGCACAAATTTCACCCAAAGTTTAGATTATATCTGGTATTTACTTGAGGTTTACTTTACCCAGGATCAGTGTATGTGAAGAAGTCTGTAGCCATAAGAGCAGGAGCCCCCACTCTGTAGAAGCATCATCTAGAAGTGCCCCCAAGAAGATACAAGCAAAAATACTCTACTTGGCCTGTCTCCTGTAACAGCTGACACCTGACATTTAAATGACACAGCTTCTTTTTACTGTATTTCTCTCCCTCTCTCTCTAGATTTGTAATATGATGAATGCACCAGCAGATGAATACTTCACTTTTCAGGTAGTGTCTTTTCGTTTATTGCATTAACAAGTAAATAATGCTAAGATAATACATCAGCACTAGAGATTGATGAGACAATTCTTGGTCTGCTTTTTAAAGTGAATTGACCTAATTTGCCAGTCTTAGATTATACGTGGGTTGGAATGTAGCAACCAATCAGATCTAAAACATGTATCTTATGTGTTTATAATTGCCCAGAAGAAATAGTATTTTAAGGTAAAATTCATTGAATAGCACAGTAAAAAGCGTGCTATTTACATTTATTGATTGATTAAATTTATATCTTCCGCCCAAAGGAGTCCAGAGCAGCAAGTAATAAAAACATCTCAATGTCAATTTTCTCTCTCTGTGTGTGTTTAATTTGCAAAAAACAGGGCACCCGACATGCAAAACTGACAGGGGATGAAAGTTGACTGATCCATCCATCCATTGTGTTCACACAGGCATTATAGTGCTTTAATACGTATGTGGTAATGTAATTTCTTTTCTTTTTCTCTTCTGCAGAAAGAAGCTTTCGATGAGACAGGGTGGATTATTAAAAATGTCTTATCTTTACCTATTGTCAACAAGAAGGAAGAAATTGTCGGTGTAGCTACATTTTACAACAGGAAAGATGGCAAACCCTTTGATGAGCATGATGAACAGCTTACTGAAGTACGCTCCAAGTTGCTTGACATTGTCAGGCTACAATCAGACACAGGAGGGAGGGTGTTTTACCATAATTGGAAATTTAAAAACAAAATACTAACATCTTACACTACACTTCAGTAGCTTGGGAAAGTAGTTGGTATGTATACAAGCTATCCTGAGCATCTAATATATTGTCATGGTAAGTGTGAGGACTTGGATGTCACTGTTGCTTTTATCAACAGAAATTTCCTATAAAAAGTAATACTTTTCTATAAAAAATAATGCCAATGGGTTTGATCCAAAGTAGTGGATAAATAACTTGTTCACTAATTAGTGATGCTCTAGTGCTAGTGGAAGACGTGTCTATAAACGACAGGTGTTTTGCATTATCACAGTGTGTGTGCCTTCCCAGCTGCGCAGAGCAGATGGAAATACCTAAATGCTTATATTTATTTACTCCGTTTCAGATGCTTACACAGTTCCTGGGATGGTCTGTTTTAAATACCGACACCTATGACAAAATGAATAAGCTTGAAAACAGAAAAGACATTGCTCAGGAAATGCTGATGTATCAGACAAAGGCAACAGCGGCTGAAATTCAGACCATATTGGTGAGTGTGAGTTCAAAAATGTAGTATGGACATTTTTGTACAAAAATGAAGTTTGGACATTTTTGTGAGATCAACTGAACTCAATGGTTTTATTTGCTTTTCCCCCCATGTTAGAAATACAAAGAAAAACTGAACTTAGATGTTATAGATGAGAACTGTGATGAGAAACAACTTATCAAAATTTTGGTAAGTAACTAAAGGCATACTTATATTTGATATGGGACATGGTGTTCGTTGTTTGTTTGGGATGGTGTTAGACTGTCCCCAGAGGATCAGGTACAGAGTCTGAGGATACTCCTATTCTGTCTTTCCTCTGAAGGCTGAGGTAGTTGCAGGGGCATGGAATGCCTGTTGCCAGTTCCACCTGCTTCACCATGTACAGGAATAGCCTGGCCACAGTAACCCACACCCACATTGACTACTGTATTGCACTCTATGTGCATCCTGAAGATGGTTCAAAGATGATGCAGCGTGGGTACCAACCAATGGGAGCGTGGAACACTGTCACCGAGTCCCATTCAAGGTGTTGATTCTTATATATAAAACCCTAAACGACTTGGTGCGGGGGGACAGACACCTGATTATATGAAAGAACGCCTCTCCCAATACTATCCTGCCCATGATCCCAGCTCGGCTGTGGAAGTGCTATTAGCTGTACTATCATCAAGGGAGATCCAATTAAGTGGAACTGGGCTACAGCTTTCCAATGAGCTTTCTGCTGAGATCCGTCAGGCTACTGCGCTGAGGTCCAGCAACAGCAGAAAACACCATTATTTCACTGAGTCTTTATGCATTAGTTGTACGTGTTAATTTATATTGTTATTCAGAGATGATAAATATTATGAGCGTTGGGTACTGGTTCTAGAGGTATTAGTGATTTAATTTTGTTTTTGTTATTTGTTAATATTTATGTGATTTGATGTTGCAACAAGCCTGTGACCTTAGGGTGAAGCATGGGATATGAAGTCTAACGAATAAACAAGCAAAGAATAGCTCTTGCTCACACTGGGCTTTTGCTGCAGTTTTGTGAGCTCTGGCATAGAGGGAAGGAACCATGCCCAAGAAAGCATTTGCAGGGGTGTTTGATGAATTCATTGGAACTAACATATCTGCATGGATCTACATGCTAGGGTGCATGACCTTAAAGCAGTACCCTATGCAATATACCTAATAAAGTTAGGGAATCTACAAGGCAAAAAAAAAAAAAAAGCATTTGGAATGATTGTTCTAAAATGCACTTGGTCAGATATTTACATGGCTAATTCTCAGTGAATTAGCAAGAAATTCTGGGGTGGTTTTTCCCTTCTGTTTTTCTTTTGTATAACTAGACTCCTTTGATAGAGTCACATGGAATGGCTTGTTTAGCAGGGAACATTCTGTGGTATCCCTGCTCTCTGCTTGTATCACTATTTAGTCTGGATTAGCAGAGGCTGGGGTTGGAAAGGATGAGAGAATGTGGGTGATCCCCACCCTTTGGCTTGTGATTGGAAAAAATAGCTTTAATTACTTCTATTGCTACTATTTGGTGATGTTACCTACCAGGGAACTAGTTATGTCTCTGCAATTCTCCATCCCTGGTAGAAGTCTACAGCTTATGCAACTGATGTACTGCACAGCATGGCAGAACGAGCCCTCTCTTGTCCTCATCTGCTTGCTACTACAGCTGTGTGCCTCTCTGTGACTTCATATAGTATATGCTTTGGTAGGACTGTACTGCAGGGAGACACTGGGTTGTTATTGAAAATGGAATCCACATGTTGAGCATTCTCTCATTTTGTATCATGTATTTGTTATGTATATATGTCAGATTTTCATGGCATCATGTGCTTCTGCACCACTGCCAACCACATATGTACAGTAGAGGTGATGAAATGCACAGCATCCTATCATGGCATAGGGAGAAGAAAAATTAACAGGGAATAGACTTGACACAGAATGCCATTTTCACTAGGAGTCTTCTATAACAAAGAGTTGTGCCCTGAGATTCATTAAGCCGTTGGAGGGAATCCTCAGGCTCAGGGGCCAGTTGAATTACAGACCTTTTTATCTGGCCTTCAGGATTCTCCCCAGATCACACTCCTCCCTGGCATTGATCTGTGTTCTCCTTGTGTTATTTGTGCCCTTGAATTGTGGTAATACCTCTTGTTTGCCTGGATAGTGAGGTGTGTGTGTTGAAAACAAAAAATCAGGGTCCCATGTTTCCCGCCACTGAGCTTGTATGTGAGAAAACATTGGGCTGAAAAGCTCTAGAAAATAATGCAGCCAAATTCCTGATAGAGAAGGGCACCTAAATGTAAGGTCTGATCTCCCATGCACTGCCAAATACAACGGCTTTATCCTATTAGAAAGCTTGGAATCCCAGCTTGCTAATGGGATAAAGCAGGTGTTGCATCTTAAAACTGTCATTGCTCCAGAAGTGACTGGCTCTTGCCCTTGACCTGGGATCAGAATAAATAGAAGAGGGAACCTACTTACTTTGAAAAGAATGATAATAATAATAAAAAGGGAGGCATGTCGAGATACTTTTCATCATTGAGTTTTGCACTCAATATCCCCAGTGTTAAACAGCAGCTCCATTGGCCACTGTAGAATATAAGTAGATTCTGCATTTGGTACAGAAACAATTTTGGTCACCCAAACCAATGATCAGTGCCAGAAGAGGGATTCCCCTGGACTTCTCAATGACTTTTCATACTACGGAGCAGTGGCGGAGCTTCATGCTTCGGCACCAGGGAGGTGGAGGTGGAGAGCAAGCGGGAGCGGGGCTGGCATGCATCCTGGAGGCGTGGCACCCAGTGCGGGCGGGGGGGGGGCAACCGTGATGGCACACCACCGGGATTGCGCTGCTGGGGGCGGTGCGCTCCCCCCGCACTCCTCTTCTTCCGCCAGTGCTATGGAGTGGACCATGATATCCTTCTGGCTAGGCTATCTGGATTTAGAACTGGAGGTATAATTTTACAGTTCTGTTCCTACCTGAACAGGCAATTTCAGATGATGACGCTGGGGGACCACTAGTCAGCTCGACAACGTTTATACAGTGGTGTTCCATGGGACTAAGTCTCGTTCCTTGCTTTTTTATTACCTACCATGAAACCACTGAGTAAGGTCACCCAGAGATTTGGGCTGAGATGCCATCAGTATAAGTGCTACATTGGTGCTTGAGTACAGTAACAGACTGTATGAAGGCCAACAAGCTGAGTCTCCATTCATATAAGACAGAGAGGCTTTCTGTAGCGTGTTTGTCTATTCAAGTGTCCCCGCCCCCTGTTCTGGATGGGGTTGTAGTCCCTCTGAAGGAACAGGTTTGCAGTATGAGGATGCTCCTTCCATGGTCTCTGTCACTAGAGGCGCAAGTTTCCACTGTGGCATGAATCCCCTTTTGCCAGCTTAGGCTGATTTTCCAGCTGTTGCTCTGGTAACCGCTCTCCAAATAATACCTGCACCGCTCTCCAAATAATACCTGACAGTCTAAGGCAGGCATCCCCAACCTTCAGCCCTCCAGATGTTTTGGATTACAATTCCTATCATCCCTGACCACTGGTCCTGTTAGCTAGGGATCATGGGAGTTGTGGGCCAAAACATCTGGAGGGCCGCAGGTCGGGGATACCTGGTCTAAGGCTAGAGACATACAATAGTTTGAAAGAACATTCAAAGTGGTGCGAAAGTTTAAAAAAATTCTACAACATACACTCATGCGCATGTATTTTGGCCTACTGTTGCCTTTCATCATCAGACAGGTTTTGTAGGTTTTTGAAACAATTCTGTTTTGAAAACCTGCAAAACCTGTTGAGCCAGAGGGGGAAGTGGGATCATTATACACACCAGAAGCCACAATCTGTCTATAATCATGTCACCTTCAACTCTTCATGGGGGAAAAATAATATTCTCCAGAACCAGGCCTACCCAACCTGTGACCCGCCAAGCTGCACATAGCCCACCAGTGGCCATTAGCAGCCCATTCAACCTTCAAGATTTGCTCCTTTGCCTGTCACAGCAAAAAAGAAAGAGAAAAGCAGGGTGGCTGGGGTGGGTAAAAGTCAAGCACCAGGCAGCCACAATGCATTTTTTTGGGTGAGCTATGTTCAGTCTGATGGGTCACAATTTGGGCCAGTCTGATCTAAACAATATATGCCCTGTGATCTAAGTGCATCTAACTGGATGACAAATCTAACTGGATCTAACCAATGCATAAACATACGCCTCCCCACCTTAAAAATAATTTGGAGATATTAAGCAACTTAGTATGCAATGCTAATTTTTCTAGAACTGTTGCTTGAAACGTGAGAGATCTGTATATTCATGGTGGTTTTGATTCCAAAGTGTTGGCATGGCAACCCTCCCACGGAAGCTGAAGACAGAAAAATTATCTCCGCCTAATCCCTTGTGACATGTCAAACTGATGGGGTTTTGTTTGGTTTTCCCAACAGAAAGAGGAATTGCCTGAACCAAAGGATGTAGAACTTTATGAATTTCGTTTCAGTGACTTCCCCGTTACAGAACATGAGTTGATCAAGTGTGGGATACGGATGTTCTTTGAGATAAATGTTGTGGAAAAGTTCAAAGTACCAGCAGAGGTCAGATATATTTTGCCTTGTTTCCCTAAGCCTGTGCCATATGAAACAAAGAACATAGCATTACCTTTGCAGACCTAGCGTGCCATTAATAGTCCTAAATATGAGGCAGATCTGCTCTTGTATATATATTCAGCTGTGGTGTGCCAGGATGCACCATTTCATCATGCAAACTAAGCCAAGGAATAGGCGGCAACACAACACAGAAGAGGCAATATGGAATGTAGGCCTGACTCTGTGTCATAGGCAGGCCCACAGGCACCCTCCATCTTATGCAGCTGCTCCTCATAACTGGCATCAGTCAGTCACCAAACAGGATTGCCCTTCCTTTGCATCAGCTGGGTGTCTGGTGCTTTGGAAACTACTTAAGTGGGCTTTGACTATGCCCTACTCTTTCTGATGATGAGGATGAGGATGATTTGTATATTAGCAAATGTAAAGCACAATAAAACACCAAACATTAAAAACTTCCCCATAAAGCCCTGTCTTCTAGAAGTTGTGTAATTCTTTATTTCCTTGACATCTGATGGGAGGGCGTTCCACAAGGAGGGTGCCACTACCAAGAAGGCCCTCTGCCTGGTTCCCTGTAACTTTACTCCTCACAGTGAGGGAACCATCAGAAGGCCCTCAGAGGAGGACCTCAGTGTCCTGGCTGAATGATGGGGGTGGAGACACTCCTTCAGGTATACTGGGCTGAGGTTGTTTAGGCCCTTTACCTATATCATGTCAAGTGTAGGGTGGGTGGAGGTGGATTACCCAAAATGGTCTCGCAGGCCAAGATAAGCTGAGAGGGGACTTGACCCCTGGTCTCCCAGGTCACAGTCCCAGACCCTCCCAGTGCCCCTATTTTCCAGGGATGTCCCGGATTTAGAGATGCCGTACCAGTTTCTGATTTGATCCTGGAATGTCCCACTTTTCCTTAGGATGTCCCTGTTTTCATTGGAGAAATGTTGGAGGGTATGGAATTATCTGACCCCCTGAGCCATCTGAAGGCAATCCTGTATAGGGAAGTTTTTTTAAAAAAAAGTTTAATGTTTTATTATGATGTTATATATGTTGGAAGCTGCCCAGTGTGGCTGGGGCAACCATGTGTGGGGTATAAATTGTAAAATTATCACTATGGCATGGGACGTCCCTATTTTCATTGGAGAAATGTTGGAGGGTATGTAGTCTAGTATTCTGTTAACGCTACGCTGACACAAAATCAGGATTAATCTCAACTTTATTATAGTACAACCAATTTTATAGCTGTGGCAAAACAACTTTGTATTTTGTTTACAAGACTTAAAAGTACAGAGAATCAAGTGTGTTTCATTTGCCACAGGTGCTTACAAGGTGGATGTATACTGTGAGAAAAGGCTATCGCGATATCACTTACCACAACTGGCGGCATGGATTCAACGTTGGGCAGACCATGTTCACCCTTTTGATGGTATCTTTTGTTTCTCTGGATCTATGCCTAAATTTGTTTTTCATTTGTAACACACCTGCAGAGATGCGTTATTTTATTTTATTTTAAAAAAACCCTTCTCTTTCTATAGACAGGTAGAATAAAGAAATATTATACGGACCTAGAAGCCTTTGCTATGGTATCTGCAGCTTTTTGCCATGACATTGATCACAGAGGGACCAACAACTTGTATCAAATGAAGTAAGTGGTCTGTTGACATATACATCTGGAACAACTGTCTTAAAAATAGGAAACATAATTGGATGGTGGTGAAAAGAAATTGCCATTATCTAAAGCAGCCAGTTCAATTTAGTGCCTAATGGATCAGACCATATATGCATCTAGGCTAGAATCCTCTTTTCTGCAGTGGCCAACCAGGCGCATTCTTAAGTAGTGGATAAATTTGCTGTGGTGGGAGCGACACGCATCATTTATTGGTCCTCTTGTTCAGATAGCCACTTATTGCAAAAACAAAACACAACCCCAAAGAACCCACCACCCATACTTCCACTCCTCCTTTATATCTACACCATGGGTAGGCAAACTAAGGCCCGGGGGCCAAATACGGCCCAATCGCCTTCTAAATCCAGCCCATGGACGGTCCGGGAATCAGTGTTTTTACATGAGTAGAATGTGTCCTTTTATTTAAAATGCATCTCTGGGTTATTTGTGGGGCATAGGAATTAGTTCATTTTTTATTATTTTTTTCAAAATGTAGTCTGGCCCTCCACAAGGTCTGAGGGACAGTGGACTGGCCCCCTGCTCAAAAGGTTTGTTGACCCCTGATCTACACTGTCGGTTGCCTGCTACTTCATGGTGATCAGCTAGATCAGTCAAGGAGGGACAGCTGAACTCTGGGCTCAGCTTATCTCTTTCATATATGAAAGTTGAAGTCAATAACAACAGGCTGGACCAGCAGGAAGACATGTTGTTGGTACTCTATGAATGATAATAGTTTCCTATTAATTAAAAGCAAATTAGTGTGGATAAGCTCTACAGTATGTAAGTTCATGGTTCAGAAATACACCCTGTGGAATATTTTAAACTATATAATTGTGTTTCATCAGGTCAGCATCTCCACTGGCAAGACTTCATGGCTCTTCCATTTTAGAAAGACACCATCTAGAGTACAGTAAAACCTTGCTACAAGATGAGGTCTGTGTCTGTGTTCAGGTTATTTATTTGTACTTATTTTGCCCAGAAAGTCTCTTATTAGCTTCTTATACACAACTTATACACAACAGTACGGCTATCCCTAGTTTTTGTTTTTATTTTGAATGACTAGGAAATACTAAGACAGTTTACTTTAAGTAGATGCATTATAATATAGTAGCATATACACATGGAATAATTTTGTAAGCTGTATTGATTTGCAAAAATCTCAATCTTGCAGAGTTTAAACATCTTCCAGAACCTAAATAAGCGCCAGTATGAAACTGTTCTACATTTATTTGAAGTTGCAATCATAGCAACTGACTTGGCTTTATATTTCAAGTAAGTGCTAAATTCTTTTCTACTATAATGCTTCCTTCTTATGAAAATTTAAAATGCAACTACTGTGGCCATTTTATAATTTTAAAAAACTGTTTCCTGTGTAGTTTTTCATGAGCCTACTAGATTAAAAATGTTTTTAAGTATTTTTAAGTATTACTTTAACAAAAAAGGCAAAAACATAAACAATGTAAAAAAAATGCATTTATGTATGGAATGATTTTTTGTCTGTGTCTCATCATGTGGAAAAAAAAAACTAGTCAGATACCCTGTACACTGTGTACATATTGGTGCATATTTAAACTAAAGGACCTGAAAAGTGATGATAATGTGATTCCATTGTTAATCTTAGCAAAGGTTTACCTGACAGGGTTAGTCCATTAGGTCATTACTGCAATTACAAACCCAACGTAATTTAGTGCCTAATATCCATCAGGGTTTCTTGTTGTTGGGCCTCATAATTCCATTTCAGAGGCCCACGTTGGGCTCCAGGACAGTAAAATTCCCAAGTAGGCTGTAAAAGGGACCATGCGTGCATTGTAAAAGTCACCATATTTCCACAGGAAAAGGACTATGTTTCAAAAGATTGTGGATGCAATTGAAAAGATGGAAAAAGAAGAGGAAGCAATTAAATATATATCTATGGACCCGACCAAAAAGGAAGTAATAATGTAGGTCAATTTCATTTTATCCTTCCTCCACTAAGGCTAGTACTGTTTTTCCTCCTGCTATAAATCTATTATCTTTATTTAAAGGGCGATGATGATGACTGGCTGTGACTTGTCTGCTATCACTAAACCATGGGAGGTGCAGAGTAAGGTGAGCATCTTCAGAATCAAGTTTGACGTAATTTTTATTAAGAGAAAATACATGAGGCTTTTATTTCAGTAATATCTAGATATACGTTTGATGCTGAAGCATGCAAAGATGTTTATTGATTTCCAGATTTGTTCCCTATTCTTTTTCCAAAACGAGCTTACCATAACAATAATAAAACAGGAATTCAACAGCTTTAAGAAGTTCAGAAGAGCAGATCAGACCAAGGGTCCTGCTGATCAGACCAAGGGTCCGTATGGCCCAAGCACTCTGCAAAGCCCTCAAGCAGATGGTCTTTGCCATCCCAAGCAACTGGTGTTCAGACAGATGTAGGCTCTGGCTCTGAGCTAAGAGCTAAGGCCAATCATTCAGGTTTGATAATATTTTAGAGCAGGGGTGTCAAACTCAAATTCATCGGGGGCCGCATCAGCAGTTTGGTCACCCTCAAAGGGCCGGTTGTATCTGTAGGACTATGTGTCCACTCTTTATTATCATAAATTATTGTCACTGCATCCAATTATTACTGTTTTTTTGTAATAATGTAAGTAATAACTAGCTCTGAAAGCAGAAACATAGTCAGAATAATGGCAAGTAGATATTCAAATGTACAATTATTGTACAATTTATTGAAAAATGATTTTTGGTAACAGACAGTAATTTTTTTTTTAAACATACAAATATTGCCAAACACTGTTTATTACACATATGGCAAACACAAGGCATTAACTTTTTTTTAACTTTTCTGACTAGATGGCTGACATCATTTAGCTGGCTTTCACTGCTGCACCATTTTTTGCTGTCATTTTTGCAAAAATATTCCATTGAGAATGCAGGCTACCTTTTAATTCTTGGACCTTTTGTTGCTTTTCCTGGTGGCTAAGGTTAGCAAATTTGGCTCCATGTTTGGTCTCAAAGTGCCGGCGTAAATTGTATTCCTTCATCACTGCACTGCCTCATAGCAAATAAGACATACCGGCTTGTCTCCATTAATCACAAACATGTATTCACTTTCCCATCTCTCCTGAAATTGCCTTCCCTCTGCATCAACTTTTCTTTTCTTGGACATTTTTGGGTTATTTGATTGTAGTTTATGGTCCCTATACCACTGTAAAGTGACACGGAAGTGGTCAGTATATCCAAAGTTTACCGCTCAGACTTTTAAGCAGAATAATAAGCAGACCCCCCCCCTAATAAGCAGACCCCCCTCCCCCCCACATACATCATATGTACTTACAGTACAGGAGAGAAGGGTTCAGGCAGCCGTTGGATCTGTCACATCACAGGATGGCATGCGCTCAATATAAAAACAAGTGGAGGTTTCCTGAATGCATGTAAAGTGGAGGTTACCTGTGTAGAACGGCCGGTGCCGCTAGAAGGCAGACGTTCTCTGGCTTGTAGGCTGCCGCGCATGCGCTGAAGAGGCGGCTTTCTTGTGTCAAAAAAAAAAAAAAGCGAGAATAAAAGATGAAGGCTGGCGGCCGGGGGCGGCTACACGGGCCACATGACGAGGTCTGGGAGGCTGGATTCGGCCTGCGGACCTTGTGTTTGACACCCGTGTTTTAGAGCCATCTAAACCATTGGCCATAACCATCTCTTGCAGCAGTGAATGCCATCAGTTAGTGAGTTCCAGAGGGCAGCGAGTAGACAGCATACCATTCATTTCCAGCTATAGATACTGGAGTAACATATTAAATACTTGTAGAATGCATTCCCACCTTCTTTGCTGCGATACATTTCAATTCCGAGTTGGATTCAGGACATGTTTGTGATATTCCAAAACGATCAGAATGTGTGGCAAATATATCTTATTGGTCATTTTTAAAGAGTTATTACTATAATGGCAAAAACACATTCTTCTGCTACGTTTTCTGTGGAACAGGTTGAATACTGTTTTAGGTTACAATTGCTGTTTAATCTTGAATCTTTCAATAGAAGCCATTATTCATTCCTAGGTTGCCATCATGGTTGCAAATGAATTCTGGGAGCAAGGTGATCTTGAACGAACTGTCCTACAGCAACAGCCAATTGTAAGTGTTTTGTTGTAATTATATTATCTATTATATTGTTTTGTTTTAAAAACAAAGACTTCCAAGTATTTCAACTGACTATATCTGCTTCATTTTTTTAGCCTATGATGGACAGGAACAAAGGTGAAGAACTGCCCAAGCTTCAAGTTGGTTTCATTGATTTTGTGTGTACTTTTGTATACAAGGTAAGACGAATAATTTGAGTGTCATATTATTCAGTTTTTACAATGTATGCCTAAATTTTTAGACATAAGAAATTATAAGAGTCAAATATGTATGTTAAATGGTTACAATTGTGCATGTTTTGAACTGTTGAGTCTCCTAAAACATCTCCTACTGGTATCACTCAGAGCTTTTCATATCAGGATGTCTGATCCTCCCTACTTTTAAAAGTTTCCTTTCAATGTAAATAGCACCATTATTATCGTATACAGAATTAGATTTTCATCAGCAAGTGCATGATTTCTAATCACAAATTTGCCTTTTGGGGCATTTACAGGGGAAAACCCAACACTTTCCCTCATTTGACTGGGAAATCAAGTTTCTAAGCCAGGCTGGGGGAATTAAACCCCTTCTGCCCACCAACCGCTTATTTTTGACAAATGCTACCTTATCCTGGCATTGCGCATCAGAACCCTTCCTGCTAGCCAACTTAGTTCTGCCCTGAGATAAATGTTTGTCACCGCAGCTTGCCAGCTAATGGCCATCTTTAGTCTGCACATGTCAGAAATGTCTGTGTTACCACTGTAGATGCACCATGAAAGGTCAGTTTACGGATCTGCACTGTTTACTTAGGAATTCTCGAGGTTCCACAAGGAAATTACGCCTATGTTTGATGGTCTTCAAAACAACCGGGTGGAATGGAAGTCGCGAGCTGACGTGTATGAAGAAAAGATGAAGAAGATTGAGGAAGAAAAGAAAAGGCAGGAGGAAGAAGCTGCCAAGAAAGGTTAGGCATATAAAAATGTGTTCCTACATGCATGCACATGCTTGTGCAATTTGGGTAACTTTG
Source organism: Podarcis tiliguerta (assembly GCF_965153285.1). Lineage (NCBI taxonomy): Eukaryota > Metazoa > Chordata > Lepidosauria > Squamata > Lacertidae > Podarcis > Podarcis tiliguerta. The sequence goes on from NC_139538.1 coordinate 61,946,052, forward strand.
GCTGGATTTGGCATTCAAGGCTAAAGTCTGCTGATCAGCACTTAGTGGTAAGTAGGGATGGAATGGGCTGGATTAAGAGATTCCATGAGCTGAGCTCTGCAAATGAAACCTTTGACTCATAGAAGGGCAGAGAGGCAATTTTCAACGGTTCCCCTTTCTGCTTGCTACCCCTCCTTCCACCCCATAAAATGTGTTCCAGAGTGCGTTAGGGGCTCTGGAACACCATGGAAGGTGGCAGAAGGAAGGTAGACTTGGTTGAAAGTCATCTCCTCTGCAGCTTTCATGAGCAGAAGCCATTAGTGGGACCCTAACCCTTCTGTGAATAGAAGAAACCTCTGGTTTTGCTGCTGGAACACCAAGTCGTCTGGTGCTTACTCTCACCATCTTAGCTCAGTACACCTTTTGCTCAGAGTTCGCCTTCCAGGAAGCACAATCGCAAGTCAAACACCTGTGTTACATGTGCCCCAGTCTCTGAGTGGTAAGAGATTTCAGGAGTGCCAGGCAAACCTCAGGTTTGATTTCCTGAGAATGGAGGTCACTGGAAACTGCGGTGCCACTGCAAATGCTAGATGAGCACTCCGTTGTAGAGAGAGTATACCAGACCAGTCCTGCCAAATCTAGTGTGCAGGAGGAAGCCAGCAGAGAAAGCCCGCAGTGCAGGGGCAAAGGTAGTACACTCTCCCTCCCACCATGAGTTCCCCTAAGCGTTTCAGCAGAGAAAAAAGCACCTGCGTGGAGGAGAAGGAAGAGAATTGTCCTGTGTGTGTGTGTGTGTGTGTGTGTGTGTGTCTGTCTTCAATCTATTTTACCTGCTCAGAGGTTGCCTAAGTGCCTCTGCCCTACCATGTCATTAGCTGCTGTATAGGCTGCAATCTGATATCCACTTACCTCAGAGGAAGCCTCATTGAACTCAGTGGAACTTACTTCTCCAAGCAGATATGTACATGATTGAGCAGTTAGTGGGGAAAGTGGAAGAGTCACAGTAGCATTAATTGCCAGTTTGAAAATCCTTAGCAAAATCTCCCTTTACACACTAGAGAAATCAACTGGTGTTGTTATCTGTTGAACTAGACATCTATTTCTAGCCTAAGTTTAAGAAGTGAGTCTTGGCAAAAGGAAAAGGAAAATGGCATGAGCAACTGAATCGACTTCATCTTGTGATGCTTTCATAACTTTTTAAAAATGCCTTGTTCCCTATGAGGATACAATACTTTATTTTCATGCTGTTCCTTGCACAAACCTGAGTCCAAAACAAATAGTATCCTCGCCAAAAACAATAGAAAATGCTGTTGTATCTGTTACTTCAGCTGCAGCGACAAGTTCACATTCATGTTTGTCTTCTGGACTCGATATTTTCCAAGTGATTAGCAAGACTCATAAAAACACAGCCAGCCCAATCCTGCTAAGGAGATTTGCATAAATAAACAGGTTTACCACTTAGATTTGGAACTAAGAGTATAGGATCGGGTGCAAGTGAAAAAGTCTATTCATCTGTACTTGACTGCCTTGAATAAGATGCATATTCCAAAGTGCATTCCATTGTGCATGTACATATTCGTATGCAACAAGGTATGTGGTAATACCTTGTGGATACATAGCTAGGGCTACATCAGGGCCAATAGCTAAATTGGTTTGTAAGAACATAGAAATTGGCACCCTACACAATTCATTTTTTCTTTTAATTGATGAGATGCTTTTGCCTTTTCTCTTCCTGTGAAAAATGTGGATGTGTTTGGGAAAGTGCTTTGGGTCCTTGGTCCTCTGATCTGCTAATTTTAATTTCAAAAAGAAAAGCCGCCTTTAAAAAGCATCTTTTAAAAGTGGGTGAAGGCAAGGTAACATGGAAAGATTGCTCCTCTAAAAGCTATGAAAATATTATTTTTGGCAGGATGTATTTAAAATAGTCTTTACAATATTCAAGTATTATTATTAGTCATTACAGTGTTACAGTGAAACAGTAAGCTTACAAAATCAGTGTCTTTATAAAAAGAGATCAATGGTCTAAAAATTGTAGAGTAGTAGAAACACTTCAGTTTTGTATATAATCAATTAAGGACCATTCAGATACTTCACTGATACAATAGTGCAATCCTGAAACATTAGGTAGGCTTGCCATTAGAGTTCAATATATAATTTGGATTACACTCATATCTTTGGACCACCTGGTTGTGATGCTGCATTGAATGCTTGCCTTTCAAAATAAAAAGAAATTTTATTTGCTGAACCACTACAGTGGAAAGTTCAGAACAGAAAATAAACAGGATGATATGAGATATTACAAAAATTAAGATCAATATTTTGAATATCATGCTGTTAATTATAGGTAAACATTCTAGAGGCTAGGCCACTGATCATGTGACGTGTTTCAATGCAGGTGGAAAGGGTCGAAAATAACCTAATAGCATGGTGATCCACAGCTTTCAAATGTAAGTTTTCATTCTAATGTTGCTATGTTAATTTACATGAACCAGAAAGCAACAATTTGCTTTACAACAAAAAGAAAAACTATGCAAAATTAAAACCTGTGGAATCATTTGAAAGACGTTGGAAGCAATAGAAAAAGTAGTTTTAGGGTTTGATTTTGAGATTCAATAAAAGTTCTTGGGTCCCCCCCCCCATGTCATCTGTATTTAGGATTTAAAAAGTCCACATTTTTTCCTCCCAAAGAGTTTGGAGGATTCTATCGACCTATGATTTAATTTTCTGTCCGAAGACCTTTCATCCGCTACAGTTTTGTCAATGCAGTTAAGTATACCTAGTTGCTGAAACTTTCCAGGAAGAGTGGTTCAGTGTGTGTTTGTCCTTTGAAAAGTTTTCATATTTTGTGCCATACCTTAGGTGGATAATATTTGGTTATTAGTCATCAAGTTGCTAAATGGTTATTCATCAAATGGCACAATTGCTGATAATGTGTTGAGCTTTAAAATGGCCAAACACACGTGCTTTTCATGCCACAAAGTAAACACCTGTAAAATATCTAATGAGCACTATTAAAACACACACACATCACCTCAATAACCCTTTGCTTTCTGCTTTTTATTAGCTGAAGCAGCAGCAGCAGGAGGCGGCGGCAGCGGTGGTGGAGGAGGAGGAGGTGGAGGAGAAGAGGGCAAATCAAAAACATGTACAATTTTATAACTGACTTCAATGGCACTAAAAAAACATCAAGGACAATATTTCTGCTACAGTGGAAGAAATCTAGGAAGATCTTCAGTGAGCCTGGGGATTTCTCTGAAACATAAAGTAGCATACAGTCCAGTCCTTACTTGTCTGCCATTTCCAGTGGAATCAACAGTGACAGCATTGGGAGGAAACTGAAAAAAAAATCACAACGAATGGATGAAATATAATCAGAGATTAATTTGTACAAGTGGATTATGGGTTCATTTCTTGGGTTGCTGTCATCCTCAATTTATACAGAATGTTTTTTATTAAATGAATTAAAGCTGCAAACTGTCAGGATTTTTACACTATTTTCTGTCAATTTCATATAAGCATCTCTACATTGCACACCTTGTAATCCCATAATTAGTAATGGAGAACAATAGGTTTTATATTATGTTTAGCCCTTTCATCTGGAATTATTTATCTTCTTTTCCCTGTACTGTTACAAATAAAGTTGCAGCAGATGTCATCTTAGTAGCTGTAATTCCAGCATCAGATTTGTGCCTATAAACAGACCTATTGCACATGCATATATACACCTTGATCCAGAGAGTTTCAATGGGTGCAGGAGCTGTAGTGCAGAGGTGAGCAGTCTTAAGGCCTGCAGGAGCAACCTTGCTTTTTTTACTAGCATGCCGAGGTTCACCAACCAGAGCCAGATGCAAAATAGTGGTTCAAGAGGGAGGACGAGTGCTCAGAAATAATGACAAGGCACCTCTGTTCACTCTTGGTCTCCCACCCAGGCTTTGCTTCAGAAGCTTAACTTAGGTGTTGCAGGGGGGGGGGGGGGGACCTGTTAGTTACTGCTATCAGTTATCTGAGAATCAGACAACCTTGCCAATTTCCCAGAGATCACAACCAGCCTTCAGTCCACTCCAGAGCAGATAGGGAGAAATCCCATCCACAAGAGCTGCCCTATTCTTAAAAGGAGGTAGTAAATCTTTGCCCATTATTTTGCATATGTGGATCTGTTGGATCCACTGAAATGAATGGAAGGTTCATGTACACACAAACTCTTGTGTTCTGCTAATCACCTCTGCAGTGTGGGAGCTACTGTAGTGTGGCTCTTTCCCACACTGAAAAGATAACAGTCTGAAACCTGAGACCACGTTGGTGGAACCCGTGCTGTATATCGTTCGTCTTCACACCAGTATTCCCGTTTCCATACCCTTCCCACATAACTTGGCACTTCCCATGATAGCTTTGTGGTACAAAATGAATCGTGTGGTAAAAAGTATGTGAGAAGGCAGGCTATCTGCTAACAAATCACACAAACACAGCAATTTTATTGGTCATGACACTAGAACTTGGGGCCATTCAATGATGCTGAATGTTGGGAGATTCAAGATAGACAAGAGAAAGTACTTTTTCACTCAGTGCATATGGAATTCATTTCCCCACAATGTACGATGACCATCCACTTAGCTGGAGGATAAGGCTATCAATGGCTATTAGCCGAGATGTCTATGTTCTGCCTCCCCTGTTGGAGCCATTATGCCTCTGTATACCAGTGGCTGGACATGCTTGTGGGCTTCTTATAGGCATTTGGTTGGCTACTGTGAGACCAGGCTGTTAGACTAGATGGGCCTTTGCCTGATTTGCCAAGCCTCTTTTGTTCAAATCAGCAAGGGTAGTTTATAAATGGACATCTGTCTTGAAAGCAACCCCCCACCAAAACTCAAGCTCAGTCCTTGAATAAGCACTAATTCTCACTCAGTAAACAATGTAAAACCCTTCTCAACCCAGTTGTAAATACTTTGGCCAAAATCTAAAAGCCTGAATGCAGCTCACAGGCATTTGTTTCCGAAAAAGCTTCAACCACCATGCAAGTTAAGCTAACAGTTTTAACTCCATGTGCATATACAGATGCTGTATATGGAAAACTCTGGCCATTACATAGCATTGAGCATCCAGTCCATATCTATTAATCTTTTCAGAGTATGCTTGATCACTATGGGCAAAGGAAATATCTTTCATTGATAAATCTTTATCTGCTGTGCACTAGGTTACTGAAATTAAAACACAACTGCAACAATTTTTTCAAATGTGCTATAACTATGATCCTCAGATCATTTTAGTATCAGATGTTTCGCTAAGCCAGCCATTTCGTTTTTATACGTCCAAATAGTGGCAAATACCTTAGGGGCAGAAATGCAAATACAGCTGTACAGCACCTGCTTCTATAAACTTCTAAACATGCTACAAAAATGTTTCTGAAAAGGGTCAAAGCTATACAAAATACAAGAGTAACCCAATGATACAGTGCTTCATTAAAATTTATCATTTGTTCGATTATTGATTACTGGGCCAAATATTTTATGCAGACTTTTACAATGCCATAAAAATATATAACTATATTATTTTTCTGTATTAAATATAGATACAAGCAAGAGATACTAAGGTTGCTGTTGATCATATACTTTGTATTAAAACAAAAAACAGCATATTAAATATGTACTGACCATTTTTTATAACTGCACTGGAAAGACCTACAAGAAAAACTGGACCTCGACAATGGACACTTTATAGTGTTTGAAGCAGCAGATATCGTAGTGGACTCTTCCAAAGCCCTGAGAGACATGTTACACAGATGCAAGCTGATTGTTGCTTATTGGATTTGGCTCCCAACCAAACTTACAAGAAGGCAAAGATTTAACCTTTAAATCCACCTTCTTACCTAAAGAAGCCTTCACACACAGACAGCTACCTTTCTTTGCTATTCAAGGACACCCTTAACGATTTATGTTCCTTCTGTGTGCATGAATGCTGAAAAATATAATTAAATAACATTAAATGTGTGTAGAGATGTTCCAATATTCACTCAAGCTGTACACCAGGGTAAAAACATGTTCATGAATATATTGTGAATATGTTTAATTAGCGTTATTTTTTTGAAAACTTCTGGTCTTTTATTACCTGGCATATTTAATTGTCTACTGTCAAAATGATAAGCACACTACTTTAAATATAATTGTTCCACGCCCCCCCCCAAATTAAATGTAAATGTCATGCAAAAATATGCTAATTTCTTTTTAAACCTTATTTCACATTGCTCAGGGACCAAACAAGATAGTTATTTTCGAGCATATTATTTATTAGAAGCATATGGTAAAATGGATTTAAGATATGTTGTACTCTGAACAGGGGAGAAAGAACCAGGCTGAAAGGTTGTGTGTTCTCGTCTTGCTGTATGCTCAGGATTACATTCTAAAGGAAGATTACTGTTCGTTCACTGCTAAGGGGATCAGAAATCATGGATAATGCTTAAGCCGCATGTACCTTTGCCCAAGGCAAGCCATCTCCCTCGTTCATTAAAACAAAATGTGACAGTTAACTTAGTTCCCAGTCTTACGTATCTATCCTTCAGAAATAGCTAGCCATACAAGCGCTCATGCTAGTCTCACCTTTGATCACCAAACCTAAGCATTCCCTCTAACAGCAAACTTTAATAGCAAACTGACTGCTAATATGATTGGAGTCAAAACAGAAGCGCTGAGGAAGAAGAGGAAGGTATCAGTGACGCTGGGTAGGTTCTGAGGAATGCAGAACTACAAAGCAATAAAAGGCCCCAAAATTGCCTCTGCATATTCGTTTGGTGTTTGTTTGTTTTTAAAAAGTGAACATTAATCAGCTGCTCTGTTCATCAGAGAATGCTGACTCTTATCATAGTTTTTGAATGTAGTATATCACATGGAAATAATCTCTTAGGTTAAACTACTGCAAAAAACCCACAATCTTATGCCAGATATCTAAGTGAGCCTGTGGAGAAATGTTGTGCTGGATAATTCTTATGCAATTAAAACCATATTTAAAGAAAAGTCAGGTATGAAATTGGAAGCTTGATGTTTATTTACGGATTTTGATGATCCACGAAGTTCCAGATTTCCACATTACATTTCAGAGAAATAAGTCTTGAAAATACTCATCAAATTCTTCTTCCCTGTAAAACAATAGCAAATGGTATTAAGAAGCACTGGGGGGGGGGGTGGACATGCATGCAGTCATTTTCATTTACTCACAAGGACATTTTTCAGTCTAAGGTGTGGTACACCTTTTAGGTGTACGGGCAGGGTCTGTGCTGACAAAAACATTGCACTATTGGGGCATATTGTTAAGCAAACATATGCTTACAAAAATGCTTACAACTTATGGTGGCATGGCAGAGGTGCTGTACCAATCTTGCAAATAGATAACACGTGCGCAAACAGTAATGCCAGGGTTGTTAGATCATTCAAATGTGTGAAATGGCTGAAACAAAACTGAGAAACCTATGGGAAGATTGAAATCGAAGGGGAATGTTCCCAAAGGATGGTGCTGCCTGCAGTGAGGCCCAAACTGCATCCTCGCCCACATTTAAAATGTCTTCCTGAACCTCCCAGACACCAATTGTTACCTTCCTTCTAAGGCTAGTGCTGTCTGTCTTCACCCTGTTGTATGACTGGCCCTGGCTGATAGATTTTTGACTACGCAATTTGCCCGCCACTTTCCCTCTTTTAGAGGCAGAGCAAATCTTATTTTACAAAGTCTCCAAATAAGTCTGCAATTTACAGAGAGGAGTTCTCTTCTCTGTTTCGTTTACTGAAGGAGGACATCTGCCCATAAAGGTTAACTGTAATTGTTACAAATTTGAGGAAAAATGACGTAATTATATTTATTTTAAATAAGCACCATTGTTTTAAAACAAACAGCTACTCATCAAAAAACTGACCGTGTTTTCTCTTCAGTTTCTTGTGGCGGACCCTTCCAAAAATCAGCATCTGAGGGACCATCTTGCTCGTCATTATTGACAGAATCTGTGAATGAAAGAGTAGTATTTAAAATGATTTTAGGAATGTCACATTTTAAACTATGTTTGTAAGCTGCCCAAAGTGGCTGGGGAAACCCAGCCAGATGGGTGGGGTGTAAATATAACAACAACAACAACAACAAAAATAATAATAATCTCAAAGCATTTTCTTTAATAACAAGTCTTTCACAATCCAATAGATCCAATCTATTTTTTGTAAATATTAAAAAAGGAGAAGAATTAGGAACAACAGGCTTATGGATAAGCTGCAACTATATTTAGCTAGCTTATATTCCAATATCAACATTGTGAAAAAGACTGACCAAGCCTTTCCTCTTTAAAATCCATCCCTTTGTAATCATGGTGTGCTTTTCTTCCTAAACAGGTAATTTTGGCATGTGATTTTGTGGGCTACAGCCCAACTGCATGAAGGCATGAGAGGAACAAATATTGTTGCAGGTTTAAATCACCTCTTTTCCTAATCCCAAACAAAGTATCTTTTTTAAACAAGGCAAAAGATGTAATGCAACTAAATAGCCAATGTGGTTTGGGTCCCAACAGCCTATCGGCTGCTGGATTACAAACTGTAATTTTCTGCACTTCCACATTAGCATCAGAATGTACTTTCTTGCCACCTATCAACTCTGCATTGCGTTCAGTGGAATGGACATTTGAATGTGTATTCAAAATGCAGACCCCAATCCACATCTTTGTACATCTGGCAGCACCTAAGTCCTTTTTTTAAAAAAAAGAAAAGAATTTGGAGCACGGCACTTAATGCTTACTTGGGGTAGAAAATCTCCTGGTAACATGAGCTTCTTGCCGGCATTTTACGGGCAACATGTGTCTATCTGGGTCACAAGCGTTTAGGAGGCCAGGCTCCAGGCTGGCCCAGGGACCTGCCTGCCTCTCCTCCACTTTGACTGACATGCTCAACAGGAATGTGGCTGCGGTAATGGGCCCACCACTCCTTTAAGCCAAAAATCAAGATTTCACCTGCAATTTAGTTACCTTTGTCAGAATCGTCTGATTCTTCTAAGAATGTCTGATCTGAAAAGAGACATTTTTAGAATTTTATGTTAGTTACACGTCTGGTTATTAAAATACATGTACAAATATCATGTTAGAAACTCAACATCTACCTAGCAATTTCTGGCATTTGATAAGGCCAGAGAGAAATGCAAAAAAAAATAATAATTATGGTTTTTAACTAGTAAGTCTCAAATATATAACAAATGCTTTTGGTTAATACCTAAATGTCAGTTTTCAGCAAATGAGTTTACCATGAGATGTTGCTAAATGTCCAACATAAACATAGTGACCCAGGACGACCTAAAGGCTAGTTCATCGGACAACAGGCTGCTTCCTCCACCAGGCCTCCTGTGCACAAATTCTCCTTCTACCCTCAGCCGTAATTTGCACATGAAACACAGATAATCTTAATTTAGCACCTGAAACCAAGGTTTGGCTTGAAATGTCAGGTTAGAAGCACCCCAGGACAGAGAGATTTGCTTTCAAACCTACTTGGGGAAACCTTCCCACCTGTAGGAAATAGACCAGGCATTTTCCCAGCTCCCCTCTTCCTCCCATGTTTGTCCTTTCCTCTCACAACCGGATGTGATCTGCAATCCCACAGGCACACAAATCCTCCTGAGTCGAATCGGCTAGCGGTTTTCCAAACCACGAAATGTACATGTAGAGTCAAACATTCAACTATGAATGTTAACATTTTAAAACAACCTTGCTTTAAGCATAAAGGTTTCTTTTACCTTTATGGCTCTTTCTTTTCTTTGGCTTGTGTCTGTGAGGTGAAGATAATCTTGTTTTCTTTGAAGCTTTGGAGCTTTGTTCTGTGCTTGCTCTCTTTTTCGTTGGTGTGACTTCCTTCCTCCTTTATAAAAGGGAGTGGGTGTTAAAAGTTCTATCAATGTGTTTATCCAGCAACAAAAATATTACAGAAATATATAGTGGGTGGGGAAGGGCTCTTTATAATTCCTGAACAGCCAACCCTGAAAAAATCAGTAAATTTGATGTTTTGAAACTGATCAATTTGAACATAGCATGGATGTTTTTTGTGTAAGAATAGATGTTTCCTGTATGCTCTAATAAAAGAGAAAAGGTTTGAGCTAACTCAGCTGCTTCCAAAAAAGGGCCACATCTTAGTTGAACATAAAGGTGCAGAGTGTAACCTGAATCAAAGCTTAACCCCAGAACTGTGTAATGCTATCAATCAGTTCTTGAACCAGGAAAGTAGAAGAAGTGTCAATAAACATGCATACATGTTTCCCCAATCCAATAATAATAATAATAATAATAATAATTTATGCCCCACCCTCCCTGGCCAGATCTGGGCTCAGGGCGGATAACACCAATAAAATCACAGTAAAAACATAATCGGGGGGGGGGGGGGCAATTTAAAATACAGGCTAAAATGCAATTTAAAATGCAGTCTCATTTTAAAAGTAGACGATAAATCAAGACCATAAGGGGAGGGAAACATAATGGTCAGACTGAGTCCAAACCAAAGGCCAGGCGGAACAGCTCTGTCTTGCAGACCTTGCGGAAAGATGTCAAGTCCCGCAGGGCCCTAGTTGTGACAGAGCATTCCACCAAGTCGGGGCCAGTACTGAAAAGGCCCTGGCCCTAGTTGAGACCAATCTAACCATCTTGCGGCTCGGGACCTCCAAAATGTTGTCATTTGTGGACCTTAAGGTCCTCCGCAGGGCATACCAGGAGAGGCGGTCCCATAGGTACGTGGGTCCTAGGCGGCATAGGACATGAGGGGACTTTACGCATACACAAGCAGATTTCCATATGTGTATATTCCTAGCTGGACTAGCAAAGAGGTGCTTCAAGGCTCTGCTCCCCAATCCAACAGCTGAGATTTCAGTTTTGGAAAAGCTGGAAACAGTTGCTTGGGAGAGGAAGATAATTTCAGGTTGTGGCAAACATCTGTTGGGGAACTCACTGGAGCAGATCATGGAATCATAGAATTGTAAAATTGGGCGTGACCCCAAAGGTCATCAAGTCCGATCCCCTGCAATGTTGCAAATACACCAAGGGGAGGAGACGAAACATAACCCCGCCGACATAGCATTGTGCATACAACTCAGTATACCCATATATATATACAAAGACTGTGCTTTCGTTACCTGTGGTGAAAGTTTAATTTGTAAGAGCATTCAGGACAAAGCCCTTAAAAAAGAGGGAAAAAAGGAGAATTAAATGTAGAGGAATTAAATTATCCCCATAAATTTTACATCTAACATCACTTATACCCATATCCTCAGTTTTTGTAAGATTGCCATGTCTAGCATGTCACACAGGCTGCACACTAATCAAAACCGTCAGCACTAATTCTGCCTTTTAATAAATAAATTGGAAAAGCATTATTAAAAAACACTTGTGGAGGTTTCCAACTAAGTTGTTGTGTGTGCGTGTGGAATGAGGTCTGCCCGCACAAAAGGAATTTCCTCACTCTCCTCCTATCCGCACTGCCCAAATGCCTCTGGAGCATTGCTGGGACCCCCAGGACAGGTTTAGGGCACCCGGGGGAGTTGCACAGGGGGAGGAGAGAGTGGGAAAGTCTCACAGAAAGAGCAGACCTTGTTCCTTGTGTGCATGCCCCACTTAGTGCTACGCTGGGGTAAGCATAACCAAACTCAATGGGACTTGCTTTTGAGTAGATATGTGTTGGACTACCCTGTTGTTCAACCAAAGAAATCTTTGGTGGCCTTTGAACACAACACTAAGACATAATTTAACCACTAGAGGGATGAGCCTGAGCAAAGGGTTGGGCTCATTTGCTCCCTGCTCACCTCCTCTTTTGCCAGAAGGTGGTTTACAGCAAAGCCAAACAATCCACATTCTACAGAAATCAGCTGGTTTGGAATGGATCCAGACTGCACTCCCCTTTAAAAAATCCTGTACTGGGGTTTATAAAAGTCCTAATGTAATTTTCTACCCCGAGTGAGCATCAACAGTAATAATTCAGTTGGCCAGATCCATTTATAATTAGCCGACTAAACCACTTTGAGGTTTTCTTAAAATTAAGCAGTGTATTGTTAAATAAAAATAAAAATCAAAGCTCACTGTTAGAACTCACTTAATTTAACAAGTGCGTTTTTCTTTTCGCCATGCTCAACGTAACCAAAATTCACCTCCCAACTCTTCAAGCCTTCTTTCTCATCACAGTGCTTACTTCCACAGGAAAACTGACCTAGAAAGCAGGCAAAACAAAAAACAGCACTAAATTTATCTCTCCCCAGGTAAGTTGCTAACAATTAAGTTAAGTTTATTTAACAAGAGGGCCTTCTCAGTAGTGGCACCCTCCCTGTGGAACACTCTCCCTTCAGATGTCAAGGAAATAAACAACTTTCTGACTTTTAGAAGACATCTGAAGGCAGCCCTGTATCAGGAAGTTTTTAATGTTTAAGGTTTCAATATGTTTCGATATATGCTGTGAGCCGCCCAGAGTAGCTGGGGAAATGTTATTATTATTATAACATCATGCGGTATTTACAATGAAGATTAGGTTAGTGTAAATCAGATACACTCTCCAGCACTTTGCATAGGCAAGGGAAGAAAAATAATATATTGCAAGAGCAAGCAAGTGCAATAACACTGTTTCTTTGGTTCTACATAATTATTTGATGGTCCTGGAATGCCATGCCCATACAGTTCTATGGTCCAAAATCTAAGACATTGGGAAATATGAGTAATATATTGAAATCATTCCATTAGTGCAGAATCCTAAACCAGCATGCCTATTTCAATGGCTGGAGGGGTGTTAGAAAAGAACTCTGCCGTGTGGAGGGGTGGGGGCTGCCCCATGACAGAAGCCCTTGCTATGCCTAGGAAGAAGTCAAGTTCCCACTAGTGACAAACCCCAAACTGGAACATTATAAAGCATGGGGAGATGGATCCCCAGGGGGCCTAACCCCAGGGGAAGAATAACAAAAAGAAAAGGAACCTGCCCTCCCACCTTCTGCTCGGGCCAGTGTGAGCCAGTGCGGCTTCAGATGTGGTGGTAGCTGGAGCAGTAGTGGACTGTGGGGTCTCAAATTTCAGTGGCGCCCTGTGCAACACCCTGTTTTTCATCCTGCATTCTAAACCATGGTTGCAGCGGCCCCGAGGCTCCACACCCAGTGCAACTGAACCAGTTGTGTTGCCCTAAACCCACTTCGGGGAGAGCTTCCACTCTTGCTTCTCCATGCCGCTTATTACTGGGATGGATGCTGGCAGAGCCAGCCCACTGATGAGGCGGGGTGAAGCAGCTACCCCAGGGGGTGTTCCCACAGTCACCCAGCCCACCCCACTGCCACCAGAGAAGCACCCCAGGCAAGGGAGGCTTTGGTGGGGCCATGGCGGAACCACGTTCTGCTGTCCAGCTTTGCCGCTGGTCTCCCCCACCCCTAGGAGTGGAGAAGGGTGGTTGGCCCAGCTGCACAGAATGCTTCACCTCTCACCCAGGAGGGTGGGGAGGATTTGCAAGGGCTTTTCCTTGAGGGGAAGCCCCTTGCAGACCCACATGCCCTTCTCGGCACCACGGGGGTAACAGCAGTGTGCCAACTCATCCCAGACCTCCCCTGGGTACTGGCAATGATGTTCCTGATCCTGGTGACTCCTTTGTGTGTTTTACATTATTTTTGTTAATTCTCCCCACCTCTCCAACCCCACTTTATGCCACGTTTTAACCTGTTGAAACTTCCCCAGGTTTTCCAAAAGCAAGTTGCCACAGAATCATAGAATTGCAGAGTTGCAAGGCACACCTGAGAGTCACCTAGCGGAATCCCAGCTAAGGCGTCCATGACAGCTGGCCATTAAAACAACCTCTGCTTAAAAACCTCCAATGAAGGGGAGTGTTGTGTTGGAGTGAAGGCTGTGCTGCAATTCAGAACAAACCATTTAAAACCCCTGATAGGGATGCATAGCTGGACTCTGTACTGTGCATGTCTTTCTTAGGATGCTGAACTTAACGGGCACAGCATGTGGCAGCCTTGTTTCAGCATGTCCCACGAATGAAAGCCCAACATCTCGTTTGATTTCACTGGCTCTGTTGTGTTCCTAACCCCGTGTGTAGTACCAGCGACATACAGCCTCTCGGAAAATGAGACATCCCCATGCCTAGCGAGTGGTGACTATCTGTATTAATAGGCTCACCTCCAGAACTGTTTTTGAAAGATTAACCTCAGAATGTTCTGCCTAAGCTGCTAACCAATGGATTGACAGTGTCCTCAGATACTTCACTTCTGCTGTGCAAAACCAACTGTAATGCTAAAGCAGGAACCAAAGAGCACAGAATGCTGCTGCTCATTTACCTCTCCAAATGAATTAAGAGACACGCAGTCAACCCTGGTTAAAAGAACATTTGAATATTTATACAAAACACACAAACGGGAAGCATCAGGGTTTGTTTGTTTGTTTGTTTAATCAATACGGTGTATTTTGTTTTAATTTACACTTACAGCAATCTGATGCCAGCATTAAAACTCTGGCTGATGGTGATGGGTTGGGATTGTAGCCCATGCTTCAAGACATATGCACAAAGGAGACAAAGGATGTGCCTGATTAATAGGCTGATTTTTAGACACAACAGAGCTCTTAATCTCAGAGGGGAGGAATGAAAATATATTTAAGCACCCTCAAAGGCTTGAGCTGCTGTGGCACAAAACAGCCGTTGGGGAACCTTGGAAGAGGGAATTTAAGTCACTTAAGGGTTAGGCTGATCACTTTGTTTAGTGGTATGGAGGAATCTTCTCTGACAGCTGATTGGCAAGTATCTCTAGATGCTTCACCCTCAGCCGTACTGTATCTCTTAACTCACTTGCTGGAGTCATTGCGCTCTATCTACGTCCTAGTGGTTTGGCGCAATATTTCCTGTTTGTGGTTGGTATAACTATTTATTAAATCTGTATGCCACCTTTCATCTGAAGATCACAGGGTGTTTCACAACATAAAAATGTGAAATGCAAAAACAAATTACATAATAAAACAAAAACAAACCAATAATCCCCCTCCCACAAACACATTTAAAGGCCATATAATGTTTAATCAGCCAAAGGCCTGGTTACAGAGAAGTGTTTTCATCTGGTGCCTAAGGATAAGTAATGAAGGCGCCAGGCGAGCCTCCCTGGGGTGAGCATTGCACAAACAGGCAGCTACCACAGGAAAGGCTCGTTCTTGTGTTGCTGCCCTCCAGACCTCTCACGGAGGAGGCACATGAATAAGGCCTTGGATGACGATTGCAGGGTCTGGGGCAGTTCATATGGGGAGAGGTGGTCTTTGAAGCATTGTGGTCCTGAGCTGTTTAAGGATTTATAGGTGAAAAACATCACTTTGAATTGGGCCCAGAAACTAATTGGCAGCCAGCGCAGTTGGGCCAGGATAGGTGTAATATGCTCAAACTGCCTTGCCCTGGTGAGCACCCTGGGTGCTGAATTCTGCAGCAGTCAAAGTTTCCAAACCATCTTCAGAGGCAGCCCTACGTATAACGTGCTGCAGTAATCTAACCTAGAGGATACCAGAGCATAGGCAACAGTAGTTATCTGGGGCGTAGCTGAACCACCAGCTGTAGCTGACAGAAGGCACTCTGCACTACCGAGGCCACCTGAGCCTCAAAGGATCCAGAAGTAGCCCCATGCTGTGTACCTATTCCTTCAGAGGGAGTGTAACCCCATTAAGAGCAGGCAACCTCCCATCCATCTAGGAACCTCCCACTAACAATGCCTCAGTCTTATCTGGATTGAGCTTCAGTTTGTTGGCTCTCATCCAGTCCATTACTGAGGTAAGGCAGTGGTCCAGCACATCCACTGCCACACCTGCAGATAGAAAGGAGGAGGAGAGCTGTGTGTCATCAGCTCTTTGCTCACAACATACTCCAAACCTCCAGATAGCTCCACTCAGCAGCTTTATGTAAATATTAAACAGCATGGAGGATAAAAAGGAACCCTGAAGGAACCTCACATTGAAGGCTCCCCGGGTCTGAAGATGGGTCTTGGTACTTCCCAAGCATCACCCTCTGGAAACAACTATCCAAGTAGGATGGGAATCACCATAAAGGAGTGACACCCACCCTAACTTCGACAGCCACGCTAGAAGGATACCATGGTCAACAGTATTGAAAGCCACTGAGAGGTCAAGGAAAACTGTCTTTCTCCCAACAGAGTTCATCATACAGGGTGACCAAAGCTCTTTCTGTGCCGAAAGCAGACCTAAACCCTGACTGAAATGGATCCACAAAATCAGTTTCCTGTCTGGCATCAAAATAACTACAATGAAAACATTTGATATGAACCTCAACCTGGTTATGGAAGGAAAACACAACTTGTTTCATTAAATGATAGCCAGGAAGCCAAACCAGAATTCGGAAGAAAATGTCATTTTAAAACTAATGTCACTGTTTGTTGTTTTTCTTACATACTGGGCTGGGAGAAGCTTTAAACAGCTTCTATTGCCATGCTGAGATGTATGCAAAATCAGAATAATGTTTGATTTGAGAATGCTAATAAAATAATATACAAAACTTGTTTTGCAAGAGTAAATTCTGCAAAACAGATTACACAACTGCATCTAGAAAGGTTTACAAAATTGCTGAATGCTTGCGCCCCTTAGTGGTGAACTATATTATTGATCTATGCTAACAGCTGCTGGTAACTGCAGCTGTCTTTGTGAAGACAGCCTATGGTTTCAGAAATAATAATTGAGAAACAATAAATAAATGCAGAAAATATATTAGCGGACTACTGCATTGCTAGAACAAGAAACTGTCACGAGAAGCTATCCATAGCACAGCTGTGCTTCCTATACATTGTTTATTGGAACTTGATCAGATATATTTATATCTTCAAACTTTCTATAAATTACAAAGTATCTATGGTTCCAAGCCAGCAGAAGCTCCAACTGGAGAAAATTGCATTTGCGGCTTCTACCAATCTCTCCTCACCCCTGCATCCCCAATACCACCACCTACACAGCTCCAGAGGATGGCCCAACTTAGTTGTGGAGGCACAGGGAGCTGCAGCAGGAAAGGGAAACTCTACCAGCCAGAGCCTGCATCAATAGGCCGGCATGAGAAAAGATGGAATGGACTGTCAAGGAGTGAGACATACAAATAAAGTCATGTTGGTATCAACAGTCCTCTTGCCCTGTCTACTTTACTACCTATGGTTGCATTAGCAAATGCTTCTTGAAACAATACATACTAAATGAAATTAAGCTTGTTTCTCAGCTATTCTCCACCCAGATCATTAAAGCACTCTAGAGATGCTAACTGCCATGACAGAACGATATAAGCTAATTTCATGTTATCGTATATATCTTGAAAAAAATAGTCATTATGTGACAATGTAATAAGTAAGAGAGAACAAGCAGAAACATTGATTCAAAAAGGCTTAGATCTCAAAGCTCCCTATGTGAGCATAAAGACCAAGGGAGAATCCCCTCCTAGCTGCACCCTTCCACACTAAGTCTCATAACGTTACAAAAGGTTTATCAGCTGGCAAACAACAATTGGGGGCAGGGGCTGCAGCGGGAAGCCCCATTCTCTGAACAGAACTCTGCTCAGAGAAGTTAGAATTCAAACCACAATAAGAAAAAAAAAACACAACTTGCCTTTTCCTGACACAACCTCTTTCTCATGTCTCCATCTAAATCCAAACTGTTAGAAGAATAAAAGACACGCAGTAAGTATTTTGCACGTACACATTCAGTGCATCCAGTGCAACTGAGATATTTCTCTTATGCCTCAGGTATTGCAAATTTATTTTTCTAGTTCACTATCACTGAATTATTATGATATTGAGCTACAACGGTAGGAATGGTAGCTGGTAAGACAATGGTAAGAATGGATTTCATAGACTCTGATCACTGCTAGTAGGCAAGAAATAGGAATGATTAAAATAGGAATTGGTAAGATCCACCCGCGCCTGGAATTGCTGCTGGTGTCACTCTAGGTTGCTCTTCCTCCACTTTATAAGTTCAAAGCATTTACTTTAATCCAACTTTCCGTACTTCCTCTGTACCATTTAAATCTTGCAGCAAGATGCAGGATAACCTTTTATTTGTTCAGAAGACACTGCCATCCCGAATCTTGACCCAAACACAAGGGCATTCCAACTTTTTCATAATGTCTTATCACAGAGGTCAACAACTTGTTCATGGTCCCAGGAGCAGAGCAGGTAGTGAGATGATCATGAGCTTCAGGGGTGCCAGTGAAATACCCAGCTAGATGCATGACACTACCTGGGAGCAGGGGAAACCTGTGAAGGGGACTGCTTGGATCAAGGCCTATCTGAGAGCCTCCAACTCCTACAGGAACCCCAGGCTCCTTTGTATGACTAGCCAGGTCAGATCTGTACCTGCAAGCCTCTCCAGAACTGGCGAAACAGTAACAAATATAGATGGTATGAATTGTCTGTGCAGGTAGGGGACAGAGAGGTGAAAAGAACACTCTGGGGAAGTAATACGGGATATATGCATTCCTGGGGTCTTCGCCCTGCCATCCCCTCTCACCATACCCCATTTAAAAAGCTGTGTAATGAATAAGACTACGATGTGTACTTTCATTCAAGGGCATTCCCTCTCCAAAAAACCCTGCTTTGAAAAGAAAGAAAGACTGCAAATAACACTGTACAGAAAAGTTGGTAGTTCCAATTTGCTGATCTAGATCCAACATACTGGCCACCTAGCTATACTCCCTTTTTATCATCAAATGACAAGGAATAGACAATGCACTGTTATGCATAATAGTCTTATGTCCACTTTTGTCTGAGCCAAAGTCCTGTTCAGCCTCTGCATTTTCAGCAAGGTGCAAGCAGGTAAAAAGTGTAACCCACAGCAAAAACCATTGTGGGTAGTAGCCACTGATAGCAATATTCCACATGAATTTGTCTATTCCTGTTTTAAAGCCATCCAAATTGGGGGCTATCACTACAGCTTGTAAGAGTGAATTCCATAGTGTCTCTGCAATGTGTGAAGAAGTACAGTGGTACCTCAGGTTACAGACGCTTCAGGTTACAGACACTTCAGGTTACAGACTCCGCTAACCCAGAAATAGTACCTCGGGTTAAGAACTTTGCTTCAGGATGAGAACAGAAATCGTGCTCCGGCAGCAGGAGGCCCCATTAGCTAAATTGGTACCTCAGGTTAAGAACAGTTTCAGGTTAAGGACGGACCTCCAGAAAGAATTGAGTTCTTAACCAGAGGTATCACTATACATAATTTCTTCTGTCTGTTCTGAATCTTGCAACATTCAGCTTCATAGGATGTCCATGAGTTCTAATACTATAAAGCAGCCACAGTCACCTCCATGAGAACCTGCATTCTTGTGTGTTCACACTAGGCTATATTTTGGCTTATGATTACATGCAAACCAGGACATTCTCTCTACAGTACCTATTATTGGCCACAGGTGTTAAGATACTGGCTACGTTTCTACCTATAGTCTCTGAAACAGCATATATTGCCTTAAGAGATATTACATTCACTTGGATGAATACAGACAGCCCCCGAGTTACAAAATTTGTCCAGCATGTACCTTGTTCTCTTTGTATTTAGTCAGATCTGCTATGCAGTACTCCTTGAATAATTTATCGTAGTACTTCTTGCTAAGCCTCTTCTCCCTGAAAGACGGAGACATAATTATGAGTTAGTTGGTTAGACAAAGCAAATGTTGGCAAAAGATAGAAGTTCTTTTCTATCTTTTTATCTTATATTAAAAAGGCAGGAATACTAGCAAGGTAGTTTTATAAATGTACAGCTGTCACAGAAAATTAAAGAAAAAGCACAATTCAATGACCTTTTCTTTAAATACTTTAACATCCTATGCATTTATGCAGAAACCACCCTGTGTTTAAATGGGGATAGTGAATATAGAGGTGTAGAGAATTGGTGGGCCGGTTGGACAACTCCCATCAGTCCTGGCTAGCATGATAAGGGATAGCCAATGGTAAAGAATGAGAGGAGCTACAGCCCAACAACATCTAGAGAGCCACAAGTTCTGCACATCTGGTGTATAGAATGGCAGCCTAACACACAGCTGAGAAACAGCTTTGAAGATGCCTTGTTTTGTAGCATTAAAAACAAATCACTAGATTTCTTTTAATTGGCAATGCACAACAATAATTCCCACTCACTCGAATCATGAGTGTATTAGCCACAAAGGTGTACTATTAGACTCCTTAAGTTTATCAAGTCATTTTACATAAAAAGAATATGGATGAATTAACCTATTTATACAAGAGAGAAATAAATGAGATCAATCCCAGCCCAAGTTACCAGTTCATGTCAGCTTCATCTTCCTCTCTCCACAAGAATCTGTGGTTTTCTCTTATAATGTCAAGGTCAGTCTTGTCATTTTCTCTGTTTAAAAAAAAAAAAATCAATCAGTTATCAAATGATTTTTTTTTAAAAAAGATCACCTCTCTTCATTTGTTGCATTTCCTTTCAGAATCTCTAACACATTCAGTTCCATTTTATAGCTCACTTTTCCAGAAAAATCTGTGTCCAAAGTGGCACATAATGCATACAAAATACACAATGAGCAATGTTTGTCCCTGCCCTTCTGCAGCATTTGAAAGGGTGGAACATTTTGCAATTCAGCAAGGAGGAGATGGAGGCAGGAAAGACTTAAGCAACCAGCCACAACTCCTGCTCCTCAGCCAATGGGGAGGTAGTTTTGGCTGGCTGTAAAATGCCTGAAGTCTGCCTCCCAACTGAGTTGGGGAAAACATGGCACCTGTCCATCCTGCCACTCTTCTGTGCAGGGCTCACTGGCCTCTTCAAGACCAAATGAGATGTTCTGCCTTCATCTTACATGGCTGTGGGATGAGATTCTCGCCCCCCCCCCCTACTCTGCACTATATCAATGCACTGTATTGCTTTTCCCCAACACAAACAACAACATGGGATGGATGCAAGTAAATTGTAACATGTGAAGCACTCCTGAATTATCCAGAGTTTACTTCCGCACGGCCCACTCCTATTTACTCAAAAGTACGCCCTCAGTGATTTCACTTTAACTTGCTCTCTATTATTTATGCATAAGATTACAGACTTAGTAACTTCTGAAAGCAGAGAGACTTCTGTAATTATTTTGTACTCACCCTGAACGTTTGAAATCTTCTTTCTTGCCACCGTAGTACAAAATATAGTCATTGACCATTTTCTTATGTCTTGCATACTGACAAAAATTAAGGAATTTGCTGACAGCATTTTCCTGCTTCCCAAAAAAGAAATAAGATAACTGGAAATCTATCGTTCCTTTGCTGAAAGAACTCTGCCTACACCTAGCAAATTTGGAAATGGCTCACTCAGCAAATGAAGGACCACTCAAGAAACAAGACAAAGATTTCTGCAAGAGAGAAGTTGGGAAGACTGGCAAATCTAGTGACAAAATTTTACCACTCCAAAATAAAATCTACACCGGAAGGTTCCAATTTGGGCCATTTCATACAAGTGCCAACCACAGTGCAATTGGCAAAATTAGAACTATGACCACCTGACGTAGTTTTCTGATGAAAATACTGAACAAGGAAAATACTAATAATATGGTAATTCCCGATATAATGTCTTATAATTTTTTTTTTACACCGGCTTCTTCTGTGCTGGTTATTTTTAACCAAGGACAACTCAATAAATACAGGCAAGGAACTGCAGGGGTGGGGGCAGAATATTTAGTTATTTTAGAATTGTTCCAGAACTGGTTACATAAAAGACGTCTAGAAGTGTTGCTTCCTTTGTCAATAAAGCAACAGGCTTTCAGCCATGCTATCATGCTATCATAAATCATTTATCAGGCTTCTAACTTACACAGCACGTATACAAATATAGACAGAGAGCTCTGCCCCTAGGATATAGCACTAAATATTACAAGACAAGGCATAGACAGTTGAACTTTGTACACTATTGCTGACACAGGCCTAATATATATGAAGCTGAACTAAGGACACCCCGCTCCATATAAATAGAGAAAGCAATCCACCCATCAGCTGGATTCATGACAGACAAGGAATGCTACTCCCCAAAACTGAGGTCAAGCAAAACAATGGAATATGCTTACCGAGCAAAAGACACAAACTATTCAACTATTAACACCGCATTTCATTGAAGAGGTATCAGGAGTGAAGTGCTCACTGCCTGCATATTATGACTAGAATCCAGCTTTGGAGTCATACCTCTCTTCCATCCACACATTTGTTGTCTTAAAGACAGCAAGAACAGAAGTAGGAGAGTCCAAGTTAGTTCTCCTAATCAATTGACGAAGGCTTTATGTCATACCCAATAGCATTTGGGGTGGTGGTGTAGTGGCACTGCTCACCTGGTTCCCCAATGCAAAGTGTGGCCGTAGGCATAATGGCGTCAGAGTGGCTCCACCACTGTGCCCACACTGAGCTCTCCTCCTGGCAACTGGCAGAGATGCTCACAAGCCAGGTGAGCGATG
This sequence comes from Podarcis tiliguerta, assembly GCF_965153285.1. Classification (NCBI taxonomy): domain Eukaryota; kingdom Metazoa; phylum Chordata; class Lepidosauria; order Squamata; family Lacertidae; genus Podarcis; species Podarcis tiliguerta. The sequence continues at coordinate 61,968,443 of NC_139538.1, forward strand.
CTACCCCACCTGCCCTACTGACTGCAACTGGTACTGTTCAACCTGCTGCAGTAGCTACACCTGCTGAATTCTCCTTGTAACAAGAAAAGGGCACTGAGACTCACTATGAGGAGCTGCAATCCATTTGCCTCCTCTTTTGCTCTCTCCGACAGCCTTCAGTCACCTTCCTGGAGAAGAAAAGCAGCACATCTATTACTAAAGAGTTCAATTTCACTCAATGACTCCCTCTCAGGTCATCATATTGTCAGTTCTGCTCCAGATCATACTGAAGGAGTGGTGGGTGGGCCGGTTGTGTCAAGTCAAGTTGGTGTTTCTGTTGGGAGTTCAGAAGGAATAAATTGTTCTAGCAGGTGGTATTGGCAGGTGGTAGAAATGAGATCCACACTGTGCCACAAGAGTGCTTCCTAGAAAAACTTACATATAACCAATATTATACATGTGGCAAATTTAATGGCTGGTACTTAACTTTGTTCAGCAAATTCCTCTCCTAGGTCATGAGAAATGAAATATCCCTAAGGAAGCAACCTCTCAAACAAAGGTCTCTTTCATGGAGTTTCCTCTTCTTCTCAAAATTAAGACGAGCTGTTTTTTCATCAACGCAAATTCAAAGGATACAGCATCCAATGCTAGGAAATGAAATCTTTGATTTCTTGCTTCTTCCCTGGTAAAAACAACAACGTTATTCTAGTTGTCTACATGCCATGTGCTTAATGCTGTTCTGAAAACATTCCATAAGTATGGCAAAGTACCTGTCCCATTCATCTGTCGCCACCTGTCTGTGGGCCACCTTGCTCTGTTTTTCTTTCTGGAAGGGCTTTTTGAGTAATGCATCTTCATTCCTTATCATGCAGGAGGGGAAACACACAGAGTTGGTTATGAGAAGAAAATAAGTATAAAAAGAGCAGCAACTTAGAGTTAAAAGAAAAGCTTACCCCCTGTCAATAATTAGTTGGACCACTTGGAGAAGGGATAGGAGGTTGGTCTACACCACCACTCATTCGCCCCCACCCCACCCCCCACTGCATAGAGCAAGGCCAGCAACTCCCACTGCTACAGCATGAGCTTCCTCTACACACCTCTCTTGCTTCTGGATTAGCAATTGGAAGGCCAATGGATCATCCTCAGGAGTCAGACTTGACCCTGGATTTTCCAGGCACTGATCTCTAACTTACTGGGTAAAGGAAGCTGTGTTGGCCCATGAGAAAAACCCCAAAGTCCACATTCCTAAATAACAATAAGTAGTACTCAGACATCTGGGATCAGGAGCAAGGGCTTACAGATTGGAACATGCAGCTTTCATATGGGTTTAAACTCCAGCAAATCTCTAGATATTTAGAGATTAGTTCTCCATAGGAATCGCTCCTAAAGGACTACCATGCAAAGAAAGCTCACTAAGGTTTCTTTTCTGCAAATCAAATTGCATCCCTCTCATGACATCTGAGCAACATTACAAGAGTTAACTAGGAAACTACTTTCTTATTTTCAAGTTTAATGTCTGTCACTTCTTTACATCTACATGTTTACAACTCTTCTGATGCTCTGAGCAGCTGGTAGAGATGAAATATCTATCCCTGGAATGCAACCCAATGAGTTGCTTAGCTGCCTTTGTGCATGTCTTCTAAACAGGGAATCTCTAGTTCTTTCTCCAAGACAGTTATACAGCTGAGGCAGGAAGTCTGGCCCTCTATGCAATGCGCTGGTGTCATCTACGGTTAGGCCAGCCCAGTGTGTAGAAAATGTTGCACTAGAACTGACATTCAGCCAAGGCTGTGGCAAGGAAGTTATATTCTTTGATCTACTTTCCTGAAGTTAAGCAGACAGCCCCAGCTGGTTTTGGTGTTGTTATTTTTGCTCTTGAATGCTGTCTTCAGCACAGGAAAGGCAACTAACCATTAGGTTAATAAATAATCCACATAAATAAATTATTTAGGCATGTTTAGGGATTTACTCCCAGGTAAGTGTGCATAGGATTGCACCCTTAGTTGCCACAAAAACGAGTAATAGGATATAATAATCAAGCAGCAAGAGCACTCCATTCCCTTCCAGCAGGTGTCTGTCTTATTCTTTCAAAGCCTGCTGCCACCTGGCTTTGACTGCTTTGATCTCTCATTCAGTTGCTTGATTAATCCTGCTGAGATGTGGCAGAGGGAAAATCAAACTAAAGGACCAACTAGGCCTCAGTGCTGTTCTTGTAGAGATGAAGCACAGAACTGCAAGAAATGAGATGGCACAGAGACACTAGATGAGCACAGCAGTTCTCCCCTACTCCACTCCTCATTGGAGACAGCACTCTCTGTCAAGCTTGAGAGAAAGAAGATGAAGGAGTCTGTCATTTACACTCCTAGGAAGGATCTTATAATACTACTAGTAAAAGGCATTACCTATTTTTCTGCTGGTCCGATTTCTCTGCTGTTTCATCATCACTAAAATCAGAGTCATATCCTCCATGGCCAAGGATCTGGAAGGGGAATTATAAGACACAGAATCTAGTAAATTTAAGGATCACAAGACACTGAATTAAAAGAGAATTGTCATCATTTCCCACTAAGTTTAAAGGAACAAGAAACATGTTTTGACAGCCAATCCAAACTACTTATTGGCTTCATAAACAGAGAGAAGATGAGAGGAAGTAAACAGATTTCTGCATGTCCCCTCTGCTTAGAAAACCACACCCCATAAGAACAGCACTTCATCAATTGTCTCTGACTCCAGAGACTACTGAAGAGGACTGTCACAACAGTAGCAGCCACACATCCTTGCGTGTCTCTTCCAATGAAGTTTCACTGCAGGAGCACATAAGAGGTGATGTGGGAATGCTCCAACTTCCCTCTCACCTAGGAGCAGAAGATGTAAAGAGGCTCTCTGCACACATATATTCACCAGTGAGTCAGAAGATCCTAGTATCATCTGCATGTTATTGCCCATCTTTCAGTGGCCAGCCCATCTTTGACTTTCTCAGGTCTTTGCACAACACCCTGCCAGCACCATGGAAAAACCAGGAGTAGCTAATATGGTGCCTTCCAGAGGCTGTTGGAATACAACTCCCATAATTCCAACTACTGGCTATGCTATAGTTTTAGAGTAGAATCCAAAAGTATCTGGAAGGTACAACATTGGCTACTCATGCCCTAACTGACAGGTCCTAATACCTTTTCAACCAAGTCCTCCAAGTAAACTCTACGATGAACTAGATTCTACTTCTGTCTTATCTAGGAAATGATTCAGAGATGATGGAACAAGGCAACACCATAAGCCAGGCACTGAGGCATCTAGGGCTGGTTCACAGAGTCCTATTTCCAGTTTTTCTCTTCATACAATCAGCAATAGTGGCTCTCCGGTGAAGCGTATGTCCATGATTATAAATTTACAGGAAAATAACATGTCAACATGAAAATATGGAATTTATTAACTAGGATGGATCCATAATGTTCTTTTAAAGGTTGCATAATACTTATTCCTTACACACAATGCACACCAGCATTCGGTCTCAATTTAGGAGAAAGTGAACTTTTCCCCTTTCAGTAAGTCACTCTCCAATATCTAAATTGCACGTCTGGTTTAGAAAATGCCACACACTGATCAAAGAGCAGTAAAAGGATATAATGATCCCCAACTTTCATTTAGGAGTAAAAAGGATTCTAATCTGTACTTGTGAGATAGCACAAAATCAAGGTGTGATAATTATTCCACATGAAAAAGGATGGCATGCAAGAGTGCAATCTTATGTACGTGGCTTCACCAGAGTAACTAGGACAGACACTTACTTACTATGAAGTAGCCCCACAGCATTCATTGTTATGAGAGTAACTGCAGTAATACCTGGCAATACCTTTCTACTCTGAAAGGCCAGAGTTCAAATCCCTACTCTGGTATGAAGCCCACTGTGTGACCTTGGGACATTCAGCCTAACTTACCTCACAGGGTTGTTATGATGTTAAACTGAAAGCAAGAGAGGCATGTACTCCACCTTGAACTCCTTGGAGGAAAGGTGGCTTATAAATGCAGTAATAAATAAATAAATAAAACCTCTGGCAGTGACAGCTTATTTCTGTTGTCATTCTTTATCTGCAGCTCTAGGAATTAGCATGTTCTTGCAGTTTAGTGCAGATTATTCTTAAAAACAACTGCATGTTTTTCTATAGTATACAGTGGTACCTCGGGATGTGAATGGGATCCATTCCGGAGCCCCGTTTGCATCCTGAATGGAACGGAAGACGTGACGGCGCATGTCGCGCTTTGCCGTTTCCGCACATGCGCGTGACGTCATTTTGAGCGTCTGCACATGCGCGAGCGGCGAAACCCAGAAGTAATGCACTCCGTTACTTCCAGGTTGCCACGGAGTGCAACCCGAAAGCACTCAACCTGAAGCACATTCAACCTGAGGTATGACTGTATATACAATATAAAGGTAAAGGTATCCCTGCCCGTACGGGCCAGTCGTGTCCGACTCTAGGGTTGTGCGCCCATCTCACTTAGGAGGCCGGGGGCCAGCGCTGTCCAGAGACACTTCCGGGTCACGTGGCCAGCGTGACGAAGCTGCTCTGGCGAGCCAGCACCAGCGCAGCACACGGAAACGCTGTTTACCTTCCCGCTATAAAGCGGTACCTATTTATCTACTTGCACTTAAGAGTGCTTTCGAACTGCTAGGTGGGCAGGAGCTGGGACCGAACGACGGGAGCTCACCCCACTGCGGGGATTCGAACCGCCGACCATACGATCGGTAAGTCCTAGGCTGAGGTTTTACCCACAGCGCCACCCACGTCCAAATTGTAAAAAGACTAGAGTAGGTCTGTGATAAGGCACCCTTTAACATTTTTCAGTGACAATGTGTTTAGCATAGTGTTTCAAAGTAGCGAAAAAAGAATGTTTTGCCATCCTTTCAGAATATGTATATGGATGAAACAGTTCTTCTAATCTGAAGTAGCAGATGTGAATACTGAGAGGAAAATAGTTATTTAGGATTAAAATGGAGTACAAACATTTCATCATACGTGTGTGTTTTTTAACTGGCCTGGGATCACTAGATAAAGAGCAGTATGTAAATAATCTTTTAAAAAAACAACCCAAAAGCAAGCATGTTTACATAACACTTATGATAATTAGTGAGGCTGATAAACACAAGGCTGAGGTTGCAATCCTAAACATCAGGGGTGGAAAGCCAGTGGCACCCTAGCCGCTCTTGGACTCCCATCAGCCAAAGCCAGGATGCCCAAAAGCCAGGGATGGAGGGAGCCACGTTTTACAACATCTGGAGGGTCCATTCGGTTCTCCCTCTCCACTGTACCATTTCCTTGTGCGTGACCTCATCTGTGAGCAGCAGCAAAATATTACACTGCAAATGTTGCCGAATCAGTACAGAAAACAAGATTAGAGACATTTTAAAATAAAGCCAGATTATTTCTTTTCATTTGCATTTTGCCCTTCTTTTAAGAAGCTGGCTAGGAGGCACCCACGACTTTATTCCCAAATTAAACTTCGTGAGATAAGACTGATGAGAAATAAGTTGCTTTTCCAAGGAATTAAACTTCAGGCCTCCTCGGTCCAAGTGTGACCCTGTGCCCATCAACCTACACCATATCCATTGCTAGCCAGTGCAGAATGTACCCCCTATATATAAACCGCGTTTTTTAAAAGCAAAACAAAAAAAGTTTAAGTGGTAAGCCCCCGACATTCAAACCTTAAATGCGAGGAGTGCGTGGACGTATGCATGCAAGCTTCGGGGTCGGAACTGCCTTAAGAGATGCGATCCCCTCCTGCCTCCTCTCCCCAAACCCACAGGAGAGTCTTCGGGACTATTATTCTTATTTTCATTTTTGCTGCCCGACCCGCAGCGAGCGCCTTCCCAGCCAGTCACTGAGGCGACGGGCTCCGGCCCTTCGTTTCCTTCTCCCTCCCCCGGGGCGAGGGGCTCCGACTCACCGCACTCGAGAGCTTCATCTCCGGCGGCCGCCCCGGCTTGCAGCCCGTTCGCTTTGCCTGGGAGGAAGAAGCGAGGCGCTTAGGCCTCTCCTCCTCCCGCGGAGGAGTCCCTCAGAGAGAAAGGCCCCGTCGGAAACCGCGTCCGCAGCCCCAGGGGGCCGGGCGGAGAAAGCTTTGGCCGTGCTGGGCGGCGACTCTCCGGGGCCGGATCCTTGTCCGCATGAGGTAACGCTTGCTCGCTCGACTTGGGAGTCGTCGGCGGGCGGCTTTCTTCGCTCACTCTCCGAGCAGAAGGACAGGCCTGCAAATCTCCGCCCGCCCCAGCTGAGGGGGAAGGCCGGCTACCTTCTCGCCGAGCACAGCGCCTCCCTTGCGGTCCTGCGAGAAGGCGCCATGTGTGGTATGAGGCGCCCCCAGGTGTTGTGGTCAATAGCGAAGGGCAGGCACTTCATCACCATAAGCATGCCCCTTCTAATATTAGGCAGCAGAAATAATAATGAATTTCTGCTCAGTATGGATTCCCTCGTATTTGCAGTTAAGGTAGTGAAGAACCCCTGAACACCTTGAGGAGTGAGGGGAAATTTCACCGAATTCGATGCAAGTTTTAAGGGGTCGCCCACCACTTCTGTTTGTCCCGTGATTTCTAGGCCTGAGGTTTTTCTTTCAAATTATTTTTATTAGTTTTCCAAATTATTGCAAATCAAACCAAATCACTTTAATTCAATACAATTAAACAAACAAACAGGTTTCCCACTCCTGTTGCAAACAGGTTTTTCTCTCCCCGCCCCACCACTTACCCTGGAAAACCAGACATCATCCTGCAGAAAACCCTATCGATGTTTGTTCCCATTCAGGAGTAAACAATTCTAAATGTTTCAAAAACTTGTGATACAAAAAAGGCCAGACACACAGAACCCACATTTTATTCAGCCATAGTCTTGTTGAAGTATATTCTCAAGTAAATGGAATGTTTTCAAGGATGGATCACAGATGTCTCTTAATGAAATAATTCTGTATGTTTATATATATTAAGGGTGTGCTGCAACCACAATATTTGCCTTGTGTCTGTATCCGTAGCTTTTGGAAGCAGCCTGATCTGTTTTGGATCTGCTCTGTCATTCCAGTTCAATTCAGGTTCATTTCTGTTCATCCAAATCTCTGTTTTGCTCCCTTTGACTATAACAGGGAACCTAAAGATGGTGGTCATGGTTTTTTTTTCCTTTTTAACATAAGTGGGTGGAATTTGCAGGCAAATGAGCCCCTTTGACTTGGATGGAGCCTGCCAAATTCCATGCATTCCCATTCATGGGTTTTCATACAGGGAACTTTTACAAAAAAAAATAAATAAATAAAAAATGTTATCTGCCAGAATTGGATGCGCATTTTAGGCATGGTCCAACATACTGAAGGGATGAAATCTGTCAAATTTCAGAAATAAAGGTGCATTGGTTGTTCTGAAATGAAAAGCTTTACTATTTTCGGGTGTGCATTCCCCTTTGGAAACTGTAGACATGAGGTGCCCCTGGATAGAAAACATGTCAAATTTCAGACAAATAGGTTCAGACTGGGTGATGTTACCTTCATTATATCTTAAAAAGCAACAACTGGGAGAATGATTTTTCTCACTCCTCCCCCGCCCTTCTTGGAAGCATCCTCCATGAAAAAAGGAGAGAGCTATGGTTTTTATGGAAACAGCTATGTGAGAAAGAAGCAAGCTACCTCAGTCTCTTACCTCCGTCTCATGCCCTGCTGTCACAGCCAAAACTCAAAGGGGAATGACAATCCACATCCCTCCCCCTCTCTGTCAAAATGGGGACAGGGAAGGGGGCACAATTCCACTTCTTCTCTCTCCTCTCAAGCTCTGGGTGTTTTCCCAGACATCTTGATTTCATTTCTCAGCAAAGGGGAGGAGGAAAAGGCTATGTGTTTGTTGAAAAGCTACTTGGAAGGTTGGGAATTCCCTAATCCACCTTGAGATCTCTTGCTTTGGTGTAACCCAACTCAGTAACATGAAAGACTACCCTGAATCACCCTGATGTGCCTTGTTATTTGGGTATATGCACAGCTAATGCACACCCCTAATATATATTCCACTATATAATGGATGTGATTTTCCTTTAAAGGAACTCAACTTAGTGCTTGCAAAAGTGGCATCACGTGAATTATTCAAATAACTCAAAATAAATAATTTATACATACCAGGCGATAAAAGCCAGTCCCTCCCTCCCCTCTTTTGTCATCCCACTCCCAAGGAACTAAAAGTCTATTTTTGTATGAATGAATCTTGATATAAGTCTAGCAACTGGGCCAACATAATCACATTTTGTGCACGTAAAAGGAGAGAAGATTTATAATTCTTCATTATATTTGTTATACAAGACATATGTAGGCAAGAGGTAGCTTCCAAGATAGTGAAATTCTAGACAGTGACAATTTCAGCTGCAGATTTTTGTGTGTGTGTTTGTGAAAACCAGGTTTAAAAAGCCAATAGTGCTGGATAAATAATAATGTATGCTATCTATCAGACTGGTAATGGAGAACCTTTTAGGGTTTCCTTTTTATTTTCTTGTTTATACTCTGTGATCTCAGATATCTATAAATTAAAACTGGTCCCAAGATTTCCATGAAGGAGAGGTTGATGAGTCACTTTTCAGGAAAATGCAAGCATGCCCCAGGGTGCTGTCTCATATCTATTCCCTTTAAAGGCAGTGCATTTCCCACATACTGCTGATAAAACAGGTAGTTGGAAACCCCAAAGAGTCTTGTGGCAACTTAAAATATAACACATTTAATAAACCTGTTAGTCTTTAAGGTGCCACAAGACTCCCTGTTTTCTGCTGCAAGAGACTTAACATAGCTACCCTTCTGGAAATAGCTGAGTGGAGATAGTGAATGTTCATCTCTGTCTCAACAGTTGTTCCTTTATTCTATCTTTCACTAAGGTGAGCTTTAACAGCTAACATCCCCATCGATTGGTCTTAAATCTGCATGTAGGACAACCTCAATGGCCATGAATCTTACATCCAAATCCCGTGTCCAAAAGTCATGGGTCTGGATTGTTCTTCTTATTCTAATCTAAATGTGTCTTAGAATGACTTCAGCAAAATATTTCCATAGAACCAAAATAGAGAACACTATATGCTGCTATTGATTTTTGTTTCTAAGTTGTCTCTTTCTTGAACTTTTTCCAGTACAGGTACGACCTTGAGCAAAGAATCTGCAAACAAAGCTGCTGGATTCTGGTGAAATAAGATAGTGATGGCACAGGTGATCAACAGCCAGTTATCATGGCCCTGTAAGTTCCAACTGTTGGTTCCCCAGGATTTAAAAATCACATCACACACCCCAAACACTTCAAATGGCAGCTGATGATCTACCTCATTTCTAAGTGAAATAAAAGTCCTAAAGGAGATACCAGAGACCCCATGGCACTTTGAAAGAAAAAAATTCAGATAACTAGCAAGGATCTTTTAAAGGTTCTGTTTGGAAATATCCAGGAATGGAGCCTGCCTAATGCTGTATGGGTTAATACTCCACAGTTGTGGGGCCACCACCCAAAAAGCCCAGTATCATATTGGACACTTTAATTATACTAACCGCAATGTTATATTACTTATGACATTGTTTTTGTGTTGTTCCTCTGGAATGTTCTGACATCTTCAATTTATTGAATTTTATTGGGAAATCGTATTTGAGCTTTGTATTGTGTTTTCAGTGGCTCCATTTTTTACACTTTCATCAGTAAGGTGATGCACATGCCCTGCAAACACTCAATGCACTCATAATAGGTGGGACAAATGGTTGAATAGGTCCTAGATTTCTTAGGTTAGTCAGTTACAGAGGAACTATGTTACAATTTTATGCTTTTTCAAGAAGTTAATTTGAAAACAACCAGTGTAAACAAAATGCTGAAATGTCTTCTGTTTCCTAAAAAAAAAAAAAAAGGTCATTCATGAATCTGTGACTTAAGAACGTGCAAAAGAATTTTCTGTTCTTTTGTTTTGTATTAAAGATGGTCTGTGGCCCCAGATTGACAGTGTTATGTTTGCCCATTTCTAGACCGATCTGTTCCAAAAATAAGTCTTCATGGGTTTTATCCTTCCTTGGGTCCAGGGCTTTTTTTTTCAGCTGGAACTCTCCAGAACGGCATTCCAGCACCCCTGAGCTGACCTTGGAAGTTTGGAGAGAGATTGACCAGCCTCAGAAAAGCCTCGCTGTGCTTCCAGCTCATGAGGAGACCCTCCCCAGAGCCTGAAGGGGACATCCTCTGTGAGCTTTTTGTGAACCAGAGGCACAGTGGGGCTTTGCTGAGGCTTTTCAGCCACCCGGCTAATAGCTGACACATGAGAAAGCTGTGCCTCAGCTGAGCAAGCCCCCAGCTGCTCTGGAGCCAGAGAGGCCTGGGGTGGGGGCTCCTTAAGCTGCTGTGCTGAGGCACAGAAGCCTCTTCATGCCCCATGCTCTGGCTCACACAAGGCAGAGGGATGGGGAGAGGTTGCTAGGCTGATCAGCTGCAGTGCAGCCTCAAAAAGCCTCTGGCTGGCAAGGGAACTACCCCGCTCAGCTCAAAGAGATCCTCGTTGGGCTCTGTGGTGGGTCTTTTGCATTCCAGCACCCTTTTCTCTAAGGAAAAAAACACTGCTTGGGAATATCAAAGGAAAGGCCACTGTTTGGATATATATTCCCTGCTCCAATATGTCATATCTTCCACCCAAAGATCATGTCAAGTCAGCTTGCCACAGCCTGTTTTTGCTGCAAGTGAGAAAGATACAAAAAATTACAGAAGATTTAGTTGTTCCATAGTCGGCACTAAGTATGTGTCACAGCATAAATAGAATTCTAGTACCCAGGAATTTGAACAATCCACATCAAAGAGCCAGTGAGGATCATCCATAGTACAAATGTCTAATTTAAACATTAGATGTGACCTGCACCACCCTAATGGATGTTAAGCCTCAGGAGAGCTCCAGGCTATGTTCCCCTCGCCTCCCCAATTAATCTGGCAAGAAGTCGAAATGTTCTTCTGGCAGTGGATCTTAGTGGTTGCGCCAGTAGGAAGGGTAATCCCTTTCAAAAGGGTTTATTTTGTTTATTGTGGCTGAGGCAAAACAGAGCCTCAGTTGGTCTGAATTTGGCATTTGCAACAGAACACTTCACAAGAGCATCACTAGGAATGTAAACTCAGAATCCCAGCAGAGGTTCACAGGGAGAATTTCTGATCTCAAAAATCTTTGCTGTGTAACTGTTTTTGCAGCATAGCAATGGCAATCAGCTTCTGAGTAGAAACGTCTAAGGCTTCAGTGCTGAACACTGTGAAGCAGTTCCCACAGGGCCCAGTTTAACGCACCCCTTCCCTCACCAGTAGCCTTGACGCATGGTGCAGCATTGTTATTCCATGTGCACCCCGAGGCTCAGGTAGAACGATCAGGTTCAGCAGAAGCTCTCCATGCTTTTCCTTCAAATGTTCCAGCAGCTGGTTTTACCTGGGTCCTTGGCATGCAGAAGCTGGGGAGAAAGTTGTACTGGTGAGGGTTGGCACCAGCGCATAGCACTCTCAAGACAGTTGTGAGCACCCCAACAAAGTCCACTGCTGATGCTTACCTTTGGCCACTCTTTAGCTGTTGTTTTCAGACCTGGAATGCCAGGCGGTCTAGCCATCCTATGAATTTTCCCCAGTGCCCTGGGGCAACAGTACAGCTGGGCATTTAAAGGAAACCTAACTCTGCAGCCTGGCCCTACTTTGGAGTTCTGCCATCCCCAGGACAACTCATAGGGACTTGCTGATGGAGGGTGTCAGGAGCTGGAGCCAGGTGTAGGTCAGCGATAAAACATTAAAGCACCCAATGTCAGTGACATTAACTCTGTATTCAAAGAAACAAAACAGTGCAGTCCTAGTGGTTGCAGCAACCCTTCCCAGTAGGTCTTGCCCCAGTGAAGCAGTTGTGAGGACTGAAGGTCCCCATTTTCCCACCACTCTCTAAGGCTCCATCCCTGGTTCCTTCCCCAGCAGCCTAAGGCTTCCGCATCTTGCCTCTCGTTGCCCTGCCCTCTTCATTTCTCCTCATGTTCTGGGAAACCAGGTGGGAGAGGAGCTTGTCACAGCAGCAGGGGGAGACTCCCTAGATTCTTCACCCACTTTCCTCATCTCTGTCTCTTGGCCCCACTCCTCTCCTGCCTCTGATTCTGGACTGCTCTCTGCCATAGTCTCTTCTTGCTCACTAAACCCTGTTTCCTCTTCAGCTTCCGACACCTCCTCCTCCCAGTGTGCCCCCTCTTCTACCTTCTGAGCATTCATTGTCATCACACCACCTATCACCAGGCTCTGAGCCTTCTTCATCTGGGGGTTCCCTTGGAGGTTCCCCAGCTGGTGCCTCCTCCCACTCCTTGGCATCCAACCAGTCCATGACAAAGAGGAGCATTGTTGGTGGAGGTAGACCACCAAAGGGCTGTGATACAGGTTTCAGGTTGGGAGCTCGCCATGATACTGAAGGACTCTAGCAGCCATTCTGCTCTCTGTGCACTCAGGATGGTGGATTGAAACAATAGGCATGTGCCTTGATTTTCGCAAAATCAACTCTGTGGCACTTTAAAGACTATCATGAGGTAGCCAATATGGCACCCTCCAGGTGTTTTGGACCACAACTCCCTTAATTGCATACCACCAGCCATGATGGCTGCCATGATGGAAGTCCTAGTCCACAATATCTGGAGAGCACCATGTTGCCTACGTTGAACTGTCACATTTACAGCCACAGGCACTTTTGCTGAATGACACTCATTTCATCTGAGAAAATAGGCATTAGCTTCATTAGCACCAGTTTAATCAGCAGATTAATCAATGGTGGGCAATTTTAATCTTTGAGGATACAATTTAAGTGCAATTTAAGGACATGCCAATTTATTTTCCAAGGCTATTTTGTTCTGTTATTATACTGTGATGGAACATGGAAAAAGCAAGTGTCAGGGAACTGCCATCAGTGCCGGAGGGAGAGAGCACTATCCAGAGGGATTCCGGAGAGCGTCCCGGGATTGGGAGAGGCAGCCCATCTTCTGGGGAAGAGAATCAGCATAGCACCAGTGGAGAAGGGGGGCAGATGGGGGAAGCGGCGAGGCGGTCCCATGACTCCTTGCCGGGGACCAGCGGGGAGAGTAGAGGTCCTCCGCTGCCTACGCCCTCCTTGCGCAGAAGGCTTTCGCGCAGAGAGAGTAATAATAATAATAATAATAAATTTTATTTATATCCCGCCCTCCCCAGCCGAAGCCGGGCTCAGGGCGGCTAACAACAATAAAACAGCACAAACAACACTTTAAAATCATTCATTATAAAATTAATTAATTCAAGCCACTGGCAACCATTGGGCCAGAGCTCTGCGAAGATTGCCAATGGAGGGAGTCAGGCTGTGCCCTGGCCAAAGGCCTGGTGGAACAGTTCTGTCTTGCAGGCCCTGCGGAAAGATGTTAAGTCCCGCAGGGCCCTGGTCTCTTGTGACAGAGTGTTCCACCAGATCGGAGCCACGGCCGAAAAAGCCCTGGCTCTAGTTGAGGCCAGCCTAACTTCTCTGTGGCCTGGGACCTTCAAGATGTTTTTATTTGAAGACCGTAAGTTTCTCTGTGGGGCATACCAGGAGAGGCGGTCCCGTAGGTACGAGGGTCCTAGGCCGTATAGGGCTTTAAAGGTTAAAACCAGCACCTTAAACCTGATCCTGTACTCCACCGGGAGCCAGTGCAGCTGGTATAGCACCGGGTGAATGTGATCTCGCAGCGAAGACCCCGTAAGGAGTCTCGCTGCAGCATTCTGCACCCGCTGGAGTTTCTGGGTCAGTCTCAAGGGCAAGTAGGAGGAGACTAGGCGTCATAGAGCTTCTTTGCTGGAAGAAGTTTAAGAAACACCCACTGACCGATTCTGCCAGCGATTGAGACAGCCACGGGTGAGTGGCTGTCCGGATAGAAAAGGTTCACTCAGGCAATCCAGCCAGGTGTTTGCACTGGCTTATGCACGAGCAACCCCTAGAACCATTACAGCAAGATATTAAATATCACCTTTCTTCCTACTAATTGGTGGTAGCTTTTATTTCTAATTCTAAGTTATCTCACACTTTTTTCCTATCTCAAAAATGACCCAATGCCCTTCCGTCAAATTTTTGATACTATGCAAATTTATGTATATACTGTTAGCCAATCAGTTAATTGGTTAAAAGACAGATGAATCTGCAACAGCACTTTTAAAATAAGTTGGAAACCCTAGAAAATACCCCTAACAAAGTGAATTGAAACATTCTTATATACAAAGAGGGAGGTTTGGCTGAGTTTCTTGCTTTGATGTGTTTATTCCTCCATTAGTGTTGTAAATAGTTCATCTGGCAGAGCAGTTGCCAAAAGCAATTATATTAACTCTCAGATGCACGTAACACCTAATTCCAAACAGCACTAGAATAGCCAATAATACTGTGTGACAGGTTTGGCCAATCAGAATCTTCTAATGTCTTCTAGATACTCTTCATCATTATTTTAATTTAAGACATGCCAGACAAGTACGAATAAAGTAAAACCATTTAAAATAATGCAAATTTAACAGTCCATCTCTTACACAGTAGTATAAAGAAGGAATAGTGATGAGGGCACATAACTATACTGGGACATGAAATGGGTCTCATATTATATAGGGTCTTTTCAGTTTTGAGTAATTGTATGTACTCAAGGTGGTAAATGAAAAGCCATATGTCAGCTTGCTGGGAAGCATAGTGAAGGCAACAGGCTCTTTGCTTTCTGCCTAAAAGCATATTCCTCCCTTGAGTTCTGCTGGCCAGGAGGAATGAATTGTAGGCATGTGACTCTGTCTAGCTACTGCTGATTAGGTAGCAGCAACACAGCTTCTGAGCTGACTCACTGTAGAGCACCACATATCAGGAGCAGTCTATCTGTGCTGTGTCAGTTTAGAATTTCAGCAGCAGTACTTACTGCCCATAAAGGAATACATTCGTTTTTGGCTTAGCCCAGATTTTACCAATCATTTCGCAAGTGGAACTGTTCTGGGATAATTACTATTTTATACATTTGGAAACTTATCTATTTGGGAACTTGCCTTGGGCCCGGAAATTACTAGTTTATAGGACTGCTTTTGGGTGGGCGGGAGGAAATCTTTCCTTTCTTCCGGGCAAAGAGGTGAATTGGAATATGGAAAGGAGCGAGCTAACGTCTCCAAGGAGTCGCCTGGCATCACTCCACCTTCTTTTGTTTCTAATGGCTGTTTCAGACCACCCTGCTGCAAGAAGTAACCAAGGTATGCCTCGTCAGGATTTGTACATCAAAGAGGCTGTATGGCAAACGCTCAAATTCATGATGAGAGGTGGAAGCTTAAGTCTTAATAGGTTTTGCAGAATGTACATGACGGCATTCTTCTTGTTGCCAGGCTACAGTAGCCACCTAGCTATTACAATAAGAGCAGCAGAATGCAAAATGAATACAGTAAAATTCAAATTGAGGAAATACAGTGGTGAGTGGCTTTTTCAAGGGGATTGTACTCCAGAAGCTCAGGTGCACTACCATTATTCTTAGCCTGGGTTTAAGGGGTCTTGATTTAATGCATTGGCTGAACTCCACCTACAATATCAGAATGGACTGGAGGATGAAAATATCAGATTGGCCTGGAGAATAAGCAGGGCTTATTTCAGTTCGGTGAAAATCCTGGCTGTCGGTATGCTGTTCCACAAAAGAAAAAGCCACTGCTTTCCAAAGTGCTGAAGAGATCGTCCCTAATCAACCCTAGAATTTGCCAGAACCTGGCCCTGCTCCATGGATTGCTATCAGCTTGAAATGATGATGGAGCAAGAAAAAGTCCAGGCTATGAGGAACCTCTGTTCAAGCACCCTTTTTGAGCTGTTGCTGTTATATCTGACACACATGAAAAAGTATTAAAGGGAACAGGTACTTACACAAGCTGTAGAAACGGGATCATACTGGTTTACTGAAAATGTGTGCAATGAATGGTCCATGCAGGAAGCATCCTTCTTTTCCTGACTTGTCATCAGACATGGAAATCAACAGCAAAGGGAAGCTGGGTGAGTCTGACCCCTCGCTACCAGATTCCGGAGAGGACAAACAGCATGGAAAGGCAGCTGAATGCCTACCTGCTTGTGGGCTTCCCATAGTCATCTTGACAGCTAGTGTTTCAAGCCAAATGCTGGCCTGTCAAAGAGCCCCTTTGTCTGATCCAGCGGCTCATGTTATATTTCTGCAACCAGTCCTAGAGGAGAAACAGGCACCACTGGGGCTGGGACTGGATAGATCTGGGTGCTGCTTTCCTTTCTGTTCCTCCATCCTTTGCGGCGAAGGTATGGTCTGAAGTTCCATTCAGCATAAACACAGGATAATTTTCAGAATCCTGCATGCATTTTACTCTTCCATATGCTGGAACTTTGGGTTTCTGTATTAATGGAGTGATGCTTGGCGCTGGCTGGGTTCCACAATGATGCAACGGTCCTGTAATGATGCATGCCCAGCTGCTGGTTCGCTTTTCTCCTCATAGCCATTCTGGTCCTTTGTAGGTGAAGCTGTACCCCTCAGTCCACGCCTAGCCAGTGTTGCGGCCTTTAGATGTCATAGAAGCCAACGCCTTCACTATTGGCCATGTTGCTCTAGGGCTGCTCTAAAGGGCATCAGGTTACCCATCCCTGTCTCTAGGCCAAGCTCTGCTGCGAGCCTTTGACCACATTCTGCCCATCCCCAAATAAATCCACTCTAAAGGAATAAAGCAACATTCCCTTTTCAGCTTTGTACCTCCGCTACTGTTTATCTGCTACTCTCCTGTCCTCGAGATTCCAGTCTCCCTGGCAACAGTTGCCTGGAGCTCCATATGTTCACCTGGCCCCTCTTGTCCATCACCTTCCATCCAGGTGAAGCTTTCCTCCTCTACCACACTTGACTCACCACCGGTAGGGATGTTCAGGGGAAATTTGATTCAGTTCACATTCAAAGACAAATGCACCTAATGCACATTTCTGAAACATTGTGGGAGCTGCAAAACAGCCATCCTTTGAAATTTGCAATTCTCCTAATTTTGCAATGCGATTCTCCAGGCAAGTGATGTGTGCAAAAAGCCCCTCATAAACCAGGTAAAGGGTGCATAAGAAAGCATATATTGGTGAAAATAACACACACACCACTGTGTTATATTAGGTGAAATGTTCTTTGCAAGAAATATGTACATTAGATCAAAATGGATACAAAGCTGTAATTCCTGAACTGTCCAGCTGATAAATGAGCAGGTGGCGACCCTCTATGACAGTGAGCCTGGCAGTAGATCCGTAGCACTCACAAGGGATTCCTGTGTAAACTGCTGCCAGTGTGACCTGTGCACATTCAATCCAATCCATACCTGTTTCTCCAGCAGAAAGAGGAAAGGAGAGGAAATCTAGGAGGAAATCAACCAGGCATCTTGACACGGGCCTCAACAGAAAGGTTGTCTTTCTCCAAAGATTTGGAGAGGTCACAGTGATTGAACTGACAATTGGGAAACCAGATTTCCACAGCTAAAGCTTGAGTGAGCCATTAAAAAAAAAATCCATACTATCCACATAATCTTATAAACAGATTGATGACAATACAAAGCAGATACCCGGCTTGGCAGGAATGGGAATATAAGTTCATTTTTTATTGCCCTGTAATAAAAATAAACCATTGTAATGTTTAGACTTGTGGTTAAACCAGATTGTGAGAAGTAATCTTTTGGGCTTTGTGGTGCTGGGCTGGAAAATATGAACAAAGGCATTGCGTTCTACTGCATAATGCATGGGTATAGGGAGATGTGTGCAGAAGCTGGACACGTGTGGGACAGGGGTTAAATGAGGAAAAGTTGCAACATCTCATTGTCCTAAGACTCAGAGAACAGGCTTAAAGGGAATCCAGAGCCATTGGGAGCTGAGCAGAGTTTGCAGTTTTTAAAAATAGGCCATTAGTACCACAACAAATCTATTGTCCTGGCTCTTATTTTCATTAGAGACACATTTTCAGTTTGAAAACAGACATCGGCTGATGCATTTACATGTCAGGCACTAAAGTAATCAAGCAGGGAGTCCCATGGATCAGTGTTTGCAGTAAAGGGGAGCTCACCATTGTCAGGGGGTGGTGTTTCGTTAAAGCCCCTCACCAATAATTTGAGCACTGCACTTATTACTCTGTTCCTTGCATCAGAAATGACTGCTGGTCAGTTTAGTGGACTTCAGGTAGTTTGGCAGATCCAGTGACAGCAGAAGGCCATTCCTGGGCCACTTCCTGTTACTGAGTTTCCAGAATGGTTGTACGCTTTCCCTGTTTGGGCAACATTCTACAGTGGGAGATTATTTATGTCCTGATCATTTCTCTCTGCTCAACTTCTAGTTGCTTGCTACCTCACTGTCTTCCTAAAGGAGCTTGCCTGCCCTTGACCATGAATGGCTGACAGGTTCACTTTCACCACCTCAATTCTATACAAGTCCCAACTTCCAAAAAAGATGGCAAGAGCTTGACTACCTACCTGCCATAGTCTTGGACTTGCTTCCATCATGTGTTGTTGTACTCAAGTCAATAGTTTGTGCAACCACTGCTTAACAACCCCGTAGTCATACATGGGATGTCTATGTTTTCTGAACCACAGCCCCAGCAGAGGGCTCATGGGAGTAGTTGGGTGCAGGGATCCCAAAGACGGAAGCCAAAAACACCAGAGTGATCAGTTCTAGTGCCTTATTAAAAAAGGTGTAGACTTACAGCCTGACAGCTCTCCTCACTGAACCCAAGATGGACACCACAGCTAGGAGATGGCTTGTCTGTACCCAAGCACAAGTGCGTATGTTCTTCATCCACTAAGCAGCATACGTAACATGGCCTAGGGCTTCCCATCAATCCACCTGCCCAGATGAGGGCATGGGTGGCAAATACCCAACTCTTCCAGCTAGTTCCCCTTTCTGGGCTCAGAGCCCAGCACCCAAAGCCCACTGATAAGGATAACTTCAAAGCAAGCCAATCAGCTTATATCAGAGCAAGTGAATATAAGCATATATGAGCTCATTGATACAACAACTACCAATTAATTGTGGGGTTGTCTTGACTACCAAGATGGTGTTAGCAAAGCTCCCAGAACAGTTCACCTTTGGGTCCACACGCTACGAAAGGTGTTTTGGCCCTTTTCTACATAGGACTACCCCTAGCCTCAATCTCAAGAGGGGAAATGAGGTTCATCAGCATGAGATCCACTTAATAAAGGCCTACAGATACTAGATGTTCAGCTTGATAATAGCAATTCCTGTACCATTCTCTGTTGGTGATGTACATTCCTCTCAAATTCTGTGCCCCTACAACACTTCTAATCATAACCATATATTTTATTCTTATAAAGGAAAATAATTATATTGATGCCTGCTTACCGGCTATAGTATTCTATGAACCACTATTTTCCCTCAGCACCTGAAATAATGGAGTTATACTAAAGGCAAAATTGATCCATTCATTTTCTCTTGTCGTTATTATGCACCTGAAGTTCGAACTGACAAGAGGATTATTTAAGTGCTTTCAATATCATC
The DNA here is from genome assembly GCF_965153285.1 of Podarcis tiliguerta. Lineage (NCBI taxonomy): Eukaryota > Metazoa > Chordata > Lepidosauria > Squamata > Lacertidae > Podarcis > Podarcis tiliguerta. Next base: position 61,987,915 of record NC_139538.1, read on the forward strand.
ATCATCATCATCATCATCACTATTACCCATAAGTGTGCACAATGCTTTAGAGTATGCAAGGGAACAGGTCCCTGCCCCAAAGAGCTTACAGTCTAAAAATTGGCACAGGCGAAACAACAGAGCAAAAGGATAGGCTGGGGCAAATACTGTACAATTATTTGAGTTGCATGTGTTTTGGCTTAGTTACAGCAGCAGCTGTTCCACTGGACCAAATGGCAAATGGTGGGCAATTTTGTAATTGTTTCTCCCAGCCTGTTTTTCTTAAAGAAGTGCAGCTGTAGGTGGCTGAAATCAGGAGCAGAGGAGCAGCAGCAATTGTCTGCTCAAAATCATGGTCTTTTCACTTTGCGGGGGGGGGGGGGGATACAGGGAAAGGAAAGGGTTAAGCACCCTACCTTACTCTCTCTGATGCTCCACTCTTGATTTTTAGCCTTTCATGGCTGCTTGTAATTTTATTTTTATTTTTAAAACCCACTTTCAGTAGGAAGAATCATGGAACTGCCCAACACATATCATTTGTCCCTTTCTCTGACAGAGAAGACTCTACCAGTCCCAGTGACGGTTTCATTTTATGCAGTACTCAGTTCATCAGATTCTGTCACCTGGCCAGCAGGTTAGCTATGCTCCACTTGTCTAATCTGTAAAAATGATCCCTGTGTCAAAAGATCAAAAATCCTTCTAATGAATGATGCAGTGCCCAGGGAAAGAACCATCTCCAAAGGACTGATGTTCTGCTTTTTTGGTTTTGAATTTTAAATTAAGGGATGTTAAGTTTAAGTACATTTATTATTGATCTGCAGCTCCTTGCACATAGAATGTTCTAAAGTCCAATAGTGCTCTAAATATCTTCTACTTATAAGAGCAATGATAGGATAATGGCGAAGATAAGAACTTACTCCTAATTGGGGGGTGGACATTGCCTTTTCTTAAACTGTGATGTAGCAAATGTAAGTTTTAAGCAGCCAACGTCACAGTGCTTAATTCCTGGTAAAAGTAAGACAAGAGCTCAAGCCTTGGATAAAACATCCTTGAGAAACCTCTCCAATCCCCAGTGCTGAAGGCTCCTTCTTCAGTGGTTAAGCAAATGCACACCCAACATGCTCAGGGGCACTGGCATATATTCAGATGTCCTAGGCTAGGGCGAAGCCTTGGCTTCAGAAACAGATGCTGAGGCAGCGACTTTACATAGATTAAGCCCCACTCCTTTGCCTCTTTCTAAGGATGACACAGCCTACCGCAGCAAATAAACAAGTTTTCAAAATAGTATGCAAATTGGTTTGCTTCAAAGGCTGGCTGCTGTACATTAGCAAGACAAAGATGCAAGGGAGGTTTAAAAAAGGATTTTGTCTGAGAGCAAAAGAGCATTTTCTTTCTCAAATGACAGTTGTAGGCATTCTTGGTAATAGGCTCCATGTGTGCCTGTTTGTCTAGCTGTGACCCGAGCTTGTGCGAGAAAAGCAAACCCATAAGACAACTGTTCCTTTTGCTGTGATGGCTTTGGACCGTGTCACTCAATTTCCTCTTTTTGCTGTCACTTGGCATATGCAAAGCAGAAATGAGGGAAGGGAGCCCCAATTCCCAAAGGACATTTTTACACAGGTGGAGGGATCCAGTCAAAGATGATGACCGATCTCCCCACCACACACACTCACACACACACAATCTACCTCACGCCCACGCACCCACCCACCAGCAAAGCATAATGTTGTGCTATTTTTGGTAACAAGAAGAGGGCCTCCCCTCAGACGAGAGAGAAAGGGAGAGCGCCGTGTATTTTCTCAGTTGCGTCACTTTGCAACCTAAAGCTGTGTTGTGCTCAGTGTTTCTTTGCGGTGATGCAAGCCCTCTTCTGCTTCTACAGCTGGTTGGATTTTCCTCCTCCCTGCCTTCACAGCACCTCGCAGGTTCCCTCTCTGAGAGCACTACGCTGCTTGAGTGAATAGAAAGAAACATACAGCTCAGCTGCAGGTTTTCCAGCTACAAAAAGAGAAAGAGAGAGAGGAAACATTCAGAGGGAAAGAGACAGAAAAGAGCTGGAGAAAGAGAGAGAGAGAGAAATATATTGCTGTGTCTTAACAAGAAAGACATTCAACGGCTGAATAAAAAGGTGCGGGGGGAAAAACCCTGTTCATGTTTTGGGATATCATTCTTTCAACTGGCTGGAACCAGAGTGGATCAAAAGAATGGGAAATGCCAGCAAACCCTTTAGAAGAACTGCTTCTTTCCTATGCTTTTTCTCTGTACTGTTGCTGACTGAAGGGAGCAAGACAGGGAAGACAACATGTCCAGCTTGGTGTATTTGTACCAAAGATAATGCTTTATGTGAAAATGCCAGAGCTATTCCGCGCAGCGTTCCACCTGACGTTACCTCACTGTAAGGGCTGTAAGCATTTGGTTCTTTTAATTTCTGTTTAAAAATTGAGCCAGCATGTGTGGTGTTTTCAGTGCAGGCTGAGGGGTGTCTGCAGTCGTGAATACCTACAGCATTCAAAACCCGGGAGCCGGGCGTTGAGGGGGGATGTGCTTAATGTTGTTCTCTCTGAATTCAGCTAGAACATCCAATTTATTTCTTTTTCTGAAACTTGTAGCATCCATTTCCCCTTTTTTGTGGAAATAATGTAAATCCTAGTGATGATGACAACAAATGGTCCTTTGAAGTGGTAAATAACTATTCCGGGAGCTCACGTTAACATAAGGTCTGTTTTCTTTTCCTTCTAGTTCCTTTGTGAGATCGGCTTTTACTAAAATCCCAGAAAGGAGTTTTGTCTTCTCACCATCTCTGCAACTTCTGTGAGAAAGATTTATATCATTGTTACTTGTTATGAAACATGTGTATCTAAAGTAACGGGGCTTTAGTACTTGTTCTATAAGAAATAGTGCAGATCAGTTATGTAACAAAATGCACCCTAGCGATTCCAGTAAGGGTAATTAAAGGTGTGTCATGCCTAGTTGGATATATATATATAACTTTATCTTCCTCTTTAATATTTGTTAATTGCTGTTATCTTTATCATTATTATCTTCATTGTGCTTACTTGGCAATATTATTTGGCTAGGCTAAATTTAGATGCCTGATTATAATTGTGTTCCCACATTGCGTTCCTAAATCACATGTATTGTACTTCAAAGGCCTGACTATACTAATGGGTCGTAATTATTAATTCCCCACACTTTTAAAATTTGGTACTGGTGGATGTTAAAGTCTAAGAGTTGTTGCTGACTAAATAGCCTGGCTGCTTTCAGAATCGAGACCTGAATTTCAATGGGACAATTCTGCAAGCAAAACCCGTAATGTTTGCTTCAGTAGAGGTTTAGCATTTCCCACAGATATTTCTTTAGGTAGGGACTGGATTTGTCCCCTGTTATCCATCACAACAGAGACCTGGAGAAAAACTGAAGTCAGTTGATGTTTTGTGCAGTAGGGATAGCTCAGAAATATGTCTGTTTTGAATGTATACTTTGTGTGAAATAGAGACACCTATAAAGGATGGCCCTTACATATGACTGATTTGGTTCAGAAACCTGTCGAGAAATCTTCTCTCATTTAAAAAAAAATTTGTGTGTGTGTGTGTGTGTGTACATGATGGTAGCATAAACGAGATGAGTCAGCCCAGGGCATCATTTTGTTTGGCTACTAAGCATTACCTTCTGTTGGAACATTACATCTATTCAGTTCAAATGCTGATGCCCTGATAGTTGACGCTATGACCCTTCCTGTTCTTGTCTACTGTCAAGGGAGCTGATAAGAAGGCATGCGCACAGCGAGTAAGGTTTTGAATCCAGGACAAATGAGTAAATATAGTTACCATGGAAACCTTTATGTTGCCCCTGTACACATTATCCCACACAAGCTTTTTTGGAGTAAGAGCATATTACAAAAAAGAGAGAGAGGCAAAATTCACACATCATCTGTGCTGGGGGAAAGAGACGGTTACGGTTTTTGTATTTGGTCGTTTGTGTGCCCATAAAGGGAAAGGCACATCATGAGTTTGCCATTTAGCTGTGAGACACCACCTGCACTGCCATCCGGCTATGTGGTGCAAAGAACATGCGAGGTCGCCCATCTCAGCAGGCTTTTCAGCGAGGCGGCACGTTTCCTTGGCTCACAGTGCACTTGCTCTGAAGGCCCTTTTGCAGGTGGAAAAGCAGCATATACATTTCAGGATAAACAAACCTACTCCATGCTTTTGAAACACCAAGAGTCCAGAAGCTCACTTACAAACCTAGAAGCGCAGATTTCAGCTCCAGGTGTATGTGCATTGTAATAATGTGGTGCTAGAGCAATGCAAGATAACTGTAAGACTCTTAATCTCAAGGCCATGGGTTCGAGCCCCGTGTTGGGCAAAAGATTCCTGCATAGCAGGGGATTGGATGAGATGACCCTCGTGGTCCCTTCCAACTCTACAGTTCTAGGATTCTAGGAGTCACCAACCTTTCTGGGCTAGTGAGCATATTTGCATTCCGGAGAAACTGTTCTGGGCACCACACCGCAACCTAGTTTAGAATGTTTATTTCACGTCTAATTTCAGCTGGGGAGGGAACCAGGTGTGTACCAGAGAAGGCCAAGCTCCACATAAATTCTCATCTTAACTATTTTTTCTTCTTCTAGAGCTTATGCCATACAGGTCTTCTTGACTAAAATTATTTCTGTTCAGTTAGACCGTTACCTGTTGGAGTTATTTTGGAAGGCCAGGTCACTGGTCAAAAGAGAATAGGTTTAGGTCCTTTACAGGTAACATCAACATTGTGGCTTTCAAATCCTATAGTAAACAGTATAGAGAAATGTCATGATACCTTACAGAGATTGTAGCTTGAAGTCTGCCAAGTGGGATGCATTTCCCGAGTAATATGTAGAAGATATAGCCAGGAAGATAGGAAGCACACTGCCAAGGGCTGTGCTGGAAGTACGTAATGCAACATACATAGACAGCCAATCTGCATGCTTAGTAGCATTTGCTCTGTGATCTCCTGACAGGGCCCAAAGGACACATAGAGCTGGAAGGATTCTAAAAGATTGTCAGAACTAACCTCCCATTGTAAGATTAGACCATCTGCATACCAACCCTGCACAGATCACCCCACGCAACCCACGGGTGAACACAGAAGGGTCCCCACAGAACAGGTCGCTCCAGAACGTGATCCAAACAGTGAGCCCTGACTACAGTCAAGCTAAACTGGTAGGCAGAACACAGCTTCTCCTGCAACATGTTCAGGACAGAAATGGTGACAAGGATTCAGGGAGTTTCTTAGAGCACAGTGGAGCTTCACTGAGCCCATTCCTCTTCCACTTGCACCACTCTGCATTTCTCAATTAGCTGCTCATGAAATGTAGGAGGCCTTTCGGTGTGGTCTCCAATGCAGAGCAAGGACCTGTTTATTGATAATTGATCCTGATCGGTTTGCTGGGAGGCTAGATGATGTTGCATCAAGCTAGTGTTGTCCCACACTTTCTGGTGCTTTCCCTTATCACTTTCCTTATTGTGCAAAGTCCAGTTTTGTGGGGGAGGCAGGCTTGTCACACAAGAGGTCCAAAACAGTTTTAACTGCGCAAGCTGAACTTGCTGGAATGTGATTGAATGCCACCCCAATATACCAATAACCTGGAAGCAAACAGGAAACAAGGGAAGGCCCAGCCAGTGCACCCATAGAAGGGTTTGGGCACTTTCAGTCCCAGCAAGGCTTTCCAAATGGAAAAAAAGCACTGAGTCAGGCATTCATTACTCTCAGGATATAGGCATACAAATCATTCCAGATGGGAAAATGGACATTTCCCTCTGTTTTTACTTATTTCCTTGCCCCTCTGGTTCTACTGCCCTCAAGAGGTCTATTCATCTTGCTCTTTCTGCTCCAGCATCTGTAGATTATTTCTGTGGGACTCCTCAGTCAGAATGAATTATAGAAATTAGTCATACATGTTACATAATTTTGACCCATTGTGAGCCTAGAAGATATACAAATCCCCATACAGAATGTCCCCTACTATCTAATCTATTGAATCATGAGCCCTATTCCTGTGTTCCTCACATGCAAATCCAGTTGTGGGGGGGGGGACTGTGCTCCATAGCCCCTCCTGTCACTGGCTTCTTTGCCTCTCACACACAGAGGGCTGAATGTCTTCAGTGAGGTCCCTTTTTGACTTGTGTAGGGGCTCACTGTGTGATTGAGAACCCTGGAAGGTCAGTGTTCTAGACCATGCAATGAACCTGCCTGAGTAGAGAAGGCTCCCTACTGCAGAAGTTCTGACCCCAACCCATGGTGGCTGACAAAGTTAGCCATAGCAATGAGGCAGAAGGCATGGGGCCAGGGAGCATGCCTCTGCTTCACAATTCAGATTGCATGTGTGAGATTGCAGTGCCTGAATGATAGGCTGTGCATATTCTTTCCTTTAAAGAATTCTGGGTACTGTAGTTTACTCAACAAAGTTACAATTCCCAGCATCCCTTAACTAACTACAGTGCCCAGAATTCTTTGAGGGAAAGAATGTGTTTTAAAGGTATAGAAATAGGAAAAAGAACAAATAAACAAAACATGCCCCCCAGATATTCTGTAAATGTCTCTAAAATACTCATGGTTTGACAGCAAGAATTGTTGCTAGTAGCTGTCGGTTGACTACTAGTAGTTGATTTGCCTTTCTCCAATCTACTACAGTTACGGCAAAATCCTACCTCAAAGTAGGGATAGAAGAACCTGCCTGTTTTGGTTTGCTCAGTTTCTCATTTTTCTAGTCTTAAATTCAGTTCTCTACAGTGCTGAAACAGCTTGCATTTTTTTAAATTAAAAAATCCTCATGAAAATTCTTCAGCATTTTGGCATGAATTTCCCTTAATAAACACATTTTTAACTAATGTTCACATTTTTGCAAACATTTTATTCCAATTTAATATGCTTTTGCATTTTACTTTCACTAATATAGTCGTTTTTTATGTGCTCTGTGCCCTAATATATGCATTTTTTCAAACATTGGTTGGAGAACTGCATTGCAAAATTCAAGTGAGTGTGGATTTTGAAGGATGGTTATGTTTCAGTTCTTATATTGCCTCAGAAAGTGAGAATTTTTATAGACTCAGCTTTAAATGCACACAGAATCAAATTTCTCTCTCATCCCTATCTGGGAGGGAAGTTACTTGAAAGTAAACACTCATTCATTGCAAGTCTTGGGAACAGAGGCCCCTATGGCCACGACACCTTCCTCTTCCTGGAATAATTTTTGCTGAGGAGGGTGGGGAGTAGTATTAGACTTGCCATATGTCTGGAAAATTCTGGACATGTACAGAAATCAGGTGTCTAAAAGGGGGGATTTTTTGAATGTTAAGAGAACTCCGGAATTTCCAGAACGTATGGCAACCTGAGTTTTTTTTTCAGTTTTCTGTGTCCCCCCCCCTTTTAAAAATATTCCAGGGGAATCTGCACCCTAGTAGCAGTGGAAGTGACAAGAGGTCACTTCCCTTGGCTGGAGAGGAGGGACAGAGGGAGGGGAAGGGAGGGAGTAAGGTGACGCAGCAGCCTAGCTGCTCGTAATTTGTTGAAAAGGGGACCCTGTACCAGGGCGTCCCATGGGCGTCGCAGTGGCGGAGGCAGTGAGAGAGGGTCTGTAGCTGGGCACTTGGGAGCTGCTAACAAGGCCACCTTGCTCAAGGGGTACAAGGTGGCAGCACCTCCTTGTGTTGCCGGGGTGGCCTGCAGCTGCTCTGGGCCACCATCCCATTCCAGCTGCAGCACTGTCAAGGCAGAGATGGGGGCCAAGCAGGTAACGGGGGGGGGGGGGGGAGCGCGGTACCGCAGGAAAGTGTTTAAATGAGACCTGGATAGGCCTGGATAGCAAGGACAACAAACTGTGAGGAAGGGGGACAAAACCAGCTGTGGTATGTTTGAGGTTGCGGGGGGAGAAAGGTGGCAGTGCCTCACTACATGTTTCTGAGGGCTGTTGGAAGCCTGGGCAGGTTTGTGGAGGTGTAGTTTAGAGGAAGGTTAGGTGGGGGGCATGTTGGAGAAAGGGGTGCATTAGGGCCTGGCTGTTTTCATTTGGGGGGGGGGGGTTCCAGTATCTAATAATCTTCCTCTTGGAGATGCTGTGGAGGGTAGTTTTTTGTTTTTAGGGGTTTCCTGAAAAAAGCTCAACAACTTTGGGGGTGTCAGGAATTCTACTACTTGAAATATGGCAGTCCTAAGTAGTATAAGCTTTCAGGTGCTGTCGGTCACCCAACTGGCACATGGGGCCACATTTCACTTCCTCCAAGTCCTGTAGAAGATGCCATGTCAATCATATCAGACAAGGTGTTCTCCAAAAAAAACAAAAAAACAATTAGTAAATACAGATCAATTTTAAGTTCAAACATTCTTTTATGCATGTTGAAGCTCCATTGCATTAAATTACATAAATTACATTATACTGTCATTTAATGTTTGCATTTTATCACATTGCTAAATGTATGTTAAGCATAAAAACAATGTTTAAGCTGCAGTTTTAAAGACTGAACTGTACATTGAGTCACTTCTAACGGTTACCCAAGTGGAAGGCAGCTTATATAAGAAACTTTTCCCATGCTGTCCTGCCCCCTAAAAAGCCTTTCAAGAGAGTTGGAGGGCCTCCCTGAACAGCCACATGGAACTGTCATGCAAGAGGGGAACTACCTGGAAGCTTGCATAAACAGAGATATTTCATTAAGCCTCACCTACACAGCCACATGGACCCCTGCTGTAGATAACATGAAAAATATTTACCATAGTAGCCATATTTACCATTGAGAAACAGTTAAATTACACACTGATCTCTTGATTCTTTGTGGGTTCAGAAACATATGTGGATCTGAAAGAGTTTCTCCATTCATTTTACAGTGCAATACTCAGAAGTAGGCCTCATTGCAAAGGGCATTGAATAGGGCATCCTTTATGGAAAGTAAGCATAGGATAGCAGCTTACTTAGGGCTGCCATAAGTCTGTGGACTTTTGCCAAAGTGGACATATGACAAGCAGGGTGATAATTTTCCCGGGGAAGATGTTGTTCTTTGAGGAATATGGCAAGTAAATCGGAAAGCCTGTCCATTCAAAAGCTCCCATGTGCATCTGAGAGCACAGATGAAGCTCTGGAATTGGGGCCACTTATGCAGACTTCACGTGCCAGAATCAAAACTCCAAGCAAGGCCACAGTATATTTTTGAATGCACAGGTAATGATATCAAATGCACAATGAGCAATAATGAGAAACTATTGGGAAACTCCATCATTTCAAATAGCCACACATTTATAGATTGCTATTAGCCTATTTCCCAAAGGTTCTAATGAACATGTCAGTTTTCCAGCTTAGGATCTGGGCATTGTCTGCTTTTGTATTACAGTATTTCCCTTGGGTTGTTCTTATGCAGGTGATGGAATATGCCTCCTGAGATCTGTGGTTCCTCATCTTTAACTTTAACCAAGAACCAGCAAGGTGGCTTTTAAACATCTGTTCCAACAGCATGTCACTGTTTAGTTATTTTTTGCTTTATATTTCTTTATACAGGTTATTTACAGCAAATACATTTGATGTCATTAGCGGTGATGCCTTCATGGGCCTTCCTCATCTAGAATATTTGTGAGTTGAAAAAATAATGTGAAAGATTTCTTGAGAGTGGTTGTGTGCTTGAGATAGAGAGATTCCTTTGACCAAGCTGCCTTTATTACCCATTGCAGGTTTATAGAGAACAACAACATCAAGTCTCTTTCGAACACTTCCTTCCGAGGACTGAAATCTTTAATTCACCTGTAAGTAAAAGTGTTTGTTTTATTCCTTGCCATCTTTACAGAACTATATCAATGACATATTTCTTTTCAAGATGTTAACCAGCTAAAGGTTTCGGGGGTTGATTACCTGTTTTGCCATTAATCAATTGATTATACAATTAAACAGGCAATTGGCTAATGTATCATTTAATAATTCAAACCCTGTTCTGTGAGTAGTGTTAGTATCTGCAGCTTGGATCCAAGGAATCAAGAAACTGCTTTGCATATACAAGGAAGCTTTGAGCTTGACTTTTGTTTCGCCCCCTGAACTGCCCTTCACGGCAAGATTTTAAATTTAAAGAAGGTTCAAAAGCAATTTGTGATATTGTGGAGGTGTGCCATGCAGTGGGGGAAATTAAACAGTTCCACTGGGTATGCCCAAATCCTTGGGTAATCCTAAAGTAACTCTTTGGATCTCAGCCAGTGTGATCCAGGCATTAAAGTTTATGCATAAGGTCTTTTGCATACATGAATGAAGCTATCAATCTCTTGGCATGCTTCATGGTTTGCAATTTGGAGAAAAGTGAATAACACACAGTAAAATAGCACATTTTCTTCTTCTCCATCCACCAGCAACTTAGCCACAGAAATACTTCTAAAACTTCACCCTAAAATGAAAATTGTGCAAATCAACAAGCGTGGGGTGTCAGTGTTGTGCATGGGGTTCATATCTTTTGGATCGAATCTAAAGGGAGAAGTGCTAGTACAAAACAATATTTCACAGTCAAATTACCACCATTAGCAGAAACCAAATTTATCTATACTGTAAATTATACGTGAAAAATGCTTTCTCCAAATAAGGTTACTTTCAGAATATGGAAATGCACTAGAACTACCATCCCCATCCCCACCCCTGGCATATGTAGTTCAAAGTCTTATTTATTTGAATCATGCATAAATAATATAAAATAATGGAAAATTTTGATATGAAAACAATATTATTTATTTAAGACATTTATATACCGCTTGGGACGCGGGTGGCGCTGTGGGGAAAAGCCTCAGTGCCTAGGGCTTGCCAATCGAAAGGTTGGCGGTTCGAATCCCCGCGGCGGGGTGCGCTCCCGTTGTTCGGTCCCAGCGCCTGCCAACCTAGCAGTTCGAAAGCACTCCCGGGTGCAAGTAGATAAATAGGGACCGCTTACTAGCGGGAAGGTAAACAGCGTTTCCGTGTGCGGCTCTGGCTCGCCAGAGCAGTAATGTCACGCTGGCCACGTGACCCGGAAGTGTCTCCGGACAGCGCTGGCCCCCGGCCTCTTGAGTGAGATGGGCGCACAACCCTAGAGTCTGTCAAGACTGGCCCGTACAGGCAGGGGTACCTTTACCTTTACCTTATATACCGCTTAGTTATTCACATTTCTAAGTGTTGTACATAAAAACAACCCACAGAAAATGGGACAGTAAAACAATATATACCATCATAAAATGAAATTTTTATTGTAGTTGTTAAATTTATAACTACATCACATACATTCAGTGATCACAGGGTAGTGTATGATTTAAAACCAGCAATAATAATACTGTGTGTGTGTGTGTAAAAATCATAAAATTAGGCTCATATTGGTCAATGAAACTAATTGGCACAGTCCAAGAAGCTAAAAAAATACGTCAAACGTCCAAGTGGAAAAAAATCATCTTTAAAAGATCCAAAAAAGACAGTATTGAGGAAGGGGGAATCACATTTCCAGTGGGATGACATTTGATTATGGAACAGGACTTGTGGTCAGTTCAATCCCTGCTTCATCCCATAAATATATTATCAGATATATCATGTTCAAGTACAATGTATATAGATGTAATCAGTAATCCTGTGGTCCTCCAGATGTTGTCGGCCTCAGTTCTCATCAGCCCCAGCCAGCATAGCCAATCAGCTGGGACAATGGACATGGTAGTTGAAAAACATCTGGAAGGCCACATATTCTCCACCCCTGTCTATGAACTACTAAGCAGGGGGTGGAATCCTTGGGCCCCTCCTTTCCTTCTTTTCCAGCATGGTCACAACAAAGAGATCAGAAGCTTTCACTTCCACCAAAAGAGGTTCTTTATTACGTTGACTAAAACTATGTTGTGTTCAAAGAAGCCAAGATTAAACAAACCATAGTTTAACAAGTATCTTCATTCATTTCAGACATAAAGAGTAACTCTAGCTAATTTAAAAGTAGAAACAGAGATTTCTGATCTCTTCTTCAATGCCCTGTGAGAGGAGGGGGAAGCACATGAGTTTGAGGCTCAATGCAGTTTGTGCATGTAACACTAATCCATAGTTTAGCATTGGGTCTGAACTGGGCCATTATATTCCTGTACAGCACAGCAAATAAATTTGTGATAATGATGCCTATTAAACTGTTCTGTGAAATTACAGCAGCTGATTAATTTAGTTCCTGACACACTACTTTCATTCAAATGAACTTTTACATAGAAGTATAATGATTCAAGCAGCTATTAAAAATATAATTATAAATCGGCTTCTTGACAGCAGAGAGCCATTTAATACTAAATATGCTTCAGACAATTTGTTTTCAACAGAAATGGATTTTTTAAAAACGTGTAGCAGCTTTGATTTGTTGAATATCACTTGGCGGGCAGAAAGGGGGCAGAAATTTGTATTTATGCATGGGATGAAAACTCTTTCTTGACATTTGCTGTTGATGGTTTTTGCTTAATATTGTGCAAGTCACCCTGGCTTGGTTTCTGTTGTTGTTGTTTCTCAATTGAAGGGTGGGATATATTAAATAAGATAAATAAAATAACTTTGCATCTTTGAAAGTCTTCAGAACAATTAAAAGAAAGCAAAAAGTCACAGAGTTTGTCAAAATATTGACAAGGCATGGGAAATCTTCACATTCAACAAATGTTTTGGAGAGCAATCAGAAGTGCAGACATGATATTTTAACAAAGAACTGTTAAATAAGTTGCTCTGACAAATAATCCTTTAAAGAAAAAACACTTATTGGCATTTGCATAGCACTCCTTAATTGTTTGCCATAGACGTATTTGATGAAACAGATTAGAAATGAATGAAAGGATGATCTTGTGCTAAGAATAAAACATTTTCTTTTGCAGGAGTCTTGCAAACAATAATCTCCAAACCCTCCCAAAAGACATATTCAAAGGCTTGGATTCTTTAACAAATGTGTAAGAAAGCTTCTTCATTTTAACACTATGATTTGAAAGACAAGAGATCGATGCTCACTAGTAATTATTACAGAATAAGTACAGGTCTGGCCACTCATTAGGTGGGCGTGGTATGACAGATGCATTAAAACCATTGCTGCTAGTTGCATTGTCAATTTACATTCAGGCACCAACTCGTTCCATTAGGAGATATATTTTGCCTGTTACCAAACATCTCTCCAACCTACCAATTTTTTTAAAGCTTCAAAAATGTATAACAAGATAGAAACGCAGCAAGCACCAGCAAGGACGAGGCTGCTGCCTAATTGTTCAATTGGCTGCATAGCAAGCAAATTACTTTGTTTTGAACCAAACCTTTCCAATAGATGAAGACAGTGATTGGAACACTGTCAAGGGTATTAACATTGTTTGTGTAATTCCACAGGCGAAAGTTGACTATTTGAGACACAGTCGAAAACACCCTGATTATATACAGGGAAAGTTGAAAAATGGGATAGATTGTGTGCCATCAAATCTCCCTTGTCAGAGAATAATAAAATCATATAGAGTTGGAAGGGACCCTGAGGGTCATCTAGTCCAAACCCCTGCAGTGCCAGAATCCCAACATGCAGTCCTCCATCCATTTTTTAAAAAGTTTATTTTTATTAAAAGATTTTCATGTTTAACAAAGGTACATATATAACATCTGTTTTCAGTTAATAAAGTCCTTTCTACACGTCAGTTACATTCAGTATGAGACATTACTGCCCTAGGCATTGTGAGGTTGGCTTACACTGTACCCCATCCAATTTGAAACCATACCAGACCTTGCTTAGCTTTGCAAATGTGCTGGCAGTTTTATTGCTGCACTATTAGGAGGGCATAATCACCAGTGTTTTAGTGGAGAGCATACCTGCAGTAGAGATGAGGCTTCGAGAGGGGAGGACATTTTCAGTGGCAGCCAGGAGCATCCCTGTGCTTGCAGAGTATAAGCTACGTTTACTAGGATCTATAATGTGGTGGCACCTACACTTTGAAACTCCTTGCCTGTTGATATCAAGCAGATGCCTTCACTATACTATTTCCGGCACCTGCTAAAAGCATTTTTGTTTAGATAAGCCTGCCCAGGTTTCAAGAACAGAGAATGTTTTAACTCTTTTAACTAATTCTTTTATTCCACTTTGAAGATTTTTTTGCAATCAAGCTGTATATAAATTTTACGGATTAAATAAAATAATAGTTATGAGTGGAATAAAATGGGAAAGTAAAGCATCAAGAGCCCATACTGAGAGCAGTGAGACTTAACTGGATGAAAAGGGGGTTGCAATATTTGAACACACTTACAACCATATCTGCAAATAAGTAAGAAATGCTCCCTCCTTATGCTGCTCTACGACCGCAATAAAGTGTTGATTGATTGATTGATTAGTAAGAAATGGAAAACTAATGTTTCAAAAGCACTTGTACTGCACCTACAACCCCCGCCCCTCCTTTCTTCTCCTGACAGGGACCTTAGAGGTAATGCATTCAAATGTGACTGCAAATTGAAGTGGTTGGTTGCGTGGGTGAGCAGAACAAATGCAACAGTAGAGGACATTTATTGTGAAAGTCCTCCAGAATATAAGAAGCGAAAAATCAACAGCCTCTCTCCCAATGAATTTGATTGCATTATTACAGGTGAGTGTTCTAACTGCCTTCCGTTTACTGCATTGATGGCATATTTTACAAGTCAAGCTCTCCATATGCTATGGAATGGGGATGTATGGCACATCCCATGGGACATGTGTCCCAGCTCTACTAACCCTCTTCCACCCTCACCTTTAGATTCTGGGGCATGCTTAGCACCTAATAGGGAATTGGATGTACAGTGGTACCCCAGTTCTCAAACTTAATCCGCTCCAGGAGTCCGTTCGACTCTAGAAACCATTCGAAAACCAAGGGGCGACTTCCAATTGGCTGCAGGAGCTTCCTATACTCAAGCAGAAGTCAGGGAAGCCATGTCAGACCTTTGGCTTCTGAAAAATGTTTGCAAACCGGAACACCTACTTCCAGGTTTGCGGTGTTTGGGAGCAGATTTATTCAACAACTACGCTGTTCGGGAACCAAGGTACCACTGTAGTTAGAATGATTCCTTCCCTCCCCGTACCCATTCCCCTGCCTTTAGAACACCTCATTTTGGGCCATATGTTGGTGGACATATCACATGCCTGCTGAGCTGCCTACTGGCATGTGGACATGGTTCTGCTAGCATGCAGGTTTTCTGCCGGCGTGACACCTTGTCCACCAGACTGTGTGTTAACTGCCCCCACCCAGCTCCTCCCAGGTGATACTTTGGATTGCTCTGGTAATTCTTCAGTTCTTGAGCTTTTTTAAAACAACAACAACCAAACACCCATGAAGCTTTGCTTCCACTCAACAACCATTCATTCCATAAAGAACTGAGTAACAGCGTTGAAACTTCCTGCGTTATGTACTTTGCCCAGGTTAACAGAAATAAGGGGCTTTAGAAAGTAACCACTGTCTGGGAACAGAAGTGCCAGCTTGGCCCTGTGACTGTGGGTGCTTGGGGCTGTGGCGTGGCATGAAAATTTGTTGGTGCCCAGCCCCTTCATGGAGAATTTTGTGGGTGCCTGAGCACCCAGGGCCCCAGAGAGCCGGCACCTATGTCTGGAAACCATTAATAATAATAATAAGAATAAGAATAAGAATAAGAATAATAAATGAGCATGTCTCCTTTTGGTGTGCCTTTTTTGCAGAATTTGTTGTTTTTCGGAAGCTGCCTTATCAGTCACTATCGGTGGACACATTCTCGTTTGAGAATGATGAATTTGTTGTCATTGCCCAGCCTTTTACTGGAAAGTGTATCTTCCTTCAATGGGACCACGTGGAAGGGACTTTTAGAAATTTTGACAACATTACAGGTATGAATGATTTGTCTCCACAGACATTGTGTTGCTACCTGATCTAAATGCCAGTTGATGATGAAGCAGTCTTTTATCTCTTTTATACTTTTTTTATCCAGGGACGTCAGTGGTTGTATGCAAGCCTGTCATTGTCGAGAGAAACCTGTACATCATAGTTGCCCAACTCTTCGGCGGCTCCCATATATACAAAAGAGACGTTAATGCAAATAAATTCACTAAAATTCAGGATATTGAGATTCTCAAAATCAGAAAGCCTAATGACATTGAAATATTCACGATGGCAAAAGAATGGTATTTTGCAATTGCAGACAGTTCAAAAGCTGGAATCACCACTGTTTACAAATGGAATGGAATCGGATTTTATTCTGACCAGTCTTTGCATGAGTGGTATAGAGATACTGATGTGGAGTACCTTGAAATAGCTGGCAAACCTCACTTGATCCTGTCCAGTAGTTCTCAGCACCCTGTCATCTATCAGTGGAACAAAGGAACAAACAAATTTGTTGACCCTGTTGACATTCCAGATATGGAGGATGTTTATGCCGTAAAGCACTTCACTGTGAAAGATGACATTTACGTTTGTCTAACAAGATTCATTGGCGATTCCAAAGTAATGAAATGGGGAGGTTCAAAATTTCTGGATTTACAAAGGATGCCGTCAAGAGGGTCAATGGTATTCCAGCCTCTTCAGATAAAGAATTATCAATATGCTATTCTTGGAAGTGATTATTCATTTACTCAAGTCTATTTCTGGGAGGCAGGAAAGGCCAAATTTGTGAAGTTTCAGGAATTAAATATACAAGCTCCAAGATCTTTCACACACGTTTTTGTCGACAAGCAAGATTTTCTCTTTGCCTCAAGCTTTAAAGGGAATACAGTGATTTATAAGCATATCATAGTGGACCTAAGTGCGTGACACACAGAGATTTTTGGAATCTGTTGTGAGGCTTCCTCCAATGATAACAAGGACCTAATGAACTAAATGCATGATGATGATTCTCTTTACTTCCAGTCTGCGGAATGCCTTTAACGGATCAGATTGCTAGAATCAAATACTACAAGTATCTTCATCCGTAAATGTCACGTCTAGTGCTGTTGGGAATTGCTTTTTTTTTTTTTAAGAAAAGACAAATTAAATCATTAATTATTCTTTGCAGTCACAATGGCTTGGATCCAAATGTAGTCATGCTTAAAGTAGACCCGTTGATATCAATGGTACATAGTACAGCGATGAGTAACTCAAGTCCCACTGATTCCAGTGGGTCTAGTCTAAACATGACTAAGGCTGCATATACACCATACATTTAGAGCACATTTAAAGCACATTCCCCTCGCCCAAGAATCCTGGGAACTGCAGTTTATCTTTCACAGAGCTACAATTCCCAGCATCCTTAACAAACTACAGCTCACAAGATTCTTTGCCCGGGGGTGGGGGTCCTTAAAATATATTGTGTGTATGCAGGTAGTCTGGATCCAGTGCTCTGTAAATATGTAGTGAAACTCCATCTATCTTGGGGGGGGGGGGCAGGGGATCCAATAAGATGTAATTTTCCATTCTTCACCTATTTGAAAACTGCCAAATAAAACGTTTACATTTTCTTTCATATTCCAAATGGTATTTTATTTCAGAATTATGTCATTTTTTAATGTACTTTTGCAACAATTCAGCAGTTTCCTAGGGACATTGAGGTCCACTGTGAGGATGCCGCAAATGTAACACTGGACCTGGACCTATGTGGGTTTATTATTATTATTTTTAAGTTTGAAGAGCTGTTTTCTTTTTTTTATAATTATTTTTATTATTTTTCAAAATTATGCAAATCAAGTCTAATTACATTATTTTAATATAATTTCTTAAAACTGGGTTTCCCGCTTCTGTTTCAAACATATGTCAATCATTTCTTCCCACAGATGCATCATTTCTTATTTAGTGTCCAGTTGTCATCCTTCGCTTGCCATTAAACCATTCTTCCAGCTGACTGCTTTCCCCCCTTACAAACAGCATCTCTGCTACATCTTACAAATATAAAATCCAGCTCACTTGTGTAGTCCTTCATATACATTTTCGTTCCAGACCTGGTGTGCTGGGAGAGTTCATTACTATCTTCCATTGTTCAGTTCTTTGCAGTGTTTATCTGGATGGTACAAAGTCACATCCCATTCCTTCCGCAGTTTATAGACTAGCGTATGGGCCACAGCCATTACTAACTCACAGGGTGTACATCCAGGCTCTGCCATTAAATTCCGCTCTGGAGTTCTTTCTCGGCACACAGTTAAGAGCAAGATCTTTCCTCAAATTCAGTCTCTTTACCACATCTGTTCGGCTGCAGTTCATTCCCCCCCCACACACACATTCCTCTGACAACACTCCAGTCCAGAAATAGTTGCAGATAAAGTCCATTCAGCCTCAACTGAGGGAGGAGGGCATACCAAAACCTTATTAAATTCCTTAGCATAAATCAACTCCCCCCCTCTTTTTCCAAGTATCAGACAGAATAACAAAGCAGTGGCTACACACGTCTCTTTCATTATGCAGGGGAGGTCAAGAAAAGGAAAGACCTTTTGAAAACCGTAAGAAAGCACAAAGCACCTTGTCCTCCCCCTTCCTTTCCCGGCTGTTGTAGGGGTTCTCAAGCTTCAGAAAAACATTCAAATACATTCAGAGAGCCAAGCCCAGTCCTTTTGGCAGCTGATTGATTGCAGCCCATTAGTAGATGTCAGTCCAGGAGCGCTTCTTGATTAAAGCCAATTGTCCAGATTAAGGAGGAGCCAACCACAAATCACGCTGGTAACAGAGGCTCGTCCAAGGCAGGGACACACTTCCAGGTTGTTCCCAATCTGCCTTTCAAGTTGGCAGACACAGGATTTCATGGTACTGTGGATGCAGTGAACTCCCCAGACCCTAGTGTGGAGCATTGCAAGGATTTATGCTTCACAAGTCCTCGCTTTCCCCTGCCTGAACTTCCTTGCAACTTGTGGAGGGCTGCAAAGAACAACTGCCATTGACTTGTGAAGTAGCTGGAAATGAACCTGGACCTATGTTATGACACTGTTGGACTTTTCTAGCCACTTGAAGTGCATAGCTCCCAAACTCTAAATTTGGATATCTTTGGGTACAACACAGCTCCATAAAAATGGAGGAAATGAGTGTGTGGCACCCCACTTTCCATGACTTACATAGGGAAAAAAATCCTGTTGAATTGTGCTCTTTTTGCTTCCAATAATTCCTTACATATCCATACTATGGGTGGAGCTCGAGTTACTGTGGGTGGAGCTCAAGCAAATATTACTTTTGCACAGAACTTCTTGGTAAATTACTAGTTAAATATTTATCATTAATCCGTATTTCTAAGGTTTTTCATTTTAATGAAAAATATGCAGTGTTTATACAGAGGCAAGTCCCGCTGTCATAATCATAGGATTGCCAGGTCAGGGGCATTGCAGACCCTGAAATTTCTCGGCCTAAACCTGAGACTTAGGGACAGCCCCTGGTGATGTCATAGGAGTGGGCCCTGATCTTTCTTCCTCTGTGCTCTCTCCCTCTATTGAACCCTGGAGATGGAGGTTAACTGGGACAGCAGAGAAGGGCAGTTCCCACCACCAGCAAAAAAAAGTATATGCAATAATTTGCAGCCAGCTCCTGCCAGGCTGAAATGTGCAAGCTGCATGCAGAAATGTCTTAAATTAAAAAAATAAATAAATAAAGGCATTCTCACACACCTGGAGATTCAAGACTTCCCTTTGCTACCTGGAGGGAGCCAGGCAACCCTGGAGACTTTGGGTCAGCCCCTAAGGTCAGTGGCGTAGCGTGGGTTGTCAGCACCCGGGGCAAGGCAAGTAATTTGCGCCCCCCCCCCGCTGCACTGTCCCTCCCCCAGATAGTCCCTCCCTCTCTCTCCGCACCGCACCGCACGCCTGGCACCCTCCCCTCCACAGTGGGTGGCGACCCGGCGGCTCGGATCAGACTCGCACAGCCAGCACTGCAGTGAGAGAGAGTGAGTGAGCCAGGTAGGGGCAGAGAGCTGTGAGTGTGAGCGCGCGCCCCCAGATGTTGCGCCCGGTGCGGCTGGCCCCCCCTGCACCCCCCACGCTACGCCACTGCCTAAGGTCTGGCAACCCAATATAAACTGCCCTTCCTTCCAACAGCAGCACTCAGTGATACTATTTCAGAATATACTGGGATGCTATTTTGGGATATCCTGAGATGCCGTTCCTATTTGCCCAGTTTACGTGGCTAGTTAGCACAGTCTTTAATCAAGATGCTGAGGATGCAACTCTTCTTTCAACAGAGAGAAAGAGAAATCATAAATCTAACATGAAATGAAATGTCCCCGGTCATGTACCGAGAAGGACTGAACTTGACAATATGCCAGCTACAGTTGGGAGTGTCTGATGCACCCTGAATTAAAGCAGAGCGACAGTTCTGGAGAAGAAAACCTGTCACCTTGCTAATTAGCAGGAATGCAGCATGAGCCACTCGCTAAACAGTTATCAGATGTTTTGTCCCACAGTGCTGTCACTGCGACAGTTCTTTTCACAGAACTGTGCTTCAAAGACAGCCCTCCAAATTCCTGGCACGGTATAGATGCAAACATATTCTCAGGCGAATAGTTCCTGGAATAACATGGCAGACATTACAGGGTCTCCTAGAGCTCTTTCCCCTCCCTCCCTCCCCCCTCTCCCTGCTGTGTTTAAGTCATGAGAAAATCAGAAAGCAGACACAGGACACACAACACCAAATCCTGGTTTTAAAATGGAGACTCTTGGATGTCAATTTACAAGTATACACTTGCTTAATGGCTGCAGTTTCAAAAAAAAAGAATTAAGAACCAGCAAGGGTATTGCTTTGCACACAGCCACAGATGGATTCAGTATAATACTATGCACATCTATTAGGAAGTCACTCCCACTAAGTTCAGTGGGGCTTACTCCTTGGTAAGTGGGTACAGAATCACACCCTTGCTCACTGTTTAAGTGTATCTGTTGGGGGAAATACAATGCAACAGAATGATTTTGCCACCTCAAGACTGTGCTTTGTTTTTCAACAGGCAGCAATGTCATTAATCCCATCACCTAAAAAAGAATTCAGCACCTCCTTTTGGGGCAGATTCTTGAAGGGTCTTCTAGACTAAAAAAGTCTGAAATAACTAGTTGCTACAAATGGCCAGTTACCACCAGTTTCTTTGGATGTTGTCATCTCAGCACCATTAAGAGTAACATCATACAAGCACCTAGACGTGCAGTTATATTTGAGCTTATAGTCATATGAGTCTTTAACTCACCCCGCTCCCAGAAATGTTTATTGTTAGAGCACACAAATGAAGATGCAGAGATAAATGCAGGAAATTTAGGAAACAAAAGAAGAATATCATTCTAACTTTTCTGTTCTGACCCTTGATTGGTTGTGGAGCCTTCCCTGTGGTTTTTTAGAAAACCATGAGGCCAAAAATCAGCGTCCCTATCCTTACAGCTGGATCATAGCCATGATAGACAGCATTTCCTCTAGATGACTGATTTCTGGCTGACTTTCCCTCCAGTAGCTGCCGCTCCACGTGTTCTGTAAATCGGGTCCCTTTGGCAACACAGGGGTTCCAGAATGGTTAAGTGGGGGTGGAGCTTCTGCTTCCCTACTTATAGTAGCCCCTTGTGAGATCTTGCACAAGGCTGAAGGGTTTAATGGGACCTTGTGAGGGTTGGAAATCCCAGAACATATGTAGGGGGACACGGGAGGGCTGCAGTGAGAGGAGAGGGAGGGGAAATGCCAAAAGTCCTTGCACTATTTAGTTGGATGCTACGGTGGCACTGTGGGTTAAACCACAGAGCCTAGGACTTGCCGATCAGAAGGTCAGCGGTTCGAATCCCCGCGATGGGGTGAGCTCCCGTTGCTCTGTCCCAGCTTCTGCCAACCTAGCAGTTCGAAAGCATGACAAATTGCAAGTTGATAAATAGGTACCACTCCGGCGGGAAGGTAAACGGTGTTTCCATGCGCTGCTCTGGTTCGCCAGAAGCGGCTTAGTCATGCTGGCCACATGACCCAGAAGCTGTACGCCGGCTCCCTCGGCCAATAAAGCGAGATGAGCGCCGCAACCCCAGAGTCGGCCACAACTGGACCTAATGGTCAGGGGTCCCTTTACCTTTACCTTTACCTTTGAACACTGAAGTAAATATACAGGGATTTTAGGGGCAATGGAATGACACAGCTGTGGCCAGAATTTTCTCTGCACACTTGCTATTTCCTGGGTTCCACTGTGGTTACTGATTCAACATGCTCCTGGGATTCTTGGGATCAGTTTTGAATGCATACATAAATTGGACATCAAATTGTATCTTCAAAGGGGTTTCTCAGCCTCAAAGAGTTTTAATCAGAAGCTAAAGATTGGGATATTGTGTTATCACTGAGAATTTCCAGTGATCTCCAGATATAGTGCAAAATTCAAACTGAAATTTTCAGCATTAAAAGATCTCTACGGATATTCCCAGTTCAGAAAGTACCACATAGAGATAGCTTTTCAGTGAGCAACACAAGGAATGGGATATTTTTAGCACAGGATTCATGATAGGTGAGCTATCTTTAAAGTGCAGGAGAGTAAAGGTTGAATAGGCAGCTTTCTACATTGACTTTGAGAAAGATAATAATTTCACTGTTCATTATGGATACTGAACCACATTCTTTCATAGGCCTCTGGAGATTCATCACTTATTTTTATGGACTGGATCGTGGTTAAATATAACATGGTTAATCATTATTATGTTAATAATTTCCTCCAAAGTAATACTTAAGAGAAGCAACAACAGATTTTTCTGCTAGTGCAGTATATGTTATTTTTTTGCTTCCACACTGATGTTTGAAGCTGTAATGGCTTTTTGGTGCTCCCTGGTGGTTTTGCTTTTGATTGACAGATCACATGCTAGGACCAAATGTTCCTGAAATGATAAGCAATGCAGAAAGTTATTAATGGATGCAAACTACAGATCAATTTTTTTTAATGTAGCAACTTCACTTTGATATGCCTCACTTTAATGTCTTAGCCATAATAGTCCTATTGATGGAATTTTATCATATACCCATAGCTCTCTTATCTATTGCTGTATTAATTTTTAAATGATATGTGTGCATAAGGTTAGTGAATTCTACATGCCTTTGTTTACTCCCATGAAGGAGCTAAGATTTTACCCATCTGTTCCAAATAATTTGATATCAGTGTATTTAAGAAATGAATTTTTCACAGGATAGGAGAGATTAAACACAGAACTCCATTCAACTTTTTCTGGAGATATTCAATACATTTGCATCAATTTGTAGTTAAGGGATAGTGACAGTGGTGGAGCTTCATGCTCCGGCACCGGGGGGGCGGAGAGTAGGTGGGGGCAGGGCTGGCGCGTGTCCCAGGGGTGGGGTGCGCCGCCTGCAGGGGCATGGTGTGCAGCATGGGCAGGGGGACAGCCACAATGGCACCCTACCAGGATCGCGCTGCCAGGGGCGATGCACTCCCCCCGCACTCCTCTTCCTCCGCCAGTGGATAGTGGCTTCCCAGCCATGAGCTATGATGAGTCAGAAAGTTCCTAAGCTCAAATAGATGATGTTAAGCAAGGTCTCCTCTCTCCATATCAGTCTCCCAACGAATGGTCCATCTAGTCTTACATACAATTCCCAGTGTCAGATTACTCTGCAAGCCATTTTTTATGGGGAGGATGGGTAGAATATCTAGAAACTTCAACCCTGACTTCACAGGGCGACATTTTGTTGTGTCCAATAGCCATTGGTTGACCTATGCTCTCTGAATTTGTCTAATCACCTTTTCAAACAATGTGAGCCAGTGCATAATTATTTTATTTATAAAAATATTTATATGCTGCTGTATTACAGTGTTTTGCAGCAATATGAAAACATAAAACCAAACAATTAAATCGTAAAAAGTTAAAAGCAAAAGGAAGTTAAAAACAACACATCTTGGGGTTGTAAATTTCATGCATTAATTATGTGTCTGAAGAAGTATTTTATTTTGTCTCTCCTGTTGATCAGTTCTGCTGGTGTTATGAGGGACGGAGAATGTTGTATCTTTCTGTCCACTTTCTCCAAATCTCACATAACTTCCATCTGCTTCTATTCCTTTCCCTATGTCCTCTTTTTTTTATCTAAGCTATAAAAATACAATTTTTTGCTTTTCCTGACGGGGAAGATGGTCCAGTCTTTTCATCATCTGAGTTGTCCTTTCCTACAGTCTGTGAATCCAATCAACTTAAGTATGCTACCGCCATAAAAGAGAGCCTTCCCTAAATTAATTGTGTTAATTGAGATTTGCTCCATTGTGCTATGGTAATTTATGATGCTCTTTTAATCTGAAACACAAATTAAGTAACACAGGACAAATTCATCCCTGGTGAGATACTGTTAATTTACCTGAAGCTACACCAAAGGTTACTATAACTCATCACGTACTCACAGTCTTTATACCATTACCTAAGGATGAGAGAGTGCAGAAGGGCAACTGGTGCCTCCAGGTATTTTTTGAAGTTTTGGAACAGAGGTAGTGCAATTCCAATGCCATCACCACCCCTCCCTAGGGATGGGAAAGCAATTTGATTCAGTCTGCTTTTAAATGTGGATTTACCTTTAAATGCAAAGTGAATTGAACCAAATCACAGCCATTCTTCAAAAATTTGCACTTATCTATAGCCTAGAAGCAAGCCAAATGTATTGTCAAACAGAGACTAATGGCAATTGACCTACAAGAGTGTATGGCGTGGCGCCAAGGAGCCTTGTTCCTCTCAGTTGCTGGGTTTGCCAAATTCCACTTCTAAGAATGGGATGCCTTATCTGAAATGGTTATCTGTTACTAAATACAGGAAAGCCTTTTATCTGGCACCCTTAAATGCCTAACCCTCAAAAGCTTTTATGGGGAACATATATCCAAGTTCCTATAAATAACAAATACTGCCCTTGTCATCACAAGAAGGTAGAGTTGGTGCCAAATGATGTTTATATATGCCTTTTTAAACAAAAACCAGGGAACTACAGATAGTTTGATATACCACTTTATTTGGGATGGATGGAAACATTAAAGCCACATTTGACTTGCTTATAGGCTATAGACAATAAGAAGGTGAAAACTCAAGTACAGTGGTACCTTCGTTCTCAAATGCCTTGGTACTCAAACAAATTGGAACCCAAACACTGCAAACCCAGAAGTAAGTGTTCCAGTTTGTTAACTTTTTCGGAAGCCAAGCATCCTCTGTTTTGAGTGTTACGCTTCCGATTTGAGTGCCACATTTCTGTTTTGAGTGTTATGCTGAGATCTGTCTGCTTTTGCTACTTACTTTGCATTTGTGCGGCTCCTTTGTTTTTGTTTTTGTGACTGTATGGAGCCCAGTTCAGCTACAGATTGATGTGACTGCAGTACATTATTTATTGCTTTCATTTTGTCGATCAATGGTCTCGTTAGATAGTAAAATTCATGTTAAATTGCTTTTTAAAACCCTGGAACAGATTAATCCATTTTGCATTACTTTATATGGGAAAGCGTGCCTTGGTTTTGGAATGCTTTGGTTTTGGAACGGACTTCCGGAATGGATTAAGTTTGAGAACCAAGGTACCACTGTAACATTTTGCAGTAATTCCTTCATCTAGGCAACCTTATGAGAGTCTCTCATCACCTAGAAAACAAAGGAACTGGGAGGAAGCAAAAGAGCAGTGGAGCCAAAAGTGAATGGAATACATCCAAGCTAAGGTCAAAGAATTTAGTTCAGTTTCCAAAAGCAGCATCAGCAACACATCTAGATGAGCCAAATATAAATCTAAGAAAACAGGACTGAACTCCTTCTAAGTTAAAACTTAAGACATGGAGACCCAGTAGGTGTTCCAAAAAGAATCTGTGATATGGATATAGCATGGAAATAAGCAGCGACTTGGCGAGGGATACACAGTGAGCTTAGTGGCTGGAGAGGGATCTGAACTCACATAGCCTCTGCCAAGTTCAATACTCTACTGGCTACATGACACCAGTTGGCTTTTCAAAACGCTTCTCTTATCTGACTGCCTTCTGTTAACAATCTATTGGGTTTCTCCAGGTTCTTCTTCATACTGATCTTCGATATCAAGGACATAAAATATCATCAATAAACAATGATAATGTCCCTAAAAGTTACTAAAACAGATCTGGTAAAGAACAAGCTTCAAAGATCTGCCACTGCTCCAATCCAGGTTGCAGGAACAACAGAGTTTTAAACTAGCCCCTAATTGATGTTGTGATGTTCTGAATAAAGAGGACATGTCTGCTCTACTGATGCCTGTTATTTGTCAAATCCAGAGGCAGGTTCAAGTTTTGAAAGAAAACACCCAGAGGAGTCTGGGAGGTGCTAGGAAATGGTTTTAGAGATGCCAATGATTTTAACGTTTTGGCTAATGCGTTCAAACATCCTGCAAACCAAGTTAAACAAGAACTTCAGCTGAATTCAGCTACAGAAGTTTTGACAGACAAGTAACCCCACTGGAACAGATGAATAAGGCTTCTTTTCTGGTGCTGTTAGCTATGGATAATTATTCTCAGCTGCTCAGAAGACACCAAGATCTTGTCTCTGGAGGAAGTCATTAAAAGGAAAGTTGACATCATCATACTGGTGAACTCATTTGAGGAGCATGGAATGCATAACCCTAAACCCAAACCCATTCCCAAACACACAGGGAAAGCACAATATTGTAGGCTGTTTGGCAAACATCTACTTGTGCCAGCCTTGCACCAGGAATTAGGAAACCATAATAAGTCCCTCTCTGTCTCTCCCTTGTATAAACTCCTTAGAGTAACCTGATTCAAAGCAAGCTTTACTCAGCCTCTTCTTCTGCTTCTGATCTTGGCCAATACATGAGGCTTAAATTACCTTGGAGCCAGTTTCATGCTATTTAAGTCATCCATCATATTACAGGAAATAAAATGAGGGTGGCTGACATTTATAAGATGAGTGAGAATCGCAGCCAATGTCATTTTTACATTGGCAAAGAGATTTTTGAGTAAGATCATTTTTAAACCCCTCTCTACGGGCAGAAACATCAACATTGCTGCAGAGGATTGAGAACCCTACCCCTGCCCTTAAAGGTTTTGCACAGGTTTTCCCCTGGTCAACCAAGTAAATCAGAGGGGAGAACATTTGCAACCTGAGAGGAATCCTCTCTCATCACTGCCATGGCTTAGTAACTTAGAAGGGCCAGGTTGTCAAAAAACACCATTTCATCTCAACAAGCAGCAGCAGCAAAGTTAATGGGCTGATCAAGATGAAAACAAATGGTGAAAATCCAATGGAACACCAAATAGAGTTACAAGCTTTTAATTCTTTTTAAAGAATCTTTTTCATAATGACATAGCAGATATATGCATGGTTTAATCTAAATAATCTATCAGTTTACTTGTATACCACTTAGAGAGTTTTTGCATTCAGCAGTTTATTATTATTTTAAATCAATGAATGAATAATCTACTCCATTTCTGCTTGCTACAAATAAATAAATGGAAATGAAAACCTGACCGTTATTTCTTGTGCACTGAGAAGACCAAGATGTCATGTCCCAGCGCTAACAAAGATATTAGAATTAGATGCGTATTGTCAAGGAACACTTTTGCATACCTATAGATGCCTGGGAAAGGGAAGGCTTTTCTCTTCCAGTTGCCTCTTGTGAAATCTGAAACTCATTGAAAGTTTTCTTTTGAAATCAGACCAACAGCAGCACAGGGAGGGGAAACAGACCAGGGAAAGGAGCTTGATTTAATCTAGAAACTCCCGACCCCCTGCAGTTTCCCCCTTGCCTACTATACTGACGGATAGAATTACAAGGGACAAAGTGACTAATTGAACTATGGGAAGTGGCAACAAGACATTCGGGGAGCAGGCCAGTGAAGTCGCCAAGAACATTTTAGATCGCCCTGTTCTTGATGCAATCGCACACAATGTCCACTGTGTACAAGGCATCTTTGACAACAACAGCAACCAGCGTGCAACTCATTTCAAGGTGCCGTGGGACATGCACCCAGAACATGCCAGATGCAGAATGGAACTGGCAGAAGCAAGCAGGCAAAAGAGTCATGGGAATAAAAGTTAGGGTGGCATTAACAAGGGAGAGGGAAAGTCAGTAGCAAAGGTTGAAATGCAGGCTACCAGTCCAGTAAAAATCCCAAAGACATAAGACAGCAGCAGCAGGATACCTTAAACATCTCTTGCTATGTCCAGTACAAAGCTAGCTTCTGTACAATGAGTTACTTTCATGCTGCTGGAAGGTTGGCAGGGCCTGAAAAAAATCTAATTAATAATCTTCATGGAATGGTGCCCACTGATGGACTTGCAGGGCAAAAGGCAGGGAGACCAACAGTAAGTAGAGGCAGAGACAATGACGGGCAAGGCCAGCTAATTCTAGTTTGTCTCCATCCTCCTCCCTGCTGAATTCTACAAGGGACAACATGGAGACTAAGGAGGAGGAAGCTGATAGGCATTAGACTTGTAGTAAGCAAGAAGGCAGGCAGCTGGGGGCCAGCTGAGGGCAGACTGAGGCTGGTGGGGCAGGAATCCATTTGCCAATATGGACCAGCATCCACTGTCCAATAGATTAAGCTACTTACTACAAATTAGGCTGGAGGGACCAGTCAATTGACTGGTCAATTGGCGGCAATGGCATACCCTCCAACACTTTTGAGAAGTAAACTGGGACACTGTCTTTTGGTGCCGCGTTGCTGCATGGGTCAGGTGGCTTGTGCAGAAATGTGCACCAAACTGCCACTGCTTACCAGGGTTGGAGAAAGATGGCGGAAAGAGAGAGGGGAATAAACATTTCGCGGCTTGGCTGCATGTCCACACCTTCCTCTCAGGACCCTTGATTTACCCTGGCAGCACAAGTGAAGCCTCTCCCAAAGTCCCTTCCCAGCACCCAGATAAGGAGGTATATCTCTAAGTCCCACTTGCGACACCCAGGCTGTCCATTCCCAAGTGCAGATTCACGATATTGGTCCGCACCCGTACTTTAAGCCCCTGAGGTAGGAATGCCCTCAGTAGCGCTTCCTGCCAATACTAATAGCCATTGTGGCCTAGTCCACTAGGGCTGGGATAGCTGGAAACTGGCAGCGTGGGAGGCAATTCCTCATCTCTGTGGAAAGTGCCACCACAGATGCAAAGTCAGCTTGACACGCTTGGCCTGAGTGGATGAAAAGAAACAGCTTGCCGCCTTCCCAACACCACTGCCGCCTCAGGAGCTGCTTCTGTGGCCCTTGTCCGCCGGCAGGGAGAAATCTGAGCACCCCAGGATTAGCTCAGAAACCGTGGTGGCTTTTCTAATTCCATGGCTGCCCCGGTAGAATCGGGACAGTTGAACAGTATGCAATGACAAGTTTCCATTTTGCTAAATGCAGCTCAGAGGGGGCTCTTTGCATTTGGATCTCTGCTGGAGAGAAAGGGATACAACTTTAAATATCAGTCAATTGTATGTTAATGCGACGTTGCTATAATAACTTACCCAGGCTGTTATCTTTCCAAATGATAAAAGCATAAGAAGAGCCCTGCAGGCGCAGTCAGGCCAATGGCACATCTAACACAGCCTCCTGTTCTCACAGTGGCCAACCAGTTGCCTGTAGGAAACCTGCAAACTCGCAATAACACCGTGTCACATCTTCTAAGTACACAGAACATTGGAAGAATGTTCATTTTCTCAGATATTTCATGAGTAAGCAGTAAACATTTAGTGGGAATAATTCCTTGATCCAAAAACCAACTATAATTCGTCACCAGCTGGAAGTATCTGTGCCACCCTAACAGATAGCAACATCACACCAGTGTCAACAGTGCATGTGAGTATCTTGTGACTATCATGTTTTCCTTGCTTGTTTTACATCAGTAATGTGCAGCTGCCTAGCTCTTTGTGGGCTGTGAGCAAAGTCAAGGAAATTCCCATTGTGGTGTTGCACTAAGTACCTGCTTCTCTTCTGTGACAAGTTTCTTATTTGCCTCATTAAATGACTAGATAAGTGCCTTTTAGAGAAAGATGGATAACTCTCATGTGTTACCATCTACATGAGGCAAGTCCTGTCAGTTTCCTGGTACAGATGCAGTCCTTCGAAATTACAACTGTATAATTGTTCAAGGTTGTCTTGGTGGTTTTCAGGATTTTATGAAGGATGGCCATATCTTTTCATATACAGTGGTACCTCTGGATATGAAAGGGATCCGTTCCATAGCCCTGTTCACATCCTGAAGCGAACGCAACCTGTGTCTGCGCGTCTGCGTGTGCGTGGGTTGCGATTCGCCACTTCTGCACATGTGCATGCGTTACTTCTGGGTTGCTGTGGAGCGCAACCCAAAAACGCTTAACCTGAAGCAACTTCAACCCGAGGTATGACTGTATAAGTTACCGTGACTTATGCCATGTTCACATAGAATCAGTTAGCTGTGTTTGCACACACATGTAATACCATATCCCCCAGTTGCTATGTATTAGTTGACAAATAGTGTAGATTTGTTGCTTTTCTGGAAAGTGCACGTTTGTCACACAGATCTTTGTAACACAAAAAATGCAACAGTGAGGAAGGAGGCAGAAGCTCTCTTTAATGGCCTGTTCTTAATTCCATTATTAGTTTGTAGCTCCTTCTTGTAAACAGCAGATGGCACTGGCTGTTCTCTGTTTTTCCACATGATTGTTCTGTGCAAAAGACTGCAGGTTAAGAATGCCAACTAAATTTATATCCCATCCATCTCCAGTTACATATTAAAGGTTTGTAGCATCACAGTTACCTAGCATGGCGGTTTATCTCGTACATATGGTCATCCTCAAAGCACAATTAAAATTCTGTGGTACACCACACTTTGGAACGTTAGATGACATCATATATATCATATATTATATTGCATCAGATATAATAGCCTTTTTGTAGACATAGCCTGTGGGGTTTACTTCAGTTGTTTCATTAGGTATTCATTCGTAGTCAAAACATTTGATTTCTGGTAAAAGGACAGAGCCAGGCAGCTGTTTAAACTCCCTTTAAGTATACTTTTTATATAACCAATGCCTTCCAGGCCTTGTTTTTGCTCTGCACTGTAGTATTCAAATCAATCTATCTTCTAGAAAGCCCTCTCTACAACTGAAGGCTGTCTAGTACTATAGACCTCATCAAGGATTTAAAGAAAGACATTCTTCTTTCCTATCAAGACTCACCATGACCCCAACCCTAGAGTGAGGGCAATGCCTAAGACCTACCAGTCACTGAACTGGAACTTTCCAAAGTGTGTTGCCGATGTACAATAGCCCTGTGTTGGTTGTACCATCTTTTCCGGAGGCCTTTCCCCACAGTTCTGGTGTGGCAAAGCACCAACCCATGAGTTTGGTATGTTCCCATGGAGATCTGCTCTAGACTACCGGTGTTTCCAGATAAAGGTCTGTAGTCATCTACTCAGAGTAGATCCATTCAAATGAATGAACCTAAGTTAGTCATGTTTATTAATTTAAATGGGCTGTCTTCAATGCTGTCCTAAGTAGCACTTTGTATGACTTCCCCACCCCACCTTAAATCTCTTCTGGGAGTTCTTGCTACCCTTTGGAGCAAATCTGGGGGTGGTGGGATGTGCATGGACAAAGAAGAGGGGGAGGGAAAGTCCTGTTGCACAAACAGAAGTTTTTCCACTCATGCATTTATTTAGTTTAATACCACCCAATGAGCCTATTCTGAGTAGCATTGAATACCCAGAACATTTGTCAAGTATCAAGCACACTGAATGAGCACATCTGAAACTCACAACCCACACCAGAGCAATGCTGGTTCCTAAGCTGATTGCTGCTAGTTCACATTGGCAGCACATGAATATAGGAAGCTATTTTATACTCCGTAAGAACGTTGCTCTAATGGTCCACCCATCTCGGTATTGTCTACAGTGACAGTTGGTGAGTTCTCCTCAGGGCTTCCCTATTGGTGACAATAGAAGCGTTTTGATCAACACTATGTGAGAGTGATGCTGTAAAGTCATTGTGGCAAATTGAAAAAGTGGCTCTCAGATGCAGCTGGGGTGGGTATGCATCCACACAACATAAACCCTGGCTGTTGCTTGAGGCTTTCCAGGGTTTCAAATGGGAGCCTTCCCCAGCCCAATCTGGAGATGTTGGGATTGAATTTCTGCACACAAAAAACCACATACTCTGATACCACTAAGCTACGGCCCTTTCTAGCCATAATCTGTATGTGTGGCATAGCCCACTGCAGCCTCTGAGCACAAAATCTGATGCAGTCTAGATGAAATTATATGCATTATTAGGCAATCAGTTTATTTTTTTTTCCTCTTTCGAAACCCAAATAATAGGGTGGGGTGGAAGAACAAAGCATAATCAGACCAAAATCAAATATTTTAAATGCCTGAGCAAACGAGTTTTAACCTGGCACTGAAAAGATGTAACACTGACATCCTGTTCCACTTCAGTAGGGAGAGTGTTCCAAAGTTAAGGCCTCACTACAGAAAAATGCCCTCTCCTTTGTGCAAGTTTAACCCACTTCAGCAAATGAAGGCGCTCAACCTCTGGTTGACCACTGTGAGAACAGAATACTGCACTGGATGAGCCTTTGGTCTGATCCAACAGGGCTCTTGTAATGTTCTTACTCTCAATATCAGGTGATGGGGCAATGTAGGGCCTTTGTGACATACTTGTAAGCCCCCTTTGAAGCAGCTATCTGGGTACTACCAAAGGAAACCAAATTCTGGATTAGATGGACCTTGGCCAGTCCAACAGGAATCTTCCTAAATGTTTATGTTTGACAAATACCTTTGTTTTGCCTATTTGTATGTGATGATATGCTGCAGATCAATGGTGGGGAACCTGTTGCCCTCCAGATGTTGTTGGACTATGCCATCCCTGGTCATTGGGCATGGTGGTTGAAGCCAATAGGTGCTGGAGTCCAATAATCTCTGGAGGGCCAAAGGTTCTCAACCCTACTTGATGTACTGGATTAGAACCTAAGATAGTTGACTCCAGGCAGTTCACAGAACTTCCCCATCCCCTTTCTCCCATCCTTATGGCCATCTGCACACACATCCCAAAGTCCCTATGGAGGGTTGGGAGTCCCTTATTCAAAACATATGCATATCTTAGGATCTAAGTCTGATTTGGAGTGATATCCCCCTTCCCCAGAAGCCCTCCTTTGCCCATGCCTCATCACACATGGTTAAGGAACCATCTCCCAAACTCCAAAAAAGCTTTGCTGAAGGTGCTTGTGACTGGAGGGAACAGGGACGAGATGAGAAACTTCCCATGGGCTTCCTTAACTTATATGAGGATCCAGAATATTGCAACTACGCTGTTCAATAAGCATGTAACAAACCTCACAGTGTCATAGTGACCCAATCAATAATAAAGAGAAATTGTATCCACATGTATAGTAGAAGAGGAACAGCACTGTGCGTGGCTATCCATTTAATTAACCCCTATAAACAAAGATAGGGAAATAGTTTCTGGGAGACAGTTGTTACAGCAGAAGGCAGGGGACCCTAATCATTACAAACTGATTTCATAAAACCCCTTATGAAGGTTTAAGATATCCACAGCCAACCAGAGTGAGCAAAGTCTCTCCATAAAACACCTCCCATATTTCTTGTGCCAGAAAATATAATTACTCTCCTTATGTAATTGTACACCAGGTCAAGGTTAATAGTGAAATAAATAAGCAAAGCAATTGCCTGAACAATGGCCCTGGGAGATTTATACCACATATGTCATCAAAAATCAAATAAAAGAATGTGGCAGTCTTTGCTGGAAAGTAGGCTTTGTACCTCAATGTCTGTCCGATACTATCAGGACATATCATGTGCCAACCTTTCCAGGGCTCTAGAATTTCTTTTGCTTAAATTGGCTTGCACTCATTTAGTCATAAGCGCTTTAACTTTTTTTGTATGGAGCTTTCAACTATAACAAACTGGATTATCTCATTGCTCTTGTGACTCCTACACCCAAAATCTCAGTCATATGATCTTGACATCTTGAGGGCTGAGTCACATATTTAGTAGAGTTGGCATTTCAGCAGAGAATATCCACATTTCTATGTTCTCATCCATGTGAACATGTACTATGAATATGAGCACGGCACTTACATGTTCAGATTTGTAATTACATATGCTAATGTTCATTTTTGTGTGGATGTTTTTTTAAACAAAAAAATTAATACATTTATTCAAAAGTTACACGTCAGTTGCTGTTGGACTACAACTTCCATCATCCCCAGCTATTAGGACTTGTGGTCAGGGATGATAGGAGTTGTAGTCCAACAGCATCTGGGGACCCAAGGTTGAAAAAGGCTGGTCTGGACACTCTCTCAGTCTATCCAACCTCACAGGGTTTATTGTGTGGTTGTTGTGAGAGGAAGTGTGAGATAAATAAACAACATACATCTCCTTTCATACTCTGTTATATATTGGTTCTATAAATAAGTCGTTCGTGCATGTGTGCAAATTGTCGAAGCAGCATTCACTAAATTGCTACTGTAAGGGCAAAGGATAGTGGAATGCGAAAATCCATGTGCCCATCCGATCTGTGTCTAGTTCTAATCAGATTTCTTCCCCGGTTTATGCTCAGTCAATTGAATATTTCATCTATCTATACATGTAAACAAAGTATGCAATGGTAGGGCCATTAACATGCTCCAAGTTCAATAATGTACATTTGTTCAGGTCATAAACGGTTCCAAGATTGCACCAGTTTCTTTTAATGTCTTTTCAATAGAACAGAATTGTAATTTCAATAGTTAAAGGTCATTGAGGGCATTACACGACAAAGTGATAAGAACAGTTATGTGTGAGAACAGCTACGCTTCAAGCTCAGGCGTGCCCATCCACCTGACTGGGATATTGCCAAGTCACAGCAGGAAATATGTTTGAAACTGCTGTAAACAGGAAACTGGCTGGCAGAAGTAGGTACAAGGAGCACTTTACCATCCCCTGGTAACGTGATAGTTCACTGTTACGTATATAGGAGATCTGCTGGTACAACAAGACTTCTGTTTCCTCTCCTTCCAACATTCAGCTCCATTGGATGGTGTGAGGTCCTAGAATAATGAGAAAGGGAGAAAATTTCTCCCCAGCCACACCATGTACAACTTCGCACACACCTGTTATGCCTCTCCTACTCACCCGTGTGTCCTAAACTAAGAAATCCCAAATGTTGTAGCCTTTCCTCATAGCTAAGACCAGCTTAAGGGTTCAGGGAGGGCGGCCCTCAAGGCAGGGAAGTGGTGGGTGGTTGGGGTGGAGAAGACAGTGATGTACAGAGCGAAGACCGAGGTAATCCATTTTCATTTCCACTTCAAGAAATGCAGGGTCAAGGTTCAAGGCCGCTGAGCCACAGAGGGGAGTTGGGGGGGGGCTAGGGGGAAAGAGGCAGCCCAGGAAGAACAGAAAAGTGGGCATGTAGGCAAAGGAACAGCATCTCAAACCTAGAGGGGGGGGGACTTAGTGCTTGAGATGCGTTGCTGCCCACCCCCGCTGCCCACAGAAGAGTTTCTATTACAAAAGGAAAGAGGGATGGGAGAGGATAGAATCATACTTCCAGAGCTGGAAATATCAAGGCAGCATCTAACCTCTGGTTGATACTGTGCTACGGATAAAGAGAATGCAAGGCAGCTGAAGATGACTCACAAAGTGGGCCAAGGGGGGGGGGCGGCTGAGTCATTGTGAATCTGACCCGATAGGTCAGATGGGGAAATCTCCTGCCCACATCAAACATGGCAATCAGCCATGGCCAGACTAGATGAGGTTAGCGTGTGCATGAATGGCTTTTAAATAGTACATAGGAGTTGTGGGGGCCCCAAACCAATCGAGATTGAGACTCAGGGGAGGCAGTGGGGTTTAACCATTTGCCCTCCTGCTCCTGATACTATCCGGCTCTCGTGCCTGCTGTTTGCATTGGAAGAAAAGTTCTCTTCCAATGCAAACAGCAAGTGTAAACCCTCAGTTGCGTCTGAGTCCACGTGGGGGGGGGGGCACTCGCAGGTGTGATTTCCCCAGTTCAGAAGTACCATTTACTTTTTCAAAACCATTAATGTTACTGTGCACGGGATGGCTGAGGTGTTTTTAGTGGAAAGAGAGCTCAAAAAAGCTCCTCCAGTCTCATGTTGAGCTTTCATTTCAAATGGAGGTATCAGGAGTTGCATTCTATGTGGCATATGTACATATATGAGTGTGTGTGTGTGTTTGCTTCAATAAATATTGGAACTACACATTATGCCATAAAAACTAGATTTGCCGCAATGTACTTATAACTAGCTGTACAACTGACTTCCCAGCTAACTACTTAGTTGTACAACTAACTTCTCAGTACTATTGTTTATATGTTCATGTAATCCAGGGTAAAATAGAAGCAGCTCTAAAGCCTCTTTTCTAGCCAGGATGTGTTGATTCTTTTAAAACTCATTTTAAACTTTGATTCATTCCTGGAATAAAGCAGTTCAGGGGCTGGTATCCCAGGATAACTCACCTTGTAAATAAGTGGAAATGGACAATGCTTGCATTTGTTTTTCACATGTTAATGTGATGGGCACCTTTTCACAATTTATTAAAGCTGCTGATGCACTCAGATATTAAATGTGACTCAGAGGTTTGCATCTCCAATCCAAAGTCCAAATCCTGAACTGTTGCCTTGCCACATTCCGAGCGGCAGGCACCCTGAAAATATTGACTCAGATTCGATCCTTTATTCCAGGGTATAGAGCAAAGGGGGGGGGGGGGAGAAAAAAGAGAGTGTATCACCTCCTCACAAAAACCTACCTTCACTTTCACTGTCAAATGCCTATTGCCACAGAAAAAATATTCAGGTGTAGGCAAATGCAAATATATGTATTTCTGTGAAGAAACTCAGAAACATTGGTACCTTACTGCCATAAACTTGTTCAAGGGATCCTGTGAGTTGTATTTATGTAAGGGGAATTAGGGGTGGCTAACAGTGAATTTGCAGTGTCTATAAATTACCAGGATCTTTTGTGGAAAGCCATGGCAGGAAGACATGAAGAACATAGGAAGCTGCCTTACACTGAGTCAGAGCCTTGGTCTATCAAGCTTAGTATTGTCTACTCTACACAGATTGGCAGCATTACAAGTAGCAGCCTTTCCCTATCTGGAGAAGCCAGGTTTGAACCTGGGACCCCCTGCATGCAAAGCAGATTCTCTACCACCAAGCCACGGCATTTCCTCATTATTTGCTCTGTTTTTGATGCTCAGGCTGTGCCAGTGCTTACGTAGCCAAAATGCCACTTCCCCACACAAATGAGGGGTGCAAGCTTTTCAGAACTACAAATACACATTTATTTTCTTTAAATAAATCCCACCTTTCTTTCATCATGGAAGCCAGGACGGTGTACATCTGATTACCAGGCAGTCATCCATCCAGGCTCTGATGAGCCCCAGACCTACCGAGCTTCGACATAATGGTAGACTTGTGCTTTCAGACCATACACTAAACCAGAGGTCAGCAACCTAAGGCCCATGGACCACAAGCAGCCCATGGGGGTCATTTAGCTGGCCCATGGACCCCGCCGCCCGCTCGGGGAACCCTGCCGCTCGCTCAGTCGGCTCCCGTGCGCCGTGCTAAACCAGCACAGAGCAGAGCAGGAACCGCCTTCCGCGACACTGGCCGGCTTCGCATTGGCTGCAGGAAGCTCCTGCAACCAATAGTAAGCTGCGCGTGCCTCCTCCATGCCAGAAGGAGCGCTGGAAATAGTGTTTGCACATGCGTGCGTGCATGCATTCTGGCCCACTGTGGCATCTGCGGTACCGTGAACCGGCCCAAGCCACAAAAACTTTGCCAACCTCTGCACTAAACAGCCCAATGAGAACTGAGTATGCTCAGTGGTAATAGAACGCTATTGCTGTACGTGGAGGGTGAATGGAATGAAACCAG
Organism: Podarcis tiliguerta; assembly: GCF_965153285.1. NCBI lineage: Eukaryota > Metazoa > Chordata > Lepidosauria > Squamata > Lacertidae > Podarcis > Podarcis tiliguerta. Next base: position 62,025,601 of record NC_139538.1, read on the forward strand.
AACACCAGAGTTTGTTGCAGATCCAGCTCTACAGGTATATACTAATAGTGACCTCAATTTTTCTGAGTGCCAGTCTTTTTAGAACCAATATGACAAAACGTGAGTTATCAGCAGACTTAGGGGTATACTCAGTGGGCATGTATTGCTGATTGTTGGAGGGGGGACCAGAAAACCAGAGGGAGGGGGAATGGAGTGGTTGAATTCCACATGGCAACGTTTTGTTACAGGTCCAGCTTGTAAAATTGGTTGGGGGCAGCACTTCCCCACCCCACCTTTTTATTATAAAATATATTTTATGTTAATTTCTCATTAGAGTAAATATTTGTTTGTAAAAAGCACATCTACATTTTCTGAAGGTCTAACCATATTGTCCAAAAAATAGGATCAAAGCGGACAAGTGTTTCTGAACCTTGTGACATGACACATCTTTGGCAGTTTTATTGGCTGCTTGGCCAGTATGAAATTGGATGCTTTGTATATCTTGGCAAAAACAAGCACAGCCCTGAAATGGCTCAGCCCTTTTCACATTAGCCTAGGCTTATGAAACAGATCCTATTCCTCAAGAGCACAGTACCTGGTGTCAGCAGAAGTTTTTAGAAGACTGCAGATCGATAGACACTTACCTGGGAGTAAGCTCCATTGGGGCTTACTTCTGAGTAGATGTGCTGGATATTACCTCCTAAGTAATAGCAAGATTATAAAGTAAATATGTTATTGTCTTTTTATAGGTGTGCATAATTAAAATTATGATGTCTAGAAAATGGAAGTTTATGTTGTCAATAAATGGGAGAAGGATTGTGGTTCGGCATAGACAATACTGAGGAATATGGACCTATGGTCTAATTCAGCCTAAGGCAGCTTCCTGCATTCCTAACAAGACTGTTAAAAGTTTAAAACAAACAAAACAATATAGATTCCTTTACATCACAAGCAGAAAATCCAGGAAGGCTGCTGAATCGTTAGTCAATGTTAGTCAATGTGTAGGACGATTGTTGAAGGAAGACAGGGAGGCCATAGAGAAGAAACAATAATTCTTTGCTTTGCTCTTCAGTGTGGAAGATGTTTGAGATATGTTCACACCTGAACCACTTTTTGGGGAGAATATCTGATGAGACACGTCAAGCAGAGACGATGAGATGTTCTAGGACTTGTCAACAAAATGCACATGAAAAAGTTACTGAGTCTGGCTAGCATGCTTCTGAGAGTCTTCGTGTGTACACAAAACACATTCAGAACAGATGAGTTTCCTCAAAGAACTCTGGGCACTGTAGTTTACACCTCACAGAGTTACAATTTCCAGCAACCCTTAACAAACTACTGTGCTTGGTATTCTTTGAGCAAAAATTGTATACCACCCTTTATCTGAAGATCTCAGGACAGTTCACAGCATAAAAATGCAAGATAAAAACACAAAATACGTAATAAAAATTGGGGGGGGGGGAATAGCCCCCTCCCCACTACCCTCACAGTTGGGTGATATGTAAATAAAATAAATACGGAAACAGAGATAAAATAAAAAGGAAGCAGAGATATCATTAGGAAATATATGAGCCACAAATCGATTGTGTGGTAGAACTTTCTGGTTTCTTTTGAAACTATTTCCCTCTGTGTGTCAGAGCAAAAGGGAGACCTACCCTTAAAAATGAAAAATCTAGTATTTTAGAGTGTGATTAGGCAGCAATATGCCCCCTTTTCAAGAACAAAAACAAAAAACCCCATAGCATCAAAGATAGGAATACATGTGCTTTCTAATTCATGTCTTATTTTGTGTTGAAAGTGTACAATGAATAAGCAACTTTAGGCTGCCTGGGTTTGGGGAACTGGAATATAGCAACCCTACTAATGTAATACACTTTCTTTAAAAGTGATCTAGAGGGCAGTGCATGAAATTATAAATACCTAATGTAAGTCCTTGGATAGTTTTGAGGCAACATTATTAAAAGAGAATTATTAAACAAATATGCCTTGCTGCCCCAAAAATCAGCACAATTTCTCCTGAGGGGTGTCCTGCTTCATTAAACATTTCAATTCCCCTGAGTTTGTCAACAAACATGTAGATGGGAGTAACATCTACCAAAAATACAAATTTCCATCAGTTTTAAACCAGTTTTCCTCTCATGGCACTCCTCCTGCCCCAAAGAATCCTGTAATTTGATGAGAGTGTTGAGAATACTCTGTTAATGATCCCTAGTCCCCCCTCATAGTTATCATCTCCGACTTCCCTAGGAAGTGGAAGACTATTGTAATGTGTTTGTGGGGGTAGTTTGAAAAAATTCTCAAGGACACCCTCCATGGACTATAAAAAACAGATTAGAGGATTAGCAAAGGTATAGGAACTGGCCTGGCAAGTTCTTTACTTGTGCATGCTCTTTTGTAATCAGCTCACCTTCCTGAATGAGCAAGAAGGTGGAGGATTGCCCATCTTTTTGTTCTCTGCCTGGGCAGGGGGAGAAGGAAAGCTAACCTTTTTGGGTCTTTCTTGAACCTGGGCCCACCTGCAAAGCTAAATAAGAGAACATGATATGTTGAAGTGTTAATGCTGCAAGCCTTTTGTATTATGCTCAATGTATGCATGTGTAAATAAGTCTTAAATCACACAAATGACAGAAGTTTCCAATAACCATTCTTCCAAGAAACCCAAACCTAAGGTATGTGTGGGGACCCCTGAAACCTCTCACCACTGAGGGGTGTAGGTAACACTATTCAGCTAGTTGAAATTGTACTGTTGCTTTGTTTTTAAAATGAGGGGGCAATCTATGGCTTATTTAGTAGAGCATTCGTTTCCCACTTTCCCAGCCAAAAAGGCTCCCGGAGCCGCTGACATATAAACAATTAAACTGAGACTGTGCAGGGGTTGGACTGACGAGCCCTGCATCTTCTAGGTCCCTGGTGTCACTATTCAGAGTACAGACTCTGTACAAGTACAGACTTGTTATGGAAATAAAGGGGGGCACTTATTGGAAATCAGTTTTGTCACCTCTTGCCCGCCAAACCCCGAGACAATGAACCCAGCCAGCTTTTATTCACAGTCGCATAAGCACTACACTACAGCATGGCCATAAACTTGTACGTTCAACCGCTGAAATATACACACAATGGCCTGGGCAGGCAATTCAGCAATATCAAGTTACAGTATAGGAAAACTGGTGCTATTAACAGTAATCCTTCTAGTTGGTTAATTGGTTTGGCCACTTCCACGCACATGACATGTGATGCTAATTATTTCCCGTGAGAGTTAAATGATAACCAATCGGAGGCAGCTACAGGAGAGCTATGAGATTGCAGGTATATAAGAGGACAACCCGGCCTGTCCAGGCCATAGGCAAAAGATTTTCAGTGTTAATTTTATTCGATTCTTAAAATCACCATGGTATTTAACAATAATATCTTATGTCCTTTAAAGGAGAAATTGTGAATTGTAGAATTTTAAATACCCATTATCATCCTTGGCTTCACTCAATTTTGTTTATAATACTTTTCCATTTTCTTCTAGTTGTGAGGGTGAGGGATGTGAGGGGCCTCACCAGTGGAGTAGCCTAGGGCCTCTCTTCATCTAAAACTGGCCCTGCTTAAACTGTATAAATAATACAACTAGTTTTTATGTATACCCATAATACTGAGCAATCAGACCTGCTGTTTAGCAAACAGCACAAGAAAGTACTGGGAAATAGCTGATTGCCTCCCACAGGAACTTTTGTTTCCCCAGTAATTGGATTAGTGCACCTAACATTTTATAATTTCCCATTTGGGTTTCCATCCCTGTGCAGGGAGCTATATCAGCACACACACACACACACACACACACCGTCCCTTACATGACTGGATTCCTCTGTTGAGGTGCATAGAGGAGCCTGGCTGCCCAGTGCAGTAGAGGAGTGGCTTGGGGAGCTTGCAAATGGGCAGGTGGGATCCTAGCCACTCAAAACCAGAGTGGAGGAGTGTGACTTCTGTGCTCCCCAGGACCTCTGTCCTTGGCAGCGGCCAGCCTAGCTAACCCCTAGGTACGCCCCTGTCCCTGAGTTGCAAACCTCAAGAGCAGGGGTCAGCAAACTTTTTCAGCAGGGGGCCGGTCCACTGTCCCTCAGAACTTGCAGGGGGGCAGACTATATATTGAAAATGTTACGTTGTGGGCAAACATAGCAGACAACACAGCAATTCTTCAAACAGCTCTTCTTTATTCAGATGTCAGACAGAACTGAACTGAGGAGCTCAGCCAGCCTGCTTATATAGAGCTACAGAACAATGGTAACTGTTGCAACGTTCTAAAACTATCCAATCACTGAACGTCACTTTTCGATCCTTCATTTGCATACAAAACTATCCAATCACTAAACGTCACTTTCGATCCTTCATTTGCATAACTATCTACAGTATCCCCCCGCTGGCCCAGGGTGAGAACTTCAATACATAACAGAAAATAATAATAATGAACTAATTCCTATGCCCCACAAATAACACAGAGATGCATTTTAAATAAAAGGACACATTCAATTCATGTAAAAACACGCTGATTCCCAGACCGTTCGTGGGCCGGATTGAGAAGGTGATTGGGCCAGATTTGCCTACCCATGCTCAAGAGCTAACTTCCCAAAGATCAGCTACATACTTGGCTGTTCCACAACAAATCTTTAAAATGTGCCAAAACGCAGGGACTGGACAAGAATACAAGCACTCCTAAGAGGTGGTCGCTTCCTATGGATCCCCCCGTTACTATTACTGCATATTTCTGATGACAGCCAGGCTTGACTGAGCAGCTTTCCTGATAGAGCTGCTGCATAAAACCAAGGCTGGCCAGAAACAGTTCCAAAGCCCGTACAGTCATACCTCGGGTTGAATGCGCTTCGGGTTGAGTGCGTTTGAGTTGAGCTCCACGGCAACCCGGAAGTAACGGAGTGCGTTACTTCCGGGTTTCGCCGCTTGCGCATGCACAGACGCTCAAAATGACGTCACGCGCATGTACAGAAGCAGCCAAAAGCGACATGTGCGTGCGCAGGTGTGCCGTCGCTAGTTACGTTTGCTTCTAGATGCGAACGGGGCTCCGGAAAGCATCCCGTTCGTATCCAGAGGTACCACTGTATTGTGAGAACCGGCAGTTTGAAGAGTTTGAAAAATGGCTTATACTTGGAGGGAGGTGGTGGTCTGCTTTTCAAAATGCATCACTGAGCATGCTCAAGCCCAGGGCCAGATGAGTCCCTAAACTCCTGAAGGTAATGGGGCCCTTTATATGTCCACCCGCCCTTTGTCAACAACAAATTGTCACTGTTTTTTGTGTTGAATATATGTTATATGGTAATTTATGGACCTAATAGGTATCTAAAGCCATTTGCCACTGTTGCTGTATGTAGGTTTTATTTTATTTTACTTTAATCTTATATTTTGGAAATGTGCATCCAGGGGTTTTTTCCTTTAAATTTTTTTTGGGCCCCCCAAGAGAGTGGGGCCCTAAACTATAGCTTGTTTAGCTTATACGTAAATCTGGCAGTGCTCAAGCCCTTCCCTTCAGGCACATGCCTAAAAGTACTATTTTCAGCTGGAGCTGTAGCAAATGCAAATAACCCACCCATTGCTTCCCGGGAACAAATACTTTAAATAATAATAAATAACAACAACATATACATGCACACCACACATGGTGTTCAAAGCGCTTTGCACGTTATTTCATACTTCTGTACAATTCTTTTTAAAGCAAGTTGGCTATTAGTATGTATCTCATTACTTATTTTATTTTATTTATTTATTGAATTTATATTCCACCCTATACCTGGAGGTCTTAAGAGGACTGAGGTGGCTTGCCTAAGGTCACCTACTGAGATAAGGGCAGAAGCGAGACTTAAACCGCAGGAAGCCTAGCTTCTCTTGGCTAACCACACGAAGGCATACAGTATTTCGGTAATCCAGGAACAACCTCAACACATGATTTCTGGCATGAGTTTCTCCCTCCACCAAAATATTATTTGAGGGGAAGCTTGGGAAGAGCTGTATTTATCGCGCGGCTCTCGGTAGAGCGGGGGGAATGGGGCAGAGGGGGCTTCGCGCCGCGGCCTGACGGAGCCTTCGCGGCTGCCACCTTCCCCGCGGAGGTCGCAGCAGTTCACGCCGGGACATGTAAACATCCCCCTCGGCGGGGAAGCAGGCCGCCCGGCCGGCGCAAAGCAGGCAGGCAGGCAGGCAGGCGGGGGGCAGTGTCACGGCCGGCATGCCGCGCACGCGCACCGAAGTTGCCGGCTCCTCGCCGGACAGAGCCGGCGAGCAGTTTGTGGCTAAGCCGAAGCCGGAGGAGCGGTCCTCATGGTGCAGCGCCAGGGCGGCGAGGAGGATGCCGCTGCCGCCGGAGGAGGAGGGCGGTGGGAGGCAGAAGATCCCCCTCCTCCCGGGGGCCACGACAGGAACGGCGAGGATGGCGGGCTCTGCCAGGTGCACGACCTGGAAGCGGCAGCGGGCGCTGCTGCCAGCCTCGGCGACGGCGGCTGCTTCCGAGGAAGTTTCCCTTGGAGACGCGGGACGCCCGGTGGGTGAGGGCAGGCGGGAGGGCACGCGGGGCGGGGAGAGAGGAGGGTGGCGAGCCGGCAGCAGGCAGGGCGAGGAGGCGCAACGCCGCGCGCCTTGCGCGCCTCTTCTCGGCCTCGGGCGGAGGCTCAGACCGGCGGGCGTCTCAGTGCCCTGGTGCGCCCTAGGGTGAGCCGGCGCTCCCTCGCCGCTTGGCCTCGTGGCAAGGCCGGCTGCATCTTGCCTCTCTCCACGCGAGGTGCCCGCGAGCTGCGCCTTTTAGGCTCTGCCCGAATCCTTGCCAACCCTGAATACATCCGCTTAAGGTAGTCACAACAGCAACAGCAACAATTCTTGTTCTCTCTGGGCCCTCCTCGGTTCTTTGATTTGTGGTTCTGTTTATATAAAGTGCCATGCACGTGCGGCTCTCTTTAAAAAAGGGGGGGGGAAAGAAAGTGCATTTTTAGGGATTCCGCTTCACCTTTGTGAAACGGAACTTTTAAGAGTTAAGGTGCATGTCCCAGCGCCCTGTCAAGGCAGCTTGGTGCCTTTACCGAACACATCATGGTGGCAAGTTGAAAAGGTAAAGAGAAACCTTTCCCATCGCTGGTCTCTAACACCTTTGCCCTCCTAAGATCACTTAGCACAGGTTATCTATTCCTTATTAAGCTTTACTTTTCTTCCAATTTTTAAAATCCTGTGCTTATGTGTAAAAATCGATGTGTATGATATCGAGTAAGGAATTGGGGAATTGCATTTTGATTATTATAGAGTACTAGGGGCTGTGTCTCTGCTTTCTCTGGTGGCAACTCATTTTATTTTGTGTTTTAATGTATTATATATTTGGTGTTAGCTGCCCTGAGCCCAGTTCTGGCCAGGGAGGGAGGGGTATAAATACTATTATTATTATTATTATTATTATTATTATTATTCCCCCACACTTTAAGAGAGAACTTCCCCTTCCCCGTGCAAGGACAAACTTGCTTTTCACCTTCCCAACCCCATTTCTCCCTTCTCGCTGTACTTAGACTTCTCCTTCTTCCATTCCTCAGCTGCCTCATGTGAGAGAGATAAAGGATGCGGAACCCTCACATATTCCATTGTATGAAGGTACTTCATTCAAACCTCTGCTGTTGTTTAAAACCACAATTTCGCTCTTCCTTCCATCCCTGCTTTACTCTGACTTCAGCCACGATTTGAAATCACCAATTCCCCCCTCTCAGTATCCCTCTCTTCTCTCTCTCATGCCATGACCACTGCTGTTGTGCAACCTGCCTTGTTTTTAGCTCCCCTACTGCATCCTTACTTCATGTAAATCCAGGGTTGCTTGTGATGGGGTACAACAAATCCACCAAAGTAGGGTGCATGTGTAGATAGCCTGGCGTTTTTATGTATATAGGAAGGTGTGTAGCTTGTGTATGAAAACATAAGGGTGGTTGTATTTTGTAAAGGGGTAACTAAACTGTTGGTGGTCCTATACTATGCGTCTTTCTCTCTTGACCTGAAGTACTGTAGTATGAAATATATTCTGCAACAAACGACATTTTGTTCTACAGCATAATTTGTACTTGCACACTCTCTTGCTAACGTACACAATAATTACATCAACATATGTAACTATCATGTTTAATCAGGCTGGCAATGGAAAAGCCATCTAATATTGTTTATTTTAATCATACATTGAAAAGCTATGTTAATATTTAATTATCTAATCATCTACCCCTTGGAGCCGTAAGGGAGGCACTCAGAACATAACCATTTTTGTTTTAAAGAGTGGTGATTTGTCAACCTAGCATTTTGTGAGCTGCTAGTAACAGTGCTTTCAGCAAGAGCAGTCATAGTGTGTAGGATTAAGCTTGCGGAGAAATCTGCTATGTAGAAGTTTTATTCCAAGTTTATATGAGTTGGCGAGACGTTACAAAGCAAAGGATTGTCCAGAGACCTAGATAACACATGAACTATTTTGTTTTCCCCCTGCTGCCGCCACAACCACTTTTCCAAATCAAGAGAGTCTTTAATATTATTTTGCATTTCTAGTGGTAAGTTCCTGTGACAGTCAGAGACACTGGTCTTGCACACAGTGCATTGAAGCGTCTGTCGATAATGTAAAGGATTAGACAAATTCAGGGAGGTAAAGGCTATCAGTGGCTATAAGTCAGGATGGCTATACAGTACTCTTTTTCCATAGTTGGAGGCAATATTTTTGAATACCAGTTGCTGGAAACTGCAGGAGAGGAGAGTGTTGTTGTGTTTAGGTCCCACTTACAGGTTTCCCATAGGCATCAGGTTGGCCACTGTGACAACAGGATGCTGGACTAAATGGGCCACTGGCCTGGTCCAGTATGGGCTTTGCTACATTCTGGAAGCTGTTGAGTAGGTTGTAGGATAATTCCATTTTGGGGACCTACTTATTTTGGATGTTGTAAACCTTTGTCTGGATTGTGCCACTTCAAACTGCAGGTGGATGAGGATTCGTGTGGCTGAATGCTCCTCTATATAGAATACCTATTTATTGTAATTTCAGTTATCCATTTTAATCCTTCTCTTGAGAGCGGAGCTAGCCATAAAACAGCATTAGGCAAATGGAATACTGAAAGAATAACACTGTTTCTTAAAACTTTATATACTCAGCAGAGAAATTGTGGGTACCACTGTTTGCTGTGCTTTGGCACTGAACACCTTTTTGTCGCTGTTTGTCAGTGCTGAATGGAAACCTACTGTGCTTTGAGAACATAGGGACATGGGAAGCTGCTTTATACAAAGTCATCTAGCTCAGTATTGTTGGCACTGACTGGCAGCATTTCCCCAGGGTTTCAGCAGGCATATTTCCCAGATCTACCTAGAGGCGCCTTTGCATGCAAGATATGTGCTCTGCCATTGAGTTGGGGCCATTCCCCAAGAGAGCCATTGTGTGACGAAGGATAGTGCTTGAAGAAGAGAGGAATGTTATCTTATTCCGTTCTTAAAGTTTACATTGAAAGGACAGATGCTTCTAAAACCTATAATGTTTTTCTTTCTTTTTAATTGCAGTAAGAAGGTCATTCGTTTCTACCGTGTTTGCTTTGCTAGTCTGGAATACCAGCCCAGCTTTTTTTTTTTTTTTAAAGAGAAAGAAAGTACATTTGACTATGATACCTTCCCTTTATAATATGAAAGTTTGGTGTTTTGTTAATAATGCAGAGGTTCGCTTTTCCAGCATCCCTAAACATCCTTTTATACAGCAACAACTTCAGAGAATTAGTGTCATATACGAAGTCTGTGCAGAAGTCTGGCACTTTTATATTTTAGGTAATCAAAGTAGATTGCTACACCGAAACTTGATATTTTGTTCTTATTCTTCATTCTGTAGATCAGCATGGCTTTTTTTCCTTCTTCAGCTTCAGTCCATTCTGAGTCTCCTTATTTTAATCCAATATTTCAGAGAAAAATTTCCATTAATGTGGGTCTGTATTGGACAAGAAGAGCAAATTGCGGCAATAATGTAATTAAGGGATCAAATCTATATGGGTCTGTATTGGCTAATGTTGTGAACCTCTGCCAACAGCTACACTGTAGGTTCAGAGAGAGAATGGCACGTTTGTTCTTCTAATAACACTTTAGATTAAAACCCATTATGATTAAACAGAGATGTGTGTGCTTTACCTCAAGCAGTAATATGCCTTGAGATTTAGCATCCTTTGAAATCTATTCTTTTCTGTTCCAATATGTCACAGAGGCCCCTGCTCTGGAGCTTTTCTGAAAGAGAGTGGGCAGCCCTGTTTAGTTCATTGTTTGCTTATATACCTGCCATAGATGATATTTTGAAACCAACCCCCCTCCCTAAATGTGTTCTTCAGATTTTGCCTCTTCCTGTACAGGTGTCTCCCCACTTGTGCACAATCAGCACATGCACTCCCACTGACACGCGCACCATTTGCAGTGCGGAACGAGGGTTGGGTAGGGGCAGAATGGGGGAATCCTCTCTTACACATATCCCAGTGATCCATGCGGCGGCCAGGAACAGAACCTTCACATAACTGGGGATTCTCCTGTATTATGGCTGCAGTCCTATTACACACTTATATGGGAGTAAGTTCCATTCAGCTCAGTGGGATTTAAATCTGAATAGACATGCATAAGATTATGCACAAATTAGAGGCCCAGGTGTTCTTTCTTCCTCACTACTGCCCAGGTGATTCAAGTACTGGTCTGATAGAAAGCCAGTGAAATGCAGTGAAAGTTAAACCCATGTAGATGTAACTTTCATTTCATTTCATTTATTGGTTGCCTTTCCACCACAACAGTATGTGGTCACATTAAATCGCCATATTAAGAACTTCTGGGGATTTTGAAGACAAATGTGTTGTGAAGAACCTATACGTTGTGCCAAGTTTGCCTGTGGCAGTCTGGTATTTTGGAGTAGACTGAAAACAAAGGGAAAGTTCTGAACATGAGCTAGAACTGGCGTTTAGGAATATATGGAGGTGAAGGAGGACATCTCCACAGATAAACAGGAAGAAAAAGGGCTAGAAAATGAAAGTGGTTTTCGAGATAGATTAGGAAAATAGGAAGAGAATCTGAGATAGGGAGATTGCGAGAGGAGATGGTGGATTTCGCAAGATGAGAATATGCAATGTCATAGGATGAACCCCAAGCTATCTGTATTGAGTTCAGTTGATTTTTGAAAATAGCTTGGTTGGATCCTTTTTACATCCTGTTGCTACATGATCCATTGTTGTAATCTTCCATCCTTATGCGCTTATCCTTCCATCCTTATGTGCAATGGGTCTGTTATGGCATAACTCTTCCTATATTCTTACATACTAAAGCAGTCTTCACCTACCTGGTGCCCTTGAGATGCTTTGGACTACAACTCCCATCAGCCCCAGTCAGTTGTGTTGATGGGAGTTGTAGTCCAAAACATCTGGAGGACTCTAGGTTGGTGAAGGCTGTACTAAAGCATATTTAAAATTCCAGTTTACTCAGAAGTGATGCTAAAGCTTTCTGGAGACTTGGCCACAACAGACCCATTGTGCATAAGGATGGAAGGATTGTTGGTTTCAGTTCTCTCAGTTCTCTACATTTCTATTTGTGAAAATTCTTTTTAAAAATCCTCTTGAAAATTCTTCAGCATTTTAGTGTGAATTTTTCCTGACACATTTTTATGTGCAGTTTTGACTAGTAAGCACATTTTTGCAATCAATTTCTCCTAATGTAATGAATTTTTGCATGATATTTTCACTAATATATTCATTTGTATGCACATTTCCCCCCTAATATATGCATAAGCATTCTTTGGTTGGAGAACTACACAGCAAATTCTGGATGAGCGTGAATTTTGGAGGATGCCAATGTTTTGATTCTTTCATTGTTTTAGGAAGTGCGAATTTGATACAATTTGCCTTTAGATGCAAATTGAACCAAATTTCTCCCCTTTTGCCCCACAGAATGCCTCCAGATAATTCCATAAGTAGATTTCTATTTTAGAGCAAAACAAGGAAAGTGTTGTGTTAAGTGGGAAACTTAACCAGCTGACTTTTAGATTTGGATCGGCTAACAGTAGAAGTGCTCAGATTTTATTTCCAGGAATTGATTTTATCGAGAAGAGAGTTGTTTGCACCTTCATGCAGGCAGGCTGGTAAAAGGACCCTGTCAACTTAACCATGGTAAAATCCATGTCTAACTCCTCATACCAAATAAAAAAATACTTTCCAGTAGCACCTTAGAGACCAACTAAGTTTGTTATTGGTATGAGCAGGCTTCCTCAAACTCGGCCTTCCAGATGTTTTTGGCCTACAATTCCCATGATCCCTAGCTAGCAGGACCAGTGGTCAGGGACGATGGGAATTGTTGTCTCAAAACATCTGGAGGGCCAAGTTTGAGGAAGCCTGGGTATGAGCTTTTAGATGGTCTCTAAGGTGCTACTGCAAAGAATTTTTTTATTTTGTTTCGACTGGCAGACCAACACAGCTACCTGCCTGTAACTACTCCTCATACCAAGTACACTCTCACATTAAGCCTAATCTCAGTGTGTCCAGCGCTTGGAGATTTCAGCCCTTTCAAAACAGAGAGACAGCTGCTGCTCAAAAGTTGACTTTAGCAGTTGAAATCATGGGACCAAGGCAGCCAAAGCATGTCTCTGTATATTCTGTCACCTTGGATTCACAGCAGCTGAATGTTAGAAAACATTGATTCTCAGCTTCCAGGTTGCTTATCAGCTTCCAGGTTGTGATTCCAAGTTGCTTAGCAACCGACAGAAATGCCCTGCCAAACCACTGCTTTCTTCTGAAGATAACTCTGTTGCCTCTCTAATCTTCTTAGATGGTATCCCTACACAGCTAACAGTTCCAGGATTCAAGGTTCTTTTTTATATTATTTTTTTTAACAAAACATCATTATATTTGTTTTGGGTGTAAATAAGTTGTGGGAAAGAAACTCCGATGGCATTCTACCACCTCTACCCAGAATTATGTTCATATTATTGGGGTAGTAAAGTTAAGATATTTGCACAACGGGATAACTTCCTCTAAGTAGCCAGCTCATTGTAAAATAATAGGGTATCACACTATATATAATGAAACAAGTAGAAATAACCATATTTAGTGGGTGTAAGTTATATTGTTATTCCTTACAGTTAGATAAGAAAACTAATATTTTACATTTGCTTTAAAAACTCAAGATTTTTCCTAATACAAATAAGATGTAAGGTTGATTTCTTAAGTATTACCCAACAATGCTTGGGAAAACACTGGGATAGATGCTTGAGCCTGCAGTAATTTTCATTCATATAGCCTCGGGAACGCAGGTTAATATTTCTTGATGCCAAAATTTATCAGAATGGTTGGTTGGGCTATGTAATGAATGTGGCAAATGGACCTATTTTGCAAACATGGTGCATGGATTTATACACCCCACTCTGAGACTACTTATAAAAAAAAAGTTGAAAAAATGCAACATGCAGATAAACATAGAACTTTTTGAAAGAGTAAAATTACAGTCCATACCATCATGTCAAAAATTCCTGTTATCTTTTTTTAAAAAAACCAACCGTATACCTTCAATTGCACTAAATGTATTTCTTTTGTTTCTTTCCCTCCTCAAAGTAGACATATTTTTTTTAAAGAACCGTTTCAAATTCAGTTGAAGAAATTACAGCTAAATTGTTAATTGCTAACTGGAAACTGTTTTGTTCCAGGAATAAAGGGGAAAAGGACCTGTCCAGGGCTTGGCTTGTTCTATACGCTGCTGTCTGCCTTTCTCTTCTCTGTGGCATCTTTATTCCTCAAGAAAATTGAAGGTGTGCATTCAGTGGAAGTCAGTGCCATTAGATGTGTTTTCCAAATGACATTTGTCCTTCCTGGTTTAATATACTACAGGTGAGTATTATGCCTCCTTTGTATGAGGCAAGGCTAAGAAAAAATGCACTTTGGATTATTTATTATTATTATTATTATTATTATTGCCATTTATTTATACAGTCAAACCACGGAAGTCGAACGTAATCTGTTCTGGAAGTCTGTTTGACTTCCGAAACGTTCAGAAACCAAAGTGCAGCTTCTGATTGGTTCCTGCAGCCAATCAGAAACCACAAAAGCCCCTTCCGCCGTTCGGCTTCCAAAAGAACGTTCGAAAACTGGAACACTCCCGGTTTTCAGTTTGTTCAGGAGCCGGAACATTTGACTTCCAAGGTGTTCGGGAGCTGAGGTACAACTGTATACCGCTTTTTGGACCAAGTGTACAGTAAGAATTCAACAAAATGCCATAAATCAGCAAGGGAAACAAAATAAGGAGGGGCAGAGAAAAGCCTTCCCTGGGCGGAAGACTAATGAGCTCACCAACCTTGCCTTCCACACTCTGTGAGGCTAGAGGCCTGAAGAGATTATGAGAAATGCTTATGCCAACAAAAACAATTAAGGCTGCTCTCACCCACCCCCCATTCTAATTATTCAGGGATTCAAGGCAAGCAGGTAGGTCTTCAATCTGTGGGTCGCAATGCTGCTTCTGCCATTTTGGACTCCAGCTATGGCTGACCAAACCAAAAGAGCACTGCCTGCAGTGTTTGGGCTAGAACACATCATAATGATGGGACACTCATTTTATCAATTTCAATGAGTGCTGCAAAGTGGCAGGAGAAAAGCAAGAGGAAGATATTTCTAGCCAAATGTATGCCCCGCCTTCCTGTAGCTATGCCCATAGTAAGGGAACTCTCTGGAATGGGGGCTCCATCCACGTTCCGATCTATTCCTGTGGCTTTCTAGACTTCTTGCACAATCGATGTTTACTGGGGACCAGAATGCAGAAGTGTCTGTTGCAGTGATTAGAATGCAGAAGTATCTTCAGTTCTCCAGAACAGAAGCCGCAGTGATTCCCTCAAATACCCTAAAATCTAGCCTATGACACACAAACGTAGAGCTCAGCACAGCAGTCTTCGCTTTTATAGTTCACCGGAAAACAAGCTAATAAGCAGATTTTAAGGGCGTGAGGGTGTACAGTGAATACAGTCGTCATCCACTGTAGAGTCACTGGAATATCTATTATCATGATATCTGGAAAAACAAACATGCCCAGGTGCTTCACTGAAATTGTGAGTCTTTAAAAAAAACAACCCACTGGTTTTCAAAAGCTTATCAACCTTTTGGCTCAGAACAAGTGTAAAAATCTCTGGTTTTCATATAGTTCTAATACTAAGGTAGCACTATGTATATTGCTCTATGAATTGCCATTTTTAGGATTAATAATGTACCTTTTTAGCACTATTAGTATGTCAAAAGTGAATACTGTATGTGAAAGTTGGTCCCATGGTACAGGATAGAAGTCAGAGGTGAGTCTTGTGTCTGGACTAGTTGAAGACCATGGAAACTGCCAAAAACATTCTAAAAAGGATAATAAAAACAGGAATACTTAGAATACTGATAGTTGCTCCAAAAATGAAAAGCCCAACACGCTGCCCCATGCAACTACAAGCTTAAAATTCATAGTCTTCCTGCCACCCAATAAAATGACCCAAAGGAGCCTTTGATAACAACCTTTCCTGATGTCTGCTGGTGCCCTTTCACATGCTGGCTGGCTGGTCTCCATGTGTCCTGGAAATAACAAGTTGTTCCTCAAGTCACCCAGCTGCTGCATCTCAGGCTTCAAGCTACGAACTAAGAGCAGAATTCCAAAGAGTTTTTATAACTGTTTGATCAAAATGCATCAAAGTTGGGGACACTATTGGAACGTGAAAGTATCCTAGTAATGTCAGTGTTGGAAAAATCACAGTGTTATTTAAGTTTCTGTGATCTGAAATTCACTGCAAAGTCCTGTTGATGCATGAACATGGAAACCTTAAGCCATGAGTTAAATTATACACACCTCTCTTTCTTTCATTTTAGAACAGGATTTCTGGGACCAGAAGGCAAACGACTCGTTCTTTTCTTTCGAGGATTGCTTGGCTCTGGTGCAATGATTCTTCTCTATTACGCTTTCCAAGTGATGCCTCTTGCTGACGCTACAGTCATTACTTTCAGCAGCCCAGTTTTTACATCACTATTGGCCTGGATATTTCTCAAGGAGAAGTATAGTCCTTGGGATATTCTTTTCACTCTGTTTACAATCACCGGAGTGGTGCTTATTGCAAGACCACCTTTTTTATTTGGATCCAGAGTTGCTGGAATAGAAGAAGAGTACAGAGATCGCCTGAAAGGAACAATAGCAGCTGTTTCAAGTGCCGTAGCTGCCGCGTCAACTTTTGTTATACTAAGGAAGGTGGGGAAATCGGTGCATTATTTTTTGTCCATTTGGTATTATGCAGTAATTGGGTTAATAGTTTGCCTAATAGCACTTTTTGTAATGGGTGAGTGGAGTTTACCCAACTGTGGCATAGATAGATTTCTCTTGGTATTAATTGGAGTGTTGGGTCTAGGTGGCCAGATATTCCTTACAAAAGCACTACAGATAGAGAAAGCTGGTCCTGTTGCTATAATGAAAACAATGGACGTGGTGTTTGCTTTTATCTTCCAAATTCTTTTCCTCAATCATTTGCCTACGTGGTGGACAGTCGGAGGCGCCCTTTGCGTAGTAGCTAGCAGTTCCGGAACTGTCATTCGGAAGTGGCATCAAAACTCGAAAAAAAGTACAGGAAATGAAATTTGACAGGTGGGGGTGTTATTTCACTGCTGAAAGAGAGCAAAGCACTTGAGTATTTATTTTAAATAATTCCCCATCACCTTTCCTTTTCGTGGAGATGGTGCTCCCATGTGCCAACTCTGGCACCAGCCCCCTTCTCTCTGGCAAAGAGCGAGACTTCCGCCTACACAGGTAGGGCTGAACTGTGTGCCCACTTCATGTTTCAATCTGGTAATGTTCTCGTTTTGTTATGTTATTTCTACTAGTTGTTGCTTTGGCATAGTTATTTTTCTATATTTTGGTGAAGCAGATCTTAAAAATGTATTTATAGCAATATATATCTTTTATATTATTACATTGTGCCTGAGTAGACGGAGCAAAGGCCATATTGGCTGCTACTATTCAGCTGCTACGATTCAAGGAAAAGAAAAGACAATGGGCAAGACAATGGCACCCATGCTCAGTACTATGCAAAATGTTTTGAATGTCTGTCTGTTTAACTATGCAATTAAAGTAGCACCTACTTGTCAGTTTTGCCAGAATTTTGGATTTAAGGATCGTGGACATTTTAAGCCCCTATGTACTAAGAGTGGGATGCACCAGAAGCTACTGCATTCCAGAGACCCACAATAAGCTGGTACGCTGATGATGCATCAACACTGCCCCGTGCCATTGCAAATTATGCTAGTATACATTCTCAGGATTGATGTGTCTATCAACTTAAATCCAAGCATTTTGGCATAAGTGGTTTTTGCCTAACATAATAATTCTGGAACAGTGTTTGCCTTTGTCCACATACTGTAGCAACACAAAACAACAAGCGGCTTGATCTATCTCCTGGATTTATGGGCTGTCATAGACATCCCATTCACTATAGTGGAGAAGTCAGGGGCAGCAGGTCTTTGCATAGAGATCTTTCTTGGTACAGTCATACCTTGGTGGACGAACGTCTTGCAACTCGAACTTTTTGGCTCCCAAACGCCACAAACCCAGAAGTGAGTGTTCTGGTTTGTGAACGTCTTTTGGAACCCAAATGTCCGATGTGGCTTCCGCCGCTTCCAATTGGCTGCAGGAAGTTTCTGCAGCCAATTGGAAGCCACGCCTTGGTTTCTGAACATTTGGGAAGTCGAATGGACTTCCAGAACGGATTCCGTTTGACTTCCGAGGTAACACTGTATTGGTGCAAAAACAGAAAGCCAAGTCTTGCTCAGACATGAAATGACATTGTATTGTAGTTGTTGCGATGGACATGTACAACATAACATGAAAATGTCTGAAATGTATATATATTCATAAAATGTTCACATGAACTAGAATCTGGATGAATCAGGGTTTTACAACCAACAAGACTTGTTCTGCAGGTGTTGCCCACACTCACATTTGACTGTGTTAGAGTTGCATTTTCGAGAGCAGCATGTCTGTGTGTAATATGGTCAGCTAAACCACAGAGATGGTATCAGTGTGATCAGAGTTTTGCATCTTTCTTTCTCCTCACTTCTTGTTCATTGCTAACATTTCCTGTTTGGTGTAACCCAAGCCAAGTTCCCATGCATAGTTACATTGGTGTCTTCATCACCAGGTATAAAAATAGAACAATGTTCAGGAGATTCCAAATCTCATCCCTTAGAGCTGGTTTTTCTTTAAAACACAAATGGCATTGTTTTCATGTAGTTTACCCCTAAACCTGGATGCTACCCCATTTCTATTTTCATTTAGAATTCTGTTATAGAAAAGTCAAGGTGGAAACATCAGTAAAACCAAGTACAATATGCAACAGATTAGGCTAGCATTTCTCTGTATGCACCTTATTTTCAGCTAGCTAATGTGAAAAGCATATCATGAAGCATTCATTGAAACATAAATCCAGTCACCCCAGAACTTCCTGGTTCAATGTACTTTAGTAAGTGGAATGTATTTTAGTAAGAGCACCAGATGTCACTTTGATTGCGCACATAATTGTGATAAATAAAATTCCTAATGCATATTCAGTATCCAGAATAAAAACATGTTATACATGTCAGTACTCTCTGAATATACAGTTGTACCTTGGTTTTGGAACAGCTTAGTTCCCGAACGTTTTGGCTCCCAAACACTGCAAACCCAGCAGTGACTGTTCTGGTTTGCGAACTATTTTTGGAAGTCAAACATCCGACGGGGCTTCCGATTGGCTGCTGGAGTTTCCTGCAGCCAATCAGAAGCCGTGCTTTGGTTTCCGAACGTTTGATAGTTGAACAGACTTCCGAAATGGATTCTGTTCGACTTCCAAGGTACGACTGTATAGTAAGAATATTGCACAAAGTTGTTGTTAGTCTATTAAAAAAACAGCTTAGTCACTTGCACTGCACAACTTCCTCACTTGCAACTGTGGGGAAGTCTGACCAACGAGCCTGGAAATATTTCCAATACGAGAAACCGCTTCTTTCCAAAGAGACAGTCACTGTGAGCCTAGCTAGGTTTTAAAATGATATGACTTCTTTCCTCTTTCTCCTTCTTGAGGCGGTAGAAAAAGAGAAGTGAAAGGTCTCTCCAGCCTTCATTGCCTGTTGTGGGTGGAGGATACTTTGGAATGCTAAATAAATACTCAGCTTCTCCCATGAGCAGCTGTCCTATGTAGCCAGACTTCTAAAACAAGTTTTGCTCCAAAAACTCAGGTGTCTCCTTTGATGCAGCGTGGTGGGCTGTGCTCGGAGCATGGAAAAGGCATGTGCTTAGAAAAATACTCACATGAATGTAAGCAAGTTCTCAAAATCCCTTTCCACCCATCCCAACTGCCTTTTTGAGCCATGACCTCCTAAGTAGTGTTAAATGCTTCCCAGTTTCCCAGGAAGAAGTGTAGGGCTAGCATTGCAGATGGAAGTCCCACACAGTTCAAGGAGGCTTACTCTGGTAAGCAAAGTGCTACATCTATCAGAGCAAGCCAAAGTGGGACCAGGAAGGAGCAAGTTCACTGCCATATCTGAATACCTGCTTCTCAATCCAGCCAGGGCAGAAGGTCAAGGGTATTTTACCCACCAACTCAACCACCCCATTTTTTCATTTTTATTTTTTTGCTGCAGCTGTTCTTCTTGAGGATTGGGGTCCTTGAGGCATACTGCCTTGACATCAGTTCAGACATGTTATCCATCTAGTTACCAATGCTGTTTTCTGTCTTGGTTAACTGTGTGTGCTTATACATATCCACATGGAAACAAGCCTTACTGGATTTACTTCCAAGTAAGTGTGCATAGGATTGCAGCCTTAATATTACCTGGAGATGGAGGGAAGAGACACGGGCACATGGCAGCCTCATATTCCTCATAGCATGAATATGCTATTCCTGTTCCAGGTGATCAGCAAATCCATTGGACAGGATAGACATGATTTATTTTCATGTAAAAAAGAAAAGATAATGTCCACGTTGTCCTCTTTAAGCAATACGGGTAACTTGAATCCATCTCAACTGTTTTTGTTTAATCCCAGTTATGGCTGAAATTGATTCAGTTTAAGCCCCCACCCCACCCCCCCAAAAAAACAAACAAAAAGGTTCTGTAAACCAGTTCAGCACACCTCTGGAATTGTTTCAGTTCATGGGATATACAGAAAATTTGTTTATTGTACCTTAAGTATCAGCCATTATCTGTAAGTATTATGAAGTGGCACTTCCCTAAAGTATGCCTACAGTAGAAATAGAACACGTGATACAAGAGTGTAATGTTTAATTTGCACGCTTAGAGTACTAGACTTTTATACTATTGAACATCCTAATCTTTTAAGAGGACAAATCTCAGGACAAGCCCAAGATGTGTAAAAATCTTCCCAATACAGATTTCACATGCTCATGATTCCTTTTGGCCTGAAAGTGTTGACCTGTGAGTGTTAGCACACTAAAAATGAATGGATGGATCCCTTATCTCGAACCTCTATGCTTAATTTAGAAACCTGTTCAGGTTTAACAGATCCCTTCAGGTAAGGTTTGGGTTCTGTTCTGTTCTGTTCTGTTTCAAAGGGTTGGTCTGGTTTTTGGTTCATATTTGTTTTGATTTCATGAACCCAGCATTTCATCCTATTTATGTGATTTGAAAGTGTCCTTGCTAACTGAATAACCCAATTATATGCATGCTTATTTAGAAGCAAGACCCACTATATTTGGTGGGACTTAATTGCCAAGTAAGTGCACATAGGCACTTTTACTTGAAAATAAGTATTATGTACAGTCAAACCTCAGTTCCCAAACGGCTCCGTTTTTGAACGATTCGGCTCCCGAACACCAAAATGTTCCAGTTTTCGAACATTTTTTGGAAGCCGAACGTCTGATGCAGCTTCCGCTGAGTGCAGGAAGCTCTTGCGACCAATTGGAAGCCGCGATTCGGTTGTCGAAAGTTTTGGAAGCCGAACGGGCTTCTGGAACAGATTACGTTCAACAACCGAGGTTTGACTGTATTTAGCTGATTTATTTAGAATCAGGGTGCTACTGTAATGCAGATTTATCTGTGGCACTGCATTATTAGATACCCTTTGGCTTTTAATTGTATTTTCATGATTCTCATAAAAGTAAGTCATAAAAGGGAACCAAATAACCCACAGGAAGAATAGTACAGTGAGACTTCAACATATGCAGGGATTACGTTTCACAATTGCGCCCAAAGCCAAAATAGTGTATAGTCAAAACACACTGGGTTCAATGGCACTGCTTTGGCCTCTCCTACATTGAACATGTCCTCTTACAAACAGGTCCATATTCACTGGATGCCATCTCTGGGCATTCACATTCCTTTCTGTTCTGAACAGAGGAGAGGTGCAAAGAGCTCTCTGAGTGAACACCACAGTGGCTGACCTAGGTGCTTCCTTTCCATTGATGAGCATGACCACACCATTCTGTGGTCTTGTCTCATTCCCTGCCCTTTTTGATGTGGAAGGCATTTTGTGTTATGTCACATCCCCATGGCAGCCATTTTGTGGCTGGTGCCCCCATTAGTACTTGCTCTAAATTCCAAAGGTGTCCACTGGCCCCCAAAGGTTGGTGACCCCCTTGCACAAAGCTATGAATGGATACCAGTTCTCAGTTAAATTGTCAGAATGCGTTTGTCCCACGGAGGTGTGCATTTCTTTAGTGAACTGGTCTGTTGAGGCTGCAGTATTGTACACACTTGCCAGGGAGTAATGAATAGGATTCCTCTGTAAAGCTCCCTTCCCATTGGTTAAAAGGCATATGGTTATTATTCCATTGCAAACATATTTCCAATATTTCTCTAGGGTGAGTGGGGAACCTGTGACTCTCTAGATGTTGGTGGACTGCAACTCCCATCATTCCTGGCCATTGGTTGTGCTCGTTGGGTCTAATGGGAGGTGAAGTCCAGTAACATCTGGGGGGGGAGTGGGGACAAGTTCCCCAGTGTTGCTGTGGGAAATTAAATCTAGCTAATCCTAAATTACCTAATCCAGGCATAGGCAACCTTTGGCCCTCCAGATATTTTGGCCTACAACTCCCATGATCCCTAGCTAACAGGACCAGTGGTCAGGGATGATGGGAATTGTAGTCTAAAACATCTGGAGGGCCAGGGGTTGCCTATGTCTGACCTAATTCAAAACTGGCATTACTTAGAAAAGATCTATTTAGGATGGTGCTAAGCTCCTGAGAAATTAGTTTTTAAATTATGTTTTATTTTTCTTTCTTTTTTCAAACCACCCTGGGATTAATTGAGGGGCTGCATTAAAATACTTCAAATAAAAAATAGTTCAGGGTAGCTTTCAACTGCCTGATATGCACACTCCATATGTAGCACTGTGCTAGTCTTGTAGAAGTCTCTCCAGCCTTGTTTAGTGATGATAATTTTTAATCCTATGTAGCTTTCATTAATGCATACAAATGCCAATGGATTATCTTTAACCTATGATACTTTGCAAAGGGGGAAGTAGATTTGAATTGTACTATTCCTGTGTCTCCTTCCAGTTTTCCTCAGCAATTACCAAGGTGTTATGAGTTAGTCACAGTATAGTGACCTGTGGTGGCTTGTCCAAAGAGAACATATCAGAATGAGCAGCACAGTAGATTGTTTATGGTCTGTTCAACATAAGATAGACCTAATAATACAAATATACACAGAAAAGATGGTGTATCTTTTTTGTCTTTTGGAGGTTCTGCTTGATGTACCTAATACCAATATGTTGCTTATATTGCCAGTAGACAGTCGTCATGATAAAGCAGCAACTCTTGAATCCGGTTCTTTAAAAAGTGTCTCTGACGTTAAGGAACCACCAGTGTAAAAATGCTTTTGAATACCGTATATGTGATCTCTATTTTTGCAAAATATCAGGGAGCTAAGCTGGATGGCCCTTGCACTACTTTCATTGACTTTATTGCACCTTGTTAAGCTGTTTTTGTAGCTGCTGCTGTTTTGTAGTAGATGCTTATTTTTTTATAGGCAACTTTTTAATTTCCTGGATTTTGAAATGTAAAGTATATTTTAATAAATTTATATGATTTCATAAATTCTAATAAATACAATGAAAAATACACGCTTGGTTTCATTGATATCAGAAGAGTCTTGTAGCTATTCAAGCTGACATGAAGGAATAAACAATAAGCTGTGATTTCATGAGAAGGCCCTTCCTGAATCTATCCAAAGATGTATCTAAATCCAGCATCCAGTTCTCACATTTTACAACTAGATGCTTATCCTCCAATAATTTTTCTAAACCTCTTTAAAGTCATTCAAGTTGGGGGCCATTACCACATCTTGTGAAGCACTTCTTTTTGTCTGCCCTGAATCTTCCAACATGCAGCTTCATTGAATATTCCTGGGTTCTGTTCTTCTGAGAGAACAACATCTCCCTATCTACATCCCCCACACCATGCAAAATGCTATACATCTCTATTAATAGTAATAATTAATTAATTAAATTTGTATACCATGTCCCCCCCACAGCTTTCCCCCAACTAATAGCCCTACATTTTGTAACTTTCCCTCATGGGGGAGTTGGTCCAGCCCTGTTATCAATTTAGCCCCCCCCCCCCTTTTGGAACCTTTTCAATATTATTTTTTAGATGTGGCAACCAGAACTATGCGCTGTGAATACAGCCCCATCATAGGGCTGCATGACAGCATTATGATATTAGCAGCTTCATGTTTAATCTTTTTTCCTAACATGGAATTTGCTTTTTTTAAATGGCTGCCACACACTGGCCTGACATTTTCACTGAGCTATGGGACACGGGTGGCGCTGTGGGTTAAACCACAGAGCCTAGGACTTGCTGATCAGAAGGTTGGCGGTTCGAATCCCTGCGACGGGGTGAGCTCCCGTTGCTCGGTCCCTGCTCCTGCCAACCTCACAGTTCGAAAGCACATCAAAGTGCAAGTAGATAAATAGGTACCGCTCTGGCGGGAAGGTAAACGGCGTTTCCGTGCGCTGCTCTGGTATGCCAGAAGCGGCTTAGTCATGCTGGCCACATGACCTGGAAGCTGTACGCCAGCTCTCTTGGCCAATAAAGGGAGATGAGCGCCGCAACCCCAGAGTCGGTCACGTCTGGACCTAATGGTCAGGGGTCCCTTTACCTTTTTATCCACCATTACCCAAAAATCATAGGTCATATATTAAGATCATATATAACAACAGAAAACAACAAATACCTTAAACCTACCCTCCAACAAGGACTGGAACCCACACAAGGCTGTTCAGAGGCTTAAACAGATACTATGATAACATCCACACCATACATTTGAAGTATATGGCTTTCCCCAATGTACTCTGGAAACTGCAGTTTATCATTCACAAAGCTACAATTCCTAGCATCTTTAAACTGCAGTTCCCATTATTCTTTCTGGGGGTGGGATATCAAACCCAGCCAGATGGGCAGGGTATAAATAATAAAATTATTATTAATATTACTCTGTATATAAATTTAGAGAGATTCCTGGAGATATTTCAGTGTATCTTCCAGTCTCTGGCCAATCTGCTGCAGCACTCAGCAAATCCCATCCCAAAACTATATTGCTGTGGCCGGGAGATCCATCCATCTCCAGACAGAAAAACCATGTGAAAAACTATTTTACTATTGTCTCCTTAACTTGACCTGTTTTGCAAATTCCCCTCCCGTTCTTGTCATTATGGCAATCCAGCCAATCAGGATACAGGAATTAACATACTGCCTCATTACCACATCCCTTAAGGCTGCAGCTGTGGTACACCTATTAGCCTATCAGAATCACTGGCAATAGTTCTGAGCGTCTGCACAGTTGTTTCCTTGAAAGCCATACCAACACAGCCAGGCCTCAGGAGTGCATTTGCATCCTGAATAGCCTTGCTATTCGCTTTCCCTTTCCTGAGCAGCCTTTTTGAGTGAGCAGAGCAAGCACCATGGAATTCACTGTAAGTCTCTTGTTTTTAAATTAAACGGGTTTGTTTTTTTTAGTTATGGGGGATTTTATATGAATTTACCTTGTTTGTTGCAATATTTATAAACTGCACTTTCATAAATTATATAATAAGGCGGTGTACAACATAAGAACAATACTACAGCAACAGTACAAACATTAACAATGTATCAATGAAAGCTGGTTGGTACAAAATGCCATGCTCTAAATCAAGCTGGTTCGCCCAGTGTTGCTGAACTACAATTCCCATCAGCCCCAGCAAGCATGATCAATGGCCAGGGATGATGGGAGTCGTGGTTCAGCACATCTTGAGGACCAAATTTCCCCACACCTGTTCTAAAGGCTTATCAAACTTCTATTGGCAAGGAGTTCCTCAGTTTAATTTAACTTATTCTGTAAATATATGTCATGTTTCAGCCCAAACAGGCCTCTTCTGGCTCTTGAAGGGACCCAGCACACACACAAAAACACACTCTACAGCTGGCTTCTCAAAGCCTGCCCTGAGGGGGGAAATAGTTTCCTGCTGACTTTCCCAGAGACACTTTGAAGTCGCTGTTTTTTGGGTGGGCATCGAGGAACAAGAAACAATATGGGTGTGGGCTGAATTTCACACACCAATTTTGGACCAACCAGCCACATCTTGAGCTGCAGGCTTCTAATTAAATGCAATTGGGAAAAGGGAACGTGACTGAGCCATAGATCCACTCACTGGGGCCTTTAGGGGTTTTTGTGTGCATTAAGACTGTGAAACAGGAGTGGCATAGCATTACATAAGATTCCTCCAGGAAGCAGCTTTTGTTGGTGTTGGCAATACAAAATCCCCACTTGCTTCACTTTTAAATAGTTTCGAATCGTTACAGAAATGATCAAATCAATTTTCTCCTGAAAAGCAATGATGTGATGAATTTCCTTGAACGGGTAAAATTACCTCATCTCCTGCCATTGCTTCCAAAAAAGTATGGCATTTTTGCCAAAGGGATAAAATCTGTTGCTGTGGAGATAGTTCCCAAATACTTAACCCCCACCCCCAATATTATTGTTTGTAAAGATACCTCACGTACAACACATGTACAGAGTTTTATTGAGTACCCTATTTTCTCTTACTTGAATTTCAGTGTTCTAATATTCGTATATTACTTTATCATGATCTTTTGTTGTGATAAATGATGATGATTATAATGGTTTTTTTAAAAAAATAAACATTGCAGTCTTTGTCATCTATAATGTTCTACTCTGATATTTTGAAATGTTATGTTTCATGTTTTAAGATGTGCTGTTAAAACACCCCCACACCCCCACCCACACCATTCCTCTGCATCTGGCCAGTCCATGACACTGGCAAGTGCTTGTCTGAAAAATTCATAACATGAATGACATGCAGATTTATTCTTCAGTGGTCTGTGGTAAGAACAGAACCAGGGATTTATTTCGGAAATCTCTCTTCTTTGGAATTCCTTTGACTATAACTCCCACCATCTCTTCCCTAAAAAGAAAGCCCAAAAGAACTTTATTTTTGAAGAACTGCTGAAGACAACAACAAAAACACAATCTTCCTCCTGCGTATCTGTTTCTTTCTAGTATAACCATCACTTTTTCATGTCTCACAAGGAGTTATTGAGCTTTTGGCACAGCACTAGGGCATTAAAACTCTCAAACCACTTGAGGAATCTGCCAAAGATTTCCACCAATGTTTATGTGCTTTAAAACTCCAAAGCCACTTGGGAAATCTGCCAGAGATTTCCAACAATGTTTATGAGCTTTGGAGAAAATCTCATATTTTCAGTTTAAGAGGAAAGAAAATGGACAGAATAACTTATGGGCTCATTGTCAGCATTCTGTGATGTGAAGTGAGAAACAGAGCTATTAACCTGAAAATTAATGTGAAAGGAAAGATAGCTTATTTCATCCAGCAGATGTCACTATTGTTCAATAGCACAGTGCCAGTCCTTCAGTTCTATGCAGGGAGGTACAGTACTGTACTAAGAAACCACATACTCTTGAGAAATAATCTTGCGTGGTGATGGGTGTATTTTCTTGATGGCTAGACAAATACACTCTGTGTGTTTTGAGGCACTCCCCTAATATTGTTTCTATGTCCCAGGGTTTTGAAACTTTATTAGTGGTGGGTGATACAAATTATGCTCAGTTCTTAGAGTTTATAATTAAGTTTCAGTAATTCTCCCACCACCCTAAAAAGGGGCAGAGAGTAGTTTTGCATTATTTAGTACTAAAATAGGTGTTTTCCTGTCATTCCTGTTTTGATATGGACACATAATGTCTAACTAGTTTTATGTTGTATTTTCCAAGAAAGATGGCAGGGAGAACTAAATCTTCCAATTAGGATACTACAGTGGTACCTTGGGTTACATACGCTTCAGGTTACAGACGCTTCAGGTTACAGACTCCGCTAACCCAGAAACATTACCTCGGGTTAAGAACTTTGCTTCAGGATGAGAACAGAAATCGTGCTCCGGCGGCGTGGCAGCAGCAGGAGGCCCCATTAGCTAAAGTGATGCTTCAGGTTAAGAACAGTTTCAGGTTAAGAACGGACCTCTGGAATGAATGAAGTACTTAACCCAAGGTACCACTGTACTATACTTCTCCAGCCACAACCACATTTTGATCTGCAGGCAAGATAATAGCTCTTACATTTTCTAAACATACTGGCAGCTTTATTAATTGTGTGTGTGTGTGTTTAAAAAAACTGCTAAATTTTTATTACTGTACTGGATCATTTCAGGGTGGGGGAATAGTAGAAGCTGCTGTTTCCTCTGTATTCAGAGTATTTGGTGGAATTAAAACCATGGGCTCGCTCATGATGTTTGCTTAAAAGAGAAAGCCCATAAATGAAGATTGCATCTGCATTGTATCAGAATTGCATAGCATACCTATGGAAGATAAGAATGTTTTCTTCCCTTACAGTTAATCAGTAATTCTCTTGCACAATAATATCAAACCACAGTTAGGCAACAACTCACAATATTGCTGCTCAGCAGGAAACTCCTTCGGCTAGTAATTAAATAAAATCATTTTTATAACTGGGAGAATGAGGTTGAGGTTTCACAAGTCCTTGTTGCCTTGTTAGCATTCAAGGTCACATTCTTCTTTGTTTGCAAGAGTGAAGTTTTTTGGGTTGGCTCACATTCTCTTCTATGAAATGTAGCTACTCTTATGGGATCAGGTCCAGCTTGAAACTCAAGAAAAGTTGGTTGTCACATTCTGCTCTCCGAACAAATTCCTTCTACAGGTGCTGGGTGTTTGTTTGTTTGTTCGCTCATTCATTCATTCATTCATTCTACTACTTTAAAAAGGGTTTAGGGACACTTTTTTGTTCCCAGAAAGAGCCATCTGCTCTTTGGGAGTCCTAGGAGAACCGGGGAGGAATTCTAACTCCAGAAGAAAGCCCTCTCCCCAAAGGCATTTGACAGCCACCAGATTCTGTCAAATTGTGGCACCTTGTGGGACCTCATTCATGTCCTGGGTCCCACTTGTAGACACAGTACTTGGACTCTTGGCATGATTATTTTCAAAAGGCCTTATTCCAAAGCCCAAACATAGATCGGTGTGCAAATAAGCACTGATAACAGAGTTCCAAGGTTTATGGCTAGCTGTGAGCTAAGATGTTGTCTCAACACTTGACACCATCCCAGGCTCCCCTTTTGAAAAGCAGGGTGGACAGAGTCCATCGTGTAGGTCATGTTCTGAGCCAAACGACTGGCCATACTAGGGGAAACTTCTGTGGGCTGGGTCTGCTCATGCTGATGCCATGTGATTTGAGATGAGTGAACACAGCCAATTCACTGTCCCAACATAAGCCTTTCCAGAGTTGGGAGGGGCCTCACTAACAGGAGGTGGAACCAAGACAGAATCAGACACCTCTCTTTTTTACCATGCTTGGGATGACTGCTGTCACTGAGTTGGGCCTATCTCTTGACAATCAGCTCAACTCTCCAGAATCCAGATCAGCAGCTCCCAGGCCATTGGGCTCCTTTCCAGGAACGGGTCCCATACTCTCTCATCCCATTTCTCTTCCCCCATCAAGGCACAATTAGTCTGAGAGAAGATAAACCTTAGAGAGCCCTGCAGGCAGCTTTTAACAATAAAAGAATAACTACAGCACTTGAAGCGATGCATTTAATGTTAAGTTTGGTTTGGCTCTTTAGTTTGTTTACTTTTCTATTGAAATTGTAAGTGCTACTTGGACTGGAGGGTGGGATGTCAAATTTTATAAGGAATTAAGAAGATAAACACAGAGAGAAAGACACTCACACGAAACTATTGTTCAGAATTGGCCCACCCACTATTCACTGCTATTATCTTGCTCAATATCAAAGTCCTGCTTCATGATGATTGACATTACATATAGTCTTTGGATATTTTCTTTCAGGATGATTGGATGATACATTTACAATGTTGTTTTGTTTCTCTAAATGCAATCAAAAGAGGGAAATTCCTTTCTGAAGAATTCCGAGACCTGTCAAATAGTCAGATTTGAGTGTCTGTGTGTGAAAGGTGAGACTCACCCATTCCTTGATATTTCAGTGGAAATAATGGTATTTTTGCTTGCTACATATGTCCTTGTTTAGTTATGAAAGAGAGGAAGAGTGTGACAACACCTTTATACAGAGATGTTTTTATGAGTGTGTTTTCTTCACAGACTGGTCTTTCTTCACAGAGAGATAAGCTTGTCTTGGTTAAACCCATACTGTACTTCCATTTCCTCATAGATGAGATTCTTTACACTTTCTGTCTATGGAATGATTATACATTAAAAAGGTAAAGGTACCCCTGCCCGTACGGGCCAGTCTTGCCAGACTCTAGGGTTGTGCGCTCATCTCACTCTAGAGGCCGGGAGCCAGCGCTGTCTAGAGGCCGGGAGCCAGACACTTCCGGGTCACGTGGCCAGCGTGACAAGCTGCATCTGGTGAGCCAGCGCAGCACACGGAACGCCGTTTACCTTCCCGCTGGTAAGCGGTCCCTATTTATCTACTTGCACCTGGGGGTGCTTTCGAACTGCTAGGTTGGCAGGCGCTGGGACCGAACGACGGGAGCGCACCCTGCCGCGGGGATTTGAACCGCCGACCATGCGATCGGCAAGTCCTAGGCGCTGAGGTTTTACCCACAGTGCCACCCACATCCCACAATTGCTTGTATCTTTCTAACAGTAGCAAGGCAGGTAAACATTCGTCCAGTGATAGATATGCAGTGATGAGAGAGCAGCATCTATCAAATTTCATCCAACTTTGAAAGGCTTTAGTCAAGGCTGTGGAAAATGGCAACTGCAGAGACCATCTAAATTGTTTTGGCTCTCCTGTTTCAGTTGCCATAGCTGTACAAGAAGCTGTTAAAAGAAAAGTTCCTGAGAGAGAAATGTTCCCAAGACACATGCATGTGGTCATTTCAATATGTGACGATTCTATCTTTCCGAGAGGAGGAAGTGATCCTTTCCCGGAGGGCCAGTGTGACTCCAGGCTGTTTGTTCTGCAGTATATTTTATGTGCTTGTTCCTTTTCACTTCTCCTCTTCCTATCAGATGTAACCCAGCTATATGGGACAGTTGTAAAAGTTATTCCTTAATCTCTATTAACTTGCCTGTAGGCTAAGCCTGCACTGTTCTGATATTATTATACAATTTCCAGCCCAGTTGCATTTAATGCAGCATAATAGGCTTTGGCTTTTTTTAGATTTGTAGGGAGGGAAAGGCTCTTTTCTTCAAGCCATATACTGAAGTCATTTCAGAGTGTTTCAATCTAAACCACGTCCAGGTTTCTGGAAGAGCAACGACTTCCTCCTTTGTTTTTAATCTGTTTTATCTTGAGTTGTGTCCTGTTGATGTTTTTTGTGGTAGTTATGTGATGCCTTTTTGGAACTTCTTTGAAATGGCTCGACTTACTTTTACTGACTTTTACTTAATTTATTGCTGTTGTTCTGTACTGTATTTTTATTGTACATTGCCTTGGGAGAGCTTTTCCAGTGATAGCCTACAAATATTTTAAATAAAGAGGCCAAAATAGGATTGGTCAGGAGACACACAGCAATTCCATGATATGGAGCAAGGACCTTGACACTCAGCTTTGTACTGGCAAAGGCAAAAAAGGAACCATGACCTGCTTGCCCACCACCTGACATTCGGGAACTCGTGACAGTGATTTTTCACACCTGCTTTGTAGCATAAAGGTGCTTTGCAAAGGAACATGAGCTGCAGTGACAGGATCTCAAGTACCCACTTCCTGCTGCCTCAATGTGCCCCTTTCCCCTTGTGGAGGCACTGGACACAGTGGATCACTCATCCCACAATGAGCACAAATTAGGAAACCGTTTCATACATATGGGGCAGAACTAACTCACTCCCGTTGGATTCCAGGCACGTCTAGCAGGTAGATCGTCTGTGGTAGATCACTGGTAGATCACTGGCTTCCCTAAAAAAAGCTCAACATTTTTGCCCTGCACCCCCCTAAAACGGGGCTCTCCTCCTCCCTCAAAAAATCTCAACAACTTTGTCCTGAACCCTCAAAAAGGGGGTAGATCACTATCACTGCCACTTTTTAACTCTGTGAGTAGATTGCAGTCTCTTGGGAGTTGGCCACCCCTGGATTAGACCATGGGTAGGCAACCTAAGGCCTGGGGGCCTGATCCGGCCCAATTGCCTTCTAAATCCGACCCAGGGATGTTCCAGGAATCAGCGTGTTTTTACGTGAGTAGAATGTGCCCTTTTATTTAAAATGCATCTCTGGGTTATTTGTGGGGCATAGGAATTGGTTCACATTTTTTTTTTCAAAATACAGTCGTCGTCTCCCAAGGTCTGAGGGACAGTGGACTGGCCCCCTGCTGAAAAAGTTTGTGACCCCTGGATTAGACAATATTTTGGCCTTGGTTGAAGCTATGAAAATCAAGCTTCACAGCAGCAGTTGAAACAAGTCTGGTTGTTTTTTGTTTAATTATCTCAGAATGCATAGACATTCTATCTACTTATCTAACTAGTTACCTAGAGCAGAGTAACTAGAGCAGAGTAACTTCACAGCAGAGCAACTTCACAGCAGAGCAGTGAAGAAAGCCAGTGTGGTATAGTGGTTATAGAGTTCCAGACTAGAACCTGGGAGACTGGGGTTCAAATCCCCACTCAGTCATGACGTTCACTGGGTGACCTTTGGCCAGTCACCAGCTCTCAACCCAACATACCTCACAGGGTTGCAAGGATAAAGTGAAGAGGGGGGAGAACCACATGCACCTTGAGCTCCTTGATGCAGCATCAGGTAACAGGGCGGCACAGACAGCGCAGCACTGCTCACCTGGCTTCCCAATGCCTATTTGTTTCTGCTGGTTACTGAAAGGGAGAGCAGCAATGCGCAGTGGAAGGAGCAGCAGATTGATGTTGGCACCAGGCCAGCAGCACACTGTGCTCCCTATACCTTACCCTTGAAGAAGATCGGTCTATCTTTCTATCTCATCTGGATATATGGTGAAATGGTGAAAATACTTGCTAAAAAGGACAATGGTGTTAATGCGGAATGAAATTTGTTGCTTTTAGACTGAGAGTGCACATGTACATGTGCTCCTAGAGAAAAGTAATGTTTCCCTCTGTTTTCTTTTACCTTTGAAATGTAGTGCTTGGTTTTGTTTAACTAGACTTTGACCATGCTTATTGGCTCATTGGGTGTGTTTGTTTTTGTCAGAAAACCGTGAGACAGAGCAATGACGGGATTAAAATACTAATGAATGGTAGGAAGGACTCTCTTAATTTAAAGAAATGCTTCCTTATTTCCAGGTCTTTCTTTGCATCGTTCTTGTTTCTGCAAATATCAGAAATGTGGAGCAAAAAGACCAGTCTTGCAAATGAGTAAATGCCTTGTTCAAACCGAGTCTCTGATAAGCAAAGGGAAATCAAAGTAGGCAGCTCTAAGAAGTTTGCAGCATATTGGATAGATAAATTATGTACTGGTTATGGTATTCCAAGGCCATCAAGGCAGCATTCGTGCACTTCCCCAACTTGATTCCCATGACCACTGTGAGATAGGGCCAAATTACATATGACATGAAATAGGACATGATGGAAGGGGAGTTTCACCCCTTTCCCTCTGCAACAGTTTCTGTGAAAATCCCCCTTCTCCAAGCTATTGCTAGCTCTAGGAGGGAGAGACTAGTTGGTACCAAAAAGAGCTTCCTTTCTAGGGCTAACAGCAACTTCGAATGGAAAACAATTTCTATTAGGACAACAAGGGGAGAGGGAAAATTACAATTCCCTCTTCAGGTTGCCCACCAACCATGATCATACCCTCTGCACTTGCTATTTGCCACTACAAAATTGTGGAGACAGAGTTTTGGGCAGCATGAATCTTACTAGTTTGTCTAAAGCCACACACACAATGAGCTTCTTGGCTAAGCAGGGATTTGAATCAGGTCTTCCTGGTCCAAATCCAAAACTCTTACCACCACAATGCACCTTATTTGTTCTTTCCCAATATGGTATACAGTATCTCACTTATCCTTGTCAATTCCTCCATCAATGAAAGTCAACTTCACTACACATGAATTTGATCTATATTAAGTGTGTTCTTTTCATTTCTGACTAAAATATTTTGCCTGTGGATTGGCTCTCTCCATAATAGGTTTGCCAAAACAATGCTTTCAATCTCTGAGAATCTAATCTTTTTTTAACTGAAAGGAAATAGGAGACTGGATGTTGAATGCAAAGTTTATTGATCCTAAACAATGAATATGTACATGACTTCAGCCAGCCTATTGGCATGGACTTATGTTGAAATAACATTCTCTATCAATTGATTCACAAGGTATTTGTTGTTGTTTAGTCATTTAGTCATGTCCGACTCTTCATGACCCCATGAACCAGAGCACACAGGCACTCCTGTTTTCCACTGCCTCCCGCAGTTTCATCAAATTCATGTTGGTAGTTTCATCCTCTGTCATCCCCTTCTCCTTGTGCCCTCAATCTTTCCCAACATCAGGGTCTTTCCCAGGGAGTCTTCTCTTCTCATGATGTGGCCAAGTATCACAAGGTATAAAATCGAATCAAAATTGTTTTGATTTAGACTTAATATTTATACCCCACTCTTCTGTTAAAATAACACCCAAAGCAGCTTGCAATATAAAACAGCAATAAATGTAAAAGGATAATACAATATAAAATACTAAAATTATATATTCAAAATTAGTTTAAACAGGAAAGTTTATTCCTGGTCCAGAGATGACCCAATGAGTACAGAGCCCAGGGATGTGTTAGATCTAGGAGTGGGGGAGACTATGCAAGCCCCTTTAGCAGAAGCCATAAATTTTATTGGCAGCTCTGCAGCAATACTGCGTCGTCATATGTGACTGGCACATGTAACCAATGGGAACTGGCATGCGCAGCCAATGCAGAATGTAACCCCTCCACTGCCCATCACAGGATGTCATCAGAGTGATGTCAGCTGATTGGCAGGTGGACATGTTATTTTAAAAATGGCTTTGTGGGACAGGATTGGCCTGCAGGCCGGTGGTGCCCTACCCCTGATGTAAATGATATCCTACTGCCATTGCCAAAAATATTCCTGAGTCTGGCAATAGTGTTTTCCACTGCCCACTTCATCCTAACTCAGCGGCTCACACAACCCCATATATCCACAACATCCAGGTTCCGTTGATCATAGTTCCTGACTCGTTTGTGCTCAGTTTATAGATTCTACTACTCCAGTATGGCAGCTTGCTTTTGTTTAGCTTTTCTCTCACACTCCACACTCCATTCATCTCCATCTCTCTTTACCTTTGCTCTGAAACGGCTACCCATGGGACTTGAGAGCTGGCTGGCTTTGCTAGGCTAAGGCAGACATACTAGAAGAGAGTGGTGCACATTTAATAAGGCCGTCTGCTAGCCACATGGTGAGTCAATTTGTTAGTCAGAATTAGGGTGGTTAGGGCTCCCCTCCCACTGTTGCAGAGCCAATTCTAAAGCAAGGTGGATATGCCTCCTTCACTACGCCAGCACCCAACATCTTAAACTGCTGATTCGCCTCCCTCGGATGGTGTTTTGGTCTATTCAGTATGCATGGCTTTAGCAGTAGGGAGACCCAGATTGGTTGCCAGCTCGAAATGTTGCGCAAGATCACATTTCCTGACCATCTCGCCCCACTTTCAGCTGTTCTTCAGATGTAAAAGTAGCAAGCGAATCAGTGTGGGCAGAGGGGAAGGGATTGCTGAGTCATGACCTGTGGGCGACGCACATTCTGGTGACAAGCAGAGTTTCAAAACTTTCTCCAACTGTGAGTTTCCTCCTTTAAAAGATCAGGCTGCTTTTCATAACTCTTGTGAGGGCCCTCTTGAATTACTAGCACTGGACTTTTATAGTCATAAAAGCGGACTGCGGTAGGGTTATTAATTTGTTGGTAAATGTGATCAAACTCCCCAGAGCACTGCAAGTTTTGCATTTATTGTCCACAATCCATATGTTTTTGAGACTGCAACATATTTTGCCATTATCTCAAAAAGATAGTGCTTCATAAGTATTCTGCCTCCCTGAATTGTGCCCTGAGAATTCCTCCTGCTGTTTTTGAATTTCTGGTTTATATTATAATTCAACATGGTTAAAAGATCCCTTAGAACAGGAATCTTTGCCTGCCCATTCCTGCTCTCAGCTTATTTCTGTAGTAGTAGTAGTAGTAGTAGTAGTAGTAATAAAATAATAAAATAAAATAAAATAAAATAAAATAAAATAAAATAAATAGTATGTGCCTCCCATCTGGCTGGGTTGCCCCAGTCACCCTGAGTGGCTTCCAGAAAATTAAAACATCAAACATTAGCCCCACCTCTGATGCCACAAGAGTTGTCTTCGTGAATTCCCTGAACTTCTGAAGCAAAACATATTCTGCAATCTCAACCTGACTCCTCCATCCATATTGGCACACTACAAGCTTTCCTGGTAAAGCACAAGTTGTCTGCACACCCTAGCTTCCTATGAATCATTCACAATTCTGAGTCTCTCCTAATTTTGCTGCTATAAACTGCTGGAAAATACTGATAATTTCCCAAGAGACAGCAGTAGGGTTTTACTAGAAATATTCTAACTCCAGGAGATTTGTCTTAAATCACAATGTTGTCTGTGGTATGAACTTCTTGATGAAGATACTTTCTTAACCACTGGTGGAAAAAGTGTAACTCTCTCCACATGCATAACCATTTTGTACAACAACTATCAAATCCTCTTCTGAATATTCACTAGCCAGTTCAACTAAAAGCACTTCTAGGGCTGTGTTTAAACCAAGGCACGCCCCCCATTAGGTAGAATGAGGCTGCTTCACCAGACAGGTTTTTTAGGATGTCATGAAAGGGCAGCAAATTGTATTATCGTTGTATTTTCACTCCTGGGAAGAGGCGCTTGTGTATTCATATTGACCTGAGCATTGGGTACCTGCATGACCACAGTAGTCAAGGCATTGGTCACTTTAAGGCTAGACTACTGCAGTGGACTCTACCTGGAGCACCCCTTGCAGTTGGTTTGGAAATGGCAATTGGTGTCGAATGCTGCAGCATGATTACTGACTGCAGCGAGGTTCTGTCAACATATTACACCTCTGCTTAACGATCTGTGCTGGCTGCTGGCTTGTTATTGGGCCAAGTTCAAGATTTTACTGGTATATAAAGATCTTGGCACATTGGAGCCAGTTTATTTGAAGGATTAACTCTCCTCTAGGAGCCTGCTCAACCACTTTGATCTGCAGAACTCGCGTAAAGTATGTTTTCTGCATCTCTTAGGAGCTGATCTCTTGCCATGGCAGCACCTAGGCTTAGGAGAGCCCTTAACATTCATCTGGACCCCATGCTATAATGGTTTAGATTAATTTAACATCCATTCTTATGGGATCTGAACTGCTTGGAATTAACCAGGAAAAAGATCTTGAAGTCATGGTGACTAACTCAATCGACTCTAGAGTGCAGCAATAATAATAATAATAATAATAATAATAATAATAATAATAATAATAATACCCTGCCCATCTGGCTGGATTTCTAATTCCATGCAGGGTTGGAAAATAAAGTGGCCTGTATCTCCATGATTTTATATTAAAGCCTCTTTCTGCTTAATGCCCTATACATTGCTCTGTTACTTCTTATTACATTTTTACTGGATGTTCACATTTAGTTGTATTGTTTTAAACAATAACTAGTACACAGAAATACTAAAAAAAAAAAAACAGTTGTGACTTTCGCTGATATCTGCTGCTTTTAATAAATATTTTATTTATATTTATGAAATGTTATAAACCACTTTATCAAAACAAAATCTCTAAGTGGTGCTATTCTAAAAGACAAAGAAAGAAGACAACAATTCAATAGTATCCAGAAACTAATAATAGAATACAGGATTGCTCAAAACTTTAAATTTAGTAGGCTGCCTGGAGCAAAAGATACCTATGCAGGCCCACTGTGTTGAAACTTTTTTAAAAAAATAGTAATGCTTAATAATCCCCAATAATTAAATAACACATGTGGTGTTTAAACATTCCTTCTCTTTTTTATTGTACTAGCCCAATACAGTACAGCCAATTTCATTTTTCTTTCCTTGCACAGTGATTGGTTGGCAAGCTTCATGGAAAGCTGTGTAAGTGCTCTTACATTCAAAACACCTAATCAGACTGCCTGAATCTGAGAAAAGCAATAATGTATTGGAATCTGAATTAAATGTGTCACTGCCTCCTGGAAAATAAAAACTCTGCAGTTATTGTGTTCAGTAGGATGCTTCACTTACTTTTTGTACAGGAGTTTTAAACATAGAAAATGGAGTTAACTGCATATCAGGATGAAATTCTCTTATCAAACTGACCGTCGCTGTTGACATATGAGTTTGAGAGCTCGCATCATATAATGTCACACTTTGAGTATAGATGCTGCACTAAACAGCTTCCCTGGAGAGCAAGGGTTAACCAAGAAAGGGTCCTCTAGATCAGCAAACTTTTTCAGCAGAGGGCCGGTCCACTGTCCCTTAAACCTTGTGGGGGGCTGGACTATATTTTGAAGAAGAAAAAAATGAACGAATTCCTATGCCCCACAAATAACCCAGAGATGCATTTTAAATAAAAGGACACATTCTACTCATGTAAAAACATGCTGATTCCCGGACCATCCATGAGCTGGATTGAGAAGGCGACTGGGCCAGATCCGGCTCCTAGGCCTTAGTTTGCCTACCCCAGCTCTAGGTGTTTTTGGACTCCAACTCCTACTAGCCTTAGCATGGCTGATGTTTGGAGCTGATGGGCGTTCATGGAATCATAGAACTGTAGAGATGGAAGGGACGTTGAGGGTCATCTAGTCCAATCTGCTGCAATGCAATCTCAACTTGGGCCGCAGGTTAGCCACCTCTGCTGTATTGGCTTATCTGCATCATGGCTGTAATTTTTTGAAGTGATGGCAATGCAAATTATCAACACCACATGGACAGCCTCCAAATTCTTAGTAACACTGCCTTTGGTGATATACCCGGTTCAAATGTAAAGTGTAATGATCCACTTAAAAATAGATTTATGATTATGCCTTAACGTCTTGTTCTGAAAAGCTAATTTGAACCTGGACAATATTCAATAGGTTCCTTTGACATATAGGTAAAGGTAAAGGTACCCCTGCCCGTACGGGCCAGTCTTGACAGACTCTAGGGTTGTGCGCCCATCTCACTCAAGAGGCCGGGGGCCAGCGCTGTCCGAAGACACTTCCGGGTCACATGGCCAGTGTGACATCGCTGCTCTGGCGAGCCAGCGCAGCACACGGAACGCCATTTACCTTCCCGCTGGTAAGCGGTCCCTATTTATCTACTTGCACCCGGAGGTGCTTTCGAACTGCTAGGTTGGCAGGCGCTGAGACCGAACAACGGGAGCGCACCCCGCCGCGGGGATTCGAACCGCCGACCTTTCGATCGGCAAGCCCTAGGCGCTGAGGCTTTTACCCACAGCGCCACCCGCGTCCCTTAACATATATGTCCTAACATATATTTGCCTTCAATACTTGATTTCAAGGTTTTCCGCTATAATGATATAATATAATCATACTGTCATAGACTTTTGTATGGCTGACAGCTTTCATTGGATCTTTCTTTTTGAATCTTTCTTCACAAACCTAAGCTATTATCAACTGTTGCAGCCCTCTTCCTGATGAATTCAGGACCTTGGGATCTGCAGCATTTGCCTGAGTTTCTTTTATTGTCTCGTGGATCCACTTCAGGACTGAGTCTTACCTATAAAGCTCTAAATGTACTGGGTTTTGACATACATGGGAGATTTGCTTCTAAGCTAAATGGAGGTTTTCCACTTCAGGCAGCAAATGTCTTGGGCTGGGCCTGTCAGAGGGTATTCACAGTGGCTGCTCCAAAACTGAGCACCACCTTTCCTCTGGAGACACAACAGGCTCAAATCTTAGAGAAATGGGCTTTGACTCTAAGTCAGTTTTCAGTTGGCTTTTGATGACTAGGAACCGGTGGGCGTGACTATTGAATTTTTAGGTTTATAAGGCTGTTAAATCGTATCTAGTGCTGTGTGCATGTAATTCCACTGACTTCTATTTTCTCTCCGCCCTTTGCACAGCCCCAACCATCCAGATCTGAATGGGGCTGGGGAAGACAGTAGAAGGAGAGGAAGCTCCCTTGCATGCACAGAAGTCTCTTGCACTAGCAGAGTTGCAGCATCAGATACAGCCCATTGCTGGAGGATAGGATGAATGACCATTTCTCCTCAATAAATAATTGAAGAAAACCCCTCAGGCAACATCTGATTGCTGTCAGCTTTTGAAGTTTCACATTTTACAACTGATATCCAACAATATTTTATAGCTTATCATGTGGGATGTTTGACTTTCATTCTACATGTAACTTGGGCTGCAGTTCTGCGCACACTTTCTTGGAAGTAAGCTCCATTGAGCCCAGTGGAACTTGCTCATTGAACATGGTGGCGTTTACTTCTGAGTAAAACAGGTTCCGGAATGGGCTGCTGACCTTTGAAATCTGCATGCCAGCATGTGCTATTCTATAAATAATATTTGATTTATTACTAACTCACTACTACGTATGCAGCATACTATATATGTTGGTGTGTGTGTGTGTAATAAATAGTTGTCACTGCTTAATTCCTGTGTTTGGAAAACTCTCCCCGTGTAATGGAATCTCTAGCCTCTCCTCTGTGGCAGTCTGGAGGCCAGCTGTGGTTGCTCCTGTTGCTTCCTGTGACAGACATGCTCTCTCTGCAAAGGGTTGGAATGCTCTTTGCTTTATTATTTATTTAAAACTGAAACTAAGAGACTCATGCTATCAGCTTACTGCTGATGACATATCACGAGCACTGAGAAAACTGTTGGATGCACTGCATGATGGATTTACTGATGCACAGAACAAATGAGTTCCAGGAAATGGCAGGTTTGACCGTTTGCAAAGTAGGAGCTTATGTGTTCAAATAGCCCCATTCAGGAGCAATGTTTATTTAATCCAAGATAAAAATGAAGATAAAGATTGGGCACGAAAGTATATAAATATTTAGGCATTATATAGGCTAAAGATGTGAGACGGCTTAGAAGGAGGAATTTTGGTCCACAAATAAAGCAGGCAAAAAATTAGTTTACAAGGTGGGAACAGTTGAAGCTTGTCATTATTGGGGATGTTTTAAAATGGTGATTCTGCTCAAAGTATTGTTGGGCTTTGAAACTTTGCCTGTTCAACAAGGTAAGGAAAGCATTTGGAGTTGGCAGAGAAAACTGGAAAACTTTTATTCCAGAGGGAAGAGCATTAGGCTGAACAAAAAGACTTTGTATAGGTAGACAAACAGTCGTTTCCCATACCTATGTCTAGATTATGAGTTGGCCTAAATTAAACAACTAATGTGTGAATAGGAATAACATGGGGATTTATTGGGTCGGTGCAGAGTTTTAAAACGAGGCTTCCTTTTGAAGGGTGATCCCCTTCAAGACAATTGGGGGCAGGGGCCCGAGGAAGATCATACGTTTAAAGCCGATAGCTTTCACCCCCAAATCCCAGGAGCTGTCATTTGTTCAGGGTACAGGGGATCGTAGCTCTTTGAAGGGTAAATGACAGTTCCCAGTTTTATTTGAGTGAAACTGTGTGCTGCCATGTGATCTCTCCTTCCTGAATGTTGTGTTGAAAAATGATGCATGTGACCTATTTACAACATTAGGAGATTTGAACCTCTGCCTGCAGAGGACTTGCAGCAATGGGGGTCAATGGACTCATTGCCATCTGCACCACAAGAGTGGGAGATGCTATGGGGCCATTGTGTGTGTTGTGAACGCAAGAAGGTGACCTTCTGCAGGGATATTCCCATCATTGCGAGTACATTGGCTCCCTCTGTGTGGGGACAAGACTTGGTGGGTGCTTTTGCTGGTATAGCCTCTGATTGACGAGTTTTGATTGTGATTTCCAACTGATCATGTATTGGACATGTTGGCCATTGCACAAATGCAGAGGCGGCATCTCTCTCACCCCATGTTCTAAGTAATTGGGTGAGAGGATTGCTCTGACAATCATGCCAGGTAGATGTTGCCCTCTAAAACTTTGCAAGGGTAAAGCTTCAAGGATTTGGCCTTGTTGCGGACCAGGAGTGAAGAGCTGGTCAGAATCTGAGGATGCTCTCTACTAGTTGCTTTCCCCAACCCACCTTGATCCACGCTACACCTCTGCTCAAAATCCATATTCCCACATCTGCTCTTTTTCATTCCAACACGTTTGTGCAAACCATCTAGTTAACCCTGCAGAGGGTTTAGCTTGTATTAATGAGAGCAAGCTACAGCTCTTTCAGTTTTATCTGGAATATGGCACCAGCAATTTTTATGCTTCCTTAATAAAGTCTGCCTGGATTTTTATTATTATTAAGTTGTAATAACCCCTTCAATTATAATAAATCTTGGAAAACCACATCAGTTCAGCACTTTTAATTAGAAAAGCACAGTACTGAGTTCTTGTTCATCCATCAGACGACATAGCTAAAGTGGCCCTGTGTTTTTTTCAGTTCTAAATTGTGTAATGGGAGTGGGAACTCCAAAAACCTGTTCATTTACATTCATATCTCAAAACTACAGTGTTTTTTTAACACTTGCACAAATACTCTTGTGTGAGCGAGCAGTTTAATAGGTTCTAGAGAAACTGTTTTGCAGTTTTACACAAACTTTCCAGACCTCAGAGTTGGACTAATGGTTTGAATTCTGTGTTTTCTACTGTGCTGCAGTTGGTGCCTCACTGGTGCAGGGGCATTTCAAAGTGTTTTTATTGTCATTTGGGAATGACCCAGTTATTGCATAATATCACTTTTCACAAGTTATGCTGTTCCCAATTTAAATATCACTGCACACCTCCAAACGTATTTTGGAAGGACCCACCCCCCAATGTATGTACTTTACCTTCCCTGGGTGTTGGTTCATAGTGTTCTGCGGTTGGACTTATATGCTTGCTTGATTTATCCATTTCAATATTTTTATTCTGCATTTCATAGAAGGAGGCATCCAAGTTGGTTTTCAACAACTGAAAACCACGCACATGAGGAGAAGCTAATAACAAGGTATAGCAAATCTTGCAGCAGGCAGTCAGCAGCTTAATATACAGCAGCAGGGTTCAGGAGCCAAACCATAAGTCTGCTGGAATGAAAGTGCTTGGAAAGGTATTTGGTCTCATGCTTAAAGGTCATGAGCCAAGGGACTAATCTAATCTCCTAGTGCAAGAAATTCCACAGTCAGCCTGGACTCCACAATGGGGGATGATGCCCTCTTCTATGTCTCTTCCAACTATATGTCTGAGGTTGGCAGAACATTTAGCAGAGCCTCCTCTTAAGAGATGGTACAGTGCCCCCTAGCACAAAGGACCCAGGATACTCTTTACCTCTTGAGCAACAGCCAGAGGCTGCATCCACAGATGATACCCTACATGATGGATCTCCAATAGCAGGAGCTCTACTTCCCCTTATCAGGACCCCCACTTCAGCTCGGGAACCCCCTCCCCCTCCATCAGGATTCCAGGCGCAGCGGCTCTGAAGGACCCAGGCTGAAGCACATCTCCCATGAAGATCTCCAAAAGGGCCTCCGCTGAAATTCATCTATCCAGTCTCTGAACTATGTAGTCTACTCAGGAGTGAGAGGCAGCAATTCCCACACATGTTCTGGATCCTGGCCCTGAGTAGTTCCAGGCCCTCAAAGATCCAACAGTCTCTAGTTACACGGTGCCGGTACAACATCTTTCTGACGTAGTTCCTTACTTGGCCTTAAGGTTTCAGCTCCTTGGCTGCAAGTTGCAACCTGTAAGTTGGGAACAGGACAGTCGTTCCACCTTTCCATATTACTGTGTATTCCTGCCTCCTGCTCTGTCCCTAGCCACACAAAGGAATTGCTTTGTATACAAGACATTCATTCATGTTGGCCTCACCTCCACAATGTATTGGCAGTGTCTTTTTAACATTAAACACACACTCTCACACACAACTTAACATGCATGTAATCATAATCTCTATATAAAGTAAGGCTTTGGGACTACATGTCAGGTGATCAGCTTCAAAGACCAAATCAGCCTTTTAGCACCTTTACTTGAGGGTGACTTCATTGTAAAGATGCATAGAATCAGCTGGCCTGCCTCACACCAGCCGGAGGAGATCCTGCTGTGTTATAATATAGTTGAAGTGAGCCTTGTTCTAGATGCCTGTGTAGCAAGTCTCAAGTGGTCAGATGAACAGCTATCTGATAAATAACATGGACAAGGAGGACTTACAACTTTGGAGCAGCATATTGATCAATAAGTGCTCTTTAGAAATGTCCGTCATGAAAAACGGGACCTAAAAATAACATAAGAATACTGCCTAACAAGATTAGTAAAGAGACTAATGGAATTATACAAATGGGCTTATTCATATAGGCACACTATCTGAACTAGCTCAGCTTATTTTAAATAGTCCCAGAGAAAATGGACATAAAATGCCTTTATAGGATTTCAATCTGCTAGAAAAATTGCAAGCTCCACAGGTCTGCTTTTAAAATTGACGGTGGAAGTTGGAGTAGGGCCAGCTCATCTATTGGACAAAAGGGGCATTTGTGCCTGGAGCAAGGAACACATCTGCAGTTGCCACAGAAGTATGGCGTCTGTTTGGACTCTCTGAGTATCGATCAAACTTTGCTAGACGGAACTTGAAACAGGATTTGCCATTCTGAAAATGACGCCTCAAGAGCATGTGGATATAGTTGCTTCAGTTTTTTTAACTGAAGCATGAAACTGGATCTTGTTGTCATTATGTTTACTTTCAGGATGAACTTGTGTTAAAGGTTTATCTAGTGACACAGCTATTTATTGATGGACCGTTATGAAGGGAATTGCATTGGCCACTGATATCTGGACCCAACTAACACGTATACAAATCAAGCTCTCATATCTGAAAAAGGTAAGTCACAGGTTGCTTGGGAGTCTAAGATCCAGAACTGATGCTGCCAAAGTCCTTGGAGGGAGACAGCAAGCGTGCTGCCTTAAGTATGCCAGCTGACAGCTGCCCAACTGACCATTGCATGGTCATGGAAAGTAGGAAATAAAACTGAGGCACATGGAAATTTCCTAAGTCAGCCTTATGAGGAACGGCTAAGGGAGC
The DNA here is from genome assembly GCF_965153285.1 of Podarcis tiliguerta. Taxonomy (NCBI): domain Eukaryota; kingdom Metazoa; phylum Chordata; class Lepidosauria; order Squamata; family Lacertidae; genus Podarcis; species Podarcis tiliguerta. The sequence continues at coordinate 62,070,116 of NC_139538.1, forward strand.
TGGGCATATTTAGCCTGGAGAAGAGGAGGTTAAGGGGTGATATGATAGCCATGTTCAAATATATAAAAGGATGTCGCATAGAGGAGGGAGAAAGGTTGTTTTCTGCTGCTCCAGAGAAGCGGACACAGAGCAATGGATCCAAACTACAAGAAAGAAGATTCCACCTAAACATTAGGAAGAACTTCCTGACAGTAAGAGCTGTTCGACAGTGGAATTTGCTGCCAAGGAGTGTGGTGGAGTCTCCTTCTTTGGAGGTCCTGAAGCAGAGGCTTGACAACCATATGTCAGGAGTGCTCTGATGGTGCTTCCTGCTTGGCAGGGGGTTGGACTCGATGGCCCTTGTGGTCTCTTCCAACTCTATGATTCTATGATTCTAGAAGCATGGACCAGTCAAAGCATAAATTTAAAAAATTAAGGCTGCAATCCTATGCACAACTGGGAGTAAGCCCTGCTGGGCTTCTGGAAGCATGCAAAACACCAAATCAACAGCAGTGTTAATACAAAAACGGTAACCCTTTAATAAAAATATCAAGAAAGGAGCACAGCAATGCTCTTCTGGTATTACGTATGAGCAGCTCTTTGTGATGGTCTGGACACACTTAAGTCCCCTGGTAGTTAGTAGTCCACATGGAAATTATCATTTCCTTTGGTTTCAGTGGGAGTTAAGCATGTGCTTAAATTTATCCTGTTAAAGTCAACACAACTTTAAAAGTGCTTTAACTGTTAAAAGCTGGGCACTGCCCTTTATTTTCCTCCACTTAAATATTATATTAACTTGTAAATGTTATTGCCACAGCACTAATAAAACGCTACTAACCTTTGATTGGTATCCCATCTGTACAACATTTAAGAACTATTCCAAACCCATCTCAGACTAAATGGCTTAATAAGACAGAAAATAGTTTTGCTCAAACTGCAGTGTAGAGAGGTGCAATATGGTTTCTGAATAAAGTAACCATGCCTAGTGTATTCAGAATATGTTTTAGTATATGGCTGATGCATAGCAGTAAAAGTGAATTGTAAAAGTTGAGGCCCACCCCACTTTTTAAACTTTTTTTAAGATGATGTGTTCCTGATACTGGAAGAGAATGTAGTAAATTAACTGCAAGTTTTACAGCCCAATTCTGGGATATGGTCTCCACATACCATAATTATGAAAATTGCCATGCTCTTCGTATATAAAAGTCCAGAATAAAATGGTCCACTGCCTTCGGCCAACTTTTGCTTCTCAACTTGAGAAATTAATGTTCCAAAAAATTTCCTTGTTTGGCTTGGGGTGCGTGTGTGATCTTTTGCATGCAAAGATGTCCAGTCCAGTCAAATGGTAGTTTCTCATGAAACAGATGGAAACTTCACAATATCTCCCCCCGCAAACACACACACTGCCCCCCTCCCCAAAGAGCCCTTTTAGTTTACTGCCTTTCTTCCCGTAGATAATAGCTGGCAGCGGGGTTCAGTGCTGAGGCTGCGCGCTCCACTTCTGAACAAAGTCCTGAATCGAGCCATTGTTTCCACTGCGATAGCCTGCATTTTTTCACTGGACAGAGAAAGCAGGGTGTAAAAAAGGCACCTTGTGTAAAACTGTTGGCAGGGCTTGGAAGTGAATTAAGAGCTCCACAAGGTCTGAGCGCGGCAGCTCGGCTCGCTCATTGAGCCCTGGAAGCCCAGTCAGCTCAGACATTCCAATGCAGTGAGGCAGCAGCGGGGACTCACTCGACACACACACGAGAGAGCCAGGCAGCCAACTCCGCGTCCAGAAGCGGCAGATCAGCCGATCTCCTCCTCTCCTCTCCTGAGTCCGCATACACTATCGGGGGACGAGGTGGGTTGGGGGTGGGAGGGAGGAGATGAAAGGTAGACGCGATGGCTCGGGACCAGGTCCTTGCCTGCAAAGATGTGGGGATCTGCTCGCCGTTCACTGAGAACGACGGATCGGGACTCCGAAAGGCAAGCCTCGCGCGCCTCGAAGGTAAGAGGATGACTTGGAAACTTGGAGGGGAATCAGCTGTTTCTTTTCTGCTTAGTTTTTTTAGCGCCCCGCTCCAAAACAAAAAATCTGTCCCCTGTTCTGCAAGTGTTGATTATTGGATTGATTTAACACACAAAAGACACCAGATCTTTTGTGAGTTATCTCGACCACTCTGCTCATTACAGATCCAGGGCATTAAATAACTCGGGACTCCCCGCGCGCGTGCAAGCGCACACACGAGACCCAGTTTGCAAGATCCCGGGCAAAATCCGATGAGTGCATCGAAGTGCTGAGCTGTGGAGCCCTTCTCCAAAGATATCCCTGCCACTCTTTTCGAGCCGGAGGGGGCGGGGGAGAGTTGCCTCCCGGAACTGAAACCTTAGAGGGGCACATTGTAATAGACCTGGATGGACCGAGGGAAATACGAGACAAGTCTGCACAGTGCAGACTGGCTGCTGGAGGCTGATGCGTCGGAAGAAACGGCAACAGAGGCAGCGGCGGAGCTTCTGTCTCTGCAGTCCAACGAGGGGAGTACACGTGTATGTGCGTGCGCACGTGTAAAAGTTCCCAACGAAGGAAAGCTTTGCGCAGGTGCTTAGCTGCCTGGCCTGGCTCTGCCTGCCGTGGCAGATACTAATCTCCTCCACCACCTGGCAGGTGTGCGGTTGGGCGGAGAAGGGAAATCCCTTCCGTCCCGTGGGAAGGCACTTGATCTCACAATGAAAACGGCTCGCTCCCAGGCGGTCCCTGCTAGGGAGGCGGAGGTGGGAGGAAAGAATGAATGAATGAACGAACGAACGAACGAACTCCCTTTAGAAAGGGCTTCCCGCACCCCCGATTATTCAGTGACCAAAGTCGAGAACAAGAGGAAGGAAGCCGACTCCTTTTCATCCCTCGGCATGCAGGGTCGCTTTAAAGGCAGCTCTGTTTGTCTGTTTGAAAGGTTTTGTCATCTTTCAATAGATGTGGAATCGTCGCCTGCAAAAAGGGGGAGAGGGAGGAGGACTGGCTGTCTCAGGGTAAGGATGCTAATCTTTCCCCACGTGGTGTGATAGTCTTTGAAGATTTCCTAAGGGGAGGAGAAAAGGGTTCCTTTGGCATCACTGCTTTCTTCTTCTTCTCCTTCTTCTTCTCCTTCTTCTTCTTCCTCTAAAATTACACCCACCTCTTCCTGCGCTGAGCGACTGTGTAGGAAAAGAGGGGGAAATGATGAATGGATGACGAAAAGATGAAGACGTTTGGCTGCTGGTATGATTTCTCAGCATCAGTTTCTTGCATCATACATTCGTGAATCCCATGTGTTGCATACAGCCCCTATCTCTTCCCTCAAAGTTGTCTTTCAGGGACGTTCCAATGGGCAATATTTTGCTCATTGGAAGAAGTGATACTCTCCTTCTACATTACTTGATACTGTTGGGGTTTGTACTAGGGTAGGATGTGCAGTATTTTAAAATGTGAGTGATGTCTTTGGCTATGAAAGATGCTCAGGTCTTCCCATCTTGCTCACTTATTTTCCGCTAATTTTCAGGACCAGGGGGTTCCGCTAATTTTGGACCAGGGGGTCCAAACTCCTGTGGTCTGCCATAACAAAATTAACAAGCTCAGTCATTAAAGCCAATGTTCACAATGGAGTATTGATTTCTGTTTTGAATTGCACAGGACTTTTCCTGTGGCTAGATGTTAAAAAAAAGAGAGGATTTTAAACACAAGAAATAAATTTATTTTTTAAAAATTGGATAGCTCCGAGTGAGGTCATGGTATTAAGTCATTTTAGTTGCATATTGTTTCAGCCTTGAAAATGGAAAGTGTGAGTCTTGAAAATTATTTGAGAACTCTACGGATCTTTCCCACTGTTAGAACTCCAATACTGAAGCACTTTGTAATTATTAAAAAGCAAATGTCTGGCTTGCACTTTGATAGCCTTATGTAGGTGTTCAGTGCTCATGAAAGGTGATGGTCCATAATTGGATCGGTAAGCCCTGCCACCCAGTGCTTATCTAGAGGTTGGCAAAATTGGCCCTTGCTGGGAGTGCAGGCCCAGAAGGGGTGCAAAAATCACCCCCAAAATGTCTCCAGTTATCTGTGTAAGGTCCTGAATTTAGACAAGAGCTGGGAGCTGAGCGATAGGAGAAAAGGCAAAACACTATGAAGGCAAACTACTGGAGCATATTATGTATATGTGTAAGGTGACATGCCACTATTATTGTGAGATCAAACATGGGAGAATCTTTCCATCCTTGCACTGCGGCATAAAGGTGTGTGGGATTTTTTTGCCCTTCATCCTCCTCACCTTGCCTTGACACCTGTTGCTTTGAGTACTTGGACCTCGTAAAATGTAGTAATTTCTAATGTGGCTATTGCAGTAAAGTGATGGGGGGGGGGCGCATGTTGATATATCTCCCTTCTGAGGGTGCAAGGGACCCTAGGGTATACCTCTGCCAAGAGGGCCACAGATTTCCCTTCCCTCAGCTAAAGCCTTACTGGTTTGTGAGTTGCACAAAACCCTTCCTGCGAATGGATGTACAAGAAAAATAAAACTGTGAAAGTTATTTACCTTTTAATGTTAACTTTATGTTCTTGATTAGACACTAAGATTGAAGATCCAAATGCTCCCTTGGAAATAAAATTGCTAAATAACTAAAAATAAAATAAAATAAATGCTGCTCTTTCTGGTGTCTTTAGTGTGCAACCAATACAAGCTTGGGACACCTTTTGTGCAGTAATGCCCTTACTGGTGTTTAGCTTTTATAATGAAAAGTGTATTGGTTCCACACGTCCTAGAAATCAGAACATCTGCCCTAGAAACATCAATTCTATATTGGGTATGTAAATATATTAGTGCTCTGCTCATGGGACTTGTTAAGTGGAAACGCTGCTTTGAGGTCCTAGATGGCCTGGGATTCCTGAAGGAGCATCTCTTGCATAAATCTACTTGAATACACTGATGTGAATACACTCCAGATTTCCCTCCAGACTTATGTCTAAGTTACCCAAACTAGTGTGGTGTTTGAGATGGTTTTGGTACTAACAAGGCAAAAAGTGCACACAAAATGGCCACCCCCACCCCCCAGGTATACAACTAAGCATGCTTGGTGCCTCTTTACACTGTCAGTCTGAATAGCTCACTTGGTTAGACTCAGCATGGTGCTGATAACATCAAGGTTGTAGAATTAATCTAAGCAGAGGTTGGATGGCTGTTTGTGATATATGATCTAGTTGAGATTCCTGCATTGCAGGGGGTTGGACTAGATGCTCCTCAGGGTCCCTTCCAACTCTTATGATTCTATGATCCTGCACAAATGAATGCCCTAGGGCCTCAAGTAGCAAGCAGTTGTGTCAAAATGTCATATTCTGCACCCACATACACGTGAGAAAACGAGAAGTAAAATCCATTGTGACCCTGAATAGCCTTCACTTTAGAATAGGATTTGGAGCACTAACAGCTTTGTTGTGACCTTCCCTTCTGGTCTTTAAGGTTCCCAATAATCAGCATTTGTTTGTTTTTGCTGCGAAGCTAAGACCTCCACTTGAATTTGTCACCACATATGCACACACACACACACACACACACACACAAAGTAGTTTTAAACTGTTTTTTAACTAGGCCGTTGCTTGCTTCTAGTTTCCTGAAAAATGTTCCTTTTCTTCCCATGCTGAAAACCACCCTCAGCTCTACGAAGTTCCCAGGCCTAGCCTTTTTGAGAGCTAGTTATTGCGGGGTTGGCCACCAACTCTTCCTCACACCGCCTCTAAATTTGTGGCCTGACTAAGTTTTTTCTTCGTTTCTGTATGGGTGCATGATGCTTTTTTTGTCCTACTGATCACAAAGAATGAGTCAAAAGTTTCAAAAAAGCTTTCCTTCAGGGTTTTCAGGGAAAGGAAGGAACTTCTCTCTATTGGATTCGGTCTGGAGAGACCTTGGGTTCAGATCTCCACTTGGATGTGAAATGCATCATCATCATCATCATCATCATACAGTACAGCCTTTTTGCCAAGGTACCCAAGACAGTTTTCAGTTTTACAATACTTGCACCTATTCACTCAAAGCTAAAAATGAAACACACAACCACCTACGGTCCCACAACCCTCCTTCTCTCCTCACAGTATAGGCATTGAGACTATATTTCATTTTAGTCTATCTCATGAACATGCCACCTTAAATGCCTTGTGGAGAATATGGTATGATGGTAGTTAATTGTTTTTTATTAGTAGTATTTATCTGTATTCCACCCTTCATTCGTCGATCTCAGGGTGGTTTACAGCACAGAAATACAAGATAAACTCAAGAACAAAAACAAAATAAACAAGGTGAAAGTGAATTGACATTACAAATAAAGTGTCAGTTTTCACATTGGAACTGGGATTTATGTGGGGGGGGGGGTCGGGGGACGGCGATGCAACTTTTGCTTCAGCAATGAAGCAGCATAGACTGTAAAGGCTATAGGAGCTGAAGACTCCATGCTTCCTGGCTCTCAGTCAGGCCCTGATCTGATCAGGGGTTTCTATGTGCTCCTTGTGAGTAACCTCACACTGGTATCTCTGAAGTTCCTGACTTGCCATCACCTCTGCTTTTGTGGCCCTGGGGGAGAATTGGCTAGGAACCTAGGTAGCTGCTGTGGGGGCCTTTGGTACTGGGAAAGGGATATTCAGTTTTGATGGCTCACTGAGGCCATTAGGAGTTTTGAAGATCTGCTGGAGAATCCCAGTGCCATTGCTCTTCATCATAGGAGGTTGTTGAACCCCATCACAAGGTCATATACCCATGAATATTGTGATGGTAAATCTGTTCCACGTTCACAGTAATTAAAGTAGATTAGTAACCTCACTTCACCCGTATGTTGCAAGGGTGGAAAACTACACACTTAAATCTGAAAGGATAGTTGGAGTGTATTAAAAATGTAGCTAATCTGCTTTTTTAAAAAAATCTAAAGTATGGAAAAATAGTGGCTATAGTTTGGGTATTTTCTCAAACTTGTGGCTGCCACAACATAAGGGGCTATTTTATGGGACCACTTTGTCCTGTGGTTTTCTGGACAGATCCCCCCCCTTCCCTTCCTTGTTGGTAAACTGCTATGTAATAATGCTTCAGAAAAACTGCTATTTAATTTAACCAGACAAGATTCTGGTGGAACATAATTTCATTTCACTTTCAGTTTGTATACTGCCTTTCCACATTACGATACACAAGGAGGAATGAGTACTTCACACATTCAGTAAAGATATGCTATTAAAACAACAACAAAAACACCATATACTCATCTGTAGCATTCCTGTTCCACTGGACATACGTCTCAAAAGCTAACATAATCTCCCCCCCCCCCCAGGTGATGGTCCATCATAAATACGAACCCCACATTGGGGAAAAGATTTCTGCATTGCTGGCAGTTGGACTGGATGTCCCTCGTGGTCCCTTCTAACTCTATACTGTAGTAGTATGGTTGTTTACTTACTATACTGGGCTGCAATTCAGAGAAATGTGAGCTTATTTAAATCCCTTTAATAACTTTATCTGGATTGTGCCCTTTGTTTCACTAATGAGCCTAATGTTTTAAATAAACAGCTAGCATGAAAGCTTTTCTAGGCACAAAATAGGCAGTAATGTGTATGTTTTTTCACATTTTAAAAAATCTGCAATGGTGTCAATGGTTTTCACATTGGTGTATTAAAAGTGTTGGGGCTAGAACACTTTTTATCGTCACAGAGAGAAATTCTACTTTCAGTTCAAGTTTAGTTCTGTTCTGTACTTGTACTTATGTATGTTAAGGGTGTGACTGACTGAGTACTCGGTATACAAGCGCAAGAGTCGGTGTCATGTGGTGTTTGCTGCAAAAAGCTTGTGCAAATATTTCCTAGGTTGGGAATTCGCAATACTACTTCTGCCCTGCATAGACTGTATTCAGCGGCGGAGGAAGCTGCTTGGATGCTTGGGGCGGCGCACCCATAGGGGTGGGGCGAGGGAGGAGTGAGCTGCCATAGGGGCGAGGCGCACTGCGGGGTCTCTGGAGACTGCCTGCCTCCTCCCACTCAGCCGCCCTACAGCTGGGCGGGGAGGCAGCGGACCATTTGGGCACCACAGAGCCACGCAGGAGAGATGTGTGGCTTGGGCTCGCTGCAGGCCCTGCGGTGAGTGGCACCCAATATTTTGTCACCCCTCTCAGGGGATATTGCCATCACCACGTGGGCACGTGTGTGCATGGGTAGGGGTGGAGCTCAGAGGGTGACTGAAGCCCACCGTGCCAGCCCAGTCCTCATCACTGGAGCCAAGCAGGTCCACGTTGCGGTGTCTGCGCTGGGGAGATATATTCCCAGATGTAACTCATGTGCGTTGGATTATGCATCTAACTGACTTCCACAGAATTGAAGTAGTTTACATGTAATGACTTGGATTCCAAGATAAATTAATTTAAGGAGGTTTGCAGAAGGAAGTCCTCCCCTCCCCTCCCCTCTGCCATGCTTTAAGCTGACTTTTCTTAGGATCCAAAGGTGTGCACTTTACCTTAACAGAGTTGCCAATCATTATGTAGTTAATGGACTAAGTTCTTGTTCATTTATTTATTTTGACAGTAAAACATGAATAGTTCCTGTGGTGACATAGAGGTATATCTCTGAATAGTATTTCAAGCATTTATCTTGGAAGAATGTTTTAATTCTACTCCTGTGCACAACTGCTGCATAACTTGCATCTAATAATAGCATCGTTTTTTAACAGATGATTCTCCAGTTGCCTGTGACCTTGCTTAATGCTGGAGGACTTTGCTGTTTGTTTCAGACAGGAGCAGTGCTCTGGTGTGTGATGTTTCCTCCCACGATGTTTGTCTTCATCTGTGCTACTGTGGACAGCAAAAATGCTGTTGAAGTGAATTATGTATAGTAATCTTCAGAGTTCTGCTACAGAACAGCACTTCAGTGACTTAGTTGGCTAACTTCCCCTTCATACCAGGACAGGGCATCAACAGACGGCATTTAAATTATTTTCTGCTTGAATATCATTTTACGGTGTAGAGAATCTTGTTCGGTAGAGCAAAAGGCTGAATGTAAAAAAGCTGATTGTATGAGTCGGATGTGTACTCTGGACTTTCAAAAAGCTGTTTTCAAAAAGCTTAAGGAACTTCTGGGTGAGATCCCATGGTCAGAAATACTCAGAGAAGGGAGTCCACGATAGATGGAAGTTTCTTAAAGGCGAGAAGGCACAACAGAAATGCGCAAACAATTCCAGTAAGAAAGAAAAGTGGGAGAAAAGTTTTTGTGCCTTGAGCTGAGATTTAAAAGAGGCAGATATAAAAAATGAAAAAGGGGCAAATCATGAAGGAAGAATATAAACGATCATCCAATATTTGCAGAGAAGACAGGTGGGCTAGAGATGTTAAAAATAATAAAATGGGTGGTGGTGGTGTTTTACTATGTTTGAAGAAAGAGGAAGAACAAGAAAGTAGCCAGACCTCTGTGTGTAGAAGACAGAATGCAGTCATACCTTGGGATGAATATGCTTCAGCTTGAATATTTTCGGTTTGCGCTCCGCAGCAACCCGGAAGTAACGGAGCGTGTTACTTCCGGTTTTCACCACTCATGCATGTGCAGACGCTCAAAATGATGTCACACGCATGCGCGGAAGCAGAGAAACGCAACCTGCGCACACGCAGATGCGCAGTCGCATCTTACGTTCACTTCAGGATGCGAACAGGGCTCCGGAACGGATCCCATTCGCATCCAGAGGTACCACTGTAATGGCATTGGTGACAGAGAGAAGGAAGAATAGCTCAACACCTGTTTTGCTTCTGTCTTCACTCAAAAGGAATACAGTGCCCAAACTGGTGATAATAGAATAAATGATGTCGAGAGGGAGCTACAGCCCAAGCTAGAAAAAGAGGTGGCAAGGGAACACCTAGCACCTTTAAATGAGATCGCCAAGGTCTGAGGAACTACAAGGTCACTAAGGAACTTGCAGATGTATTCTCAGAGCCTCTTATCTATAATCCTGGAGAATTCTTGGAGAACTGGGAACAGGATTCCACAGTTTAGGTATCAGGATTTAATCGCCAGTCATCAGCTGGTGTTGTCAAACAACAGCTCAAGAGCCACAGCCCCCCCCCCATCTCCTGATGAGAAGTTATATTTGGAGATGCCAGCAACTCAGTCTGCAACATGAGCTATGTCCCATCCCCTGATTACTCTAATGTTTTCATTGTAGTAGTTAAATGAAGAAACAGTAAAACTGAGCCTTTATGGCGTGAGAGCTTAGCCTTGACAATAGATGTAGAAATGCACTTTCAGGAGAGTAAAATCTGTTCTCTTGTTTGGAAAGCCAAAGTCCTTCAAAAGAGCACTGTAAATTCAGATAATGAATGCTTGTTATAACAACCATTTGTATGCCCTTATCTTGGTAGTGGTTGTTTTATTACTAGTCCTCATGTTTCCCATGTATACTTCTACCCAGATGATTCCCTATTAGCTGCAGAAGAGGAAATTTGAGAAATTTGAGTAATCACTTATTGTTCTTCTCTTGGCAAGTGGGTTGTCATCCTTATGGAATGCCGACATTTCATAAAATACATGGACTTGGACTTGAAATTCAGTAGGTCAGGGGAAACTTTCATTCACAACAGTAATTGTTTCTGTATTGATGCATTTTTCTATCAAAAGTTTTTATCTAAAAGAAAAATGGAAATAATGTGAACATAAATATTTAGAAGAGACAGATAACATAAGAACTGACATACTAGGCTGCAAATATATAGCTCTGCCAAATTTAGGTTTGCGTATATATCTTATAACAAAAACATCTAATGTACATGAGATAACACACTTGACTGATGGACTGAAATGTAGACACGCATAGTATGGACTCATTTTTTTTACATGGTGCTTCATTTACAATTCAGTGATATAAAGCATAGCTTTTCTTTTGTCTAAAATGAAATTGAGCCAGTTAGGCTGCAATATTATAAACACCTAGCAAGGAGTAAGTACTTTTGAACTCAGTGGTACTTACTTTAAAGTAGACATCTAGAGGATTGCATTGCAAGTCCTATTTGCACCACATCTAAGTTTGTTTGTTTAACAACTACTTTGGGTGGAGTCTAGCATTACTTCCCTCGGGTTAAGTACTTAATTTGTTCCGGAGGTCTGTTCTTAACCTGAAACTGTTCTTAACCTGAAGCACCACTTTAGCTAATGGGGCCTCCTGCTGCTGCCGCGCCGCTGGAGCACGATTTCTGTTCTTATCCTGAAGCAAAGTTCTTAACCTGAAGCACTATTTCTGGGTTAGCAGAGTGTGTAACCTGAAGCGTATGTAACCTGAGGTACCACTGTAATTCTCAACTAGTTAGAAATAGGACTCTGCCCATATTGTATATTAATTAATTTTGGATATGGTTGAGACCTTGCTATTTCTTAAATAATAAAACTGTTTCCATTTTCTTCTTCATCCTCTCTTTAAGCCAAGTTTCAACTTTTATGTCATTGCCTCTCAGCCAATATTATTTTTACAGTATTAGCTAATTTTGTTATTGATTTGTTCAGCTGGTCACTTTATTGTCCACTCTCAGCAGCTAATCAATATATTACTGAGACTGCCACTTCAAAAGCAGACAGAATTCTTAGTTCTTTACTTGCAAGGAATTGTGTTACAATTGTTTCTCAGATAAAGTAGACATTGGCACTGACTAATTGCCATGAAGATTCTGTTTGACTGCCACTTGAGAGGCCGACTAAATTTTGCTGTGTGAATTATTCTAAAAAATCTGTAGTGATGTCTACTGATCAATAGTGATTAACATCAGTGCCAAATTACAGTCCTAATTAGAAAGCTGTGACATGTTTTTTTCTGAAGAAATATTTTCACTGTAGCGCCGACTCCTCCTTTGCATCTGGCTTGTATTATTAACCCCCTGTCCCCTCCCTACAAGATTTATAGAGAGAAACCAATTCTCATCCCCAGTTGCCTAGACACCTTCCCTCTGCACTTCAACTCTCTCTAGCACTCTTTTCCCTTTGATTAATTTCCCCAGTCCCTTCTAGTATGCATTCTGGAAAATATGGGAGGGGATAGCTGTGTTAATTTGTTTAGAACAAAAACAAGAGTTCTATGGCAACTTGAAGGCTGGAAAAATCCAAAATGTCCAGAGCGCAGCTCACAGTGAGTGGTCTTTTCTTTGTGAAAAGTACAGTTACAAAACTGTTCTAAACATGGTGTTTTGTAATCATGTAGATGGGGCATAGTCCAAAAATGTCACCAGACTGTGGGCTTCTTTGTCTTGCTAGCTGCAGTCTAGGAACCGCTGAATGGTTGGTTGTTTACCAGCTACTTTTTCCCTCTCAAGGTACTCAACCTACCAGGTAGTCAAGTGGTTGTGAAGCAGAATTCCTATGAGAATTGCTTAGTGGAAGAACAGAATTCTGAGGACAGAATTCCAAAGGGGGGCTTTAGCAAGAATCTTGGGTGAAGAAAAATTGGTGACATTTTCGTGCATTGTCCGCAAAACTCCTGACATAGTAACACAGTATTAAAACAAACATGAACCACTATGAAATGTCAGTGAAGAAACTAAATAACATGTATTGTTTATTCATAGCTTGTTCCTACAGTTGCAATCGAAATTATTCAACCCCCATTGCAAATCGGGTCTTTAAATCAAATTTTACAGACTTTCAGCTGGTTTTGTTTCATTGACTAGGTATGTTTCACTTTTGAACTGGAAGTTACAAATTATTCCTCTGAATTCATTATATTGGATTAAAATGTAGGTCACTAACTTTTAAACTCTGTTATTAGCTGATATTTAGGGACAAGTATAAAATAATACACTTGAAAACAAGGACATTTTTTTTAAAGAATGTTTAAAGAAAACTGTCTAATTACCCATATTGATGAGTAACCAGAAAATATCAGGCAGTAAGAATGATTTAAAAAAAAAATCCATTTTGACTGTTTTCCTGCTTTAATGTAACAGAGCTTTCAAATGATTTCACACTCTGAACGAGTCAGTTATTGAGGTGGGCTTCTTCCCAGAGACTGATGTAATTGGCAAAGCTAAAGTAAGCACAGTTCATGTTTGCTGACCAAATATTATTTGTGGCATTCTAAATAGGGTTCCCATTAATACTAAAATATATGAAAAAAACAGCAGATTTTGACCATATTAAAAGGAATGAAGTTGTCATTTATGTGTGTGACTCAGAAATTCAGCTGTACTTACTTTATAAATGAAGAAGAATGCTGTTGAATAAATATTCCGTAACAGATATTTAATCAGTTTTGAATATGCAGTAGGATGAGCTCTGCATGTAGATGCTTTGTGGGAATATGAAAATAGAGAATAAAAAAATAAGAAGATCTCTTAGTCGGTAACTGGCTATCCATTTGCTCTTTTCTGGTGGGAATAATACTCCCTACTTGCTTGAGATGGAGTACTTCAGCGCTCTACAATAGGGTCAATTTAATTTGTAACAGAGAAACAGAGACTGGAATCATCCTTGTAATATTATTTCTATTTTACCTTCAATAGACCAGGTGCAGCTGGGATAGGGAAACAAGAACAAGTAGACTGTAATAGATAGACAGCAATAGCAGACCCCAAATAATAAGAGTTTTTTGCAGGCTAGACACAAAGGTGGACTTTGAGAGCTAACCCCCCCCTCCTGTTTAGTTTGAATTACCTCCATTGGGGATTTCATGACCCTTCAGCCCAAGAAACCGGGGAAGCCAGTTTCACATCTTTCTCCTGTTCTGCAGGTGACTGCAAGCTGACTATTTTAAAAGGTGATGGAGGTGATCTGCTGCCCGAACTGCTCATTAATCAGCATTCATTATTATGACCAAGCTGTGGAAAAACCAAAGTGATGTTTTTTCCTGAGCAAGGACAGGCACAATCCAAAACATTATTCAGATTCTTTACACTTTATGGGTTGGATCCTGACTAAAGTTAGTTGACATTAACTCCCACTGATCTTTAATGGATATATTCCCTGTTTAGGGAAGTTTTAAATATTTAATGCTGTATTGTTTTTAACACTTGATTGGAAGCTGCTCAGAGTGGCTGGGGAAACTCAGCCACATGGGTGGGGTATAAATAATAAATTATTATTATTATTATTATTATTATTATTATTATTATTATTATTATTATTATTTAACATCATCTGGACTGAACCCAGTGAGTTTGGGTACTTATTCAGTGCTCTGCTTAAGTCCGAGTGCTTCACTGTTCAATATGCAGCCATGCAAATAACTCTTCAACTCTATCAATAGACCCCTGACATTTAATACTTAGAGTCTCTCTACCAAGATGCTAGTCTCTGGACTTTATAGCCTATCATTCCTTAACACGAGCCAGCTGATAGCCCCCCACCCTCCAGCTCCAGTTCTATTTTGGGGGTCAGAGTTTCCCTGCTGTTGCTCTCTATTATATTATCTACACACTTTGAAATCAATGGAAGACGTTGAGGATATTAACATCCTTCAGCAAAGACACCTAGAATGTAGTGCTTAGGTATAATAAGACCCAAAGTTCAGGTCAGGAGATCAGGTGAATGCTTGTCTATAAACAGGTATGTGTTCAAGGGCCAGCAGAATGCCAGTGTAGATGGCCCCCCTCTTATTTCAGCTGGGAGAGCGTTCTGCAACATTGATGTCACCAGCGCAAAAGCCACAAACCAATAAGCATTCAGCCATGGCAAAACTGCATAGGTTTCATTTGTAGTTCTTAATGCCATTACTGGGCAATGGAAAGGAAGTTGTTTTCTTTTTTGGGTTGACAGAGAATGGCTCGCCTAAGGCCAGCGAGTTAGTTTATACATGGCAATCGTATGTATGTTTACATACAAGTAAGCTCCAATGTAGTAAATGGGACTCACAATCTAAACTTGAAATCTAAACCTCTAAGTAAGCAAAACAAAACAACTCGCCACCACTCCATCATTGATGGGATGTTTGTGTCAATTGTGTTGACAACCGTAGTCTAGTTCTGCCCAGTAAACGTGCTGGTCAGGTTATGTGACCTGGTTGTTTCACACATTGATGCATGGAGAGCTTCTTTTAAAGTACAGTAAGTTGGGCAACAAGCTTTCCAAGCTGTAGCTATCCCCACTTCCCCCATCCTGAGAAAAGTGTCATCATATTCACAGCTGCTACACCCCAGCACTGGCGTAATCTTACTCCAATAAGTTTCCTGTTTTCCCCTTCTTTCAAACAGCACTTGCAGCACATGCCACCCCAAAAGCACTTTGCTTGATTTATGTTGATTTATTTGCACCCTTAATCCAATTCAATTTTAGAAATGCCATACTGAATATTACTCTAGATATTTTAAATTCACCTTATGGCTGTATGTTATTTAAAATTCAACAACAATGCTTCAACAAATAAAATTTGCATGGTAAAGAGTAACATTTTGTGACCATGAATACTGACAATTTGCCATGATGTTTCATTTTATATTGTTTCTGCTGTTTGACCTCTGATCTAATGTGATTTATCCGTGCTGAATCTGTTTCCTCTCAGTCTTATTTTGCTTTGCTGATGGCATGGAACACGTTACATTTCTCTGATGTATCAAAATTTACTGGATTAGTGATGGTATTAATGAAAGTAACCTTTGCCTGCACATTGCCTCACATTCATCTCCCATGTACTAACTGGATATTGTGCTTTCAGCTCTAAACAAATCCAGATTATATTTTCAGAATCTTTCATTGTGAAATCATGGGGCTTGATTCAGGCCATGGTGGGTGCAGTACTTGCATAAGGCATAACAGAGCCAGTTCTCCCTTACATCCTTTGTGAGCAGATATTCAGTGCACCTGACGTTTAGGTGTGATGGCAAGTCTCCACGCTTTGTATTTGTTGCATGAGCAGAGGTGGCTGATTCCTCACAGTGGCTTGGTGTCCACATTGTAGGGGAAGAAAGGGAGCTTTGTTATACATACCCTGGACTGATCCCTCTGCATGTAGTTACTGTAGTGGACTGGACTGAGTCCTTGGGAATGTTAGTAGCAGTAAAATAGATGTTGATATCCATGTGAAAGAGACAGACAGAGGCATGTCCATGTCTATATCAAAAGGGTTGTTATGTAGCTCCAAGTTCCATTAGTGTAAACCTCCTTTTTGTGCTTTTGACAGTTATAATATAAATAGTTTAAAATGTTAATAATGTTTTAAAAAAAGAAAATCATGATTCTAACATAAAATCAGGATTCTAACTGATAGTGATTAGGACTGCAGAGGCAGAGTACGGTATTTAATTGAGATTAATTAACACAAGCTATGATATATGTGAGGGACGCGGGTGGTGCTGTGGTCTAAACCACTAAGCCTAGGGCTTGCCGATCGGAAGGTCGGTGGTTCAAATCCCTACAACGGGGTGAGCTCCCATTGCTCGGTCCCAGCTAGCAAACCTGCCAACCTAGCAGTTTGAAAGCATGTCAAAGTACAAGTAGATAAATAGGTACCGCTCCGACGGGAAGGTAAACGGCTTTTCCGTGTGCTGCTCTGGTTTTGCCAGAAGCGGCTTTGTCATGCTGGCTACATGACCCGGAAAAACTGTCTGCGGACAAACACCGGCTCCCTTGGCCAGTAAAGTGAGATGAGCGCCGCAACCCCAGAGTCATTCGCAACTGGACTTAACTGTCACAGGTCCTTTTACCTTTTATGATATATGTGTAGCAAAACATTCCATTTATGTTGGTAGAGCTCTGTATGTGTACTAAATGCAGACCAGATTCTCCTAACCTCTATGTCTGTTCAATATAATACTTATTTGATTTGGTTCATGGTTTCACCTCTCTAGTGATTACCATGATCCGGGGGGTGGGGGGGAATCAAACCAATGCATTAATTTGGTAGAATATCATTGTTGCTTTGCACATAAAAAGCTGGCTTGATTACCGTAAATAAACAAAGTAATAGAGTCAGAGAGCATCTGGTTTTCCTCTTGTTTCTCATTACAATCTGACACAAACTCTTCTAGTCTGTTGACAAAACTAGATTTAGCTTCTATGGTTGCTGTTTACAAAGCAAACATTCATGCCCCACCCTGGTTTTATATTGATCTTTAGGCAAGTGATCAATTTGATCCAGTCTTCTGTCCATACCTGGTAGTGTTTGCTCTCTGCTTTGCATTCCAGCCCTTAAAATAACAACCTCTGTCCAAGTATGAGAGCTTGAGGCAGCTGAGAAGTGGCCAGGGTCTGGTCTGAGTTAAATCCAAGCAGACAGCAAGTAAGAAAAGGATCTTTGATAGCTCCATGAGAGGACAGTGCCGGCCGAAGCATTCTCTTCCTGGGGCAGCTACAATAAATGTGTCTGAAGGCCTTGGAGGAGCTGGCTGGATGGCTAAAGGACTCTCACCTTATTTTGTAGTCGTAGGCTTCTGTGAATTGTTTGATAGAAGTAATGACAAAGTTTAATCTGCCATGAGTCCTGCAGTGCTGTCAGGATTGGGATTGGACTGGCAGGCTTTGATGCAAAAGGAAAAGGATGAAACAGAGCAGGACCCTGAATGGTGGAAACTTGAGTTGGAGGAGGGGATAATCTCATCTGTTCAACCCAAGTTCAGCCACTTTCGAAGGGGCAGCAGGGATTCTGGGTCTGCCCTCGCAGCTTTCCTGTGGAGTGGAGAGCCATTGGGAAGGATGTTGCTGGACTGCAACTCCCACCATGCCTAAGTGTTGGCCATGCTGTCTGGACCTGATATGAACAACACTTGAAGGTACAAAGGCTAACCACTTCTGGTTTAGATGGTGAAAGATGTTGCTTTTTAATCCAAATGTCCCATCTGCTGGCAGAGTTTTGGATAATGCTGTTTTAATTCCCATTTTGTTTGCTCCACACTTGTCTCAGAAATATATTGTAGAGAGGGGTTTCCTAAAATGGAAACCTTTGAGGGGAGGGAGATACAATTGGTGGAAAGTTGAAGGTCTTGGCTACCTTGTGGGACTGCAAATTTAAAAAAAGGTAAAGGACCCCTGACAGTTAAGTCCAGTCGCAGACGACTCTGGGGTTGCGGCACTCATCTCACTTTCAGGCTGAGGGAGCCGGCGTTTGTCTGCAGACAGTTTTTCTGGGTCATGTGGCCAGCATGACTAAGCCGCTTCTGGCTCAATGGAACACCAACACCAGAGCAGTGCACAGAAACACTGTTTACCTTCCCGCCGGAGCGGTACCTATTTATCTACTTGCACTTTTCAGTGTGCTAGGTTGGCAGAAGCTGGGGCCGAGCAATGGGAGCTCACTCCGTCATGGGGATTCGAACCGCCGACCTTCTGATCAGCAAGCCCAAGAGGCTCAGTGGTTTAGACCACAGCGCCACCCGCGTCCCTCCCTGCAAATTTAGCTGCAAATAAATGGATGGGATGGTGCCTGATCAGATTCTGTCTGAAGAGGTAAGGTTGGGGTGGTAGATTGCATGTCTGTTTATCCCACATATTCTGAATCTCTCAAAGGGAGCTTGGAGGGAAAACTTCAGCTATAAACAAAAGCACAATGGAAGGTATTCTTAAGGATGCTCTGCAGTTCCATTAAGCATCTGTTAATACACTTCATACTCTTTCGTTATGGATATGCAGGTTACACCTGGCACTGTGTATTAAATATGGTTTTGTTTTTTGTTTTGCAGGCTACTGATTAACTGGAAGTTCCATGGCCTAAGGAACAATTAATTACATCTCCCCAACTTACTCTTCCAAGGCATATAGCAAGAAACAAGGTGGGGTATAGGTATATCCTATGATGGAAGTGTTTGCTGTGAGAGAAGAAAACTGTGCTATTACAAACAAATACTCAAGCTTTATGTGGCAATCCACCATAAACAGCATTCTGAAGGCCATTAATAATACAGCTGTGTTGTATGCTGTAAGTCTGCTGTGAAGATAGAGCAGTGTTTTGCTTTTTTTCCCAGTGCTATGATGTAATTAATGGTATTTGAGGGAAAGCAGGGTAGTGTCTGAGGCCTGTGTTTCAAGATGCTCTCTGAAGAGAGACAGCAGTGTCTGCATTTGGTCTTTGGCAGAGTTTTCAGTCCACCGGAAAGGAAATGGCGATAAAGATAAAGCACCCTAGATACCAGATATGAAAGTACAAAGAAATTGGATGCGCACAACTCTCTCTTCCAAAAACGTGAAGAAAAGCTGTTCAGTGTTTTTATTTACCACATGAGAAAGAAATGACTGATAGCAGAAAACCCTGGGAGAGAGGCATATGTATCCCTGCTTCTGTGGAGTTTCTTAACATTAATTATGACATTATACAGAAAAGCTACAAAAACAACACTATACATAACCACTTATATAAAGCATGTGACTCTTTTGCAAATAAAGACAAATGTTTAGAAACTGGAATTCCTTCTTCACTGGAAAGAACTGTGTATGCTGAAATTCAGTTACAAATGGATGGATCTCAAGTTGAGTTGAAGCCACTAAGAAGCCAGCCCTCAGTAAATAAAAATGAAAATGAAACTGAGAGTGCTGATTTCAAGTATGTCAAAGAGAGAAAGAACATCTCAAAAGGTTTGTGTACCTTGCACAACAGCTTCATTTGGAACGAATGCTTACAGCCAGTACAGGCTTATAATGATTGCACCAATAATTCTGCAGCTTGCACTTGTAAAACAGTGGAACTACCAGCTACCTGTGGGAGTAGAACTGGACAACAGTTGTGTGATTCCTATGGCACTACAGTGGATAACTATTTATATTTGGAAAGAACAACCCCAAGACTCAACATGGCATGCTCAGGTCACAATTTTTCTAGCGGTAATAGTACTGGAAGACTGCCTTCAAAGCCCAGTTTGAGCCATTATCAAAACTGCAACGAAGGCCACGGAGAAGAAATGGATGAAGATTCTTCTCGTACTAAGAAAGAGCGCTCCACTTTATTAGTCAGAAGATTTTGCAAAAATGATAAGGAGGTTAAGAAATCGGTCTATACTGGAACAAGAGCTATTGTTAAAACTTTACCGTCGGGGCACATAGGAGCTGTCGCTTGGAGTTGTCTTGACCGGAAGAGAAGCCACGATGAATTAAGGCACTCTAGGATTATATCAGAAGAATTAATTGCCTTTCAGATTTCAGTGAGCCAAGCATTAAGTTCTTGCCTTCTGCAGTCCATATGGCATGGGGTAAGTGTCTTTTTATAACTTTCAGATGCCTTTCTAAACTTAGTGCTTGAGCGAGAGCAGCTGGTTGGGTGCTTCTGTAGAGCCATCTTCATGATGATGCTGTTGCTTCTGTGTACCTGGACAGTGCCAGGAGTGGGTCAGAGTTCTGGTGAGACTGGAGTTGGAAGGGGGCACCAGTGGAACCAATGTGGCACTTCTGCCAGGGTACCCATGCAGCCCTCCCCCTCCCCACCACTATCCAGGCTTCCTCCTCCTGACAGGTGTTAGGAGGGGAGCTTTGCAGCAGCCTGTCACACCTGTGCTTGAGATATTCAAGGCTGAAAAATTACATTAAGTTTAATGATCTAGTTTGCCTCTAAATTAAAACAAGAAATTACAATCCATCTCTATCCGTTCTTTTAAAATAAATGTGGCAAGAGCTTTAATATTTAAAAATTGATTTTCTTTTTTGTATGTGTGGATAAAGTATATATTGCTATCAAAGAGTTGACGGCGCTTAAGTGTGTGGTGCATGTTGTTGGTTTTTAACTATCTCTACTATTCTCAGCAACAAACCACAACTTCACATTATGGTTTGTTGGCAGTAAACATGCCATAGTTAAGCTGAAGGCAGCCTTTACATACAATGCTAAGCCATGGTTTAATAAACCATAGCTTAATAAACCATTGTTTAGAATTGTGTGTGAACCAGGCTATGAGAACAGAATGCTGGACTAAACAGGACTTTGGTCAGATTCATCTAGGCTCTTCCTGGGCTCTTATTTGCTTCTTCTGTCTTCTTGAGACCGAGAAGAAGACTAAATTATTATTGTCTTACTTTATGTGCATTAATATATGAGGGACTGATTTGGTGAGAACTTGCCTTGAGACAAATGAGAGATTTTATGGGCATTAGCTCTTCCAGTTACGTAGTTCTGTGAAAGTACATTTATCTGTATGTTAATTCTGGTTCCGGCACATTTTCATTATAGGAAAATACTTCATTTTCAAATCTTGTTATAAACCATGTTTGTGACCAGATTCAAACAGATTACTTTTATGCCTTTAAAAAATGATTAAAAAATGCATGCTTTAAAAAAATCTTTATTTCTTAGCGGCTCAACACATTGACATCAAAATTTAGCTTTAGTAATTCAGTACTTGGAGGCAATGTCATATGCAGTAGCATTGATATAATCTTTCTACATGGGCAGGGGAAGTGCATTCTAATAGTTGTAAAATGCAGAGCAAGCTTATTTTGCCACAAATGCAAATGTTAGTTAACACACATGGCAGCTGCCCTATTTGTGTACACATGGTTTTTCCTCTATTGAGATGATGGCAGTCAAAAGGCTAGTCTGATATTCTGCTATTGCTGATATGGTTTTTATGATGCTATTTCGGTTTGGTTAATTTTAGTTGTGGTTTATGTTTTTTCTCATTAAGACAGCTTGCATTTTAATTAGAAAGGTAGGTTATTATCATTGAAAGACAGAAAAAGAATAAAGCTTCTGAGAGAGTTAACCCAAAGGTTAAAAGATGAAAATATTCAAGCTATTACCTTGGTGTGAAGAAAGACCACAGACTGCCTGACTGACTAATCAACTCTTAAACAATCTTTTTCTGCTCTCCTACTTAGCCTGTCTTACAAGCCTCACTTGCTTAGTATTTCAGGTTGTATATGTGGTATATTTTAAAAACTGGCTTGGCTTGTAGTTGTGCTTTCAACTCCTTTTCACTCAAAACGCCTTTCCTTCAAGCACAGACCCCTGACACCAACACTGGGCACTCTGGGGATGTTTCTTTGGCAGAAATAATTATTTATGGTATGGTAACTATTTAAGAACTTCCCATATGGTATGCTGAATTGACTTGCACAATACTGTACACTACTCAGCTACAGCTTGCGGTTAGTGGGAAAAGAGCTTAACCAGAGTTAAAATTGTAATTATAATTATTTATTAAATTTATATACTGCCCTGTACCCAGAGGTCTCAGGGTGGTTCACAGAATAAAATAAAAAATATAAAACCACAAAATGCATAGTCAAAATAACAACAACCCAATAACCACCCCCGAAACCACCCCACATTTTAAAGGGCAATATTAAAAGTTGACCTTTCCATCCCCTCCCCTTTTCCACCTTCTTGTATGTGGTATGACCAGTGCTTTTTTTCTAGAAAAATAGATGCCAGTACTCACCATGTAATTGTTACAGTAAGTGCCACACTCTTTATCAGCAACAAAAAGAGGTGCTGGTACTGCATACTCTTGAGTACCCCATGGAAAAAAGCACTGGGTATGACTACATACACTGATATAGTTTCAAGTGCTATATGAATAAAATCTTAATTGTCATAATATGTAGTCAAATGATTCCTGTGTATATATAAAATATCCATATGCTAGCATTAATATATCATGTGTCCTATCTATCTAGCTTGTCTGTCTGTCTGTCTATCTATAATATAAAATCTCTTTTAAAAAATTAAGTGTTTTTTGATGGTGAGATTTTGTTGCTCTGAAGCTCTGCCGTAATGAGTTTAACATCCATATTAGGAGTTAAAGGCCATACTCCTCTGACTTGTTCTAAGCTCCATCAAGTTGCCAAAAGCAGTGTTAGAAGAGTGCCAGACTTAGCAGAGATTTAAAGGAAATTCCACATGATTGTGACTCAGTGAATCCAAGGCAGGGAAGTATGGTGGGTGGGTGGGTCGGTGGAACGCCCTCATCAATGTCCAAACCCCATCAGTTTAATTCAGCAGCATGGAATTGATTTTGCCAGCTGCTTTCAAAAACTATTAAATGAGCAAGTTATAAATAAATAAATAAAACAAGGTAGCCATTGAAACACCCGATAAAAGAGGGCAGTCTTCTTTAAAGTATGCAAAGTGGCAGGGTGGCAGAAACCTTCCTTTTCATTACTGTTATTTAAAAGAGAGAATAATGGAATAAAACACAGGGGTTAGAAACAATTTATTCCAGTCACAGGTTGCAAAGGGAGTTGCAGATGTGGGAATCATCCAAATGCCTTAATCAGTGACCAAACTTTGAAGGCCATCACAGTTTGGTTTCTTTTTCAGCTTGCTGCTCAGCGATGCCTGTCGCATTTATTTTTTATTTTTTTATCCAAATTTATATGCCACTTGATTGTAGTAAAACCTCTAAGCGGGTCATGCTCTGCTATTGCAGTGATACAATTGGTCTGTAATAAACTAAAACATAGAACAGGGTTGTAGCATGGCTATCTCTTAAGTTTAACCAGCTAATTCATCGTTCTTTCTTATAGTATTTCAGTTAGCTGTGTGTACACTCAGTGGAACATAGAGCTTCCTTAAGCAGGAGTGGCTAATCATTTTTGAGCTGAGTGCTGTCTTGCTTCAACTCTCCAAGGGCCATGTGATAAAGTGGGTGTGGCCAAGTTGGGGTAGTGGGCATGGCCAAAGCGGGAAATTTAATACCTTTCCTGCAACTGCCACAAAGTATATTTATACCAGATGGGTGGGGTATAAATAATAATAATAATAATAATAAGTTTACTTCTTCCTCCTTCTTTATATTGATTTCACTTCTTTATCCCAAATCATTGTGCTCAGTTAACTCCCCCAATTCATTTCATTCAATCAATCCACAAATGAATCCCTCCCTTC
The DNA here is from genome assembly GCF_965153285.1 of Podarcis tiliguerta. Lineage (NCBI taxonomy): Eukaryota > Metazoa > Chordata > Lepidosauria > Squamata > Lacertidae > Podarcis > Podarcis tiliguerta. The sequence goes on from NC_139538.1 coordinate 62,093,824, forward strand.
ATTAAGCCCTATAGTATTTTTAACTATTTCCCCATATGAATTTCTTCAAAGACCTTCAGAGTTCCTTTCTTCCCACCCAAAACATCTTCAAATGCATTCAGTTTTCTCACCAATAGGTGTTGATAACTTCATTACCTCAATCCATTTCACTGTAGCTGCATGGTTTCTTCGCATTTGATGATTTAGATGATCTTCAGAATCAGGATGTAAGGTAAAGGTAAAGGGACCCCTGACAATTAGCTCCAGTCGTGACCGACTCTGGGGTTGCGGCACTCATCTTGCTTTATTGGCCGAGGGAGCCGGCGTATAGCTTACGGGTCATGTGGCCAGCATGACTAAGCCACTTCTGGTGAAACCAGAGCAGCACACGGAAACACCGTTTACCTTCCCGCCGGAGTGGTACCTATTTATCTACTTGCACTCTGACGTGCTTTCAAACTGCTAGGTTGGCAGGAGCAGGAACCGAGCAACGGGGGCTCACCCCATCACAGGGATTCGAACCGCGGCCTTCTGATTGGCAAGTCCTAGGCTCTGTGGTTTAACCCACGGCACTACCCGCGTCCCTCCCTACAACCTTACTGGGGCCTAATTAAGTGCTTTTTTACAGGTTATTTGCAGGCCCAGAAAGTGTCAAACAGCATCAGGTAGCAGAGACCTCCATCATCTCAAAGTGCAGCTTGGGAGGGGATGTGCTCAGTTGTTGCGCCAAGGACTCTGATTCATATGATTTGTAAGTCACCACACGTAGGGGAAAGGGAGCCCTTGACACACATCCCTCCAGTCTGTCTGGAGGTAAGCCTCTCCCATCATCCTCTGATTCTGAGGATGACTCCCCTATAGCTTCTCCTGTCCCACAGCCATGCAGCAGCATGGTGACTACCAAATCTGCTATGGACCATTTAAGGATGGTTGTCTAGGAGCTGCCCAGGGTCCTGATTTGCCTTGCTTTCCATGACTCAGGTAACTACTGTCACTTCCCCATCAGAGCAGATCATATGGAATTTTTTAAGGTGGGGGGAGAATACCTGATCTATTTCTATTTTTAGGGAACTTTTGATATCTATGCTACTAATTACTTATGTGGATTTAATTTTAGAGAAAATGTGCTATTATTGGTACAGTAGTACTATAACATAACAGTTGTAACAATATGTTAAAGGTAAGTAAACATTTATCAGCTTTAGAGATTGACCCATAAGTAGTAGCAGTTGCCAGGACATTAGCATGTTCACCTCTACATAGCTCCAGCCTTATTTCAGATATTGTGATATATCAAAATACTGTGATGTTTAACTGGTGATAGCCCAGCCCTACTGTCTAGCCAATGAGGTAAAATTGTCTAATGGGTAAAACCTAAAAGCTGTATGTTGTATGACTCCTATTAAATCTTTTCATTTGAAAGTGAGATGGATGTACCCTCTGGTGGAGAAAAATATTACTACAGATCCCTTGCTATACTGGGATAATAAACATCTTGTTTTCATAGCATTGACATTTTCTGATATGCTGTGGTCTTGGTAGATTTAGAGAGAGATTTTATTTTCAGAAGTATGTGGATTGTGAAAAGAGATTGTAAAACAAAGTCATTGTGTTTGTAAGTGCAGCATGTGACTAATTGTTCTGCATAACATTTTATGTTTTTTACAAACACCGGGTATTAGACTTTTGTTTAATTTGGTATTTGATGGCTGAGGACTTCAGATTGCAGCCTCATTTATCCTAAGATTTTCCTAATCTTTTGCATATTAAAAATGGTGAGTTATATTAAAAATATTCCTGAGAGATAGCTGTGTTGATGTTTGCTGCAAGTGACTTAACACAGCACAAAATATGTGAGACAAGTACACTTGAATTTAACAACAACAAAAATTTACACGTATGGACCTTGTACAATAACTATTTTCTGAATTTTGGTCAAATAAATATGGTATGGACTACTTCTGAACTTTGTCCTATTCTCAAAACAAATGCAGCATCAGCTAATCACAAGACAAAGGTTAATAAAAGGATACAAACGTATGAGGCAAAATCTTGCCTTTGATACCTGCTTCTAAAAACTAAAAATTATAACCACATGAAATGTTTCATATTTTTTGAAGAAGTGGAAGCTGTAAAACTCAAAAGTTGCAGTAAGTAAGCATACTACTAAATGCCTTTTCTCTTAATGGCTGAACAGTTGTGACCCACAATATTCTGTTATTAAAGATATAATCAGTAATCTTTTTGGCTAAAAAAAATTAGGTGCTAGTACTCATATCTTGATAAAAATGATATGGGTGCCATATCAGCTCAAACTGGTTGTCATAGGCAGCAATCAATCAATCAATAGGTGACAATACTCTTTGCTGGTGAGTACTGTAACAAAAAAAAAGCACAGTGGGCATAATAAGAGCTCGCTTTATTATTATTATTATTATTATTATTATTATTATTATTATTATTACTTGTAGCTTCCGAAAAGAAGCTAGAGTTAGGCTGTTGCCTAATCCTCCAGTTCTCTACACTGAATTACATTTCTGTTTCTATGCTCTTTGCCTGGTTATTTGAGGAAACAACTTCTACTAGAATGTAACTAGCGAGCCAAAAGAGAATAGTGACATTTTCTTAGGATCCCATAGTGACACAAACCCTTGTCCAGATTTAACAAAAGTGGCTTAAATTATAAAACTAAGTTTGAGATAATATAAAAATACTTAACAAACAATGAACGCCATATACACAGTATGTATGTTACACAGGTATTTCCTTCTCTCTGTGTGGATACCTGAATATTCTCCTTAAAGGTTATGAACCAATATTCAAATACCTCTTCAGTTTAGGGGATTTTTATTAGTATTTTGAAAATAGCTGACTGCAGTTGTGGCTGCAGTATTGGAATCCTCAGTTACACTTTTTTTTGCTTTCTTTTAGCAATACTCTTTAGCAATATACACTTCTTATGGTTTTTGTTCTCGGTCTTGGGTTGTTGAAATTTCAATTTCTGGCCAGCAGGTGGAGACTGAATAAAACTTTCAGCATTTCTTTTGTAGCTGGCTTTATTCTGAGCAAGGGAAGCAAACCTCAAACAACCCAAGCGTTTTCAAAGATATGATAATGAAAATAAAACAGTCTTGCTTAATCCCACTGCCAGAAATGCACTTTTGCCCAGGTTTCTGGCAATGCCAACACCGTCATCACTCCCTTACTCACTCACCCAGCTTCCCAGTCTACCCTCACTGGCAGCAGTTAATTAATGATTTCAGACCGAGGTCTTTCGTTGGCCTTGGCTTAGATCCTTTTAAAAGTGGAGAAGCTAAGCGTTGAAAGTTCTGTATTCAAAGCATGGTAGGGCTGCCATTTCCCAGACATTACAGGGATTTCAAAGGCAGAATTGACATCCGGCCGGGGGGGGGGGGTGTTTCCAAAATGTGACACTTTGTCCTGGATCTTAAAATTGAAAAACTGTGGGAGTTTTTGTAAAAACAACAACAACTAGTTTTTACTTTTTGAAATACAGTGGTACCTTGGTTCATGAACTTAATCCATTCTGGAAGTCTGTTCAAGTCCTGAAACCATTCGAAAACCAAGGTACGGCTTCCGATTGGCTGCAGAAGCCTCCTGTACTCAAGCTACGTCGGATGTTTGGCTTCCGAAAAATGTTCGCAAACCAGAACACTTACTTCCGGGTTTGTGGAGTTCAGAAGTCGATTTGTTCGTAAATTAAGCTGTTTGAGAATCCAGGTTCCACCAACCCTAAGATATGGCTCCAGCTTTCTATGCATCTGCAAGTTTCTTTAAATCACTTTAAATCTTTCCGAGGCTGGAGAGAGGGAAAGCACACAGTGTAGTTTTACAAGTGTTTCTAAACCGTCAATATTTTATTTATTTGATGCAATATTAGCCTCATATTTTTTAATGCCAAAGCCTGCTCAAGGCAGTCTGAATAATAAATGATAAAATGGCACAATACAGCCAAAACACAGTTTTAAAAATCTCAACAATAGTAGCAGCAATACTAAAACTAGACTGTAAAACACAACAGCAGATGAAACAACAGCAGCCTTGCTGTCTCTGCTGCTTCTGTTCTTCGTTGCTCTAGCTTTCAGCAGTCAATCTCATAATGAAAATTATTTGGGTAACTTTTTGTCTTTTGAATGAAAACCTTTCACGTTTGTCTTGCCTGCATCTTGTTGAATGGGGATCTTAATTTGATAAACATTTGATATTTCCCAGATAGTGATTGGGCATCAGACTTTATAAGATGTTTGTTTGCTTGCTTGCTTGCTTGCTTGCTTGCTTGCTTGCTTGCTAAATGTGTTACATTTTGCAAATAATAATAATAATAATATTCTATCCATATGTTTCTTTCACTCTGGTGGCAAGATTTCATTTGTATCCAGTGTTGATGGGAAAGACACAGAGTAATTGGCTACAGTGGCTTCAGGAGATAAAATAATCAATTAGGAGAGTAGAAACCAAGAGAAGCATGGTTTGGAGGACTGTCTGATCTAAGCCAGTATTTTCCCATGAGAGAGGGTTCATGACCTTTGCTTTGCAGTTGAAATAGAAATACCCTTGAAGGTACACCAGTTAGAATCAAAGTGGTTTACGGCAATAAAATCGTTTTTAAAAAATCAAAACTACACACTGGTTAACCATTGTTTATTGGTTAATTTTTTGCATAGGCCGGGTGGAATAGAAAAGTTTTCAGCAAGCACAAAAAAGTTGGCACAGAAGGTGCCTGTTGAATCTCTGTTGGCAGAGTATTCTACAGGACCAAGCTGATGACACTAAAGGCTTGGTTTCTTGTTGTTGTCAAATGAGCCTCACCAACCTGAGCAGCAACAAATGATGTTTCCTGCAGAGGATCTCAGTGATCAAGCTGGGATATATGGGCTTAGTTTGCAGAGAAGATACATAGCACAAACCAAGGACAGCCTTACGCTGGGAATTCACTTTTACCAATGAATTGCACCTGTAACAGCCTGCTACATATCCTGCAGAGTTCAAGATTAACCCTTTGGTTGCCACATTAAATAAAGGATGGAACTGGAGTGCATGTAGGGGATGGGAGAAGGTAGGAACCTAAAGCACTGGGGTTGAGGGCCACATTCTCTGGTGGGCAGTCTTCAGGGGGGCTGCATGGACTGGGCTAGAGGAGCAAGTGGGTCGCAATATAGATATGGTTCAGTAGGCTATATTCCAATTAAGTCAAAGGTTGCTATACCCACCCATATCTCTCCATCTTAAATCCCAAAAATTAGGCATTATTACACCACAGTGTCATATACAGCAGGGCAAACGTCCTCAAGGAGGACATGGGGCTGAAGATCAGAGTCATTGAATTTTGTTCATTCTGTCCAGCATACCTCACCACAAACAACACCATATCACAAATTGTGTATGAATATGCCATTGGGAGAAACACAACCCTGGATCCCCCTTGGACACACAGAAATAGGTCCACAGCTCTTTGGATTCTGGCTCCTGTATTTAATTAGGATGATAGGCAGGTTCATTGAAAGAATAGCATGTTCAGAGCCGTATCTTTAGGGACTAGATGATATTGAGTACAAGTCACGAGGTCACTCCCACAGCAAACATCAAATTTCATAATGTCTAAATAGCCTGTTACTATCCTCCTGCCCAAGCTGCAAGTTTGCAAAGAAGAAAGGGAATGTCATTGTTTATATGCCAGGAAAGCACTTAAACTGTGTTTGAACAAACCTGATATACTTTTGGTTTCACTAGGGCTGCCAAGAACAGATTGGCTGTATTGTAAGGTGGATCATAGCATATTAAAGGAGCTTAAGAGACTAAAGCAGTCCTCGTGCTAGATGGTATCAGGGTTACTTCCACCAGGGAAAAACTGTGGTAGCATAGGCCAGTTTCCTTATTACCAGTCTTTAAAGGCTGCAGTTATGGTAGTTGGCCCATATGTGAAGCATTTAAACCATACTCTGTTAGATTTTGAAGGTAAACATTTTAAACCTTAATGCACCAACTCAGTTCACATGACAGAAATGACCTTGGAAACAGCCTTGGGCTTGCACACTGTCCTTCCTGTGTGCTCAAAGTAGTTACTTCCTAGGTTTTTTTTGGCAAACCATAGTTTGTTGTTACACCAGAACCAGAAACTATTGTTTGTGTCCACCTTGTTAAGCTTGTTTGTGCACCAGCATTAAATCCTGGCCATTGTCACTGACAGTTGGGTCTCCTTCTGCCTTTAATGCAGAGATGGGGAACTCCCCCCCCCCCTTTCTGGGCAACATTCCAGAGCTCACAAGCCAGAGGCAAAGTAACCAAAGTGGCAAATATAAATTTTACCTTTGTGCAAGTTGTCTTCTTTCAGCATACACTCACACACCCGTCTTTATCCTTCAGCTAGCCTGATAAAAACACTCAAGCATAGTATGTATGCTGGTCTGATTAAGGTTGTGGTTGAGGTTTGTGTGTGGCTTGGGAGAGGCCTTAGAGTCAGATAGAGAGGCCTGGAGGGCTGACATTTCCCAGACTTGCTCTAGTGCTTATGTGAGCTGAAGAATTATGGATAGGGACTGGAAATCTAGTAAAGCAAAGAAAATTAAACTTCTTAAACTTCCAGTTCCTTTACTTTTAGATGTGGCAGTATGCAAGTGAACCAGAAAGCAGATAGGTGGGGTGAGAATTTGGTCTGTGCCAGACTGACAAGAAGTCTTTATTGGACTATGCAGAATTCTTGGTGTCACCTGATTGCCTCAAATCTATAACTGTTGCACAGAATGAAGCAAGCTAGCAGTTCCACTCTCTGGAAAGCATGGGTGTAGCCAGGATTTGTTTTAAGGCGGGCAGGCATTGTATTGGGGGGGGGGCAGAACCGAGTTATTTGTGATGCAGTTGGTCAGTTAAATATTTTTATTCATTTACTTTATTGGGGGGGGGGCAGCTTCTCCCCCCCCCCCCCGCTACACCCATGCTGGAAAGCTACCAGCAGTAGCAGAAGAGTATGGCGCATCACCACCTCTCACCTGACAGTCCTTCAGTCAGGCACATCACTGCTGCTTACTGGGGAGCAGAGGGGAAACAGTGGTGTAGCGTGGGGGGTGCAGGGGGGCCGGCCTCACCGGGCGCAACATCTGGGGGTTAGTGTTAGGGGGCGCAAATCCACGGGTTAGGGGGTGCAAATCCACAGGTAGGGGGCGCAAATTACTTGCCTTGCCCCGGGTGCTGGCAACCCACGCTTCACCACTGAGGGGAAAGGTGGTAGCAAGCTCAGCATGGTACAAATGCACTGGCAGAGCCAATCCAGCACTGTGCCAACATCAACACTGATTCATGCCACAGAAACAAAGGTTAATTGGGTACCACCATTGGGAGTCCTAAAATGAGACCTCTTGTGCCTTACATCTCCAGAATGCTTATTTATTTAGCAAGATTTATACACTGCTTAATCAAAATAATGAGAATCTATGAGCTGCTTACAAAACTGAGGCAAAAAAAGAGCCTTTCCAAGACCGTCATTGTTTTTCAGCCTGAGTCATTCTTCTGACTGCTCATAAAATGAACTCTTTTTATTCATCTGCCAAGGCCGAAATAACCTACATCCAGAAGGAAGTGTCCAGCTGGTTAGATGGAAAATATAAGTGGTGTAGTAAAACTTTTAAGTTAGGAATGCCAGCGAAAATCTTCATACCCTTACTTCAACTTTTTTTTCACCATGTCCTTATCTCAGAATACTATGTATTCATGAATTCCTTGAATATTTTAGGATTAAAATGGTTTTTGGAAAGTGGCAGGGAGTTGCAATAACAAAAATATTGCTTCCATCCTTTCTTATAATTAGTGTCTTTGGTGCTGGAGATGGGAATGGAGTAAAACCTCTTAGTTGCTGGAATTATGGTTCAAGAGTTCCCCACTTCATTTTCTTAATGTAACTCCCTGTCAGTGGTATTTGCCTTAACCCCCCACTCACCCCAAACAAGCAAACAACTCTGCCCAGTTGCCTTTTAAAGTATTAATGTAACAAGCTGAAGGCTTTTCAGGACCACAGGAATAGGGCAAGAATCCTGAGAGATACTTTCCTTGCTTCCCCGCCCCTTCATGTGAAAGCTATCAGACTTAATGGGGCCATCTAGGCCCTGCTACTAAGCCACCTGCACCCTGATTGGCTCTCCCACAGCTGCCGTAATTTTGTTGCTCTAGGGCTGGTGTGTTGCCGATCGTGTCTCCTCTGCTTCATATTGTTGCTGAGAGAAGAGAGAACATAAAAAGTGGGCAGCAAAGGGTATCCTCATGCTAGTTGCATGATGAATAATTCCTCCCTCATACTGTGGTACCTTGGTTCTCAAACAACTTGAAACCCAAACACTGCAATACCCGGAGGTAAGTTTTCTGGTCTGCGAACTTTTTTTGGAAGCTGAACATGCTCTGTTTTGAGTGTTACGCTGAGGTCTGTCTGTTTTTGCTATTTATTTTGTGTTTTTGCTTTTGTGGCTCTTTTTTCTGTGTGACTGTGTGGAACCCAGTTCAGCTACTGATTAATTGTGTGGGTGCAGTACATTGTTTATTGCTTTCATTTATGGATCCATGGTCTCGTTAGATAGTAAAATTCATGTTAAATTGCTGTTTTAGGAGTTGTTTTTAAAAAGTCTGGAACAGATTGATCCATTTTGCATTACAGTACTTTCTATGGGAAAGTGCGCCTTGGTTTTGGAATGCTTTGGTTTTGGAACAGGCTTCCGGAACTGATTAAGTTTGAGAACCAAGGTACCACTGTATATTTGGGGCATAGCGAAAATAGCTTAGTATGCATGTTAGCTATCTAAAACCATATTTGCTTGCCCCTGGAAAACTTCACACCAAACCTTGTTCAGCTTGCAGCACAGGGCAGGTGCTATAGACAGTATACATAAGTCAATAGAAATCACTAGCACATTTCCCCACTAACATAGGCTATCAACATTAGTGGCTTAAAACACAGTGCTGCATTTCTTGTATTTGCATGCTTCTGTGCACACCAGAGAAGAAAACAGGATGTCTTCACCTGTGTAGTTTCCCTGTGCCTGTAGCCTCTCCAACTCGTAATAATGAAGCTGTCTGCGCATGTGCCACAGCTGCCTCAAGTGTGCACACCTCAGATAACTGCAAAATGTGGTGGCTTGTTTTTCAAACCAGGTGGAAGTTCTTTTGAGGGAAAATGCATCTATCGGCAGTATTTCTGATAGTAGTTAATGCCATGTGCTTCAAACACCAGGGTTGGGGAGTGCATTGGAGCCAGAGTAAATGGTAATGTGTACACAGCCATAGATTATTCCTCCCCTTGACACCAAAAAAGACTTCTCTAGGTTTGGATACAATACCACTGCAAATTTGCCTGGACGTCATTCCCATCTTTTCATCGGGCACATGGTTGCATACAAGCAGTCTGGGAAGTACTAATGGTCAAAAAGTGACTAATACCATGAAATTCTCTTCTCAGTTTCTTGTTAGTTTGTACAGAGCCTTAAAACCTGGAGTACCATGTCCAGTTCTGGGCACCACATACTGACAAGCTGGAATATGTGTAGAAGAGGGCAACCAAGATGATAAAAAGGTATTGAAACCAAGCCTCATGAGGAACAGCTGAGGGAACTGAGCATGCTTAGCTTCGTAAAGAAATGACTGAGGGGAGGTATGATAGCCGTCTCTAAATATCTCAAGGGCCGTCACATGAAGGTTGGAGGAAGCTTGTTTTCTCCGGCTCTAGAGGCTAGGACTGGAACCAATGGCTTCAAGTTACAAGAAAAGGAGATTCCAACTAGACATCAAGAAGAATTTTCTGACAGTAAGAGCTGTTTCAGAGTGAAACAGACTCTCACGAGAGGTGGTGGACTCGCCTTCCTTGGAGGTTTTAAAGCAGAGGTTGTCTGTCATGTATGATCTAGTTGAGATTCTTGCATTGCAAGAAGTTACTTAGACTAGATGACTCTTGGAATCCCTTCCAACTCTACAATTCTATGATAATGGATTGTTCTTATGGACAGTTCTAATTTTACTAACACATAATAGGTTTTGAAGTGCTTATTATATCCCACCTTTTAAAAAAAATGAAAGAAGATATTTGTAAAATCTTGGGGCTACCAGTCATGTACTCAGATCCACACTCACTTAGCTTCAACAGTGCTTCAGTATAATTCCTCAAAGTTTTTGTTTTAAAGAAACCTTAGTCTCAACTAGAAGGTATGCCTTTGTATGTTGCGCCTCCTGACACTGTATCCCTTCAAGTGCAGATTTATTTATTTATGTAGCAAAATTTATATACTGTTTGATTGTAGGAAAACCTCTAAGTGGTTTACAAAAGATATCCTGTATCTTTACAGACTAGCCATTTAAGAAGTGTTTGATTGCATGTTCCCAAATTTTTTATCCTTTATTTATTGCAGCTAATGGAGCACTGCAGACCACATTTTTTCCTTTGGCTGCAGTCCTTTGCACATTTCCCTGAGATTTAGACCCATTAAGCTCAATGGACTTACTTCTGAGTAAACATGTATAGGGTTGCTGTATTAACTCTAAGCTTACATATGATGAATAGGGTCATTGCTAAGTAATTAAAAGACTGGGAGCATACTACCATGTCACAAATTTATATAAGATTTGCCTCTACTAATGTATACGTATAGATGCTTCTGGCAAATTAAGGTGGCGGCTGGGTGGGATCTCAATAGCATGGTGCTTTGCAGTGCTCCCAGCTGCCCTAGAATAAACAAAGGTTTATTTAACTTTTAAAAGGGGAGAAGGGGGCAGGAGGCCCAGGACCCACCACAAAAGAGCCAGAGCTTAGTCGTCATCGTCCCCTGGTCTACCCCCATCCTCACCCCCAAACAATGCCTGACATTTATTGGATACCATTCAAAAGGCTTATCTGTGCTGCTTTTCTCTGTAACTCTACTTGGTTTCTTTTGTTACAAGCAGCAGTTATTACTCATGCATATCAGTCTCTCTCTTAGTCATTCCACTGTAACTGCAAGGTCAGTTTTAATGAAGTAGCTTCATATTGCTAAATATTTTGGAACAGGGCTGCAGCCTAGATTTCTCTCATGGGGTAAAAAAAAGTGACGTTGGTTGAAGAAGCAAAGGAAGATAACATCATAAAGGTGAACTTGTGCAATTCTTGTGTCCTCTGAATTATGGACTGGTGAGTGAGGTTGTTCGTATCTCTCTGCCTAAACAGAAACCCTGAACTTGCAGTGTTGTGTGTTAAGCAGAGTCCCACCTCCCTTTCTGACATGCCTAAATTCATGTCCATCTGGCTGTTAAACCAGAAGGTTGGTGGTTCAAGACCACCCAGGGGTGGCGGTGGGCAGGATTCTTGCATTGCAGGGGGTTAGACTAGATGACCCCCTGGGTCCCTTCCTTCTTATAATTCTATGATTCTAGGCTGTCATGGGCCTTGGAGGGTCACTGCCTATTGCCACGATTCTTCACATTGCTTGTGCTGAGGAAGTTTGTCCTCAGAAGTTGGCAGAAGTGTCACTATATTTTTAGGATTTGGGGAACTTGGGCATTGGAGATAGCCTCCGCTGTTTTGTTTTAAACCATTACTTCCCTTGAGGACACCTAAAAACATATCAGGTATAGGTCTTGTGAACAATTACTAATTAAAATAACCCAGTGAGATCAAGTATTAAGCCTCTTGAGAAGATTGTGCTTTGCAGGAATTCATGCTATACTATAATTATATCTGAACTGGCATTTTCAGTTTTATTTTAAAAAAATATTCAATTTGCAGAAATTAAAATAGCACCAGATATGCCAGGTCCAGAAATGTCTCAGCAAGTGATATGATCCAGATTTTCTTTCTCTGTGTGGCTTTTACAGGTTTGTTTGTGGGTGTGTTTTTTAAAAAATGGGACTGTTGAGAAACTAGGAACTGAAGAGGTGAAGCAGCAGCATGTGAAATTCAGCAAAAGGATTAGATTTGGCACTACACATTACTTTCTGTACAGGCTCTTAGACATAGCCTCTTGAGACGAGAGCAGACTGTCATCCTGTATAGCTGAATACAGTTGGCTTGTTTGGGCTTCTTGGTGTGTGTGTTTGCTCTTGCATTCCATATCCGATGTAGCTTTTGCTTCAAGTGGATGTGATTTGGTTCAGCAGGCTGTGGATACTTAGACTGCAGAAGGTATGGTTCATTCATTGTAACTGAAGGTTTTGTTTCATAGTACAAATTACATAACTGCCTTTAAACAGCAGAAGAGTATGTTTTTCTAAGACCTTTTGCAGTAATAAGCAGGATGCTGTTTTCATTGAAACATGCTTTGTGTTTATATCAAGATTTATTAATGTGTTCAAAAGTAATAAACGGGTCTTTCTTAAACAAGGTTCTTCCTTTCTAACTAATTGCTAAACTCTGTACACAGAAATGCTTTTATTGTTTCCTAGTTCATTGCTGGCCTTAAAGCCAGTTTGTGTTTGAGTTTATATTATCTTTATGTCGTTTATTGCCAATTTTAAATATGTTTGCTGCAAGTATCTGGTTACTGGTTCTCAATCTGGCTGTATAATCATAGTACAATTGCAGAATTAAACTTCTTGCATTAGAAACCTTTTTAATGAGGCATGGTTTTAAAATGCTAGCAATTCGAACAACCAATCTATTCATTAAAATTTAATATTAAGTAAGCTGCATGTAATAATAGACTTGTGTTTACTTGGAGGATGAAATGGATTTCTGCTGTGAGTCTAACATGATAGCTGAAAATCTGTGTATGATTTTGAGGTTTCATACTGCAGTTGTATTGAAACATTGTTACAGAATCAGATTTAGATTACTTCTGAAAGATTTTGTTCATGTTTGCCTCATCAAAAAAATTGTGTATTCCATATAAAATGTCTAGGTAATTTCTGTTATATATATGAAAGAAATCCTAATAAAGTTATTTGCTTACTTTATGTTGCATACTGTTGTAGTTAAAATAGCTCAGTTTGATTTTTTTTAATGGTTATGTCAGTGTACTTTACTGGAACTTACAATATGTACTGTATTTTAGGAATTTAAGCAATCAAGACTACATGACTAACATAGTAACTTACCCATTCTGATAAATTGAACTGTTTACTATCTTAAACATTATGGCAGTTCTGAAAAATTACAGTAACTGTGACAAGTTGTCCTATTCTAAGTAGCGAAAGCAAAGTTCTTACACTGTGACTCAAACTTGAATGACAGCTTTACTGAATCTGCTCACTTCAGAATTGTTAGAAAACTAAGCCTCAATGCATTAATGACTTAATTGGAGGGTTTGATAATATACTCTCTCTCTATCCCTGTTGTCTACCATACAAGCATGAAGGCAAGTGTATCCCTAAAGCAGCATTTTGCTATATTTCTACATTTATTTTTATCACTTTATACAATTAAAAAAATTTATTTTTACTATTACATTGCAAAGGATTGCCAGAGTCTGTAACTTAACATATATTGTTGAAGATATACATGGAAGAGACTATTTATGTTGCTATAGTTTCACAGACTGATATTTATGATATGAATTAAGGATGGGTAAGCTTATTGAAAAATATCACCCTAAACTGGTAGTAAATATACTGGTAGTAATATAATATTTCTGTACTTTTTCATCGGTGACTATTTTATGTTGTCTCGAAAAGAGGCGGGGGTGGGAATCTTAAAGATGGTGATACAGAGCTAATACATAGTATGGGAGTTTCTAAACATCTGCCTTTATTGTGTGTTTTTGTGTTCTGTAAACTATTTGGCTGTTACAGCACTAGACTGAATGAGACCCATTCTTCACACAGAGGCTTGAGGGCCCCTGACTGGTGGGATCCTGTCAGTTTTCCTCACTCCCCAGTACTTGAGACTGTATGAATCTTTATATGTTAAGAAGGAGGATCAGAGATGAACTGTACTGTTTTAGTATCGGGCATAAGCTGTTGCTCTAGTAAGAGAAGAAAAGGCAGAGACACAGGATTAATGTCAGCACCCAGCACTAATACTGAATTTCTCCTCCTTCTCTGTAAATGTTGATTTCATACACTCACCATAACAGTCCTCTTCAGCTATCAAATCTGATATATTGTTGATTAATATGTACAGCTTCAAGTGATTGATTGATTGATTGATTGATTGACTGATTGATTAAATACTCTTTCATGCAAACACATCTGCACATGGAGAACTAGCATGTCAGGAGAAAAGCTTCTCTCTGACATGCTCGTTTTCTGTATGCAATTGTCTCTTTGTAAAAGATCCAGTCATGTGAGCTCCCAGTGTGAAATTGTACAGCTGAGACGCAGATTTACCACCTCCGTACAAATAACAAAACATGCTTGAAATGCTTAGTTTTCTTTTGTGCTTTTGTCCATTTGAAATGAGGAAAGTAAAAAAAAAAAAATTGCCTCTTATTGGAAGTCCAAGCTTAGCAAATATTGGTGATCTGTCGGCTTAAACACTGGGAGTTGTCTCTCTGGGGACTATAGGAGGTGGTGTCCCTGTGGTGTCCTATGTGATGGGAAATAGTAAGAAGTGCCAACATTAGGGGAACAGTTAAAGAACTCAGCAGCAATTTGGGGTTTATTTTGTGGTTCATTGTGCTCCTCAGGCTCCAGCACTCAGAAAAACAATTTGCCTTGACTACTTGGGTTGCGCAGATAATATTTGGCAGCACTATATAAATATTTGGCAGTAATATATAAAGCAGGGTGCCAAACTCAAATGTGCTGGAGGACTGAATTGTGTGCCTAGTGGAGGCAGGCACAAGGGGCAACACCCAGAATCTCTAACTGAATCACCAGTTTTGATTCCCTACATCATTCGAATTCAGTTTGCAACCTGTCTGCATCTTGCTTGCCAACATTCTTTTAGCATGCGGGTGGGGGGACACTGGTGGCCCCTTCCAGAGGTTGCTGGACTATGATTCCCACCATCCTTGACTGTTAGCCATGCTGGCTGGGGCCAGATGTATGTTCAACAACATACGGAGTGCTACTGGATTCCTGTCACTGTTTTAGCAGCAGCGCTATCCCACTTTCCTGCTCCCTCCTTCTGCCCACCATCTAAGACATTCTTTGCCTTGTCCTTAAAAATCTACTCACATGTTAAAGCAGAGGTCACTAACATGGTTATCAGCCACAGCTCTCATCAGCCCCAGCCAGTATGGCCTGTGATCGGGATGGATGGGCCTTGTAGTCCACAACAAGCAGAAGACACCACCTTAGCTAACATGGCAATAAAGCAACTGGCATTTCCCATCCTGCTAATTTAAATAGAAGAAGCTGATGCTAAGGCATTCAGTTGCCATCCTTGATAGATCATCTCCTTTTCCCTACTAAATATGTTGGCTTTATAGTCCTGCAAATGTTTTAGGGACAATTTATGGGGGTGTAGTGGTAGATTGCGGTGAGCTGTAGTTGTGGGTCTGTGCAAGCCACCAGACTTCATTTGCTCATTCAGATGTATAATATAAGGCAGTCAACCAGTTTTTATCACGCAATTAATTCTAAAGAAAGCTTAAACCCTTCTCTTGTATCTCATGGCAGTTCAACTCAATCACTTCATATTTTTGAGGAGTTATCATAGTAGTGACATTTACCACTGACCATAACATTACAAATTAAAGGAGCACAACTGCCCATCAATTTTTGCAAGCAAGTTGTAATATACAAAGAATTTCAGTTGAAACTAACACATATATAACAAAATAAATCTAATGGATGCCTGAACTGCAATTCCTGTCTCTGTGTTAGCCTCCAGAGGATAAGAGAAGTTAATATAAAGTATTTTTGTTTTTCTGGTCCTAAGCCAAATGTTTTCAATTCAGATGTCTCATATGACATTGAACTCCAGCAGGAAAAGACAGAAAAGCTTTATCCTAGACCTTTAATATATTACTGGCTTAAGTAGACTTTTACACAGTGACCATGTTCTCACATCATCCTAAACTATGGTTTGGTGCTACATGGATGAGCTGAACAAGCCAGGAGCAGGACTTTGACTGAGTTTTGTTTGGCTTTTAAAGAAACCTTGTTTTCCATCAATAGATTTCATAACAAGCCAATTTAAAATGGTGGGTTATGCACCTGGCTACTTAAACCAATATCCCTGGTTCAGCGGGACTCTTTAAAAAGTGAAACTAAAATCTCCCAGTTGCACTGGAAGAGGAGTGGGGAATGTGTGAACCCAATACTTTGCTCGGGCTAATCCAGACGTGCCCATGTAGTACTGAACTATAGTTTACTGTTACTTGTGAAAATGATCTTCCTTTACTGACTCTTACTTGGCCTGGTTTGAGTTATAGATTTATCCACTAGATGGGCAAGATTAGTTGGCTTCTTCTTCCCATTCTTCCTCTCCCCCATGCAAAATAAATTCAATCAGGGCTGATTAAACTTCACATTTTAAGGCTGCAATCTTAGATCTACTTACTGGGAGTAAGTACCATTGAGCTCAATGGAATTTCCTCCTGAGTAGATGTAAATAGGATTGTGCCCATATGTAGCTTTCCTATCTAGTACTTTAAAGGTACATGCAACTGTTTCACAAATCCTTTTTACCACCTCCCAGTGTTGTAAAACTAAAAGATTATGGAAGCTATCTAGCATATAAGGAAAACATACTGCAATATATATTTGTGCTAGAATTCTTTTCACAGCTCTCGGGGTAAGACAATGACTTCTTTTTTCCAGTCATATTTGTACATTTTCAAAGTCTGCATGTGAGCCATAGAACACTTTGAGGAGAAAGGACAGCTTTGCTTGGATTTACTGCTCATTGGACAAAAAGTATGTCTTGAAGTTCTGACACACTTCATAGGCAGAGAATATTCTTGTTTGTGTGAGAAGAGAGTTTCCAGAACATACCTGTGTGTCATTCAGAAACAAGACTTGCTGTTTTAAAGTGTTATGAAGAATACAGGATTTTCCCAGGACAATGGATTTTATTATCTCACGTTTTTGCTTATTACACATGTAGAAACTCAACTTCTGCTCCATAAAGATTATTCCAAAATCCATTTTTGGGCAATAGTGTGCATGCTTTTGGGTTCTGCAGAACTCTTTGTCAGGCTAGATGGTAAGCGAAGGTTGGGGAGGGGGAAATTGCCTGTGAGACTACCTCTGATCACACACAGTCTCAAGATGTAAAGTGAGGTGATGTAGCAGGCATTTAAATAGGCTGTGTTAAGTGCTATGTAGGTTTTGGGTTCCATCAAACTGGCTGCTGGGAAGAAGGAACATGACATGATTCTCTGAGAACAAAAGAAAACAGTTGTTATTCAGTCTGTCTCTGTCTTCAGGTGAAACATACAGGTTCCTTCATAGGAGGAAAACAGTAATAAAAAGAAACCAGGCAGGTTTCATATTATTGCTTTATATTATATTAATTATATTATATTATATTATATTATATTATATTATATTATATTATATTATATTATATATTATATTATGGCTCCTATCTGTGTATTGGCACAGTATGAGAAAAAATCTGCTTTCCATTGCAGTGTTTATGCTGATAGTTTTTAAGGTATTATAATGCCAAACTACTTTTGACAACTCAGGAAGAGTTTTAATCTTTACACCTGAAAAACTGTTTCAGTACAGTAATTAAATTTTCAGGACCATTCTGTTTCCAACTACCATAGTTCAGTCAGAACACTGAAACCTCCATTGTATAATTGTTACATAAAGGTTTTGTTCTGAGTTGTGTGTGTGTGTGTGAGAGAGAGAGAGAGAGAGATTAGCAACACCTTCCTGAGTTATGGCCTGTTTATATAGAGTTACAGGCCAGCTATATCTCCAGTCTTGTTCTTCCAAAAGTTATTTATGATTGTTTACCTTTTACAACTGAGATAGTTTACAGATCCAAGAATGGCTTGTCCATCGTCTTGAGTGTGTCATCTTTGAAACCTATCACTGCAGAACATTTGACAGTAAATAATTGTATGGATAAAAATTTGTTTCAAACCGCCCCAATTTCTGAACTGTGTGAGGTTCCAGGGGTTCCAGACGCTCATCCAGGGTCTGTGTTTTGGGAATGAGGCACAGCGGAGACTGTGGTTTCTTTATGATGTATGGTTTCTTTACACCTATATACAACCCGATCCTATGATGGAGGAGTTCATAGCATTAACATCCCAAGAGGGTCTAGTTTCTCCCATCACCGCAGCCTTAGATTCAACCAGAAATCAACCATCCAGTTTGCTGTCTTTACCAGCCGGCAACCTTTTTCCAGTCTAGGTCACATCACAACCAACTCTAAACACTAAACTCTGGCTTTGTCCTCTAAGAGCTGAAAGAGGAGCCCCATCCATTTGCTGCCTTGCACAGAACCCCTTTTCCTTAGCTTTCTTAATAGGCCAGCACATTTCCTTTGTTTTCTTAATGGCTCATCATCTCGGCGATTATCTCATCAGGAAAGTAGCCTGGCTTTTTTTTTTTAAATAGTTTTTATTGAGTTTTACAATTTTATATTCATCACAGTAACATCATCTCAAATAAAAATAAAAATACAATTCGCCAGCTCCCGCCCCCCCCCCCCCATTTCCCCTCAACTTTCTCTTCTGGTTTTTTACATATTAACTTCTCCTGCATATTTTATTATACCTTAACATTGCATTCTTTAAATTGAATATTGTTATGTTCTTATCGTTTAAACGCCATATTTGTTTTCAAATTACCTCTTATACTCTGTTATTTTCCAATTACTATCTCTATGTTTATTTTGTTAATTGTAAGTGTTTACTCAAACCCTGCTAGTGAGTCCACTTCTTTACAATGTTTCTTAGGTACAACATAAATGGTTCCCAGTCTTTTTAAAAGTCTCTATTGACCTTGTCTCTAAGTCTTTCAGTTAACTTCACCATTTCGGCATATTCCATTAGTTTTTATTGCCATTCTTCTTTAGTTGGTATCTCGTCGTCTTTCCATTTTTGGGCTACCAATATCCTAGCTGCTGTTGTAGCATACATAAAAAGTTTCCTCTCTTCATTTGGCAGATCTTGACCTGTAATGCCTAGCAAAAAGGCTTCTGGTCTTTTAGCAAAGGTTGTCTTAAACATTCATTTCATTTCATTATAAATCATTTCCCAATGATTTTTAATTATTTTACAATTCCACCACAAATGAAAAAATGTGCCTTCTTTTTCTTTACACTTCCAACACTTACTGGAGCCAGCCTGGCTTATATTCTAACACTTGCTAAATCCATAGGTTCAGTGTCTGGCACCCTGCTTAATACTCCAAACCTTAATTAAATTCTAACACTTACTGGACCCAGGAATTTAGGGGAATCTGGCACCCACAAACTTATAATAATATTTTCATTTGCAATACCTTATAAGAAAGGTTTTTTTATTTTGTTTAAAGGTGAAATAAAATTCCTTAAGAATAATGACATTCAGGTTGACTAAAATGGAGCCTAACAAACTACATGTTGCATGTGAATGCATGTAGTTAAAACCATTGTCCCTTTTTTATCCCAGGAAAACCTTTCATGGGGCCGAGCAATTTGAAGATAAGCAGCAATAGTGATAGTGGGGACTTGATGCTATTCCTTTTCCAAATCCACTTCAACCTACTTTCATCCTGCATGGGGTTCAAAACATATGTTTGGGAGAGGAAGGAATTTGAGGAAATGTCTTGAAGCAAGGAGAGAATGATTATTATTTTTTGCTGTTGTTTTGTTGGATAATCCCATTTGAAAGTGTGGTTTTTTTGTGTATGTGGTGAAGGTGGGTTTCATTTTGTTTAAACATGTCTGCATGAAATGTGCAGCTAGATCTTTGGAGAACCCTATATCCTTGTTCTATATCTTTTGCTCCCTAGCCAGATACTATATGGAAATAATTTGTATTTTTCTCTCTAATGAAATTAGCCCCCTTGCCCATCGTTTGCAATTCCTTCCAGAATTCTAGCATTGACTCTCATCTGGTGACTCTTATCTTTATTCTTGGCATTTATGTAGCACTTTAGATTCTTGGCTCATAGCTGACACTGTCAACTACTATTCTGTCCCAGTTTCTTATAGTTTTTCTTACAGTAACGGAGAGTGATGACTGAATGTGTGCTGAAGTTGGACTGGAAACATGCCAGGCAACAGTTTATTGAAAATATATATAATCTCTTCTCTGAAATTCACAGGGCTATATGGTTAAACACTGTCAAGTAAAATATACTTTTCTTTCTTTACTTACACTTGCCATTTTCTTTGGACATCAGGTTCCAGAAGAGCATGTGTTTTATTTACCTGTTTCTACATCTCTGCATATAATTGAGCGGAGTTCTTGTACACTGCAGAAAACCAGACACTATTTTGAAAACATTTGGTGAAATGTGCATTTTCTGGAGACAGTTAAGTGCTCCAATGTCTCCTTCCATCCACTAGAGATTAACATTATTATTCTTTATATCATCTTTGCAGCAAGCCACTGTCACCTCTCTCTACAAACAAAAGGTTTCTTTGTTTTAGCAGTTAAGAAAAACTTGAATGCAGCGTAAGCAACAGATATCAACTTCATTAAAAGGTTTTGGAAAGCAACTACCGCCGTTAGAAATTATTTTTGCTAGCCAAATACTTTCAGAGAAAAGAAGACTTCTTATGCAAGTAACAGAAGTGTACTAGGGATGATTGATTGAATGTAAATACAGTGGTGCCTTGGGTTAAGTACTTAATTCGTTTTGGAGGTCTGTACTTAACCTGAAACTGTTCTTAACCTAAAGCACCACTTTAGCTAATGGGGCCTCCTGCTGCTGTCACGCCACTGGAGCAAGATTTCTGTTCTTATCCTGAAGCAAAGTTCTTGACCTGAAGCACTATTTCTGGGTTAGCGGAGTCTGTAACCTGAAGCGTATGTAACCCGAGGTACCACTGTACAGCAAAAAGGATGGTGAGATGAAGACTGCTGCATAGTTAAATGCTGGGGCATTTTGCATACTTTCACCACTGTTTGCCATTGTGCAGCTTAGTTACTAATAACAGGAAAGATACCATGCCCCCATGTATTTCAGATTTTTAGAAACAAACTTGTCCATTTTAAAACAGCTGCACTGCTGCTTCTTTCTGAGCATAATCTGGAGTGCTGGTGTTTTTGTTTGTTTTTTGCTCTTAGGAACCTTGGTTCCTTTTCCTGGCACGTATTAAGATCTTTCTCTGCCTTCTATACCCCTGAAAGTGAGGTGGAATGTGACTGGATTTAGTGCTCTCTCTTTTTTGGGGGGGGGGGCAGTGGCACACCAGCTTTGAATGCCCTTCCCAGGATGGTTTTCCTGGTCCTGAATCTGTTTTCTTTTCAACCCCAGCTGAACTACACACTTTTATTTCTCTGGGTCTTTTGTTTTATTGAGGTGTGTAGTTTGGTTCTGATTTTATGTCTTCGGTTTTATCATTTAAAATGATGACTTTTATGATTTGTTCTATTTTTTAAAAAACCATATGCCACACCGAGCATTCAGATTGGTTGGCATCTGTCTGTCTTGGAAGACAATGGAGTGCACCTTTGAGGGTGAAGTCAAACTGTTGGAAGCTTACAGTGCCAGCTGTGGCTGTAGAGACCGATAAGGGAGAGACATCTTTTGTTGCAGCTGGGGCTGATGAAGGCATCCAGTCATGCTGTTGCAGATACACCGTGGCGTTTCTTCTCTCTGTGCTCCTCCCAGCAGTCATTCCTCCTCATTTGAATGGGGCTGGGACAAGAGCAAGAGCTAGATCAGAGGGGAGGAATTGAATACAGTCCATGGACTGGATTTTTACCTCTCTCCGCAGGTCATTGTGGGGGTCACTATGTTGTCATGTGACCCTGTTTTCTTTTGCCCGCATGGTTTCAAACTATAGTGGGAAAGGCTCAGCATTTTTCAGGCACCACCAACAAGAATGTCATACTTGCAAAGCCAAGACCCTTTGCAAGTGCTGCTGTGGTCATCGATGCTTGCAAAAGCATGGGTTTGGAAGCACCAACAGTCACAGCACTTTGGGCCTTGTTGCAAGTCACAGAGCTTTGCAAGAGCCACCTATCAGCTGATTGGCAGGCCCTGCAAACACTGTAGGAGCTGCATCACACCTGATGTCACAATGCTTGCAGGGATGGAGGACCAATTGCTATGGTCTGCCCTTAAAGGCTGATGAATCCAGAAGGTTCCCTGAGGTCTCTGGGGGCTTTTCCTACAGGTTTAGCTGGCCATTTTGTGGAAGCTCTAGTCACAGTCAGGGATGGGCTTAGTCTGTTGGTGCAATCCTCCTGAAACATCTTGGACTCAATTGTAAAGTCAGCTGCCTGATATTCTGGAAAGCTGATGACAACTGGGCTACAGTGCAGGGAGTGGAAAGGCAATAGGGAAAACTTGTAATGAGTGCTACCAGAGACAAATAAAAAACAATTGTAGGGATTCCGTGGTGATCATGGCAATGAAAAAGAAACTTACTTCCCTGCCAGCAGAACACTTTTGAGCAATGAAGAACTTTTTGTATAAAGGTCTAGAGATAACCAAATGTTTAGAGTCCTCAGAGGATCACTGCGACCAGTTTTCATTGCATTTTGCAGATAAATCACTCATATTGGCTCCAACTTGGATGCCACAGTTTTGGCAGAGTCAGAGATGGATGTAGCCAGGACATGGGTGTAGTTTGTGCAGACTTACAATGTGGACAAGCTGCTTGAAGCCTTCAGCTTGTTCTCTTAATTCTTTTTCTTATACCTGTATGGCTGTGCTATATTGAAAATAAGTAAGTGAAATAGAAGTGTTTAGAACTACATTTCTTAGTATTGTGATTACTTTGTATGTAGTTCTAAATTATTTAAAATGTTGGAAGCCACCATGGGAAAATGTTGTTGCTCTACAATTGACTTATGAAACAAAATTAAATAATATGAAAATACAGTGGTGTAAATTTTAGAAAGTAGATGAGTTCTGATGTGGCTTTTCAGCATTCTGTTATTAAAAGGTTTACAAATCCATGTCACTAGTTCACCCCTATATATTATCTTGCAATAATTAAGAATATGATTAATTCTTCTGGTTGACCAGAGACCTTCCTTTCTGCTCTGCAGAAAAAAAGATAATCTTTAAAGGTCAGGTTGTCTCAACCTTATGTGTCACAAATGCTGTCTTCCGGCTTACTAAATAACAGTATCTAGGGGTGACTTTGCAAATACATTCTGAATTATTTATTTTATAAAGAATGAAGGGTCTTGAGCCTCCTTGAAGACTAAAAATATATATGGTATACTGTGGGCTTTAGTGGGCCACAGCCCATTTAAACAAAATACACAAAATGCTATCCTTAGTTGGCAGATCAATTCTGTCCGTCAGACAATGGAAGGAAGCAGGACTTACAGAAATTGTTGACTTTATACATTAACAAATGCACTAATTATCAGTTCTTGAAATATACCATAAATGATATTTTATATAAACTAGTATGTTGAAATGCACAAGTTGAAGGAATAGCACTCCTCTGTTGTGAAACCCTTCTATCGGAAGCAATTTAGGATTTTAGGTTTTGTTTTTTAAGCCTAGGGTTTTTGAGACACTAGGAGGAGTTCAGGCCTCTAGATTCAACAAGAGCATGATGTGTCATTTTAGAGACTACACCCATAAAAACACCCAGTGCCATTAAGTCCCATGACAGCTAGCTGTGTTAAAAAGGACAAAACAAGTGGCCATTCATTCAAGTCCCCAGAATCCTGTCGCTAAAATCATTTACCTGGCTTGTTACTTGGTCAATGTGAAGCCCTTCCTCAGATCCCTGCGCAGGTTTCCTGTTCCCCCCTGCACTCTTCCAAACTCCTTGTCGCTACTTTCAGAAGTCTCCCCAGGTCTGTCACATCCTGTTTTTCTGTTCTTACCTCTTGTAACCTCTACTCCTCCTACTCGACTCCTCTCAGCATCTCACAGGTATGCTCAGAGAGACTACGGTACTTCCTCAAACAACTCGTATTTGTTCTCTCCTGATGTTTGTTTATGCTGGGATTTTTTCCTTCCGCCGCCTCTCCCTTTCTTCAAATCCTCCTTTAAAACCCACCATTTGCTACAGAGAGACCACTTCAGTCTATTGTTTCTGCAACACTTCTTTTCATTTACAGCCGTGATCAGATAACCTTTGATTCAAATAACTTTTTAGTGCAATACATAAGATCAGCATTTTGATAGATTATTTGTTTTTCTACCAAGTGTTAAATTAATTTCTTTCTCTCTTTTTGTGTTTCACAGATCTTCAGGTCAGTAAAAGGAACAGAAGACACTTCAGAATATTTGGGCTGCCCTTTGAGGGAACCAGTAACACCTCAACACCATGCAGATTGGTGCTGCAGAGGCAACGGCCCTTGCGTGACACCATGTTTTCAAAGAGATCCTGAATACCGTGCTACTTTACGCAGGACTTCCCTTTCCAATTTTATCACTGGAGCTCTACTAGAAGCAACCACGTCACTGGGAGCTAGAAGTGGTACTCTAAATATTTTAGGAGGATCAACTGGAAAGACCATGCTAAAAGGTAATTAAGGGAAGTTTAATCATCTTTGACAGTGTGGCAATGGGGGCTTCCTATGGCCTCAAGTTCTTCTCCACATTGGAGATGATAAACTTATTGGACTGATTGTATGCTATCCCCAAGTTCTAAGAATTCAAAACAACACTGTATATATTTAAATAATTCCATGTGTGTTAAATCAGTGGGTCAGATCCAGACTTAGTCATGCTTAGAGTAATCCCATTGATTTCAATAAGCCTACTCTTAAGCAGTAGATCCAAAGTTTTTATTTCGCTTACATGGGAGCCAAAGGCTTTCACATTCCAGAATTAAGATTGTATAATTCTCTGCTTACAAAGATTCTACTGGTTGTTTTTTTTTTTGTAGTTTTATTTTATTTTAATTGGACACTTGAAGTGGGGTTTTTTTTGGGGGGGGGGACAAGAAATGCTCAGAACACTAGCATAAGCATTGCATGCAAAGGCTGAGTTGACATATTCAGATAATGTCCATCGATTACAGTTCAGCAGGCAGCTTGATTTTGGTTTTTTGCTTTTATGCTCTCCAGTCAGTTCCTTAACGACCCCAAATGTATTGCACATGCATTAAAGCTAAAAGTCCATGGGTGAACTATCCTGGTTTCTATATAGGGCAAGTCATGCCATTGCATTGTTGAGTAGGTTAGAAGTGTGTAGGTGTACATCTAGAATTTCTTGCTTTTAAAGGATTGTAAAACACTTTAGATTATAATGTCAACACACCACTATATAAAGATACTGTGTTTCAAATATGCTTACATTAGGTGAAGTAGTGGGGTTAGAGAAGGCCTTAATGAGTTTGGAGTTAAAGAACAGAGCAGGTCATAACTGTTTTGGATACACTCAAAATATATTTCTGTCTCTGTATCAAATAGCCAAGATTGTTTATGTTCCTGAATGTTAACGGGTCTTTTGTCAAAAGATTTATAAAAACAGGGATCAAATAAATACATTTTCCATTTTTAGTGCATAGATTGTTAACAGGAAGCTGTGATGGATAAATATTGTTATATTTAAGTACCTCTGTTGTAGATGGCTGAATGCATTGATGTGCAAAATGACCTAGATATACTTTGCTCTTCACTCTTTGTTTTGGGGAAGAATATGTAGCTTACTAAGGCTTGAACTACATATTACATGGCTAAGCTATGTTTCCATACCTTGACTGCAACTTTTGCACTGCAAAGGAGGCAATCTGTGGAGAAAACTGCAGCTTCTCTTCCCCACCCTCCTGCCATGATTTTGCAGGTCTAGAACCCTGGAAGTGCAAGAGAGGCGGGGGAATTGTTAAGCCATCCTTTCCTGCACACAAATTGGCCCCCTTCTGACAGCATTTTTGCGGCAGATAAGCAGGATCTGGGCTCTGGCAACATGACTGTCATCTGTTTCTGAGCTTCTATCTGCCCTTCCCTTCCACTTTCCATACTCAAATCTCCTTCGTAATATTGGCTCTACAAATCTATGATTCTACGACCTCAAACATCTATCATGCACTTGTTAAGCATATTAAAAATGGAAGATATAACTTAATAAATATCTCTTATGTAGCGATATGCTTGTTTGCTGTTTCCTAACCCCATGATCAAAGGAGGTGATTATCTCTTTCTAGATATCAGGATAATCTGATAAGGAGGGAAATCAGGCTCCAAACTGCTGCACTCAGGGCTGCATATCATTTATTTCAGTATTTTGGGGTGGCTGGCTTCAATCATCACTTTCTGTTACTTCCATTTTAATGGCTACTAATTCCTCAGTGTTCTCATTTGTTTTCCAGCCATGCTCATAACTATTTCTGGTGTGCTCCTGAATGGAGGAACAGATATACGCACACAACTATTTGCATAAATGCTCTGTCAGTACTTAATTGGTGTAATAGAATCAACAAATTAGAAAGGGAATACCTACTAGTATGAATGGAAAAGACTGAAATTGCTTCTTATATACAGATTCAAATATGTGCAGATGTGCACTCCTCTGGTCTAATTCCAAAAGGGTGGGTGGGAATGCATTAACAGTTAAATAATATCCTATGTGGACAAGCCCTAAAATTAATGATGTATTGTGTGAACCTCTGCAACTCTCCTTTATGTGAGACTATACGTTCATATTCATATGTTTTTAAAGCTTTTTTTCATAAACCAATAATGGAATACTTGATAAAACAACTCTGTACTCATGGAAACTAGTTGCCTTTTTTCAAACACAGAAATAACATTATGAATACTCATTTAAACCAATTTACCAGTATGTATTAGATGTGAAATAATTATAATGCATTTTGACTGAGGGTTAGATAAGCTGTGTCCAGTGGTGAACAGCCAGAGATGGTGGAAGCTGTAATTAAGCAACATATTGAGGTCTACAGGTTAGGATACCCCCAGCTTAAAAAAATTATATTACCTGTATGTTAAGATCAATTTAGTATTCTTGATTACAAGGTGTGCACTTCCAAGTCATGCTCTGGAGCACAATCCTATACATGTTTACTCAGAAGTATGTCCCATTCAATTCAGTGACTTACTCCCAGGTAAGTGGATACTGTATAAGACTGCAGCCTAAGTCCCATTGATTTCCATGAGATGTCAGTGTTCTTATTTTTTGTGTGTGACTAAGACTCTAATCTGACACACACTTACTTGGGAGTAGTCTCATTGTAGTCACTGGAGCATGCTTCTGATTGGGCATGTATATACACTTGTGCTGTCAAACAGGTTTACAAATACTTTGACTTGGATTTCTTGTAGATTGGATTGCTCCTCTTAGTAGGAATTTCTACCTTTCCTTAAATGTAAAATACCTCCCGTTGGATTCTTAGCGTTTCAGTTTTTATCTGGGAAGTGGGTAACCTGACCTTTCCGCATGTCTTCTTTGTGGCTTACACAAAGCATGCTAGTTGTGCATTTTGACAGTTCGTAGTTTCAGACTGAGCAGCTGCTCCTGACAGCTAGGACAAACAAGTGCACTGTGTGATATTCTTCTGCTTTTGAAAGTATCGGCCCTTTTGGAATTTTAGAAGGAAATCAAAAGAGCAACTCTGTTTACTGGTAAGCTTAATATTCCTATGGCCTATATGCCACTGACCTTTAAATTTAAAATGGAAAAAATAATAATGTTTCTGAGATGGAGATAAGAAGAGGGGTTTTTTTTTACTATCATGTACTGTGACCTGTGTACAGGTTTCCTTTACTAACCGTGGAAAGGAACACCTGACATATAGATACAGTATTTGCTTTTTCTTAGTTGTCTATTAGTGAATTCATGGTTTTCTGATCACAGCCTTTATGCTTAAACAACAAGCAAACCTGTGACACTTGCACCTAATATAGGTAAACATTGAAATGCATGAGCCTAAACACTCCTCTACTGTAAGTGTAATGTTGTTTAGCCATTTTCTACGGGTATCACTAACTCTCATTGGATGTTTCGTTCAGAAAATTGAGTTAACAGATAAAACATGTTCTCTCTGCTAACGAACAATTGTTATTTGGAATAATTTGCAACTATTTAATCCTAGGGGCTGACTTGTACAGTTGCAGTTGACTTCAAAACTAGGGAAGGGTGATTTTGTCAATTTCAGTTTCTCGTTTTTCTGATCTTAAGTTCAGTTCTCCATGTTTCCATATCAATTTTCAATTTCTTTTTCTAAGAAGTTCTCATATAAATCCTTCACCATTTTAGCATGAATTTCTCCTAATATGCACATTTTTTTCCTGTGCAGTTTTGCCCAGCATATGCATTTGTGAGCAATTTTCTCTAATACAATGCATTTTATGCACACTTTACTTTGTATATGCATTTTGGTACATATTACTTGGTTGGAGAACAACACTGCAATATTCAGAGAGCTGCAAATTTGAAAGCTTCAGTTTCAGTCCACATATTGTTTCAGGAAGTGAGAATTGGATATATTTGCCTTAAGTATGAACTGAATCAAATTTCTCTCTATTTCACACTGCTCCAATTCTTAGTGACACATTTCCACTCCCTTAATATCTTGTTTGTTGCGGTGTGGGCGCAAATGTTAACATTTGTGAGTAATGCAAGCCTTAAGAATAATGGGTTTAGATATCACTTGAAGCATTCCTTCTGCTACAATCACTGCCCAGTTTAGATGTTTCCAGTCCTTCAAGTCATGTTTCAAGGTAGTCTCATGGAGCCACGAATTCTCCCACATGCCGGATAATTTCTGTTTGGCTCTAACCATAATTTGCTCCATTTGGACATCATTGGTTATATAAGCTGTGGAAGGGGGAAGGGAAGGGAAGCAGGAGTGAATGGGGGAATATCTGATCCTGCAGCATGTTCTTGAACATCCAAACCATGCCCTGGAGGATCAGGATCAAGAAGACTGTATTGAGTCACTAAGCTCAATTACATAGCTGTTGTATTACAGAATTACTGGCACTGTCTTTGGGATTCCAGAAAGATGGCTAATAATAGCTGTCCGGTTTTAATACTTGAATGGCATGATATAATACTTATATAATATCACAAACAGATGTCATTGTGGTAGGAGATCATAAAAGTTAGGATAATTTTAATTGCCCTATGGTTTGTGATAGTTTTTCACATTTGTGTGCACGGGAAACGTCATCTTAAATGGGAAAGCTAAATGCTATTTATTATTTTCTTTTCACTAGTGCAATAATAACCTTAGTAGTAACCTACTTCCATTAGAAACATTTGAAAACATTTTATTGTATGTTTACTCTATTTAAACTTTGTGAATTGCCCTGATAATTTTATATTGGAAGGCAGTATAAAAATCTGGTAAATAAAACAAAACTAAAGCATTTTGTTTTCCTGTAAAATAGTCCCCACATCATTTGAAATGCCAATATAATATTCCACTTTACTCAGTGGGGGCAAGCTCACATTGCGCATTACGCTGCTTGTAATGGTGCCCCGACATTTTTGTTAAAGTAAAATAACATTATGAGAAGAGGATTTACAGGAGAAATGTGGTAGAGGAGTCTGTCCAAACCCACTGTTTCTCTGCTTCGAGTGCCGCATGCAACAAGCATTTATTTACCCTTGCAGGATTCAGAATGAGTAGTAGTCAAACTTCTTCAGTATAAAAGTTTTGATTCCATTCAAGGAATAGACCTAAATCAGCAGTGAACAGATCCGAGGAAGCAGGGACAAAACAAGGAAGAGCTTGTGGGCCCGCGGCCATTTAAATGCGACTGAACCATGCCCCTCACCCAGCTGGATTGCCTGTCTGGAGGGCATGACGGGGTCCCAGGACTCCAGTGACGCAGGGGGCCTGGCCTGGCCAAGCCCCCCCCCCCGAGCACGGGAAGTGATTCCCGCTCACAATCCCTCCCCTCTGGGAAGAGGAGAGGCTCTGTAAACAGAAGCACTGCTGAATTAATAAGGAAGCAGTAACTCTCCCTTCCCACCCATTCTATTTTGTGGAACACCTTGCAAACGACAGAAAATCACCAACTATTGAAAATTATCTTTGTTTTGGCACTGATCAGTAAGTCAGTAAAATTAACAAAAGGAAGCTACGCTGTTTGGTTTCTGTACAACAGCCTCTTAAAATACACCATGCACATGCAGAGCAGGCACACGCTTGTGGTTGTTCCAAATTGGTGCCATGACAAAGGAAATAGGTGGTGGAGAAGAGACAGCAGGGGTCAGTAGAAGAAGCTAGTGGATATAGCTTTTTTGGGAAGGGAGACTTCAATTCCTAAATTTGTTTTGTGAGTATATTCAAAGACTTGAAGCAGGTAGAACACACCTTCGTCTAGTTAGTTCTTTTTGAGTGACGTATATTGACTGGCTGTGGGACCAGATCTTGAATTCTAGCCTTGGTGAGCCCCTGGACTGATGTACTCTCCGAATCCTGTTAGGAGATGAACAAAAATTCAGGACATAAGGATGAAGTTGCTGGAGGGTGGGGTGTTCAGCTCTCTGCATCCTAGAGCCCCATAGAAACAGAGACACTGTTGAAACAGATACACTCTTGATTATTATTAACATTAATTTTTGGTGAGGTAAGTTGTTGCAGCACCTTTCAGAAACACCCTATAAATCAGAGTTGACTAATCTCCAGTTTAGGGGCCATAACCGTAAGCCAATGCCAAGTGACCTTCAAAGAAAGTGCAGGATTGCCTTTCCAGCTTTGTATTATATCACTGAGTTTTCCCAAGATGTTTTGTTCATATAATAGGCACTATATCACATCATTTATAAAATGGGGTCACAAAACAATTTAGCAAGGCAATTTTCAACTCTGCAGGAAGAGCCTGACTTTTACCATTACTTGTTTTTTTAGAGTGTGATTGCTATTACCACACTGCTGTGCCTCATTATCTCTGACTGTTGTATTGAGCAATTTTTAAATAATTGAAAAATGTTAAATCTGGGTCACAATTCTACAAGCTTCATCTGCACTGCTTTGGTTTAAAATTAGAAGCAATTATGTCGAGAACATCTAGGTTAGAGTTATTATAGCAGGAAACAATGCTGAAACCAAAGTTCCGGTTAAATATACTAGCTTTCTGAAAATGCTATTACAATTTCTTGAAATGTCCAACTCTCATGATCTGAAACGTGTGACCAATGTACTTCACTAAATACAACGGTAACACATGGTGATGTGTTCAGGGTAAAAAGAAAAGAAAAAAACAACCATTGATGAACTAGATTTTTTAATGCAAAGATTGTAAGAAATAGCGAATTCCTCTGTTGATATATAGAGCAGCCTTTGCCAATCTGGCTGGTGTTCACCAGATGTTTTGAACTACAAAACTCCATCAACGCCAGCCAGCAACTGGAGGCCACCAGCCAAGTTTATGAAGGCTAATGTATAGGAATAAGTAAAACCCTGATATGCAGTCATTATTAGCGAACACAGACATGAGGTAGGAGGGGAAATGACAGAACAGAGATGCAGTATTGAGAACCAAGCTTACAATAAAAAAGACAAGAAAAATGAAAAAAAAATCTTGGCTCACACTCCCTTGTGTGTTTTTAAAAAATTCCCAGGCTTTCATACAGAGGGAAACTTATATAAATTACATACAAATTCTCCAGCCACAAAAATGACAAGAGAGCTGAACTAAAGAATGAGGCCAGCCAAAAAAGGGTTTTTTTTAATCCTCCATTGTGCCTTTTTTTTGGGGGGGGGTAACTAGCAATTATAAGCCTGAGACACATTCATCCTATGGGATTTCTCAGATAACATGATAATGTGTAAGTTATGTAGATACTTTAAAAAGGCAAGGACATTAAGCCATTGCTTTCTGACTGAGGGTTAGGCAAGCATGGACTAATTGCAACTTGCTGGCCGACTGATTCAGAACAGTCCAAGCGACAACTTATCTGAGGTAAATTTTCTTTGTTTTTAGATGGCATGATTAGACCTAAGAGTTAGTTATGAGAGCAAATATCCCTCCCTCCCTACAGTCCTCACTTGAGAGAAGTTATTTTATAGTGTATCAGACTGAAACAACTTGTTTGTCCCCAGTATGTCTATGCAGACTTGACTAACATTAAAAAAGCAAAATCCTGGCTTTCTTAATACAAAACATCAGGCTGTTCTTGGAGAGATTACTTTCTTATGCATTTCATTCAGAATTAGTCTTTTTTAATCTTTGCACAGCCTGCAAAGCATAAGTAATTTAAAAAAAAAAAAATTGCAGTAGCATCTTGAAGAAACATAACTTTAAAGCATGAAAACGAAAGGTGGTGTACCCTCAGTTCTGCTGGCATGCCAGGACTTCCATGTCCTCTCCTCCGGCAACTGTGGAACTGATTTGGAGGGCATGTTGTGGGTTGGAGGAGATGAGAGTCTATAACATGCACAGAAGGCCATTGTAGCAGCAGAGCTGTAGTGCTGAGTTCCAGCAACAAACTATGCTTTTCTCATATTTTCAACAGATTAATACAGTGTCTTGTTAATGATAAACATTGCAGATTGTGAGAAGTATAAAGAAATATCTTACTGGAAGATTTAGGCAGACAAATCAGATGTAGCATAGAACATTTCAGGGAAGAATAGTGTTACAAGGCCATGAACCCATATCTTACAGGCATATCACTAGTATTAGGATCTTTACTGGATAGTTTTGTAAAGTAGATTATATTGCAGTGAACCAAATTACCTTATTGGTGTTGCGGAATTCAGCAATGACCCAGAAAGGTCAATATGAGTGCTTGGTTTGGAGAATTAACAAAAGTCACACAGTTTGTATAAGTTGAATGCTTATTTATAAAATTAGCTTAAAAGAAAAATGAAGGGCTTTGCAGCTTGACATGCAAATATGAAAGTATGTAATGCAAAAATTATGAGCAGTGTCAAGAGGCAAGTGAGATTTGAAAAATAAGAGAGGCAGAAAAGGTCATAGCAGCTAAAGAGCACAGAAATTGTAGCTAGCCTTTATCAAGACCAACCAAGATTTCACAAAGTTTGGAGCAAGATGTTGAGCAACAATGTAGAAAAAGCTATGGATGATGTGGTTGCCAAAATGGAGTGCAGAATTGATTACCGTATTTTTCGCTCTATAACACGCACCCGACCATAACACGCACGTAGTTTTTAGAGGAGGAAAATCCATAGGCATGCCACCCGTAGGCATTCCCTCCATAACACGCACAGACATTTCCCCTTACTTTCTAGGAGGAAAAAAGTGAGTGTTATGGTGCAAAAAATACGGTAGTTATGGAAATGTCATTAGATTAGCCCCTCTAGATACTCTAAATACGGGTTTTTTTGGGGGGGGTATCATTTAAGCATGATAATGGTTCTAAGTGACTGTGAGAGTTTACCTTCAACCCGTGGCACAAGTGGTGCCCGTTAGTTGTATGGGTACCACTTTGGTGAAGGACATCCGTTGCCTCCAATTTCGTTTTTCAACCAGAAATGTTCCTATTGTAAAAGCAAACACTAATCCTTTAAATGGAAGCAGCCATAATACAGATTAAAAGGCCTATTATAAAATAAAAGGGAAACAAACTGGAGTTCTAGGTCTGTCTAGTGGTCTAGATGAGGGCAGAGGATTCTAGTCAAGTTCAGATGTGGCCTGACACCAATACTGTAGAGCCCTTTAGCTTGCTTCTGTGAGCTGCTGTGCAATCTCTTGTCTAAACTTGCAACGAGACAGGCATATAACCACTTCCAATGTTATGATTTTCATCACAGGAATGAATTGAAGGTGCAGTCGTGTGAGGACAAAGAGTACCATGTGGAGACCAAGATAAAAGCTTTGTTTTCAAAGATCTTCAGAATTCTTTGGCCTGTTTGTTCTCAAACTGTAGAGTTTTGATTTTGTCCTCACAACGTGTGAGGTAAGAGAGGCAGAGAGAGAGTGATTTGCTCAGGAGGAAGGATTTCAATAGGTTTGTTACTGAGGAAGACTTTGGAACGAGCTAAACCTGTGCGAAAGGAATAGGCTGCACTTGAATTGAATGGAATTAGTTGAAAGCAAGCAGAAAAGGGAAAGTTAGGAGTGTTAAATCCACACTAGCCTGCAAGAGATCATTTTCAGAGGCCCTCCTTTGGGTTGAGAAGGTAGAGATTCTTGCAATAATCAAACATAAATGTGAGTGAGCTGTGTTGCAGCTTGATTGCTTGTTTACCAGGCAAGCCAGTTAGCATACCTGTGCTAGTGACCTTGATCAACACAGATATTTTTTTTAAGTACTGGCAACATAAACGGTAGTACTCTTTTTGAACACAATACTTATTTGACAGTGATTTCCTATTTGGAGTTCCCATTAGATCAGATGTTCTGAGTTGTGCATTCCATTGAACTCTGTGTGATGATGGTAGCCATTAAAATTCATTGTTATGTTTCTTATTCTGTTTCCCTACCTATATTGCTTTCCATTGCATGATTCTGTGCCTCTGGGAGTGGGGGTATGTCTTATTGTAGTATGTTTCATGGTAGTAACTTTATAAGTACACAAGCAAATAAATTGTAAAAGGAAGAATGGTTGACTTAGCTTCTCAGAGCCACAGTCTCATACACTGCTGTACAAAATTTCTGTTAGTTTCACTATGCAGATTTACTAAGGAAAATTTCAGCCAGCTCAGTTCACCAAGCCTATTTTTTTGGTTGGGCACACAGAACCCTAGCTATTTACTTTGTGTTCTTCACTATAGTTTCCTGTTCACTTTGGAATAACTTTACTCACATTCCCCTATTATTGTGATGATGTCATATTGTGGTGTGTTTGTGTGCTTCCTTGACAAAGAAGTGGGGGAATCTTCACTTGGTGCTGCAGAGTGACTGAGTAAATATCAATTATTTTTGCCACTTGGGAGTTATCCTAGAGCAAAACAAATACAAAAAAACCCCTTCCATTTCTGAAGCAGATACAATTATTTTACTGCCCATCTGAAAGTAAGTTCATATTGCTGTTGCAGACATTATAGTTGAATTTACTGTTTGACAGCCTTCATATATGGCAGGCATAGGCAAACTCCGGCTCTCCAGATGTTTTGGGACTACAATTCCCATTATCCCTGACCACTGTCCTGTTAGCTAGGGATGATGGGAGCTGTAGTCCCAAAACATCTGGAGGGGCGGAGTTTGCCTATGCCTGATATATGAAATAGCTGGCAACAGCCATCAATTGGTGAGCTGCCATGATTGCTGCATTAGCAGGTGATAAAGTGGTTCATCATCCATAGACTGATGCTGTCTACTCAAAAGTGTAATTTGCCTGTGTTACAGGAAATTTTATGCAGCTGTGTTGGAGGACAATGATTTATAGATATTGAAAACGGAACTTCAGGTGCTATCCACTTGTAATAATGGAATATTTAAGTTGGGTTTTTAAAAACCCCACATAATATGTCATGCATTTATTGTGAAATTCTGGTTAATAGGTGGAAGGGGGAAATTTACCTCTTTTAAAATTTTGCATTTTGTTTATTTTTAGAACGACAATTGAGTTCATCTATGGCTGGATCAAATGCCCTTGCTTCCACTGTAGCTGGTGTCAGCAAAGAACTGGTAGAACTTCAGCACCTCATTCAGTTTCCAGAGGAGGTTGCTAGTATTCTGACTGAGCAGGAGCAGGATCTCTACAGAAAAGTACTGCCAATCGACTACCTCTGCTTCTTAACCAGAGATTTGGGGAATGCTGAATGCCAGAGCAAACTATCAACTCTTAAGGCTTCTATTTCCGCAACTCTTCTTTCTGCCCCAAATGAGGAACACAATGCTGTTGAAGATTTGGTGACAAGATTCAACGAGGTAGGGTGAGGATTTTGATTACATACGCACATGGTTGGTTTTCTTTTATCTTGTTTGTGGAGTGGGTAAAGGGTTTGTTCAGTATTTGAGAGGAACCTGGGCATAGGGCTTACTGATGGGGCCCTTAACCTTTGACAAGAACTGGCAGGTTTACTAGCTGGTGGTAGCAGATGGCAGCAGTGGCTGGGTGGTTTTAATAAATTAGTTTATTTGTTTTCTTATAAACTCATGCTCTTGTGGAAAGCAGCCATGTTGCTTAATTCTCTGAACTGTTTTGTTGCAGGCTAAACATGATCTTCTTAGTGGTCTGCATGCAGCATTATGAAACGGGGGTATCTAGATTACATTAGCAGCTCACATGTATTTATCCATAATCCACAGAAAACTAATTAAGCACTTTCATATGCTGTGATTGTTCTTCAAGAAGCTGCGCTGTTTTTCTAAGTAGTTTTCTGGTGCAGCAAACCTTAGCCCAGTTTCTTTTTCTCAATTATTTTTCAAGGAGATGCTTAATTGCTTTGAGTGTGACAGAGGGCCTCCTGTACCACTGCAGTGGTATAACTTAACTGTGTTGAGCAGGTGTCCTGAACTGACTCAGGATGGCATTCTGTTGCGACAGAGACTCTTTGCTTTGCTAAGTCAACAGTAGCGAGAGCCGCTGTACTAAACTTTTGTGAATAACAGATATCTTAATCATTGATTTGTTATTTGGTAGCCACTTTCCCCAGTTTTTTGGGGACGCGGGTGGCGCTGTGGGTAAAACCTCAGCGCCTAGGACTTGCCGATCGCATGGTCGGCGTTCAAATCCCCATGGCGGGGTGAGCTCCCTTCTTTCGGTCCCAGCTCCTGCCCACCTAGCAGTTCGAAAGCACCCTTAAGTGCAAGTAGATAAATAGGTACTGCTTTATAGTGGGAAGGTAAACGGCGTTTCCGTGTGCTGCTCTGGTGCCGGTTCGCCGGAGCAGCGTCATCACGCTGGCCACGTGACCTGGAAGTGTCTGCGGACAGGGCTGGCTCCTGGCCTCTAGAGTGAGATGAGCGCGCAACCCTAGAGTCTGTCAAGACTGGCCCATACGGGCAGGGGTACCTTTACCTTTTACCTTCCCCAGTTTTAATGAGAAAAGCTTAGAGTGAGAGTGAAGGAGAGTAAGAGATGAGGGGAGAACACAAAGCCCTTGAAGGATGATAACTCACCTTCAGATACTGCAGGAGTTTCTATCATTTGTATGTGTGAGTCATCTGCATTTCCAGCTGGCAATATTCTTTTGAATAGTGATACTTGCCATGGGAGACATGTTCAGTGTCCTTTTGTATGCATGACCTTTTTTTGCTGAGACATTTATGTTACCTCTCATCAGCCACAGCAGCTACTGTAACTTTCCATGAGAAGATTAAGCAAAGCAAAATAAGAAGGGGCAAAGCATCAAAACGACATTGGGAGGGAAATGAAATTTAATACTGTAGCAATAGCAACACTGTAGTAAAATGCCCAAAGTAGTTCTTTAAAGACTTTTGAGGGCACAAAAATACACCTTTCCTAGCAAGGCAACATTTTTCCTTATAAGGCAACATGTGGGAGAGATGTTGCTTTACTGGGAAATCCTGAAGAAAGTCTTTATTGAAATGCATTTGGCATCTTACTATTTGATTCAATTTCATATTTTTTCTGTATATTTTTGAGGCTTTGCCTCTTTTTTCTTCCTCTCCCCCTCCACCCCCTGCTTGTTCCTTCTGTTTTGTGATCTCCCCCATTTTTCTCTTGCGTTGTTTCCACAATCAAAAGCAATCTCAAACCACTGTCTCCGGTTTGTTCAAAGGAGGACAACATTCCCGTTGCTCTAAATATCAGTTTGGAGATGATCCATTCATCACAAAAGCCACTCAGTCAATTATACGATGGGAACATGCTAAAACCATAAAATCAGAAACACTATAGATCTTTTCTTTGAAGTCTTTGTATTTATTTTTTATTTTATTTTTATTTTTGCTTTGGTAGCCCTGTACTCTGAAGTGAAAGATATGTGCTAATGTGTTCAGAGTTCAGTAGAACTTTGGGTCCTATTCTGAAATAAGGCATTCCTTTTCTTCTTAACAACCTCTGATTCTTTTAAAATATGGGACACTTGCCAACTTGGAAGAAAGGTGGGATATAAATATATTAAATAGTAGCAGCAGCAGCAGCAGCAATGCTGTACAGTGGTACCTCGGGTTAAGTACTTAATTTGTTCTGGAGGTCTGTTCTTAACCTGAAACTGTTCTTAACCTGAAGCACCACTTTAGCTAATGGGGCCTGCTGCGCTGCTGCTGCTGCACAATTTCTGTTCTCATCCTGAAGCAAAGTTCTCAACCTGAGGTAATATTTCTGGGTCAGCGGAGTCTGTAACCTGAAGCGTATGTAACCCGAGGTACCACTGTATATATATTGGCAAATGTTGACTTGAAAACTCCACCGCTTTTAACAGTTCATAGGGGCGTAAAAATTTGATTTCAAAGGTTCTGCTATATTAAGGCCTTTGTTTTCACATATTACTTTTAAGATAAGATAATTTTCATAGGAAAAAAAAGGAAGGTGCCTTATACAAAGTCAGACCATTTATCTCAGTATTATTTAGACTGTGTACTGAACAGCAGCTCCTCTCAAAGAGTTTCAGACTGGGAAAATTGTTGGTCTTACTTGGAGAGGCCAGCAATTGAACCATCAACCTTCCGCAAGAAAAGCAGGTGATCTGTCACTGAGCTATGGTCCTTTCTTACTGAGGTGCGGCCCTCCCCTATATGGTTTGCAATATCTAAGGGTTGTCCATTCATACAGTGAAACTTCCCCTCTGTCTTCTCTCCTCATGTATTTGGATCCTCTGGGTCAGATTTGGGGGTGCTGGGAGAGACATGCTGAGGGGGAGAGGAGGCAAAGTTCTGTTGCTCTGACAGAAGTTATTCCGCTCACGCAATGACTTAGTTGGATTCAACTCTAAGAACCCTGGAAATGCTACTCATTTGTTGCTTCACACAATACTTACCTAAGGTAAGGGTAGGACTCGAACCAATGGCTTCAAGTTACAAGAAAGGGCATTCTAACTAAACACATGGGGGGGAAATCTGACAGTAAGAGCTGTTTGACAATGGAACGGTCTCCTTCAGGAATTTGTGTTCTCTCCTTCCTTTGAGGTTTTTAAGCAGTGTTTAGATGGCCGTCTGTCATGGATGCTTTAGCTGAGATTCTAAGCTTATTGCATTGAGACTTCAGTTAATGCAGTAGAAATTGGAAACTTTTTATTTCTATTTATATACTAGATAGTGAAATGTGCTTTTGCTAAATGTAATTTACAATTTTGGGGGAAATTTGATATATCAATTCTTTACATTATTTACAATATTAGCTGCATGTTCAATATGTTTGTCATACATACTCCATTAGCAACAGGGATTTTCTGTCCATCGCTGTTTATCTATTTGAAAGAAAATTCCTACAGAAAGAGTCATGCTTTGGTTGGCGAAAACCAGTAACTGCTTGCTGACTTCTGGCATTGCCTGCAAAAATAATTCACTATATTTATATTGTGGGAGCCAGAATGAATTTTTAGATGACAGACTCTTGATACTTAATGGGAGACAACTATTTCATACCATTGTCCTTTTTTTCCACTGCGCAATTATTGCATGCAAATGGCATATCATGTAACACTGCTTTTTCGTAAATTTTTGATAAATGCTAGTGTTAATTGATATTACTTAATAGTTTTTGCTTCCTGACAAAGGCATTTCATGTTTAATGTAGTTACCCATTCATTTCAGAGGGCTGTCCCTTGGGGTAGAATTTTTAACCAAATTAGTCAGTATAATGCTCTAAACATCAATTATGGCTGACCAAGAAATTCAGAAAGAAAATACTGCATGGTATTTTTTTATATCCTGTGCAGCTGTCTTACAAATTGTATGCTTTTGTACAGAAAAAAAGGATAACTGGTTATCTCCAGGAGCAAATGGGATACATTTCTTTCCAGTTTTTACTGATAGCTTCATATATTTAACTACTAGAAACCTGAAGGCTAACCATTCAGTCAGTACATGTTACCAATTTTAGACTAGTTTAAATACATTTTAGCTCTCAGCTGACAGATAAGGTTCAATGCTGTCCAGCAGCACTGTAAAAATTATACTTTTTGTGTTGGCCTTCCATTATTCCATGTTGTCCTCAGCTCAGAATTGGTTTATAATGTGTCAGGGAACTGCCATCAGTGCTGGAGGGAGAGAGCAAAATCCAGAGGGATTCTGGAGAGCGTCCCGGGATTGGGAGAGGCAGCCCATCTTCTGGGGAAGAGAATCAGCGTAGCACCAGTGGAGAAGGGGGGCAGATGGGGGAAGCGGCGAGGCGGTCCCATGACTCCTTGCCGGGGACCAGCGGGGAGAGTAGAGGTCCTCCGCTGCCTACGCCCTCCTTGCGCATAAGGCTTTCGCACAGAGAGAGTAGGAGAACACTTGCTGTCCTGGCTTATGGGATAGTTGCACGCAGCCTCTCCTGGGCAGGGGGAGGAAGGCTCCCCCAAGAGCCGTGCTCCCTTTAAAGAGCGCTCCCTTTGAGCAGCGCCTCCGGCCTGGATTCACTCCATAAGATGCACACACATTTCCCCTTACTTTTTAGGAGGGGAAAAGTGTGCCATAGAGCGAAAAATAGGGTAATTTATTTACAAATATTTGAAGGTGGCAATCATATCACCTCTTAATCATCTCTTCTCCAGGCTAAGCACACACAACTCCTTCAACCATTTCTCATGGTGCTTGGCCTCCACCCCCTCCCACCCCCCAATCTTTGTTGCTGTCCATCTGGGTATGTTCCATAGGTTGCAGTCCTGCACCCCCTTAACTGGGAATTAGACCCAGTCAGCTCAATGGGACTTACTTCTGAGTAGACTGGTGTAGCATTGCCTCTTTAGCCTTTTAACAGAAAATAGAGATGTCTTAAAACTATCATTGTGCTTCAGCAGTGGGTGGAATGTAAATAAATATTTCTCTCTGCTAGTTCAGGATTTTTAGAATGCCTAGCTGGCTTTGCAGAAACCTTTTGAAAAGATTATGTTTGTACAAGTATCAAACTGTTTCCAGTCCTTCTTTGGAACAGTACATTTAAAGTGGTGTATAATCATATTAAAACGGCCAAGGTTCTTTGTTAGGATATTCCTTTCCTCCCGAGCAAATTAGCCAGTCAATCTTATTCTAGTACAGGGACAATTACAGCTCTTACAAAAATCCATGTATCAAAATGTTGTAATATTCCTAGTTAGTGTTTGTACTGGATACGTGTCCTAGATAATCTTGGCAAAATAATCTTCATTGACTACAGCATTGTATGAAACTCATAATATGTAGCAACAGCATGAAAGCATTACCTAGGGTTGTATGAGGAAACTGCATGAGAGCCGTAAGAAGGAATAGTCAAATCCATTAAGGAATATTCATGCTAGGACTAAAAGCAATGGTGCAGGATATTCCCAAGCAATAGATGGCTGTGTTCATGGTTCACCAATGACAGGAGCGGAGAATCTTTTTACACCCGAATGCTGTGTTGCCTTTCACTATCCCCCCCCCCCTGCCGCCCATAGCTTTTATAGTGTTCATATACCCAGGAATGTCCTATATAATTTTATATGTAGAAGCATGACCTCTGTTTGAGCATGAGATGTGTCATTAGGGCTGAATTGGGTAACCTTTTTTTGGCCCGAAGGCTAGATTCTGGTTGTACTAACCCCTCTCAATCACATTTTCCAGCTTGGGGGTGGGGGGAGTAGTGCAGGAGCAAAGCAGGACTAGTGAGGGGGGTGGCCTGGGGAGACTTCAGAGGGCTAGATGGGGAAGGCTGGCAAGCTGTGTTTGGCCCCTAGGCTTGAGGTCCCATCTCTGACCTATGGCCAAAATCATGCAGAGAGCAGGGGACCAGCTTTACAAATGCACAGGTGTACCTGGGAACTGACCTACTTAGGCTTTGGAAGGGGGGCAATGTCTTCAGCAACAGTCTAACTACCCCTGGTGTAAATGATTGAACCAGAAGCTGTTGGACTCCAACTCTCATCAGATCTCCAGCCAGCATGGGAGTTGTAGTCCAGGAACACCTGTAGGGCACCATATTGTCTACCCCTAGTGTATACAACTGGGATTTAACCTTTGGGATTACAAGAGCAAATCTAGGTTTTTGGTTTTAAGTATCAAACCGTCCTTCTAGTGTTTTTAGTTCTTTCTTTGAAATGGTTTTTCTTTCCTGGCTCCACTGCATTCAACCAGATGTGTTTTACTTACAGAATCATATCCACTGTTCATCTCTGTAGACTGAGTGACAATAAAAGCATGAATATGTGATCTGATCTTAGTCAGGAATGTTAAAGAAACAGCTGATGAAAATGTTTACTAGGAACCAAGGTACAGCTCATATAGCAGCCTTTAGCTAAGCTACGTACCTTATGTGCTAATTTTTGCTTAAGTAGAGATATTTTTATGTGATTATCTCAGAAGAGGAACAGGCTATGTCCTATTGACGTCTTGTTCACATTCAAATAGGTCAGAGCATATTATTCCCTACCCAGCTGATATAGAATAATATATTTGAACCAGAGATACAATGACTTTATTTATATATTGTTTATAAAATATTTATGTTTGGGCCTGAGTTTTGAAGATTAAGACCTAGGTCCCATGACTGAGCTGAATGGGGTTTGGAATAGGTGCAAGTCTCTCCTCGCCCTGCCCCGCCACTCCCCTGGAATGTGGTTCATTATAGGTAGAAAAGGTGTATACTGTACAAGTAAGTGAATCAGTTGACAAAATACCATGGTTTGTATTCATTGTAGCACTGAGGTAAATGTTCCATCAGTGCAAAGATTTCTCCTGTGTGTCTCCTAGATTTGGTCTGCAGTTTCTCCCAGTCCTCCAGAGCAGATTTGGGGACAACGCAGAGGGAGAAGAGGGGGAAATCTGTACTACTAATAATTATTGCCCTAGCCCAAAAGATTAGCATAAGGGATCCTCAGGTTTTATCTCTTGAACCACATTTATTTCTACTTGTAATAGGTTTGTTTTTTTTGTCTAGGACATGTTGCTTCACTTTTCAAAGGCTTTGTTTGCATTCCAGTCCAGTTTTATATTTATCTGTTTACACTGTAAGGTTTAGAAATATATGTACTTTTTGCTGAACTAGTCTCTGCGGGTCCCTAATCTCATCCACAGTTTACAGCTATATTTCTCTGTCTTCATGGCTCCGTAAAGAATTTTTCCTCCGGCTTGTGCCAGATCTTTTCTCAGATTTAAAAAAAGTTTTCTTTTACTGATGTGTCTACTCAGTTCACAAACAGCAGCTTTAAAATTCTGCCTAGTAATTGAAAAAACAATTACTTGTTCCAATATGCTCATAATTATATTCATAATTAATTAGAAACAAATGCATAATTTTAGAGCACTCAAGTTATTTCACTGTAATCCTTCAAAGCAAGTTTCCTGCCTAAGATATAAATTAAAAGATGTAACACTTTGATCCGCTA
Organism: Podarcis tiliguerta; assembly: GCF_965153285.1. NCBI lineage: Eukaryota > Metazoa > Chordata > Lepidosauria > Squamata > Lacertidae > Podarcis > Podarcis tiliguerta. Next base: position 62,137,022 of record NC_139538.1, read on the forward strand.
GATAACATCATTGGGCTTAATGTGACTTTATAAAAGCTGTTACAGCTTAAGCTTGGGGTTTGACTGCACGTTTGCCATTGCTCCGTAAAAGCTTGGCTTTACTAATGTGCATGCAGTTGTTGTTATGCTTGTTCAAGTCTGTCCAGCTTATTATTTTCACCCCCCATGTTGTAGCATGTTATTGACCAAAGATTTAAGGAGGGAACTGGTCTCAGCAGCTGTTCTACAGACACTGTATGGCCTGCTGTTGTTGGCTTGTCACTCGGTGTCCTCAGCACTGGTTACAACTATATTCTTTTGTTGAGTCTTTGTAAATTATTAAGTGTATTTGAACAAGGTGATATACAGAGCAATGGTCAAACTTCTCCAGAGCAAAGTGGTCAAGGGCAGATAACTCTGTCTTGGCCTTACTTGCCTCACAGCGCCTTCATAGGGTGACAAAATCTAACGTGCCCATCAGGGCCAGCCCAGGACATTTTGCAGCTTCAAGCAAAACAGAGAATGCTGCCTGCCCCAGCTCTGCTGCACAGACGGGCATGGAGGCAGCCACAGAGGCAGGCAGGCAGGCATGGCAATGGCTCTGGTGCCCCCCACCTTGTAGAGCACATTTAGTGGAAAGGCATAGTAACTTAGAACCATGGGGGAAAGCTGTGTTGTGCTTAGTGAAAAGTTTAAAGGGGGCTCTGTGAATACAGTGGATCCTCCAGATATGAATTAAATTCGTTCCGGGGCTCCGTACTTAACCTGCAAAGTCCGTAACTGGAGGTGCCACTTCTGCGCATGTGCGCGGTGCGATAGAGCGCTTCTGCGCATGTGCGCGTGGCGAAACCTGGAAGTATACACTTCCGGGTTTGCCGTGTTCACAACCCAAAAGTTACGTATTCAGAGTGGTACGTAACTCGAGGGTACACTGTAGTTCCAGTTAGGGTTGTGCATTTTTTCCTCATATGAGGAAAAATGTGACAGTGCTTCTCTCATGAGCATGTTAGTTCTGGATTAGAGGGGAGAGCTGAAATGTTTTTTCTCTTTGTTCCACTGAAATAAGTCTTTCTGTCACCTGAGGGACACTGTTGGCTACAACCCAAGCTCTTTTATAATAATCACAAGTATTTAAAATGTTTTGAGGGGGAGATTCTGTAGTCTTACAATTCATTCTTTTTATTTTATTTTTGTCTAATGGGGATGCTCCTCAAATTGCACATCTGAATATTGCCTACTGCTTTAGATGTGAAAGTATGAAACATTTGTATTGCCAAGCTGTTTACAGGTTAAATAGTTAAGCAGTAGCACTTCTAAAGAAATCTGAAACCCTTTTTATAGTTCCATATTCTCTTTTGTGCTTGAGGCTTTCCAAGCTTCTGTTTACATTACCAGGACAACTGGCCAAAGCTATGCTGTGCTTAGTGTAGAGTTTAAAGGAGGCTCTATGAATAATTCCAACTGGAGCTATGTATTCTTTCTGCTATGGGTAAATGTGATCTAGTTCTAGGTTATGCAATTATCCATCTTACTTTGTTCACTTACAACAAGTGTAATATAATAAGTAAACAGTCTGAAAGGTCTATTAATTTCCTGATTCACTTATCAACCAGTTTGCTTGTCTTGTTTTTCCTTTGTGCGTTATTCATAGGGCATATGCATAACAACACAGTCCTATGCTAGTCTGCACAGTAGTAAATCTTATTGTGTCCATGGAGCTTGCTCCTCTGAAAATGAGCATAGGATAGCAGCCTATGTGTGATTTATTTACTTGAGATTCTGAAAGCATAGTAGTTAATTGGGTGATTCGCTAGCCTTGCAGATGTCCCTTTTTTTGTTCTGAAATGTTTATCAGTTTGAGACAAAGAGAACTTTGCAGCTTACATCCTCAGCAGTGTTGTTGAAACTGTGAATAAGATACACGTGTTTTTGGATTTTCCCAAAGTATTTAATGGACCAGCATAAGGGAAATTATTTTTTAGCCATTAGCATCTTCCTTTGTATGTTAAAATTAAGGGCCAGATACATATTCTCAAAAATAAAAATAAGGGCATGCTAGCAACACCCCTATACTTAAATATTATTGCCTAACCTTCACCTCCAAACCATTTGCCAGAAGGACACAACCACAAGTTTGAGTGCATACATAATGCTAAGCCTAACCTTGGCTTTCCCCTGGCTAGCATGACAGCAGCAGGAGCAGAGGAGAGGCACTGCAACATGATCTTTGTTCTGGAAACTTGCACATTTTCTCCTCCTTTCTCACCCACTGCTTGACTTTGTGCTACATGTGAACTGTCTCATTATGCTCTACTCAAGGCTCTGCTGTGTATATGTTGCGCTCATTTTGTTCTCGACTTCCACCGATTTAAAAACCAAGGAAGTGCTGGCTCATTTACATAAATATATTATAAAATATAATGATGCAATAGTATTTTATCAGTGCTTAAAGTATAGTTCAGCACTGGCATTGATAAGATGGCCATAGTGCTGGGCAGAGCAATCTCTACCTAGGGAGCAGAAAGGTGGAGCAGTAGGACAGTCACAGCATCCAAACCCTAGCTGGCTCGCATCAGCCAGGATAGGAAGTGAGGAAGTTTATTTCTTGATGCAAAGACTGGTACAACTCAGGGACTCGAGGAATAGGGATCTGGGGGGCTTTCGACTTCCTGTACCTCCGCCACATGTGGAAAAACAATTATCCGCATCATGGCATATCCAACATTTATTGCATCCCCTCTCATTTATCATTTTATTATTCAGTGAGTTCCATCGCCATTGTACTGCCATTTTTATGCAGTTATCCTTGTAACTCATTGCTATTGGAAAATGTGAACCCTTTTAAGAATTCTGATAGCTGCTTTGTAATTGTCACTGTGGCCATTGATTTTTACGGTGATATTTTGAATTAGGGTTTGATTGAACTGTGGATTGCTTTTATTGTTGGCCTCTTTGCATCCCCCCCCCCCCGGAAAAATTATATTATTTTAAAGAAATAATTAAAGTTGTGGGGTTTCCTATGCTGGATTAAATTGAAGCTCTGAGTAAAAGCAGATAAAATTGCCTCTCTCTCGGACTTTGCTGTACAGTATTTGATTTGCTGTTCTATCAGTCAACAATCAGATGTTCAGGAGATGTTATCTAAATTACAGTAAAATTATATACTGTATAATCCATCTGTTTTTTGTAGATAATTTTAAATTTGTTCAACACATTCTTGTGGTTGACTTTACAAGGTTTGTGTCTTTAAATTTAGCTATCAGTAGAAGATGAAATAGTTTTCTGTCTTTGAAGGGAAATGCGTTTTTATCTGTTATGTGAAGCTCTCATCACTGAAGATATCCCTGCAAACATAAATTACAAATCCTTCAGGACTCAAGAAGGAAACTAAATGTAGGGGGGGAGGAATCACATTTTTATCTCATGTTGATAAGTGTTTACACAATGGGGGGAAAACAAACCCTAGGGAATTTCGTTGTAAAATAGTCCAGTTGGTTTGAATTAGATTTCCATGTGAAATATAGCTTTTACTTACTTACTTTTTTTTTCTTTAATAAAAGTTGTGGGAAAGTAAATGGAACATTTTCTGAGTGATAAATAGTAGCCATCTATATGTGATCAGGGTTTGAACACACAAAAATCAATTATATGAAGATGATTGTTCTCACTGAGCCCAATGAAATATGAGAATTGCAAGTACAGTCACAGTGGGAAAATGGGATTTTAGATCAAACTGAAGCTGGGGCTTTTTGTATGTTAATATTAGTATAGCTCTGAGAACTCAACCTGTAGTCAAAATCTATTTATTCTAAATTATTTCCAATATTGAATAATTTTTACTTTTTTTAGTGAAGTACTATGTATATCAAAAAGCTATAGATGGAGGAGCATCATTATACATTTTTACAAGTGACATGATTTTAAATTTCCTTTTGGATAGAATGTTGCTCTTCATTCCTCAAAAACAAGAGGGTTTGTTAATTTTTCTTTGCAGTTATTGCATCCTCAGGACAGTGTTATGGAGAAGATCCCATTATAAAGTAATTTTTGATTAATGCTGAGCTGTGCTACTGAGGTTTTACAACCCCAGAACTATGTAGACGAGGGTTAGTCAATGTGCCTTCTAGATGCTCTTGGCTTCCACTTCTCATCAGCCCCAGCCAGTATGGCCAGTCATCAAGGTTAATGGGAGCTAGAGCTTGTTTGTGTGGTAGGCATATTACACACTCCTCGCCCGGGCCAAAATGAGGGTGCACAATGGATTGGACATGAGTGTGGAACAGACCACAGATTTATTGACTGTAGTGCAGTAAGTGAGCTTGGTATGGCATTGGAGCCAGGATCTGTTTGCCTAATAAGACTTCGGATATGAAGTTCAGTACACCATCCTAGCTCACCTGCTGGGGATTTCTGTGGGAGTTAATGAGCATAAAGGACCCAGCGCAGCAGAGGTCAATGCAAGTGGAACCACACTGTCAACCAGAGGTGAGTGGCACCATGCCTGGCCACCTGAGCTCAGGCCAGGAGCCGGTGGATCCTCTCAAAACCCCAGTGCCATACCTGCCTAATTTGTTACAGGTAAATAGTTTAAATAAATGCTACCGACTGAGAAAACGGCAAAAGCCTCTTAAACCCAGGGCCAACTGTGATGGAAATTAAAATTTCTTCCTGACTCTACAGTTGTACCTTGGACCCCGAACACCTTGCGACTCAAACATTTTGCCTCCTGAATGCCGCAAACCCGGAAGTGAGTGTTCTGTTTTGTGAACGTTCTTTGGAACCTGAACATCCAATGTGGCTTCCTTGGCTTCCGATTGGCTTCCTGCAGCCAATCGGAATCTGCGCTTTGGTTTCCGAACGTTTTGGAAGTCGAATGGACTTCCGGAACAGATTCCATTCAACTTCTGAGGTACCACTTCTAGTATAAAAGGAGGGAGGGGTGGAAAATCTGGCCATTGTAATGGCAGGTGACCTGGCATTTTAAGGCGTCTATTCCATACTCCCTTCTCAAAGATGCCACAGGGCCATGTGAGATTGCGAGGCCCTGCGAGATCTCAGGGAAGACCTGCCCTTCTCTTCACAATTTAGAAGCACCAAATCATGTGCAATATCTGGAGGATACCATGTTGGCTCTGCCTGATGTGGACTTACTTCTGCAGGAGTTCAGTTTCATCCTGCCCATGTTTACTCTAAAGAAAGTCCTATTGATTTGAGTGGTACTTCCAAGTAAGTTTGCTTCGTCATGCAGTCCTTTCAAGTCAGTTGCTTGAAAACTGAGGTAACTTATTGAATTGGGGGAGGGGGGAATTAAATAGGTTATGTGAGTATAAAGAATATGATACAAATATGAATGGTTTGGTTTTTGTATTGTATTATTTTTATTATTTAAAGGTGAGCTCTTGGGTGACATGGCTGATTCTGACTGCTGGGTCTATGGAGGAAAAGCGAGAAGTCTTCTCCTATGTGGTACACGTGGCAAAATGCTGCTGGAACATGGGCAACTACAACGCTGTCATGGAGTTCTTGGCGGGCCTGAGGTACTTGCAGCTCATTCTTCAAATGATGGAGACTCATCATAGATTAAACTACAGCTTCTGTTACTTGCAGCTGTCCTTTTAAAAAAATAAACAGTGGACTACACGCCATCAGTCACACTGCTAAATAGTGTTCTGTTGCTAAGTTGCTTCGTTTATCTTGTCCAGGGAGTTTATGACAGGCTGTTTTGGGAAAATTCACTAAGATGGATGACGGAGGTTAAAATTGGTGAAAGACAGGTCTTTTCTCACAATTCTCCAGAGACCACATCATTTATCTTTCTAAACAATAAACATGGAAACTTAAAAATAAAATGAAACACCAGCTTTCTAAGAGCATAGATAACAGAAAAAGGCATTCTAGAGATTAAAAGGAAGACCACAAAACTTTTGATAGAAATTGTTTCTTACCCAACTCAAAAATGTTAAAAACCCTTCTTACTCCATTTTTCATTAACATTTTATTGATGTTACTGAAAATCGAAAGTACATAAATACAGAGCAAGAATTAAAGGTAATGATAAGTCTCTTCCCTAGCGTCCTGGAAATGCCAACTGCTTACTGCACTGTGGCCACTGTGAGAACAGGGTGCTGGGTTAGATTAGCCCAGGGGTCAGCAAACTTTTTCAGCAGGGGGCCGGTCCACTGTCCCTCAGACCTTGTGGGGGGCCGGACTACTTTTTTTTGGGGGGGGGGGAATGAATGAATTCCTATGCCCCACAAATAACCCAAAGATGCATTTTAAATAAAAGGGTACATTCTACTCATGTAAAAATACACTGATTCCCGGACCGTCCGCTGGCCGGATTTAGAAGGCGATTGGGCTGGATCAGGCCCCCGTACCTTAGTTTGCCTACCCATGGATTAACCTTTGGCCTGATCAAACAAGCTCTTACTATGTTGTTATGAATAAATTGTTAAGCTATAGCAAAAAAAGCCTCTGTGTGTGTGTGTGTGTGTGTGTGTGTGTGTGTAGAAACTGCGCAAGTAACCAAGGCTTTTTTTGGATTTTTCAGTACAGCCATAAGGGCAAGCCACCCCTCTGTTTTCAAAGCAGCTTGTCTCACTGACAATTTTAAAGACCCATCATGCAAAATCAGTGATACATTTTATTATTAACTACATTGCATAGCATTTGATAATCTCAAATCCTGTGGTTACAAGAGGTGTGTAGCTCTTTTATACAAATTGTCCCAGTTAGGAATTTTAAAGAAACCCTGTTTTTTTATCCCTTTTTGCATACATAAGTAACATAAGTAGATGTTAGTTTCATTTTTCAAAGAGGAGCAACAGTGTAAATGAACTGTGAACGAAAGCTTTTTAGCATGCAGCAGTCTGATTTGAATTAATAAACTTCAGAATATGATTTGCTTGCTTTTTTCTCAAATAGGTCAAGAAAAGTTTTAAAAATGTGGCAATTCATGGACCAGTCTGATATTGAAACAATGAGAAGTTTGAAAGATGCAATGGCACAACACGAATCATCATCCGAATATAGAAAAGTTGTCAACAGAGCTCTGAATATCCCAGGCTGTAAAGTCGTTCCTTTCTGTGGTGTATTTTTAAAAGAACTCTGTGAAGTTTTGGATGGGACTGCAAGCCTCATCAGACTTTGTCCTCAGTATAACTCTCAGGATGAAACGCTGGAGGTAAAGTAATGAAAGAGAGCATTAATTGCTAAAAGACCAGTAATAATTCCTGCTTTTATTAATAATTGTCCACATATGAAAATGTACATGCATTCAATCCTACATAAATGATAGGGGTGGATTTTGGATTGTTTTTATTTTAGCGCCTTGTCTAACGTCCTGAAACTATATGCAGACTGGGGGGGAAACATAGCTATTTTTTCAAAATTTGCACTCCTCTTAATTTTGCAATGCAGTTCTCCAACCAAAGGAAGTATGGAGAAATTTATATATTAGGGGAAAGTGCATAAAAATGCTTATACTGGTGAAAATAATTCACAGAAATGTATAGAAAAAAAGTCTTTCAAAATTTGTGTATTAGGCAAAACTGCATGCATTAGGAGAAATGAACATTAAAATTCTGGTGATTTTTCATGACAACCTTTTTAAAAAAATGCAAACTGATGCAGAAATATGGAGAATTTATGACTGGAAAAATGAGAAAGTGAAAGTGGACCTTCCAGCTCTACAGTTCTATGGTTCTGTGACAGAGCCTTCTGTTCCTTTTCTAAAGCAAATAGATGTGTAATGTAAAAGCACAACACAAATCATCATCTGAGTATAGAAAAGTCTTCCAATAGCTTTCTCTTGTCTAGCAGGTGAATCGGACTATTTTGGATTAGGTGATGAGAGAATTATAGATCCCCACTTTATAGTGCAGCTTGCTGCCTTTTTCCTCCGCAAAGTCTGTAAATTCCCAATGCCAAATTACAATTAATAAGATTACTACTGTTAATCATAATCTTGTTATCTGACAGTAGTATGTACTGTATGTGTTCAGTGTTGGAAATCTAGACTACGATCCAGAAGGTCTTCAAGAGGCTTGTGATCTGTTGTTGTTGTTGTTGTTGTTGTTGTTGTTGTTTTACTCTTATTATTTGAAAAGCTGGCACCCAGCTGGGATGGGAGTGGGGAGAGACAAAGGACAAAGCTCCCTAAGGCTCATGGAACTGAGTCTATCATTCTTTGGCTCTTGTCTGTGGATTTTGAATCAATAAGAATGTTGTAAATTAATTTCCAATATTGCCTCTGTTAAATATTCGGGTTTTACATCTTCAGATTCACATATTACACAGTGATTTCATTGTTAACATAAAGCAAAATTAATGTTTGACACCGTAAGCATGCAGGCTGATTTTGGTCATAACTGGCATGCAATATGTACCTATGAAATAATGTGCAGCTTGTGGTTTAAATGGAATACTCTAAAAGCCTCAGCTTTTATCTTAAATATCAAGGTAGACCCTTGTTATCGTAACGTTAATTTGAAAACGATGTGGGCCTTGGGCATGTAATTGGAATGGGCCCTTGTTCTGGTAAATTAAACTTACTTGTCTGTTCATAATTACTGCCTAAAATATATATAAGATTATGGTGTGAGATATTCAGTGTCACTGTCTTGTAAAACAATCTGTTGTGTATTGTGCCAGCAAATATGTGCATACAATTGGAGGCAATAAATTCAGTCATTCCAGGGCAAAATTGTTGAGAGAGAGACAGAGACTGAGGAATTCAGAGTTCCTACTATGTGTGCTATGCAAACAGCGCTTTGGTCACATAGAGCCAGCATGTGTCTTAAAACGTGGTAGTAATTAAGGTTGCAATCCTATATCCGTTTTCCTGAGAGCAAACCCTATGCAACTCAATGAGACTTGCTGGTCAGCAGGCATGTGTAGACTTCTATTGTATGTAAGTAGATCTAACAGGATTCCAGCTGGCAGGGCACTACAGAATCACCTCCCACATACAAGATGCTGTTGCTGTTATCTTTTGTATTGAAATGCCCATCTGAAGTAATTATGCTTACCGAAACGTTGTTGATTTCCATGGATTTTCTTTTAGTTTGTTGCAGAATACAATGGGCAAGACAACTATTTACAACGGATAGGTCCAGACGGCTTACATAATACAGAAAAAGAATCAACAGCTAACTACATCTTTCAAACCATTCGGAGTTGTAATCGTAGCTTGGAATCTGAAGATGGAGAAGATAATTTCATCGACTATGAAAATGGAAATTCCAGAAAAAATTCTTTGAAGGACAGAAACCGCTATCAGTAAGGCTTTATGGTTTGGGTTTGTTGTTTTAATTTTTTTTTAAAAAAAATTGTTTTGCTAAACAAAACAAAAAACCATTTACAGTGTTCTGTGTATAACACATCCACTAAAAATTCAAATAACAATATTTAGAAGGGAACAGTCTAGTCAAATTGCCTATTGCAATAAATTAAAAGGCTTTTTGCATCTGACCATGCATTTTCTGTACTTCTTAAATGTTACTGTGTTTGCAAAATTTGCTTCATAAACTATGATCTGAAGTTGACTTTCTCCCCACTAATCTCATAGTTAAAAGTGACTGCAGTTTGTTGGAGGTGAGATGACATTGTAAACTGTAAACTGGGGTTGATCTTAAATGAAAGCAGAAGCTTCTGAACTCCTCCTCACAACCAGGCCAGAGGAGGACAAGTGTGGCGTGTAATCCCAAGACTATGTGTAAACCACCCCAATGTGTCAGTTTTATATGTGCTTTCCTATTTTAATGTGCTTGCTATATAAAAATAATTAATTTTGGAAATAAGTCCTTTTAATGCAGCCTTCCCAACCTGGTGTTCCCTAGATGTTTCGGGCTCTTAATTCCTGGTCATTGACCACACTCGCTGGCAGCCATGGAAGCTGAGGTCCAAACCATCCAATGGGCACCAGGTTGGGGGAGGCTGCTTTAAAGCACATATCTGCTATATTGGACTGCTTCCAGTTCCAGATATTTCTCAGAGTTATGCATGGAATCATGTCACTCAGACGTTTAGAATCCTTCTCATTAAATTTTATGTTCCCTCATGATGTAATTACTTCTAGGCAAAGCTGTTTCATCTTGTGCATGCAGCTTTTAGAAAGCTACAGATGCAACTGGGGCTTGTTCAGTGATGCCAGGAATAGCACTATGGCATCTCTGTTGATCTTAGCTCAGAACATTATATCCTGTTGGAACAGCATTCTGACCCAGTCAAAATAAAGGTTATTTATTATTGTTCCTACTCCCACTACTTTTAAGGGCAAGTTATCTGAGGCTCATAAATTATCTTGGGGAAAGCTTATCAGACTAATAAACTCTTTGAATATTCACAATAGAGTGCAGCCATTCAGCACAGGTGTTGTTTTAATTATGAAAGCTCATGTTCTCTGACCTCGGATCCCCAATTTCTCTCTGGGTTGTGAGAAAACCACTTAAAAGTCCAGAACACGGTGCACTTAAATGCAAATTATATAAGAGCAGTGGAGACTTTATTGGACAATGCTTGAAAGAATTTATTAGATCTGTACTCGCAAGAAGAATTATAATATCTGTTTGTGGTTCTTCATGAAGGGTACTTCTTAAAGGTCGGCAGCTGTGATGTATAATGAATAGCATTTTGCAGTTGGCCACACAAGTCGTCCCAGGTCCAAAATCTTGCTCATCTGTAAAGTTCAGTGGGTGGTCCTGGGGAAGGTCACTGTTTCTCAGTCTCGGCTTTTTGAGAAGGTGTTATAATTTGGTTTGGATATATTGCCATCTTCCCTAAGAAAGAAAGAAATATTAAATTAATTTTGCTTTCTTGCCCAGTATACATTAAATTCAAGTAGTAAATCTGTTCTGGTTACATGGAGCATAGCAATTAATTATCTTAATAGAGGCTATTGGGTCTAAATTATACATTATACTGCAGCTATATGTAGCATAGCTCCTTCTCTGTTGTAAAGCCCACTTGGAGCAGAAAGTTGAAAGAGTAGGGAGTGCTTTCCATGCCAGATACTTTCCCCTGGATAATTCATCTCTTCCCGGCATATGGATCCATGTTTGCAGGGTAAACTTGGTTCTGCCACACTGGAGAGAATAAAAATTGTTAGGGACAGGAGCAGCTGACAGGAGAAGGATTAAGTATACTCATCAACTTGCTCCTAAATCAGGCATAGGCAAACTCGGCCCTCCAGATGTTTTTGGACTACAACGCCCATCATCCCTAGCTAACAGGACCAGTGGTCAGGGATGATGGGAATTGTAGTCTCAAAACATCTGGAGGGCCGAGTTTGCCTATGCCTGTCCTAAATCATTGCAAAACACCATCCCAAGGAGGTAGGAGCTGCAATGTAATGAGTACTTTGGCCCTTAGACTTCACAATGCTGGTCGGAGGAGAAAGAATCACAGTTGTTCAATTATGTATCATGACTTTTCTTAACAGTCTGATCCTAAGACTTACTGAACCACTAAGACCACACGTCCAGTAAATGCCTTTTTCTGCACGTAGCACCAGCAACATGTTCTAAATGTCCTTATTTCCTTAATATGTGCATGAAGTCATCTTCGCTTCCTGACAAAATAGTTTCTAATAGAATTATTATCATCTGGCAATATTTCTTTCTGGGCAGTTGAGCAACATCTGACGCTCAGCGAGCCTTTCAATTCACCTTTTGACATCTTAAAAGTATTTAGAAAGCCTCATTATACCGTTATTTTAATAGTTCATAACTTTTCATTTCTTTTCTTCAATGTTTAACTTCTTTTTTAAAATTCAGATCCTAAACTTTAAACATTTCCTCTATAATATAATATGTGAAGGAGTATAAATCTTCCATTTGTTAGTAGAACAGAAAAGCAGGGCTAATATGCAACCGAATGGAGCATGTGTAAGCCTGCTCTGCCCCATTCCACTGCGCTCCTCCCACACTCCTCTTCTACCCTGCCCATTCTAGCCCATTGCAACTCTTTTTGTGACGTCGTTATGACGTTTTGGGGCTACTTTGAGGTTTGGCGTCATGTGTGTATGTGTGCAATCGCACATCATTTAGATGTGCCTAAATCGGTCGGTGCCTGTACTATAGCTTGCTGTTACGTAAATATTGCTGTTTTCAAGTAAACTTAAGCTTTTATTTATCTCAAGTAATGTGATTCATATTTAATGATTATACTATACCCGTTAGGGCCCAAATGAAACACAGGGGTACTTTTTAAATGGATAATCTCACACGTATTTACTCGAGTCTAATGCACCATTGAATCTAATGAACACCTCAATTTTCAGAACCTTGAAACCAAAAGAAGTATTTGCTGGCGAATGTAAATGTGCCATCGAATCTAATGTGCACCTTAATTTTCACAAAGTAATTTGGCCAAAAAAGATGAGCATTAGATTCGAGTAAATACGGTAGTTAACACAAGTAACTGAAGAGTTTGTTTAGCTATGGGGTTGTGAGAACTGATCTGAAAGGAGCATTCAGTGACAGCTGCCTTCTGCATTGTGAACAGTGGGGGCCGGGGGGGTGGGGCTGGGAAGAGACACCACTCATATATCTTGGCCTTTGTAATAAGTTCCTGAGGAATATACTGACAATTGATTGTGCCAGGGAACTATTATCTATAAACTGCCTATAGTTCATTCTTTAGTGATAGTAATACCCTTTTATGGTAAATGAAACTTCTCTAATATGACAGTGGGGAGTTTCAGTGACATAATGTTTTCCATGTCATGTTTTTTTCCCCTCAAGCTAAATTTCACATTCTTTCACTTTTGATCAGAGCTTTTCATCAAGCAACTTGATTTATAAGATAGCATTGGGGGAGGGGTAGCTTTAACACTTGGAAGAATTTATGCTGTTTCATTCCAAAGAAGCTTGCAGTATTTTTTGTACTTGCAGTTGATAAGGGACTAGACCTCTATGAAGCCACTCTTTTTCCTTGACAGACTTGCATCCAGACATATAGAGAGAGTGTGCTGATAATTATTGTGTGTGTGGATGTACACAGGAGTGATATTAGCCGAAGAATAGGACTACATTCTTTGTTCTTATTTGATTGTTGAAAAACCGTATTACAGATTGGCATATTGCTACACTGTAATTTTGGTTTAGGAGTGCACTGAACAATTTGTAATTTGCATGCTGTTATTGTCTAGTTTAGCAGTTGGGAACAGATCGTTGTCAAACCTTTTCAGTCTGCCCATTCTGGAAGCTGTCGCAGGGGCTACCCCTCTCCTCTTGCTTTTGCATACCCACCTTTTGTGCTTTCATTTTTGATCCTTTCCCCACCCTTCATGGGCCAACTTTGACGGGAGGGGAAGACCACCATCATGACATCAGGTGATAACTTCAAAGAGTCTGGCTCCGAGAGCTCACTTTCGAGGGGATTGCTTTCTGCACCAGTCAGCTGATTGGTGTAGAGAGCCCTCTCCTCTGAGATCACTTTGCAAGCAATTTGAATACAAACCACCCAGAAAAATATACCATATTTTTCGCACCATAGGACGCACTTTTTCCCTCCTAAAAAGCAAGGGAAAATGTGTGTGCATCCTATGGAGCGAATGCAGGGGGGAGGCAGGTGGGAAAAGCCCCCAAGAGCCGCACACAAGCTCCGTGCACTCTTGCAGGCTTTTCCCCAGGAGGCTGCATGAGGCACAGGGCTGGTTTCCTGCATTAATCAGCAGGAAGAGCCATCCTCACTGGAGCGTGTTTGTAAATGCCAGCAGAGTTTAAAGAGCTGGCTTTCCGTGCTGATCAGTTGATGGGTGCAGAGAGCTGGCCCTTTAAAGTCTGCTTGCCCGTGACCATTTACAAACAGTCCCACCAGGAACTCCCTAATGCAGCTTATCCCAGTGGAGCTCCCCATTAAGACTTAGGCACCATTTCTCAAACTTAGGTCTCCAGCTGCTGTTGGACTACCATTCCCATCATCCCTGACCAGTGGTCCTGCTGGCTAGGGACGATGGGAGTTGTAGTCCAACAACAGCTGGAGATCGAAGTTTGAGGATATACTGATAGAGGAGGCCCTACTTGGAAGGAACAATGTAAGGAACAAAATAACCTAGGACATCAGGTGTGGGGAAAGAGGGTGTAGTTGGACGGAAATAGCCTCAGGGGCCAAATTAGGATCCCTGCTGTGTCTAATTCGGCCACCAGGCTGGGATTTTGCCAGCCCTATTTTGGAAACTGAGAGGGAGACTAGTAGAGCATAAGCAGGCAAGAGGAAGCGAGACCTCCATGGTCTTGGGCATGAATGTGTTATTGGAGCTGCTTTGCCTCCATGGATATAATATTCACTTGCCTGAAATAAGGGTAACTTATGCCATTTACGCCAATACTGTCCACCTGTGTGGCATGTTTGCTCCTGTCCTTCCTCCTTCTGACAGAACAAAGTCATTCTTGAGATTCAGGTTAGGAATAGTTTACTTTTATTCACAAATATGAAAGAATGCAGTTGTATGCTCACAGAAATTTCATGATGAAATAGCTTGCTCTATGATCACATATGCTAAAGAAAGACTTGTTGTATCTTTGCTTCTATGCAGGTTTCTAACAGGAGATCTGTCAGATTCTGAAAGCGACATATTTGAGCAATTCAAAGAATGGACTACCCAGGCAGCTGAAGAGCAGCAGCAAGCTTTTAGTCATGGGATAGAACTTATTCCCTGGTATGTGCTGTCAATCAGAGCTGACATCCACCAGTTCATGCTGCAAGGCGCAACAGTCATACATTATGACCAAGAGACACACATTTCAGCACGGTGCTTTCTTCAGCTTCAGCCTGACAGTAGTACGTTGACGTGGGTGAAACCCACCACTGCTTGTACTGCAAATTCTAAAGTGAAACTGAGCATGCTGGGTAGCACAGCTGACCTTGGGAAGTTTCAGTTTCTTGGCAATACTGGATTAAATGGACTTGTGGAGGGTTGCTTAGACTTGTTCTCCGCAAAGGCTGTGTATATGGGGCATTCTGGCATTGATATGCATGCTGTGTGTGTTCAGAACAAACTTTGCAACATGTCCCTTAAAGAAAACGGTGTGACACTATTATACGGTCTTCAAACTACTGAAAATAAGTTGTTGCACTTCGTTGCTCCAAAATACACTGCTAAAATGCTCTTTGATGGATTGATGGAATTAATGAATGCTATCAGAAAGATGAAGAGATTTCCTGATCAGAGATTGCAGTGGCTGCGGAAACAATATGTCAGCCTCTACCAGGTAAACGGTTGATTTTCCTTGTTCCCTAGCAGGCAGAACACATGCCATAATTCGCCCACTGAACCCCTAGAGAAATCTCTTTTCCATTCTCCTCACTCCATAATTCTATTAGCTGCTCATGTTAGTTCCTCGGGGCACTAATCCAGCCTACTCAATGTTCTTCTGCTCCTGTGCAGTTAAAAAAACCCACCACACCATTATATTTCTTTATAAATTCCATATCTTGTGCATTTTAATAAAGCTGAGGACTTTTATT
The DNA here is from genome assembly GCF_965153285.1 of Podarcis tiliguerta. Classification (NCBI taxonomy): domain Eukaryota; kingdom Metazoa; phylum Chordata; class Lepidosauria; order Squamata; family Lacertidae; genus Podarcis; species Podarcis tiliguerta. The sequence continues at coordinate 62,152,472 of NC_139538.1, forward strand.
AGGAGGACGGTCGATATGAAGGCCCAACGTTGGCTCAAGCCGTTGAATTGTTTGGAGGGAGGCGCTGGAGTACAAGAAATACAAGCCCAGGAAGCCTGACAAAAAATGTAGAGAAGCCAAGCGTGCAGAGAAACAACACACTAGGAATCAGCACAGCCAAGAAAAAGAAGAAAGTACTCATGAGGGTAGGACGCTTGTTATTTAATATTGTTGGAGGCATGATTGAAGCTTCATTGTCCAGGACTTTCTCCCTTCCTTCCCCCCACATGGCCCCCAAATTGGCTTGCAGAGGGTGGGGAGTCAGGAGAACCTCCAGAACAGAAAGTGGGGTAGGGGACCGCCCCTCTGTTTCAACTTGTTTGCATATCATTTACTTCAGAACAGTGGGGGGGTTTGTTGCATAATAATACAGAGGTTTGCCTATGTTTAAACTGAAATAGAATATTCTGGGTGGTATCTTTTTTACTTCTGAGTAGAGACTTTTTATTATGGAAAGCAAAGAGAAGGGAAGTATCATACATCTGAAGCATACGTAGTATTTTTGCCTATCCAGAAAGTATAACTCAATGAGAAAGGCACTTGCAGGAAAGGCAAAATCAAGTCAAGCTTCTGGACCTGCCAATGAACATTCTGTACTGGAGTTGCAAAAAGGAAGGTTGAAACAGGAGGCAGTGGAAGAATCTTAAGTTCAAAAGCGTCTTCTTAATAGATTGTAAGACTTGGAGGACAATCACAGGAAGTTCCTTCGGGGAGCCCTGGTGCACCCAAACCCCATGCTAAGCAGGATCAGCCCCTCAGCAAGGAGCTCTTTGGCACAGGATTGCTCTCCCTTTGCATCAGCCAATGGGCAGCTGGGTCCCACTTAGTGTTGGACTCAGGGGGCTGGAGCGCTCTTCTGCATCCGAACTCAGCACTAAGTAGGATTGTTATCCCTTTACATTGGTTGTTGGTGAAGAGAGAGCGATCATGCTTAGTGCTGGCTTCCTGCTTTGCACAGGGCTTCCAAGACTTCCAACAACCAGCTGGTTAACCATAGGGCCAGACTCCATCCTCACCTGTATGCTGTTACGTGTAGGGCGGGTGAGTGTGGCTTATCCCAAATGGCTCCCTGGCCAGAGGTTTCTCACCCTTGAATGCCTCCAGTGGAGGACAGAGGAACATACAAGCCCAGGAGAAGGCTTGGTTCATTCATATAGAACTAAGCCATAGTTTATTTAGCATTACTGTACATCCGAACATGGCTAATATGTAGAAAATTTGGTTTCTTAAGTTTTTGCAAGACTCTTAATCAAGGCTTGAACCTGTGGGCAAAGAGTAGGATTTAGTCAAATGTACCCTTATCAAATTGATATCATATTCAGCTGGTTTATGACAATGGGATAGGGCAAGCCAGACAGCTGAAAGGCTTCATAAAATGGTCCATTTCTGTATAATAATAATTTATTATTTATATCCCGTCCATCTGGTCAGGCCTCCCCAGCCACTCTGGGCGGCTTCCAACAAAATACTAAAATACAGTAATCCATCAAACATTAAAAGCTTCCCGAAACAGGGCTGCCTTCAGATGTCTTCTAAAAGTCTTGGTAGTTGTTCTCTTTGACATCTGGTGGGAGGGCATTCTGCAGGGTGGGTGCCACCACTGATAATGCACTCTGCTTGGTTCCCTGTAACTTGGCTTCTCACAGTGAGGGAACCGCCAGAAGGCCCTCGGCACTGGACCTCAGTGTCCGGGTAGAATGATGGAGGTGGAGATGCTCCTTCAGGGGCATTGCCTGTGGGTTTGCTTGTTTGTGTTTTAAAGCCGTCATTAGCAAACATAGAGCCCTTCATTTTGGATCCGGACTGTGGCATTTTTGCAGGGAGGGGAGGCTTTTAAAAAACAACTTTCCCCATTCCCCCCCTTCCTTAGGGAGAAGCCCTCCCAAACTACACTTTGCCCTGTAAGGCTGAGGAAGAATGTACAGGTATCAAATTGGTACCTGTCTGTTTTGCTCCGAGAGGCAAACAGCAGCTTTGGGAAGGACCAATTTCCCTGGCAAAGTGCACAGAGGAAAGGCTTAATCTCCCCATCCCACAAGTATCGCATCTCCAGTTTGGATCATTGCCCTTCCCTCCTTAGGGTTACATTTTTAAACCCCATGGGCTCTCAACCGTGGATCTCTGGATGGTTTCATCCATGGATGAAACGCCTTGTTTAGACCTCAAATGAATACCTAATGATCATTTTCTTTGACGTGCTACCTGCATCCCTTTTGTCTCAGCAAAGCGATAATAGCTTGCTTGAATAAATGTTCCACATGCAGCTTTGTAACTTACAAAATGGATGTTGGTTTTAATATGCAGTGCTTCTAAAGATGTTCATTATGAAGGTCACTGTTTTAAGGGTGAAAGTGGAGATGGCACTGATGATGAAATGGCAACCCGGAAAGCAAGACCTTTTAAGGAAAATCGAAGTAGAAGTGGTTCAGACCCTCAGGATATTGATGAGCAGGAAGAAGCAGGTATGTGCTTTTGTGTGTGTGTGTGTGTGTGTGTGTGTGTGTGTACACAGTGGAAGTGAGGAACAGGTTTAAGGATTTAGATTTGGTGGACAGAGTGCCTGAAGAACTATGGATGGAGGCTCGAAACATTATACAGGAGGCAGCAACGAAAACCATCCCAATGAAAAGGAAATGCAAGAAAGCAAAGGGGCTGTCCAACGAGGCCTTACAAATAGCGGGGGAGAGAAGGCAAGCAAAATGCGAGGGAGATAGTGAAAGATACAGGAAATTGAATGCAGATTTCCAAAGAATAGCAAGGAGAGACAAGAAGGCCTTCTTAAACGAGCAATGCAAAGAAATAGAAGAAAACAATAGAATGGGAAAAACCAGAGATCTGTTCAAGAAAATTGGAGATATGAAAGGAACATTTGATACAAAGATCACCATAATAAAAGGCAAAAGTGGAAAGGACCTAACAGAAGCAGAAGACATCAAGAAGAGGTGGCAAGAATACACAGAGGAGTTATATCAGAAAGAAATGGATGTCTCATACACCCCAGGTAATGTGGTTGCTGACCTTGAGCCAGACATCCTGGAGAGTGAAGTCAAATGGGCCTTAGAAAGCACTGCTAATAACAAGGCCAGTGGAAGTGATGGTATCCCAGCTGAACTATTTAAAATTTTAAAAGATGATGCTGTTAAGGTGTTCCCCTCATATTCCAGCAGGTTTGGAAAACTCGGCAGTGGCCAGAGGATTGGAGAAGGTCAGTCTACATCCCAATCCCAAAGAAGGGCAGTGCCAAAGAATGCTCCAACTACCACACAATTGCACTCATTTCACACGCTAGCAAGGTTATGCTTAAAATTCTACAAGGCAGGCTCAAGCAGTATGTGGACCGAGAACTCCCAGAAGTGCAAGCTGGATTTCGAAGGGGCAGAGGAACCAGAGACCAAACTGCAAACATGTGCTGGATTATGGAGAAAGCTAGAGAGTTCCAGAAAAACATCTACTTCTGCTTCATTGATTATGCAAAAGCCTTTGACTGTGTCTACCACAGCAAACTATGGCAAGTTCTTAAAGAAATGGGGAGTGCCTGATCACCTCATCTGTCTCCTGAGAAATCTCTATGTGGGACAAGAAGCTACAGTTAGAACTGGATATGGAACAACTGATTGGTTCAAAATTGGGAAAGGAGTACGACAAGGCTGTATATTGTCTCCCTGCTTATTTAACTTATATGCGGAATTCATCATGCAAAAGGCTGGGCTGGATGAATCCCTAGCCGGAATTAAGATTGCTGGAAGAAATATCAACAACCTCAGATATGCAGATGACACAACCTTGATGGCAGAAAGTGAGGAGGAATTAAAGAACCTTTTAATGAGGGTGAAAGAGGAGAGCACAAAATATGGTCTGAAGCTCAACATCAAAAAAACGAAGATCATGGCCACTGGGCCCATCACCTCCTGGCAAATAGAAGGGGAAGAAATGGAGGCAGTGAGAGATTTTACTTTCTTGGGCTCCATGATCACTGCAGATGGTGACAGCAGTCACAAAATTAAAAGACGCCTGCTCCTTGGGAGAAAGGTGATGGCAAACCTAGACAGCATCTTAAAAAGCAGAGACATCACCTTGCCAACAAAGGTCTGTATAGTGAAAGCCATGGTTTTCCCAGTAGTGATGTATGGATGTGAGAGCTGGACCATAAAGAAGGCTGATCGCCGAAGAATTGATGCTTTTGAATTATGGTGCTGGAGGAGACTCTTGAGAGTCCCATGGACTGCAAGAAGATCAAACGCATCCATTCTTAAGGAAATTAGCCCTGAGTGTTCACTGGAAGGACAGATCGTGAAGCTGAGGCTCCAATACTTTGGCCACCTCATGAGAAGAGAAGACTCACTGGAAAAGACCCTGATGTTGGGAAAGATGGAGGGCACAAGGAGAAGGGGACGACAGAGGACGAGATGGTTGGACAGTGTTCTCGAAGCTACAAACATGAGGCTGACCAAACTGCGGGAGGCAGTGGAAGACAGGAGTGACTGGCATGCACTGGTCCATGGGGTCACGAAGAGTCGGACACGACTAAACGACTAAACAACAACAACAACAACAACAGTGTGTGTGTGTGTGTGTGTGTGTGTGTGTGTGTGTGTTTGCAAAGGACCTCAAATAATCCTTTGGGGATCTCCAAGCAGTGAGTTATCCCTTATTTGTTGTTTGATTGTGGCTTCTCGAGCTGCTTCCAATGTTTAGGAGCAGCTTCGGGGGCAATGTAGGAGACTACGGTATTGGGGGTATTATAAATGCTGTGATACAAATTTGCTTTCCTTCTTAGAACCAACTCTTCTGGTTACTTTTCCTGCTACCAACACTCTGCCTTCCAGAAGAACACAATCCCTGATTACCTCAGTGCCACCTAATGTAACACCTGGGGTCTCGTCACCTGTCAGGCCGGCGTCTTCTCCTGTGATGTCATCATCAATAAAAGGTCAATCCAGGTAAGAGAAAGCATCACTGAACATGTGTGTTTTTGTGCGTGCTGAAATTCTAAAACCTATACTGAGATCACTCCTTAGTCCATGTTGAGTGTTGGGATTGAGGTGTCTGAAATCTACAGATACATCTAGAATTCCTTTATAGTTTTTCCCATTAGCAGTCGATAAGTGCTTACTTTTAGCTGGCAAACTAATGGACTACTTTTTTAGGTGTGTGTGTGTGTATATGTGTGTGTGTGCAGACACAGTGATAGTTTCCATTACATACCTTTATTTCTTTAGCACGTGGAGCAGCAGCAGCTGGCATGGAAGAGGAAAAGGGGGACTGAAGGGCTTCCAAACCTGTATGGTTTCCGATAGCAACATGAGCTTTGTTGAGTTTGTAGAGCTCTTCAAGTCTTTCAGGTAAAATCTCTTTTATTGATTCTTACCTGAAAGTTTTTTAAAAAACCAATGTTTTAACAAGAATTGATAATAAAATGCATCATATATGAACAGCGTTCGAAGCCGCAAGGATCTGAAGGATCTTTTCGACATATACGCTGTGCCCTGCAATCGACTGGGTTCTGATTCCGTTCCACTGTATACCTCTCTGAAGATTGATGAGAACACAAATGGACTTCAGCCAGATTTAGGTAAGATAAATTAATTTGACTTGGTCGTTTGTTGGAGTTGAGCCTGGGAGCTAAGTGTTTGGTGCTGGTCACGTCACCTTCTCTCTCAATTCCATTTCTGTAAGATATGGACAGTGGCATGCCTCACTGAACAGTTGTTGAAAGAAAAATATTTGTAAGTTTTATAAAGCGCTTCAGAGATGTAAAAATGTTCTACAAATAATGAATAAATAAAAAGGTGAAGGACCCCCTGGATGGTCAAGTCCAGTCAAATTTGACTGTGGGATGCGGCACTCATTTCACTTTCAGGCTGAGAGAGCCACCGATTGACCACAGACAGCTTTCTGGGTCATGTGGCCAGCATGACTAAACCGCTTCTGGCACAACAGAACACCGTGATTAGTGTCAGAGTGCACAGAAACAGTTTACCTTCCCACCGCAGCAGTACCTATTTATCAACTTGCGCTGGTATGCTTTTGAACTGCTAGGTTGGCAGGAGCTGGGACAGAGCAACAGGAGCTCACCCCATCGCATGGATTCCAACTGCCAACCTTACAACTGACAAGCCCAAGAGGCTCAGTGGTTTGGACCACAGCGCCACAGACATCTCCAGAGAGAGAGAGAGAGAGAGAGAGAGAGAGAGAATAAATCTGCATTTGTGTTCCTTCAAAGTTCCTTGACCATTTAGGACTTAAAAGTTAAAACTAGTAGTTTGACCATCGTATAAAGTATTTATGTTCATATTTTTATCTTTCAGATTTACTGACTAGGAACATATCTGATTTGGGCTTGTTCATTAAGAGCAGACAGCAGCTATCAGACAACCAGAGACAAATTTCTGACGCTATTGCTGCCGCAAGCATTGTTACTAATGGCACTGGAGTGGAGAGCACATCTCTGGGAATATTTGGAGTGGGCATCCAGCAACTCAATGACTTCTTAGTAAATTGCCAAGGAGAACACTACACATATGATGAAATCCTCAGTATTATTCAGGTGTGTAATGCTAAGCTATTGGAATTCTAATCACAGGGCTTCTCAATTCCTCTCTTAGAACCAGGAGCAACCACCATATTTAAATTGGTGTGGCAGCATCAGTAACATAGAGAAGATGGAACACATGCAGCTGCCTTGTACTGGGGAAGATTTATTGGCCCATCAGTATTGTTGACTCTGGCTGGCAGTGACATTCCAGGGTTTCAGAATGGGACATTCCCAGCTGTACCCTGAGATACGGAGAGTGAACTATGGCCCTTCCCCAGTCCAATTAAAGTTCAGTGTTTTTAAATCCCATTGTTTTCAGCAATAAAAAGTTGGGCACGTAGCTGAATCATGGCCAAAACTCATACTGGGCACAGAAATAAACAGCTGCAAGCGAGCCTGTTAGGAAGGGAAGAACTGGTGGACATCTCACCAGTGTACCAATTTAACATAACCTCTTCAGTCAGCTAGCTCCAGGAGGATGCAGACATCACACAGATGTTGGTCTTAAAGACATCTAAGCTGAATTTGGAGTTTTTACTAAGGGATCCCTATAAGCATTGATGGGAGACATGCGATAAATTTGTGAAGTGTTTCTGCACAAGTCAATGTTTGCAAGCTTCCTTCAGAAGCTGACCTTTCCCCACCACTGGCTAGCAGAGAGAAGCTAGCTCACCCCTGCTGGCAGATTGGCCGATAAACCTCCTGGGCTTGACTTCTGGGGGTGTTGTTCCTGGACCGATGTGCGTCTCCCCCACCAATATTAGCTGTGCTTGCTGTATCTTCCTTTCTCATGTGAGAGTGGTCTTTGCCTAGTTATAAACTGGCAGCCAGGAGAGAGCAGGGCGGAGGCATTGCCATAGTTCTGGGAGTTATGGTGTGAGAAGTGGGGCAGGCCAGGTAAGGGGCATGTGGCATGAATAATTAGTGACCGTGTTGTGTGCTGGTTGCCTCTCTGACAGTCACTTTTGTCTGGGCAAATGGAAGACAGTTTCAGTATTCTGTCCTGTCTACCATTTGTCATTTCCCCCTGGTCCATGCCTTGCTTTACAGGTGTTGGGCATGACCTGCATTTGAAGACCTGAATTTGACACCGCCATGCTTAATTCTGCCCCCAGTAATGCATTAGCTGGATACAAATAAATTATGTGGCCAAAACTGTGTATAACATCTAAACGCATTTCATTTCTTTAATGCCCATTTATTTTAGTCCATTTATTGACATTTCTGTTCTGCCTCTTACAGAAGTTTGAACCCAGCATCAACATGTGCCAGCAGGGACTGATGTCTTTTGAAGGATTTGCACGGTAATCTCCTGTAAGATCGCCTTGATATTTTCTTAACCTGCCTTGCATTTCTTTTTATGAATTTTAGCCTTCTGTATCTCTAGGTTTTTGATGGACAAAGATAATTTTGCATCCGTGAACAACGAGTCTCAAGAGAATGTTGAAGATTTGCTATTCCCTCTGTCATATTACTACATTGAGTCTTCACACAATACGTATCTCACGGGACACCAGCTTAAAGGAGAATCCTCAGTAGAACTTTACAGCCAGGTGCCTTTTTCAGTTTTTTGCAAGAATTTGTTTGTTTGTTTGGAATGTCAAAAAAAGCATGACCTTTCCCCTGCTTTCTAAACCTAAATGTCCTGAATACTTGCTTGTAAAGCATAGGAAAAACAAGATCTGTGGGAAAAACTGCTTGTGTGCACAGTTGTGCTCAGATGCTTTTTAAAATAATATATTTAAGCTTTGTTCTTAAGGCACAAAAAAGGGTGGGTTGGTTTGAGAGTCACAGCATTTAGACACTAGCCAGTCTGATCTAACCTGCTAAAATTAGACTTTCCCACAGGAAAGACTTGAGCTAATACGTTGGTTCATTTAAATGTCAAAGCACCATTCAGAATAATGCAAGTTCTGCTGAAAGTATGACTTTGAAGCAGCACCATTACTCAGAAAAGTGTTTGTTGCTTCTAGGAATATTACATAATATTTTAGACATTGTTTCTGGGCAGTAACCCACATGAAAATAAGTGCTCCTTTCCATGGGTTGAGTTATATCTTGTGTATGATGGAGTTGCATCATGTTTAAAAGAGTTTACAGAAGCACCACACTTCCATACCTCATCAACAGACAGGAGCATTTAGCACGGGGCCACAGAGCCGCCTTCCAGAGCCCAACATTTTTGTTTTTAACTTTTTTTTTTTTTTTTGCTTTTAAATTGTTTTTACCTTTTTGCACTTTCGTTGTACGGTTTTTAAAAATCTTTTTAATGTTGTAAACCACTTGGATATATTTCTTATCATCTAGCAGCATTAAAAATATTGTTTTAAGCCTTTTCTTTTATGTACAAATAGATGTGCATATTTTGGAGGACAAGAAAACTTTGCTGGTAGCCTGCACAGAATGGCTGCCTTGGAAAGATGCTGCAGATGCACAACTAAGTGTGTGTGTGTTTATGTAACATTGGTCTTTCTTAACTAAACACAGGTGCAGAGGGATCAATATAGGGCTCAACAGTTAAACATGTAGGAAGGCTGAATTATGTATACAGTAGTTTTACTGGAAGCCTATTTTGTGAGAAGACTGTTCAAACAACACTTGTCAGTGGTGCAGGAATTTGATCAAGTGTTTTTACAGCACTTCACTCTATTCCGTCTCCCTATCCTTTGTATGTCATTTATAGTATGCTCACTGAAAAGTTTGAAACTTCAGCCCTTTAAAGTAAGGTATGGTTCTGTAGAAGCAATGCAACACCATGTTATTGTTGTTTTTTTGTTTCAGGTTCTGTTGCAAGGCTGTCGGAGTGTGGAATTAGACTGCTGGGATGGTGATGATGGAATGCCTGTAATTTATCATGGCCACACACTAACTACGAAGATTCCTTTTAAGGTAGATGTATATTCTTAGTAATGTCTATTGTAGTAGAAATTATTCTTGTGGAAAAAGACACTCAGGTCCTGCTTACTGTTCGTTCCCTGGGAAATGTTCCTTAGGCAAGCGTTCACATAACAAGTACACAATTTCCATTATTTCCTATGGAAATATTTCTAATGTGAGATTTGTCCGCCCTCTTTCTCTCCTCTCTCCATTTGGCAGCACCAAAAATGTATGACATGATGTCAGGAAGAGTCACCATTGGGAAAGCATTCCACAATCGGAATGCCGGAGCTGAAGAGGCCCAGTCCTCAGTCCCTTCTCCCCTCACTTCTGTTGTGGTGGGGACAGAATTTCCTCTGAGGAGAATGTTCATACTGGGGACAAGTTCATCCAAGAATGCATGGTCTCTTAAATATCCAACTGTTTATGGTTAGAATAATACTGTGAATTAAGCTAGGAAATGGATCCAGAGCCAGTGCAGTTGTTTCAAGACTGGTGAGGTGTATAGCCTACTCCCAATCTATCAGCGATATTTTATGTCTATTGAAGTTTCTGAATAACTTCAGAAATGACCCAACATATACAGTGCACTAAGGTAAAGGTAAAGGTACCCCTGCCCGTACGGGCCAGTTGTGTCCGACTCTAGGGTTGTGCGCCCATCTCACTTAAGAGGCCGGGGGCCAGCGCTGTCTGGAGACACTTCCGGGTCACGTGGCCAGCGTGACGAAGCTGCTCTGGCGAGCCAGCACCAGCACAGCACACGGAAACGCCGTTTACCTTCCCGCTATAAAGCGGTCCCTATTTATCTATTTGCACTTAGAGTGCTTTCGAACTGCTAGGTGGGCAGGAGCTGGGACCGAAAGACGGGAGCTCACCCCGCTGCAGGGATTCGAACCGCCGACCATACGATCGGCAAGTCCTAGGCACTGAGGTTTTACCCACAGTGCCACCCGCATCCTATACAGTGCACTAAAGTGACCTAAATCAGAGGTTGCCAATATGTGCTTAGACATGGTCAGGCTATCTCTGTCTGGAACAGGGGTGGAGAACAAGTTTCCTCCCCCCAGCTTCCAAGTGGGCATTGTCACTCACTCGCACATCGCTTTTCCTTCTGTCTGGGGACAGCATGTTTTATGCTAGATTTCCTTCAATAATTTGTGGGGCAGAATGGTATGTGCCCTGGATGCCATAGAATAATTAGGTAGCCCTGTTTTGGTTTTCATTCTTACAGGAAGTTGTCGAAGCTATTGATCGCAATGCTTTCACCACCTCAGACATGCCCGTCATCATATCGATTGAGAACCACTGTTCCTTGCCACAGCAGCGAAAGATGGCCGACATTTTCAAGGTAGATTAGGAGAGAGAATAATGCCATTCAGCGTGGCATAGGAATTTTGATCCAATTTATAACTAAACTCATGTTTGTATGATTTTATATCTTAACTTTATATCTTAACTGATGTTTCAGAATACGTTTGAAGAAAAGCTGGTGACTAAATTTTTGTTTGAAAGCGATTTTTCCGACGACCCAATGTTACCTTCTCCCCACCAACTGCGAAGAAAGATCCTGCTTAAAAACAAAAAGCTCAAAGCTCACCAGACTCCAGTGGATATATTAAAACAGAAGGTGTGAATTTTCTTTGAAAAAATATTTGAGAGTTGCCACACCCAGTCCTTTTTTGGATTGTCAATTGCACCCTTGGCTACCCAACTCCCTGAATGTTATACAGTGGTGCCTCACAAGACGAAATTAATTCGTTCTGCGAGTTTTTTCGTCTTGTGAATTTTTTCATCTTGCGAAGCACCACTGTGTATTGACAGTTTCCCATAGGAATGCATTGGCGGTTTTTTAAAGAAGGCGCAAGACGTTTCGTCTTGCGAAGCAAGCCCATAGGGAAATCCGTCTTGCGAAGCAACTCAGAAAACAAAAAACTCTTTCGTCTTGCGAGTTTTTCGTCTTCCGAGGCATTCGTCTTGCGAGGTACCACTGTATATAGTGTGCGGGGATTAGTTATATATCAGGAGGAGGTGACATGGTATACTAAGAAGTTCATTATTATTAAGCAATATATTTTAACCCTAATCCAGAGTTTGGGACTGGCACACTACTTACCTGGTTTGATAATCTCCTTGTCCTCCCCACCACATGTGGATGTATGTGGGGAGGCCCAATTTGTGCAATCTTTTTCTATCTTTATTTTGCTTTGTGTGAGAGAACTATACATATTGGGCCTCTGCATAGAGAAATACTGTGTCCTGTTACATTTTTGGTGAAAGGGGCCACAGTTACCATAGAATTGTAGTGTTGGAAGAGACCCTGAAGGTCATCTAGTCCAACCCCCTGCAATGCAGGAATCCTGCCCACAACCATCCCAGGGTGGGTTCAAACCACCAACCTTCTGGTTGACAGCCAGATGCACTGTCCCATTTGGCCTTATCTTAATTGGTCCCATTAATTTTATTAGAGACAGCCAGGTTCTGGGCGGGTAGGGGAGGAAGCATCTCAGCTCACTCAATGAAAAACAAATAGGAAAGTCATTCTGTGGGGAGAACTCTGGATCCATATTGTGAGGTAGCTGGTAGCTCAGTGGGAAAGAGCAATGTGTTGGAAAATAAGAGATGGTGTTTTGTCAGGTCATGTAATTTCTACAGGGGAGGAAACCCCTATTACTTCTTGTGAAGGACCATATTCAGTGGTGGAGTTAGGCAAGGACCCTGCACATAAAATTAGATATAAGTCTGGAACATATAGTCTCATTGTATTTTCCAAATGAATTTTCCAATGTTATTTTAATATAATAGGCTCATCAGTTGGCATACATGCAAGCTCAGGCGAGCAACGGGGGTAATGTGGGGAACCCCTCCACTGCTAACGAAGAAGAAGAAGATGAAGAAGATGAATATGACTACGACTATGAGTCTCTGTCTGATGGTAAACAAACATACTTATTACAGGGTTACATTTTTTGGATTTATGGCATGGGCACAGTTTCAACCATAACTACACTTAAAGTTGCCTCCCCTCCCCCCAAAAACATATTCAGTTACAACTTTTAAGCATTTGTCACTACACAACTCTCTTTTTTTGTCTTTCATATCCATTCTAAATAGTAATAAAAGGTTATGATTTATGGGAAGCGATGGGAAAGGAATTATGTTTTATCTTCATAGTGATGTAGCTGTGAGAATATTATTAGGAAACATAGCAATCATTTCTGTTATTGCATAAGGTGGTTGTTTTGATATGTGTACTGAAATAAGGATATTTTAAAGTTGGGTTTCTGTATGTACTATGTCTGCTCTAAACTGTATTCCAGCAACACAAAGCAGCTTTTGTTCTAAGGACTTAGCTTTTCAGAAAGTCTACTCAGTACCATAAATTAAAACACCATGGCTAGGAAGCATGTTTTATATAGTCCAGGAAAATAGTGCCTGTCTTATACTTGATAATCTATATTAATAGGTAGACACACAGCACAAAACAGAGTAACAGAAGGCACATTTTGTTGTATTATTGGATTCCTGCCACCTTGAATGATAGTATGTGCCCATTGTCTCATCCAAGTTGGGGCCTTTTTCAGCTAGTTTCATGATATGTACATTGAGTATATATCTATAATATTATGAAATTCTCTGCCAGACCTCGAGCATACTTAGTATCTTGCCTGTTTCCATGAGTTTTCTAAATTCTCACGCTATGAAATCACCTCCATTCTGGGTTAACCTAGATTCAGATGTGTTTATATAAAGTCTGACCTCATCTTTACACTCTGTGTTCTAATAGTTAGCATTTTCAGTTTTATATCCCTGCAGCAATTCTTCAAGTTTTTGTGTCGAAGATGATAGCTCTACACAGTTTGAATGTAATTTTCATTTCTCTGGCTTTATTTCTTAATTTCCTTTACTCTTATTCCCTTTCTGACTCTGTTTTCCTGTAGCTGATGTCCTTAATGCTTCTCCTGCTCCTAACAGCCAGGAAGGTAAAAGGCCACTTGGTCAAGCATAATAACTGCATGAATTTCAGCACTGCATTTCCCAACTTAGAAGCATTCTTTGAATTTCACATTTTAGTAAAAACACATTTTTTGCATTTCTATAATTTTCCATTACTTACTTTTGAGGATCGCAATATTTGCATGTTCCACACTAGTTTCTTATTTATACACTTTGGTTATAGCTATATAGATTAGTGAATCACGTTTATGTACGTTGACTTAAAATACACAAATATAGTTTTCTATTTGGTTATAATTTTGGGTAGAAAAATGAGAATAACCTTTTAGTAAGCACTTCAATCCCCTGTCACCCCCCACTCCCTTATCTGCAAAGTAATGTCTCATGCACAGGGCTGAGTACAAAATTTGAGGCAGAAAACTTTAAAAACATTTGCAATTAAATAATAATAATGTTGCAGCTTAATTTATTATACCATTCCACAAATGGTTTAAAGTGGAAAACCAGCTTCTGCTTTGCATCTTGAGAGAATACTGGCTGAGCTCAAAAAGGTAGGATAAAAACTGACTCGCACTTAGAAGAGCATTGCATTGAAGGAGAAATTATTTGCCTGTTTAATATTTTGATTATTCAGAATAATATTGGCTGCTTTTACTCAAAGCATTAAGTTGAAGTAAAATTTGCCTTTTCAACTCTTCAGTCAGATAATGCTTACTTTCCAGATAACATTTTGGAGGACCGACCTGAGAATAAGTTAACCATAGATAAGCTTCAATTTGAATATAGCGAAGAAACTGCAAAGAGAATAAAGAAAACAGAAAGCGCTATATACAACAACAAAGGAAAGGTAGTATTTGTTCATATCTGTTTTCTCAAGCTTCCATATGGGGAGTGGCTTGTAGTCTAGAACTGAAACTTACAAAGAAATTAAAAAACACACCGGCCTCTTGCAGCATCTAAGAGCCACGTTTAAATGCCGTGATCTACTTCCTTCATGTCTAGTGTGCCTTCTATTGCCCCTGAGGAAAAAAGAATGTTTCAGACTGCAAAGCTGTACCTGCTAAGCCCCATGGAACATACTTCTGAGGAGACAAGTTTGCACCATTGAGTGTTTCTTGTGCACCTCTGAAGTTTTCCCTCTCTTGCTTCATAAAAGATACCTCATAGTTTAAATAAGGGTGGTTATCTCACCTCAGAAATAAAGTGTACCTCATTTGATGTCCAGCTGTTCTTTTAATAGTGTTTTGATGGCTCAACAGATGTAGATTTTCTTTAGGTTGAGTATTGGACACTTTCCCTGGTTTTCAAGAGTTCCTTTGCCTTCCTAACAAAAGTTTTTCAGTCTCACTTTGTCAAATACCACTTGGCCTTCACTTTGCTCAGCGTATTTATTACCTTCCCAATTTACTTCATATGTATGACGAAGTAGATTCTTGCCTAGGAAAGCTCATAGCGGGACTGGCTTTGCTTGCATCTTAAGCTGCTGTTTCCCCCAGTCTGTTTAGTGTTTTATCCATTGAGGCACCGTTGCCGTGTTTTACAACATTTCTATGATCTCAGCCTGTGAAACCCCTCTCCTTACAAGTCAGCTGTTTTCCACTGGCATGATAACATGTGATATTTTGATCATAATGTGTATAGAACACTAGGCTGAGCTGAATTTAAAGCATATGGTTCTCCCCCACCCCGAATCCTGGGAAGCATAGTTTGTTAAGTGTGCTAGGAACTGTAGCTCTGTAAGGAGAAGACTACAATTCCCAGGATTCTTTGGGAGAAGTCATGTGATTTAGATGGACCTGCAGCTGCAAACCAGATCTTCTGCAAAGAACAGCTACAGAATGCACTAAGAGGAGGGGGGAACAAAGAGCGAGAGTGCCTTCATTCTCCTGGAAAGAGCTGTGTTGATAAATGGGCTAAAGCTACCTTGCCTTCTTCCGTGTCTTCACTTTGGACCTTTGTTTAATTTTTAAAAGTAATGTGGGTGATTGCAAGGCTATTTATAATGCCATGTATTTTTTAAATACTGTGCATTTTCAGGCTGCAAGGCTTCTCCACTGCATGCATGTCTTTCATAAAACCCACAAAATTAGCTGCATTTTCCTGTACAATAGTATTTAGAATACAGTTTAGTGGATGTTGTTGAAGTCTATGAATTCTACCATAGAGACCATATATATATATATATATATATATATATATATATACACACACACACACACACAGAGAGAGAGAGAGAGAGAGAGAGAGAGAGAATGTTGGAACTAGCAGAACCTTTTTCCAGGGGAGAATTAGAATAGTACTGTGGTTTGTCTGCCAGAATAAACTCACCATTTAAGCCAGATGGTTTGACTTCACGCTGAGATGTCCTGTTTTCTGTGAGCGTGCTGCACTGCACAACACTGCCCTGTTGTATATATATATTTAGGCAAGATGGGAATACTGCTGTTAAATATTTTTGAATTTATTTCAGTCAAGTGAGCTTAGTCGTTTCTGTTTTGTTTTTAGATTTAGGGTATATGTTTGTGTAGCAATATTTAGTTGCTGCAATGGGGAAAGTACATGTAATTCACGAGGCTGGTGGAAAGGGAGGTATAGCATGTGAGAAGGGAACTGTAGGATCAGGCAGATTGTCCTGTTCCACTAAGGTAATTTCATCCTGTCTCCGGCTGCTAAGAGGTTAGAGGCAGTAGTGTTCCTAATCTTTCTCTGCTGGCCTGTGGAAAGTAGATTTAGAGGAAGGGGTGGTGGCTGAATGTGGGGAAGAAGAAATGTTAAAAGATTGGGGACATCGATAAATGTAAATTAACAGTGTTCTACCATATAAGTGACATTGCTCATGATTAGACTGCAATATTAAATATGATGAAATCCTTTCTTTTTTCACTTGACGATATATAGGTTTATGACATGGAATTAGGGGAAGAATTTTATCTTTCTCAAAATAAAAAAGAAAGCAGACAAATAGCACCAGAATTGTCAGATCTTGTCATCTATTGCCAAGCTGTGAAATTTCCTGGTAAGTTACATTGGCCTTAATTATTACCTGTTCCGAAACAAGCTATGACAAAGGAAAAAAACCTGGGTTCTAGCTTCCCATTTTATGGCAGCTGAGAACTAGCTTTGATTCTGAGTGTTTTCTCCCAAAAGAGGTGTCTTGATAGGAATAAGGAATGGCCTGTGGGAAATCAAACTCCATTTATCTCCATTTATCTCTTACACCCCCCCCTAATCATATCTGTGCAGGTCGGGCTACAGTCTAATTAGGGAACCGAAAGAGTGAGTTACATTGGGACAGGAGCACAAACAGTAAATTGGAATGGAGCAAGTATAGACAATGTGTAGAGAACCAACCAAACTACAGTTGACTGGTTATAGGAAAAATCCAAGGCAAGAAGGAAGGATTGATTTGCACTAGTACTAGAGAAATACAGTAGTACCTCGAGTTACAAATGTCTCAGATTACAAACGTTTCAGGTTACAAACTCTGCTAACCTGGAAGAGTTACCTCGAGTTGAGAACTTTGCCCCAGGAAGAGAACGGAAATTGGCGTAGCAGCAGCAAGAGGCCCCCATTAACGAAAGAACACCTCTAGTTAAGAACAGTTTCAGGTTAAGAACGGACCTCTGGAATGAATTAAGTTCGTAACTAGAGGTACCACTATAGGTAGAACAGACATGTCTTGATTTTGTTGTATGGAGGAACACTGGTGGGGGGGAGCACACCGCCCCTGGCACCATCAGGGAGGAGGGTACCATCATGGCTGCTGCCCCCAGATATGCGCTGCGCACACCCCAACTGCGCTGGGTACCACGCCCCCAGGACGCATGCCACGCCCCCAGGACGCATGCCACGCCCCCAGGATGCCAGCCACACCCCAGGATAGGCAGCATGCCATGCCCCCTCGGGTGGCATGCCACGCCCCCGCCTGCTCTCTGCCCCCGGTGCTGGAGCATGCAGCTTCGCCATTGTGGAGGAATGAAATACTCCATTATTTAGCTGCTGTGTTACAGTGAAATGCTGCATAAGGCTTATAAGCAGCAATTTTTTCCCTACTGTAATGCGTTTTTGTCCATTTTCTTTTCATTGGAGAAGTTGATCCCAACAGAAGTATATTGATAAATTGGTATTGCTGCTGACTGTATTTGTGTACAGCCTGTTTCACAGTTGCAGTTCCATGGGCAGGGTTACTTGCATACGGCGTGGTGGGGATGAAAGCCCAAGGTCACCTGTCGTCTTGTTTCAGAAATCAATCTGACACAATTGCTGTTCATATACACTTGGGTCCAAAGATACCCCTGTGAGTGGGAAGGCTTTTCCCATCATGCAAAGTTTTCAGCAATTCGCCCTTCCTCCTGCTGCCTCCCCTTGCTGTATGCAGTTCTATTGTAGAAGGTCCGCAAGGGAGGAGGGGAATGAGAAAGTCCATTTCCACAAGTCAAACTCTTGGAAGTTAGGATCCAAGCCCCAGTGTTCTCTTGCCCTAATCAAGATTCCTGTGTTGCTCCAAGAAACAAGCAAGGCGGTTCATACACAAACATAATTTTTCAGCTTGCAAACAGAAGGGAATGAGAACGCTCTTCAAAGTATGTGCATTGAAGCTCACATGCCTTTGAGAGACATCCATACTGGAACATTGGTGTACGATTTTATATGTTGTCTTGTCTACATGTGCAGTACAAACTAGCGTTTTCCTGCGTAAGACATTAGCATTAGATTATAAAGCTTTCATAATAAACTGGGTTTTTTAAAGGGGGGGGATCATGCCCACTCGCTTGTGTTTTTCAGTCCATTTATTTGATTTTGTATGGAATTAGGTCTGTCAACTCTAAATCCATCTGGCTCTAGCAGAGGAAAGGAAAGAAAGAGCAGGAAGTCCATTTTTGGCAACAATCCTGGAAGGCTGAGCCCAGGGGAGCCAGCGATGCTTGCCAAAGCATCTGGAAAAGGTAAAGTCAGCATCTTCCTTTACCAATCACAGGGACTGACTGTGTAATCCAACACATATAGCAGACCTACTAGTTAAAGATCAAACGCATTGCTCTGCACATGCAGCACTCAGGGTTTGAAATGATTTTCCATTAGCAGTGCAACTAGTTACAATGACCTCATTGTAAATAAAAGACCGACTGTAAAGTAATAAACTGTTGGGACAGGGTTGAATTGCAAGAAATATAAATGTAATCATTTAAATGTAATTTACATTTAACTAATTGGCAAACCATTTTTCTTTTTTTTTTCTTTTTGTAAGTAATTTTTTATTGATTTTACAGTTTTAACTTCAACAATTATTCTTCTTGAAAAAGATAACAGAAACAAACGCACACACACAAAAATATAAATATAAACATAAACATAAGACACTTTTTTCAATATATAAACATCATCTCTTTCTTTTTGGAGCTTCTCCTGACTTCCCTCCATTTCCTTTTCTGGTTCATTGAATGTATACATTTTCTGCATAATTATAATTAAACCTCTTATTCTCATTATTTTATCAATATTTAACTGATTACCACCAAACCTTAATATCTCAATTCAAATTTCCTTTCTTTATCTCATTTTTAACTGCTTGCAAATGTTTAATAAAAGCCTGCCAATGTTTCTACTTGTTTACAGTATTTTTGTACATATACAATAAATGTTTCCCATTCTTTTTTAAATTTCTCATTATCATTGTCTCCGAGCTTTTCTGTGAATTTAGCCATTTCAGTTGTGATTTCTGAGAAAAGGGGAGTGATATTCTCCATTTAGTTCTGAGATGTCAATAGAAAAGCAAGATAGATGTTGCCCTTCTTCACCTTTAAGGTGTTTCCCCCCCCCCTCAACTTTTCAGAAAGGGAATGGTAAAATGAAAAGATTTCAATTGCCAAAGAAAGAAGCTAATGTTTTATATGAAAAGCGTGGTGCAGTCATAACTCTACCAATCCCCTATCCAAGATGAAAAAACTGGTAGTGTGCTGTGAACTCTGGACTCCTGCATTCTCTCCTCCATTTCTTCTAGTCTGAATTCCTCTTTTACATTGTCTCCATTTGCATATAATGCTAAGCCAAACCATGGCCTAGCATGAACACACAAGCATGCAGACTCCCCGAGAAATGCTCCTCCTATAGTCCAGTTGCTGCTGCTGCTGCTAGTGAAGCCATGGTTTGGCTTTGCATGCTGTTAAAATCCAGGCTTGTAGTTTCTCTCACTCCAGACAATGGAGTCATCATGTCTACACTAACACCTACCACATTTTTCAAATCCATTACAAATTAAGTGGGAGGACCTTGTTAACATTGACCTTGTTTAAGGCAAACAGAGTGGTATATTTGCTCTAGGTAGGAGGTAAGAGTGGAATAGGAAGTACACAATCCCGCAGCCCACTCCAAATTTCTAATCCACGGTTCAGAAATTTGCAACTTCACATCTGTCTGAATTCTGTGCCTGCACTGAGATTCGTTCATTATTGCACTGCTTTAATTTTTTGAGCATGCCTGTGCAAGTTTATTTTAAATTATTAGGTTTATATTACACCTTCCTTCCATCATTGAACTCTGGGCAGCTTATATAGGGTTTTCAGAAAATCTTGCCTCCAGACCTGCTTAGCTTCCACAAGGTTGCTGCACTATTCCTTCAGATCATGTTGTTAGGAGCATGGTAGTTATCTTCTACTACTGCTTACCTCATTACTGTTACCAATATATAGGAATGGAAGAAATTTCCTCCCCCCCTAAGTTAAGTCACAGAGAAGAAAACTAGACCTCCTGTTGTAGTTTATTTGAAGATTCATCTGCAGTATTTCCAAATTATGAAGCCATAGCTCTTGTTTTTAAACTGGGTTTTCCTCTGAGGAACAGAATTCCCTGCAGAGAAGTCTTTAGAGTTCTGGTGATGCATAAGATTTCCTTACTATTGTGGCCATGCATGCATTTGTTTCCTATTAGTATATTCTTCTTGGGGATGAGGGGAAGACTAGGTGGTGTTACCAGAATGTGCACCTGTAACTTGTATTTGTATTTGTTTTTTTAGGTGCCTTTGATAGCGCAAGGCAGATCTGGGAAGAGCCCTTTTCACCTGCTCTTAGCCCAACAACTTCTCTCAGTTCTATAATAAGGACACCTAGGTGTTACCATATCTCCTCTTTGAATGAAAATGCTGCCAAGCGCTTGTGCAGGCGATATTCTCAGAAGCTGATACAACATACCACCTGCCAGCTGCTGAGGACATACCCGGCCGCTACTCGCATTGACTCATCCAATCCTCATCCCCTTCTGTTCTGGTTACATGGGGTACAGCTGGTGGCACTCAACTACCAAACGGATGGTAGGGGCACACTCATTCCTTAAAAACATATGTGCGCTTGAAACATTACAAGAAAACCATTCCCTTTTTGGTTGTATCTTGCATTTCCTTGCTTGGCGTTTTTATAGATGTAAAATGAATATACATTGGAGGTACTCAAGTTTCGCAGAAATAATGGTGGCTTCAAACAATGCCACATGCATCCACACAAATGCACACGTCATTCTGTAACCCCAAACAAATAATAATAATTTATTATTTATACCCCGCCCATCTGGCTGAGTTTCCCCAGCCACTTTGGGCGGCTCCCAATAGAGTGTTAAAAACAATGCAGCATTAAATATTAAAAACTTCCCTAAACAGGGCTGCCTTCAGATGTCTTTTAAAGATAAGATAGCTGCTTATTTCCTTGACATCTGATAGGAGGGCGTTCCACAGGGCAGGCGCCACTACCGAGAAGGCCCTCTGTCTGGTTCCCTGTAACCTCACTTCTCGCAATGAGGGAACCGCCAGAAGGCCCTTGGAGCTGGACCTCAGTGTCCAGGCTAAATGATGGGGGTGGAGATGCTCCCTTCAGGTATACAGGACTGATGTTTCTAGATTTTGGAGCGGCCATTGCTGGTTTTAGATACTGTCATATCTATACTGTGTATCACTGCAGCTTCTTGGCCAGCCATGTGAGTGATAATAAGCTGGTTCACCCATAACACTAGGCCAAATGTGGCTTAGTGCAAACACCTTTGTTTGTGAGTGCCCAGAGAACAGAATGTGCCTACTGCATTCCTTCCTCAGTCCTCTTGCTGCTGTGAGCTAAGCCATGGTTTGGCTTCGTGTGTTATCCAAAACTGGACTTGTATTTTGTCTTGCCTCGGACAAACCATGTGCTGCTACCAATGGGTTTGCAGCTTGTGGTTTGCCTGAAGGAGACAAACCAGGAGCCCAAATTCAGATGACATGTTAAGCCAAACCTCTGCTTAGCTCACAGCAGCAGCAGGACTGGTGGAGGAATGCAGCAGCAGCAATCTCCTTTTTGGGAATGCTTGCATGCTTTCACTAAGCCATGGTTTTGCTTGATGTTATTGTGAAAAACCTAATTGTGTGAAAGAGCCCTTAACTGCATAGTAATCTGTTTTTGTGAACTATTTCTATTTCTTCAAAGCTCTTATAGTTTGATTAGTTAGTTTTTCAGTTTTACCATTGCCTTTTGGCAATTAATCGAAGCCAACTGTACATGCCCAGAATGAAACGGCATGCTTTGAAATCACCATGTTCTTTTAAAAATTATCTTACATTCAAGTCTTAGCAATGTTAACACTTTGAATGCTTTACCTATAGATCTCCCTCTTCACCTAAATGCAGCAATGTTTGAAGCAAATGGTGGCTGTGGGTATGTTATGAAGCCACCTGTTTTGTGGGATAAGAACTGTCCAATGTATCAACACTTTTGCCCTTTAGAACGGGATTTGGACAATATGGAGCCAGCTATTTATTCACTGACAGTAAGTGAAAACTCATATTAATCTTTTAATAAGCCTAACACAACCAGTTAACTCTATACATGACATAATTTTGTTTAATATGTGCCTTCTCATTTTTATTACTGGTATTGCTAGTAAGATAGCTACAATTAAATGTGGGACCAAGGAGAGGGAAGGAGACAATCATCAGTTATTACAAAACTATCAACTTGATGCAGCACAGAAAGTGCATGTCAGTTTTTAGACGCATATTTTTGGATTTGATGCTGGGTGGGGGACATCTGGCCTCAAAGAGTGTGGCAGTTTTCCACTTGGGTCCTTGCCCAGAAGCAGCTGCTGTTCTGCATAAGAATAAGCAAGTAGCAATTACAAGACTGCCATTTCAGTTTTAGTTATGTATATTACTACTTATTGTTACTTCTGAAACCAGTTTTTAATTTGTTCTTTAAAGCAGAAGCACTCTTCAGTCTGAAAGAGTTGATTAAAACAACAACCACCCTGTTTTCATTCTGGGCCTTTGTTTTTCAGATTGTGTCTGGACAGAATGTTTGTCCTAGCAACAGCACAGGAAGCCCCTGCATTGAAGTGGATGTGCTTGGGATTCCGCTGGATAGCTGCCATTTCCGCACTAAGCCCATTCATCGCAATACTCTCAACCCCATGTGGAATGAACAGTTCCTTTTCCGGATTCACTTTGAAGACCTAGTCTTCCTTCGTTTTGCAGTTGTTGAAAACAATTCTTCAGCTGTGATGGCTCAAAGAATCATTCCGCTGAAGGCTTTAAAAAGAGGTAAATTGAAGTTTGTATGCAGGGCCCAGACGGAGCTGCTGAGTACTTAGGGCTGTGATACACAACAAACGTTTTTGCATGTAGGGCTGACCACACATTGTGGTTAGGAAAATTAGTGTGTGCACCATCTGAGTAACTGTTAACTGCAGCACTCCCTCCTTTGCTCCTCCCTTCCTGCAGCAGGGAAACAAACCACTGAGTGACTTGCTTATGTGCAAACCAATGTGTGTGGTTTGTTTTTTCTGCAAGCAAACCACAGTCAGAAGCCCAGGTTTCTTCTTGGTATCCTGCTCATAGTTCATAGTTGTTTGATAGAAGCAACCCAACAAGTGCTGGATCATATATAATGCTTACCCTGCTGCTCTCGTGTTTTGTTTCCTCGCTTTAGGGAGGGAGGGGTGAAGCAGGGGCTGCTTTGGCTGCATGCATGCACAACTTGCTAAAACTGACTCTTATTTAAATCATTTATTTCATAAAATTTATATATGGGTTGATTGTAAAAAAAACAACCTTCAAAGCAGTTTACAAAAGGACAAAACAAGAAAATGAGGGGGGGGGGGAATCATAGCCAGTACTTTAAAACATACAAAAGTAAAAATACTAAAACAGATTAAAAATTAACTCAACTTTCTAAGCATCTTAATGTATGATGTTTAAAAAATTATGTTGGGTTTTGTTTTCTTAATAATTGCCTACACCTCAGAAAGAGGTGCCAGGATATATTATGGTTTTCCAATGTGTTTCTGTAAGTCTCAAGACACATACCTTAACTCAGACCTTCAGGAGAGCCTAATTGTTTCTAGGTCAGATACACTAGCGCTATGTTTTACTGCTCTAAGATGAGAAAGCACTGATTGAGGTTGTAAATTACTTTTATTAAATGTACTGTTTTAACTATTATTTGTGTGCGCTGCCCTGAGGTTCTAACAGATGGAACAGGTGGTTAAGGAAATGAACCCACCCCCACACCCCTGCTTCAGCAGAAATGTATTGTTTAAAAAAGAGACCTTCAGCACTAGTGTTTTAGGAGGGACACGGTGTGTTTGTGAATGGACTTCTCAAACTCCAGTCTTTTCTGGTATTACACCTGTTGGTGTATGTGTATAGACAGAACATGCTGAACCTCAGGAAGTGTATGTTGAAATCTTAGCTAACAGGCAATTAGTTCCAAAATATCCTAACAGCTGCCGCTTGTCATCTTTCACCAGACCTTTGTGCAAGTGGACCCTCTACAGCACAGGCAGGTGTCTACAATATTTGTGCCATCTTTAGGCAAGTTTTAGCATGTCCAAATAAATATGTATATAAGCTGGTATCCATCTCAAAACTTTCAGTGAAGCAGCGTCGATTGCAATGGCCATTTGAAATACCTTGGTGCTTCTGTAACGTAAGGGGGCAAATGTCTTTTGAAGGTAAATCACTCAAAAGAATTTTTATTAGACCAGAAGACCTGTGTTAATATATTTCAGTTTTTCGCCCACCTAATACAGCATGTTTTGAGCAGGTTGATAGTACATTCCAGCAAGCAGGCTCCTATATGCTACTTGAGTTCTCACAGGAACTGCTACAGTAGCCCTCCATGTGGCTTGGGGAGCTGTGTTTCAAAACAAAATAGCGCAATGACCTGGGATGCACTCACAAGCCCTTGTCTACTCGCAGAGCTTCTCTGGAGTTTAGCCAATAGATATTTTATGAAAGAGGAAATGACAAGCATCCTTGCACTTCAGGGACAGTTAAGTGGCTACTGTTACATTTGTCTCTGCAACGTACGTAACCTATGAACATGTAGTCTATTTGACTGGCTTATTCTCCCACCTCCCAATTTTGTGTTACTATCTTGTTTAAGGATACAGGCATCTGCAGCTACGAAGCCTGCACAATGAAGCACTAGAAATCTCGAGTTTGTTTATTAACAGCCGAAGAATGGAAGAGAATCCTTCTGGAAACATGGTGCCTGCTTCTTTGGTAATTTATTTCTAATAGATTTGTCAGCATGCTCTCCTGGTCAATGTACAAGATTCTTCCAGGAAGAGAAAGGATGCCTTTGGTTCCTGCATTGTGAGAAATGAGAATGCTCTGGTGGGGGGGGGGGCAGTATCTCCTGAGGGACAGCATCCATGTAAATCAGACTACAGTGCTGAATTTCCATGCGTCTTTGAATGGTCAATAATGTTGCAGCGATTTGAGCAAAAGCTATCAGAATAAATCAACATGCTACCTGTACTGTGCTTCTTCAGAAGGATGACAGCAGCATAGGAGCTGAATATAATTGTACAGCTATAGTATAAGCATAGGAATAGATCTTAATGCAGGATATCATTCAGATAAGCAAGTCCAAAACCCACAAGATATGGAAATGAACTTGCTGCATTTCTCACCCCCATGCTCCCTTCTGTTCTTATGGCTTGGAGCAGAAGCTGGATTTACAGTGGTCTGCCTGGCCAGTCTTTACGTCAGTCAGGAAGCCCCTCCTTGTTTTCGAGAGGGCCTGGTTCAATGTCAGTCACAGAGGAAACTCCTCCTCCTGGGAATACCCTCTAGCTCTACAATTCTGTGATGCAATGATCAGTTCAGGAACAATGGTGGGGGAACCAGAGCTGTACAGCCACCCCTTTTTTCAGTTATACAGTGGTACCTCGAGTTACATACGCTTCAGGTTACATACGCTTCAGGTTACACACTCCACTAACCCAGAAATAGTGCTTCAGGTTAAGAACTTTGCTTTAGGATGAGAACAGAAATCGTGCTCCGGCGGCGCGGCGGCAGCAGGAGGCCCCATTAGCTAAAGTGGTGCTTCAGGTTAAGAACAGTTTCAGGTTAAGAACGGACCTCCGGAACTAATTAAGTACTTAACCCGAGGTACCACTGTATTTATATTCAGCTTTAGGCTTCATATTTATTTATTCTGTTGAGTGTAATAAACCTTTGTAAGCTTAACTTGAAATTTATGTTTAAAGAACAGTGGATTCCACTGTTGTCAGGTTGGACAGTTGTACTCACTGTGATGTCTGCTTGATAGTTAAGGGCTCAGTTATGGGCAAAGACACACATGCAGCTTTGCAATGGCACGAGCCCAATGGACATCTCTTCCCTCTGTGAACTGACCCACCATCTGCACACTGCATTGCACTAATTGTTGCCTAGACTGCCAGGTCTGTAAGTGCCTCCCCTACAGTTGGACCACTGTTGCTATCCTTTATGGAGCTACAGCTCCAAAGTTACTTGACTCCTTGCAGCTGTTATGCCACTGAATCCTCTTTTGGTTTTCCTTACTTGCACATCTGCAAGATTGGAACACGCCTTCATTCTCCACTTTAATTCAAGTAAGTTAATGAAAACATGAAAGAGCTGGACCAGACATTGTGACCTGTGGAACACTACAAGGTACCTCTGAACTGGCAGAATGATGGTGAGCCGTCTTCTGAATGGGGTTTAGTCCAGCCTACAAGACCATATTCTTGTTCACACACATATCCTGCGCTTTCTTAAAAGGATGTTCTTTGCAACACCCCTGGCTGAAATCTAGCTATAGCAGGTGTGTTGTTTAATCCCAATGTTTCCTCTTCAGCCAAAGAAGTGAGAAATGCAGTCTAGCAAAGGAAAGCATTTATAAGTTCAGTTCAGTTGAAGAGTTCAGCATATTCTTTTATTCTAATGGTGAAATCAATGAGCTTTAGTTAAGCATAGCTTTGTCTGGATCATGACACAAGTTCTTACAGAAACTCCAATGACTGTGGTCTGTCTGTTTTCCTCTAGCCCTTACTGTTAAGCAGACAATTCTATTTGTTTATCTCCCGTTTCCTGGAACCTTGCCTGTTCTCCATGAGTTATCGATATGAGAAATTTATTCAGCTCTACTAATTTGAATTAATTATTTAGCTGTTCTGTCCTTTGTTCATCCTCATTTATTTTTATTACTGCTACTGAGTCATCGCTTGTTTTATTTATACAGACAAAATCAAAGTAGCTGTTGTGTATCTCGGTCTTCCTTTTGCCCACTCTTTCTCCATTCAGTAGTACATTGTGTCCAGCACATTGTTTCAGAAGCTTGGCGCAGAGGCTTACCCTCAAGCTTTTCCTGGCTGTGTCTTTAAATTGATATTATTCGAAGACAGGCTATTAGACCACAAGGAAGCTAGCTAATGGCCATCTGTGATCATTTTTCATAACTTATTTCAGTTCAAAGTTTTCTGCATCCATTTGCTATCTTTCTTATTCTTCCTAATGTTTCAGATATCCTGTGGCCATGTTTGTGGTGGATGAACTTGTTACTTATTGCATTGGTTAACTCATGAAATAGTAAATAAGTGTTAAAGATGCATGTTTATTTTAAACAGCGGTTCAGTACTGCAGAGAGGAGAGAGGCTGCAGTGTACAGAGTCACTATACACGGAGTTCCAGGACCAGAACCTTTCACGCTTTTTACGATCAGGCAAGGAACCACAGCAGCTCAGCTTCTGCATCAAGTAAGCCTGCACTTTTGAGATGTTCAGGACTCAAATCCTTAGTAACCAACCATGTGCTGTGTAACTCGCTCCCTAAGATTTCTGTTGGATTTGGGCAGCCTAAGCCCCAAAATAACTAAGCCCAATTTACTGATATGGAGACATGCAAAAGCTTACTGACAAAGACAGATCCTATCCTAACTTCCTTAGTTACTGGAGCTTTGCAGGCAAAGAGGCTTGTTGGTTGCCAAAAACATTTGTAATGCTGAAACAGTGGAGCTAAAGCATTTCAGGTACAGAATGATCCAGATCCCACAAGCACAGGCTGAAAGTGAATTGCACTGACAGTCAAAAAGCTTTTGCTGTTATTATTATGAGGTTTTGCTTGGACAGCATGTTCTGTATTAGAAATCTGTCTATTAAGGAGGAAGGGGGCTGCTTTCTGAACGATGGGCCAAGCTGGTTGCCCTTGTCATAGGGGCCAGGCTTTTCTGCATAATGTCTTTTTCTCAAACATCATTGAAATGCAGAAGGAAAGTTAAAAGGGCTAAGTTCATGAGTGGAAAAACCTCCAGCTGATTATCTCAGCGGAGGCTGTTTTCCAGCAGTGGGAAAATGCTCTACTGTCTTGGGAATTTGAATAAACTGTCTGGCAAGCCAAGCTGGACAGAAATAAGATTAAACAGCAGTTGCCTCTGCTGAAATAGTCAGCTACCCAGATAGTACATTGCCCCAGGAAAGACATTTTCAATGGCTAGCAATACAGCAAAAGCATATTTTGTACACAAGATAAATTGATCATAAAGGGGTTTTTGTTGTCAACACAATCAGCTTACTGAACATGTAACTTCTGCCATTCTAATTATTAACATGTTTTTGCTTAGATTTTGGCGACTACAAAAGGTATTGGACAGTATCCCACAGACTATTTTTTGATGGAGGAGAAATGCTTTATATCTAAAGAAAGAAATGAGTACAGGAAGCCACCATTCCAAAGAGTGCTCAGTCCTGAGGAAGAGATTGTCCAGCTTTTGAACAGCTGGTTCCCAGAAGAAGGCTACGTCGGAAGAATTATCTTTAAAACCCGCGAGGAAGTGAGTCTCTTTGCCTTGACATATATTGCTTGCTGATAGTATCAAGAGGGTGACAAAAAGAACATATTCATTGCTTGGCTTCCTGGAACTTGATCTTGTTGACATAGAGCATTAGGAAAGGAAGTAATACAGAAAAGCCCAGCAGTGTTTAATGGTGTATTATTATTTTTTTACAACGCACCACTGAAAAGATGGCTTGTTGAAACACTTAAATTCATGAACCCATCCTAGGGGCAATTATTTTACATTATTTATTTATCGGTAGATCTATACAGTAAACTTTACGTATGCTTAATTAGGAAAGACAATGTATAGAAAGGGATCAGCAGCAGCAGAGGGGGAAAAAGCCCTGTGAATAGTTGCACATAAAGTGGTACCTCGCGTCACATACGCTTCAGGTTACATACGCTTCAGGTTACAGACTCCGCTAACCCATAAATAGTAACTTGGGTTAAGAACTTTGCTTCAAGATGAGAACAGAAATCGTGCTCCGGTGGCACAGCAGGAGTTCCCATTACCTAAAGTGGTGCTTCAGGTTAAGAATGGACCTCCGGAACGAATTAAGTACTTAACCCGAGGTACCACTGTATTTGTGCTAGCATTGGTGCTTAGGCATGATGAATTTTGACTGGATTGTGCCCAAAGTGCCATCAAAGCTTTATTAAACAACTGAGATTTATCCAAATTATAAAAGGAATGTGAAAAGAAGAGATCCTCAAATTTCAATGTCAATCTGTGTAGACTTGGAAGCTTTGGCAGGATGAGTGCAACTCACAGACTTTTGTTAACCTTGGTTTAGTGGAGGGCTCGAGAAAATATTGTGTGCCTTTTTAACAATGGCTCTGGTGAAGCGCATTCTAGTCCATGTGCCTTAATGAAATTGTTTACCCTTTAAGGTGCTATAATGAGGAGAGATGGATAAGGAACTGGAGAGTGTAGGCAGAGGGCAAGGGTGTGAAACATCAGCCACAAGTCATGCAGTTTGGCCGTCCAAACACATTTTAATAGCATTGTGAACCAATGAACCTGCTGAACTAACCAATACTGAATCCTAGATGTATCGGTTCAGCTAAGGGGAACCTGTGCGGCCCCCACCAGATGATGTTGGACTCCAACTCCCAGTAGCCCCACCCAGCACGGCCAGTGATGCTGAGAGCTGGATTCTGACAATATCTGGGGAACCACAGGCTCTCCATCCCTGAAATAAGGCTTACTGCAGGTGTATGTTACTAAATTTAGATACAGTACTAGTAAGGATGTAGAGTATTCTGCTGGCCTAGACAATACTAAAGATTTGCTCGCACACTGATGGATAGAAAGTGGGTTTTTTGCCTGTTGACAATAGGAGTTGAACTGACCTGGATTAAACTCTGGCTTGTGATGAAAGATTCCTGTGATGGTTTCACTCCGAAGCCCAAGTGCAACATGCCACTGCCCAGCTGATTACCGTATTTTTCGCCCCACACCGTAGGACGCACTTAGGTTTTTTTGGGGGGAAATAAAGGAAAAAGAATTATTTCCCCCCCCCCCCAGGTGCGGGGCTGGCGCGGGGGAAGCCCGAGCTTCCCCCGACCCCAGCCCCCAGAACAGCCTGCTATCCGCAAGCCTAGGGAGACCGGCGGGAAGTCGGCTGGTCTCCCCAGGCTTGCGGAGAGCTGCGCGAAGCCCGGGCGAGCTCTTCAGCGAGCCCCAGGCTTCGAAATGCAGGCAGCTCTGCGCAGCCCTTGGGAGCCCGGCGCGACTTCCCGCCGGGCTCCCTAGGGTTGCGCAGAGCTTCCTGAAGCCTGCATTTGCCCCATAGGACGCACACACATTTCCCCTTCATTTTTGGAGGGGGAAAATTGCGTCCTATAGGGCGAAAAGTACGGTATGCTTTCTGGTGGCATACTGGTTGTGTAGTAAGATCCATTGCAACATAGGCAGACTACAGTGAGGATCAGGCCACCCCACATAAACCACTCCCTCTGTGCAGGTGTGTTTAAACAACAACGGGCCTTCTGAATTTTCTCATTTGGACAGCACAGGGAAGAAGACTATGCTTTTCAGTGACACAATTGGGAAGAAAGAGAAAAGTCCCTCCAGTTATTTTAGCACTCATGCAACTAGGTGCACAACTGCCATTCCCTTGCCCTCAAAGCTTGATTCTTCTTGCTTTTTCACAACACGTTAAGTCTGAAAACAAGGAACGAATACCACAATTTTAGTTTTCAAAGAAGCTACCTCCACATTTCCTTAAGCAACAGGTCTCCTTTTCAGAGCCAGGGAAACCTATATTTTTGCATGTTTTTGATGTTTTTCTATAGAACTTAAACAACAGAAATCTTTTTCTGGAGGAGAAAGATGATGCAACTGCTAGCTCTGAGGATGACAGCTTTTTTGTTCAAGTTCATGACGTTTCCCCAGAGCAACCTCGCACAGTCATCAAAGCATCTCGCTTTAGTACAGCCCAGGATGTCATCCAACAGGTAGGATTGTCCTAGTTCATTTTCTCCTCACTTGCTGAGAGTTACACCTGTCTCTTGCAGAAAGAACAGCAGAATATCATGTCAAAAAGATGGATTGTCCCTACTGGCTGTCACTGCTAACACACTTCTGCCCACAAGACTAGGTTTTAAATGTGTTTTGGCCTGTAAATGATTTAGGTTAGACCAGGGGTCAGCAAACCTTTTCAGCGGGGGGCCAGTCCACTGTCCCTCAGACCTTGTGGGGGGCCGGACTGTTTTTTTTGGGGGGGTGAAAGAATTCCTATGCCCCACAAATAACCCAGTAAAAGGTAAAGGGAGCCCTGACCAGTCCAGTTGTGACCGACTCTAGGGTTGTGGCGTACAGTTTCCGGGTCATGTGGCCAGCATGACTAAGCCGCTTCTGGCGAACCAGAGGAGCGCACGGAAACGCCGTTTACCTTCCCGCCAGAGCGGTACCTATTTATCTACTCGCACTTTGACATGCTTTTGAACTGCTGCGTTTTAAATAAAAGCACACATTCTACTCATGTAAAAACAAAAACACGCTGATTCCCGGATCATCCACGAGCCAGACTGAGAAGGCGATTGGGCCGCATCCTTAGTAGGCAAACTAAGGCCCAGGAGCCGGATGTGGCTCAATCTCCTTCTCAGTCTGGCCTCTGGGCCTTAGTTTGCCTATCCATGGGTTAGACGAAATGTACATCCAGCAAATGAATGATTTATCCCTTCTGTTTGTGCAAGGTGAGATCTGCCTTAGAAGTGAATGGTAACTAAATAGCATTTGGTTTTGCATTTTAATTTTCTTTTAACAGACTTTAAGCAAGGCTAAGTATTCCTATAGTATTCTGAACCACCCCAACCCAAGTGATTATGTTCTCTTGGAGGAAGTGACAAAGGAGGCAGCAAACAAGAAGTCTTCTACACCCAAAATGTCTCGGAGGATCCTTGCCGACCAAGAGTGTGTGTTTCAAGCTCAAAACAGGTGGAAGGGAGCTGGGAAATTTATCCTTAAGCTTA
This sequence comes from Podarcis tiliguerta, assembly GCF_965153285.1. Classification (NCBI taxonomy): domain Eukaryota; kingdom Metazoa; phylum Chordata; class Lepidosauria; order Squamata; family Lacertidae; genus Podarcis; species Podarcis tiliguerta. The sequence goes on from NC_139538.1 coordinate 62,184,451, forward strand.
AAGAACAAGTCCAAGTAAGTAAATTGTTCTACTAAATTTGTATAAACTTTGATGTTCTATAAAGCTCTGCAAATTAGAAAATGAACATACTATCATCTCTAGCAAAAATGGCAAAAGGAGTTTTATATTCATTCTTTGGGCAGAAGATTCATAACAAATCCTTTAAATTGGCATTTAATAGCTTTGGATTATCAAGATATTTGTTAGAACTGAAGGCAATTCAATTCTTCAGGATGTAGTTGAATATTCATCTCATTCTGTGGAAGTTTACCCTTGAGAAAGTTTCACTATGGAAGGAAGGGGGGGGAGGTAGGGCAAAGTCACCATGTGATGACATTTTCCTGCCATAAATGATATAACAGAGGATTGACACGGAACTGTTCTTTTGTGCAGAACTGTTCACCCCACAAGCCAAGCTAACACTGACAATGTTTTTGCAACTTGGTTATTTTGGTTCCCTGGCTTTTTCTTTTCATAGGCAGGCCGAGATGATAAAAGAAAAGGTATTTCATTTGCTAATGAGTTTAAGAAATTAACTAAATCAAGTAAGCAGTACAGGGGCTTTATAACCACATCTCTACAAACGTCTTCAGAGGGTCTGCAAAGTAAAGATGACAAGACTGCATGCAGTTTGACTTACAGCGACACGATGGAATAACCTCCAGAGATTTGTATTCAGGTAGGACCTGTTGGCAGTGATCTAAATAACATAGTGTACTTATATACCAATTTAAACTACCGTATTTTTCGCTCTATTGGACGCAGTTTTTCCCCTCCAAAAATTGAGGGGAAATGTGTGTGCGTCCTATGGAGCGAATGCAGGCTTGTGCCATAGCCACGCGCAACCCCTCCGGCAGGGAAAGGCTGCACGGGGCTAGGGCTTCTTTAGCCCTGCGCAGCGTCTCCCGGCAAGGAGAGGCTGCACGGGGCTGAAGGGGAAGGCAAAACAGCGAGCAGGATCCATCCCGCTCGTTGCTTTGGCTTGTTCCATAGCTGCGCGCAACCCTTCTGGCAGGGAGAGGTTGTGTGCAGCCTGTACGCTGCTCTTTGGGGCTGGGGGGGGAATATTTTTTCCTTGATTCCCCCCCCCCCCTCAAAACTGGGTGCGCCCTATGGTCCGGTGCGCCCAATGGTGCGAAAAATACGGTACATAAGCATTGCTAAGCCTGCAATAACCCAAGTAATAAACTCCTGATAATTTTTTTAAAATGCTGAGAAGCCTTCCTTAAAATAGCCTTGTCTTTTATAATCAGTGATGAAGTAGGGGAATGGTTTAGTTAACAAATTAAGTGATAACACAGATTTCCCTTTCATTTTTGCTGTTCCAGCTAGATGCCCTGTAAGAGAGAAGGGAAAAAACTGGTAGACTTTTATTGCCATCAAGTTAAATTTAGGATGCATCCAGATGGCAACTTCTCACGCTCCCAGCTGAGCATAATCCCCAAAAACGGCTTTTCCAGACAATCAGAATATAGAGCAGTCTACGTGTGCTTGCTTCTAATTTGTTTCATGGGATCAAGATACTTTCCGTTGAGCAAGTGCTTCTGGTTCAAGGACAGATCTGCCTGTGTACAGTGTAGTTGTGATTGTCACAGGAACTTTACTGTGCAGGTCACCATGGTTGGTGAGTTTCCTACACCTGTAACAGTAGCATCTTGTACCACCAATGCAGTTTACTAGGTTTACTTGTAGAGGAGCTGAAAGATGGTTTATTGTGAACAAGCTGTACTTCAAAGTTCCCATGGCACTCCCCCCCCCCCCCCCTTTCTGGTGCTTGGTGAATAAAGCAAGCCAGGCTGCCTTCTTCAAACACAGGCTTGTGGTTTATTTCCTCCAAGCAAGCAACAATTGTTAACCTTGGTTTGTTTCTTCCATGAGCAATAAGGGAAAAGCAAACAATGAACCTAGGTTTGGAAGATGCAGAGTTGGGAACTTTTGAGCAGTGTGAATTATTCACACTAAACCATCATCATGTTAGGCTATCTTTAATGTGACATTAAAATGGGGCAACCAGATATGAAATCTATGAGAGGTTCTCTTTCCTGTTAATCAGTAATTCCAAGGAAATGCTATTTTCTGAACTACAGTATTTTTCGCTCTGTAGGACGCACTTTTTCCCCTCCAAAAATGAAGGGGAAATGTGTGTGCGTCCTATGGGGCGAATGCAGGCTTTCGCTGAAGCCTGGAGAGCGAGAGGGGTCAGTGCTCACCGACCCCCCCTCACTCTCTAGGCTTCAGGCAGCTATCCGCAAGCCTTCGGAGTGTGGCGGGAGTTCCTGCCGGGCTCAGAAGGCTTGCTGATAGCAGCAAGCTCCGGGACCAAAGGCGAGGTTGCACACAACCTCGCCGCCGCTCCCGGACCCATTCTGGGGGCTGGGGTTGGAGGAAGCTCGGGCTTCCCCCGCCCCAGCCCCGCGGCTAAAGAAGAAGCCAAGACAGCCAGCGGGATGGATCCCGCTCGCTGTCTTGGCTTCTTTGCTCTTTGGGGCTGGGGGGAAAAATATTTTTCTCTTTCTTTCCCCCCCTAAAAACTAGGTGCGCCCTATGGAGCGAAAAATACGGTAATTTAATGACAACAGCATAAGAGCTTCCCATTTAAGGGGAGAAATTTAAGCAATAGAACCTCAGTACTTGCCTTTTGCTAGATTTTGTTCATTCAACTTATGGCAGCAGTATTTAAGTGATTAATTGCTCAAAATCTTTTTTAAAAATGTATTTAAACCTCTCTGCATTTCCTCCTGATTCTAGGAAATTACAAAGGCCTTAAATACAAGAGACAAAAGCTGCAGTGAAGTTGATAGAAAAGGACGATGGATTCACTCCCTCAGCTTCTTTGCGCAGTCTTGCTTTGGGAGGAGATAGGGGGTGTAACTGGAATGTGTCTAAATAAGAGACAAACCTTCGTACAGTGGAGCAAGTCACTGCTAAGGAACTGGCTGGCCCAGCTGAATCTCTGCTACCAGTGCAGGTGCAATCTAGTTGCTGCTTCTGCTGGCAAGAGCCAAGTCTGAACAGTGGAAGAAGTTGTTTTTGAGGCTTTGGAAGAATACCCTGGAAGCATTGGAGACTGTTCCTCCTTTTGTCTTCATATTCACTACCTTTGGACAAGAGGGAAAGTAAGCACCTTATATTGTCCATTGCAAGCAGAAATCTGCCTTTTTAGAAAAAATAATTTAATTAGGCATCTTAAGGGAAAATGAAAGTTGTAGTGTGTTACATAACAATAATGCACTTTTAAAAAGCAGCTTCTAAACACACTTTTAGGTGGCTGTAGACAGATAAAAAGTACATTGTAATTCATAGATTTCAGTATGGTGAATATAAAAGTTATGATTTGTCAGTGTACAGCTGTAAGTATACCTATTTTAATAGCGATACTGATTAGGAGCAACATTTCTTCATGCAATTTATTCTAGTTTTTGTTTTTTTTAAAAAAATGATTATTTATTTTAATATTCTAAGGTATGTGCCACTGTATAATGTATTTATCATGCCTTGCTTTACAGAAAATTATATGTATCTCTGTTTAGAGAAGATAAGCATTATAATGAGAAGTACATTCAGGAAACATAATCTGTATGTTCACTATCAATTCACTATTATAAAGGTGTTTTGAGAGAAATTAACAGCTTGAAGTTTTTTCTATCTGAATTGTTAACGTCAAATATATATTCACTCTTACCATAGCTGGCAGCCTTATTTAAGAAATTGAAACCTAAAGCATACTAGTGTGTTCATTTTCTGTATAAACCTTGCAATCTCTGTTTACATAACAGTATTTGTAAAGATCTGTATATGTTTGCAAAACCATGGGCTTTTGTTGTTTTTATAAGGCCGTTAGCACCGGCTGTAACTTCCCTTCCTTTTGTTAATAACACAATTAAAGCAATTTAATACTACCCATATAAAGCATGCAAGAACTGAAATAGTAACTGGTTTTGACTGTCTTTTGATAATGATAGTACAAATTTTAAACTGTTCAGAAACAGGCTTTGTGGAACCTACATCAACACACCTGCTGTTCACCAGGATCATATTGTGAGAGTAAATCAAGAAAAGAGCCTGTTCAGTTAACTAAAGTTCAAAGCAAAATGCTGAAAAACAATTTGAACCTGAATGGAATGCAGAGTCATAATCAGATTGGATGTTCTACAAAGCTTAATACTCATGGCTTGCAAAATGTAGCCATTCACCTCTAATCCCCACAAGGCCCCTTCACCTCAAAGAAGCAGCCAGTAGGAAGCTAACATTAAGGAAAGCCAATTTAACTCCAAAAGTTTTAAAAAATTAGCTAAGGGGGAAGGAAGGTCAGGACTTAAATCCAGAAAAGACTATTGTTTGTTTATGTTTAGTCATAGGGCTTGGTAGAGGAATCATTTGTTACAAACAGAAAATAAATGCCTTACTGGCACAGCAAAAAACAACACCACAGCTGAATGTACATAGTGCCCTCCAGAGGCAGGACTCTAGATTGCAATTGTGTTGATCGGTCCCCACATGCCAGGGGTGGGCAGAACAACTAATGTGACTTCTGTGTTTCTACAGTGAGCAAGTTTCTTAACCCAGCCATCTCTATCCTCCCTCCAGGCAGGCAAAGAGGCCTGGACAGGTAACATTTGTCTCCCATCCCTGCTGTGAGCAGGTCATCCATCTCTTGGCCAAGAAAATGATGATGTTTTGATTACCACACTTTAAAAATGCCACAGTAACACTCATTAACCTTCTCACAGAAAAAGCCAGGAGTAAGCTCCAAGTTCCTACACCCCCAGGAGGCTGGGAAATTCCTAATATAGAACTCTACTACATCACCAACCAAGTGCACCACATAACCCCCTACATCCTAGAGGACAAAACGAAACAATGGCTGCACATGGCAACAGACATAATCAGAAACACCCCCGCCACAGTGTGCCCATTCCGTCGAAAAAAACTAAAGAAAATTCCCACAATGCTAAGCAGGTTTACACTTGAAGCACAGAAGGAAAAAGCAGGTGAACAGTCCAAACCCCATCCCCACTAATTCTCCTGACCCACCACGCAGCTCCGAAGCTCCCGAACAGAAACTTGGCAAGCCAAAGGCTTATACTGCCACAACAATGGCAAACCCATACCAACACAAGAAGTATAAGATAAAACTAGGGGACACCCAAATACTCTGGCTGACTCATCACCAACAACACATCGTCTTAAATAACCCAGTAATCAAAGCAGCAGCCACTAGGCCTCTGACCACCTTTGAGAAACTTCTGTTGACAAGAGAGGAACACAGCAAGGTGATGGTATACACAATATACAAAATACTATTCCAAGACCCGACAAAATCCCTCACCAAAATCAAAGACTAATGGGAACATGGTATAGGTTGCAAAATCCTACCCAATGGTCTAAACCACTCTTTATAAATGGTACCTAACACCTCGGAAGCTGGTGCTGATACGCCAAGGAACCTCAAATAAATGCTGGAGAGATTGTATCACTACAGGCAAATACCTCCACGTGTGATGGGAATGCCCCCAAATCCAAACCTTTTGGACATCAAGTCCCACAAGAAACCTGGAAAATAACAAAACCGGTACTAGAAGCAACTCTAGAACTGGCCCTATTAAACTTCTTCCAAGGCAACAATGCACACTCACATTACGAAGAACTCATAAGCCACTTACTCTCAGCAGCTAGGAGTGTCATAACTAGACACTGGTGGGATCTGTCAGGAGTGAACATGGACCACTGGAACCAAACTGTTTAGCTTTTCTAGTAGGGCAGTTTCCCAATCAACAAACTGACACTAACACGGGGACAAACAAAAGAAGATGCTTTCACCTCGGTATGGCTCCCTTTTATTACATATACAGCCCAGCAAGACAACATAAACCCCCCAATAGCATACAAATCAATATGGCTAACTTCACTGAACAACCCCTTACAACCTCACACACACAAGCAAAACTCACTGTAATCAACTGAATGCAACCAACCATGCTCTGGGCTCTGCAACCTCTCACACTGCCAAAACACACTAAGCAAAAGAACGAGATCATTCTCCCCTCTTGTCTCCCTCCCTCCAATTCATCCCCCCCCCCCCCGCCCTGCAACCTCACAATATGTATTACAATAGTGTCTTACACTGAATGTAACTGACCTATATAAAGGACTCTTAGGAACTGAGAACAGAACCGTATGTACCCTTGTTGTCTATGAAAATCCTTCAATAAAGACATTTTTTTAAAAAAGCCTCAGTAAATGGAACGCAGTGCTATCATATGACTTCTACACACCAACTTGAGTTCATAGCATTTAGACAAGCTCTAAAGCCACGGCTTGCCAGAAAAACTATGCCTCTGAAAACAGCAGACAGACCTAAACAGTCAATGTGAGATGTTTAGCAGTAAGTACCATACATTTAAATCTGAAGCTACATGTTATATAAGGTCCTTTAGAGAGGAGGTGGTGGAATAAATCAAATTTAATCATAGAACTCCTTATGGATGACTAAGAAGGGTCTCTGGCTACCTATAGAATTCCAAAAGGTGTTGCTTTTACTTTTTATTTACTTTTGCACACATTGTGCTTCTATTAGGAACATGATGGAAACTAGAGCCAAAAATCCCATCTAGAAATGCTTGGATAGCAGTACAGCCACCAATGTAAAAATCTGCTCCCAGGTGTTTAGAAAAAAAACCAAGAATTATATGTACATCATATTTTTGTTCCCCACCATCACCTTCCACTTGTCTGTGGTACAGTGGCAATTTTTTGGGGTGTGACCAATACGGAGCAGTTGTTGTCAGTATTCCTACCTCCAGCAACAGTGAATTACTATCACAAGAGTACTGCCATCTAAACAGGGTGTCTCAATAAATTAGTAAACATGGACTTCAATAGTTACATTCAAGCAGAGCAATCTAAACCCCTGATCTGCTGTACTGAAGGGAGTGTGGATGAAACAGAGGTGACCTACCTGCATTTCCCAAATGATGAGACTGCACTATGTCTACTTGGATGTAAGCCCCAGAAAGTTCAATAGAGCTTGCTCTCAGGTAAGTGTGTAGTCTAGGATTGCAGGCTGACGCTCAAATTGAGACCTAGATCACCAATATAACAAATGAAGAGCCAAAAGTTGTCAAACTTCTTTCAGCTACAATACAGTGCAACCATAAAACATTTGTGCTGAATAGCAAAATACTTCCAGTTATCTGCACATTTCACCACTAGCAAATAAGGAGGGCAGAATGCTTACTTGCTCATTGCTCTTATGCAGGTCAACAACTAGAAAGAAAATGAAGATTAGTTCATAAAGCAATACCAACCCATTAGTAGGAAGAGAAAGAGGATGTGCAGAACAAAATGCTTACATACCTTTATCCATCTCTCACTACTCCTTTTGATGCTTGAAATAGATGCACTGTGTTCACACTGCAGCAGGAAAATACTAACTTGGTCTACAATTTAGGGCAAAACTACACATTACACCTAGCTGGGTGCAATTTTTATTTTTCAGTGGGAAGCAGCCTCGGGACACAAAATTTAAAGGAAGAAATGGCAATATTACAGAAAATGTTTCCCTGCTAAAAAGTTGGGTTTTTTCCATCAGCAGGAGTAGGGAGGGAAATCTGAAGCAGGAAAATAGCTGACGGAAAAGAGTTAAGCAGCCTTCCTTGTCCCACGACTTCCCCACTTAACATTTAGCCCACATGTCATTTAAAAAGAAAAAGAGCATCAGGGCAGTTGTTTATAATGTCTGGTTGGGCACTAAGGCCATGCACAGAAATTTTTGGTAGATGCTATGATGAATCCCCATTTGCTTTTGTGATACTAGGCCCAATACAGGAAGAGTAACCTTATAACTGTACAAACTATTGTGGGGTGGGGAATCTCAATGTAGGGGGAGAGGGGCTAAATGTTAATTGCAGTCACTTTCTCATAGCCCATTTAAGAGAGACATTAAATTAAAAAAATATACATAAAACGGTGGGATTGTGCTCTGTGGGAGTGGATATCCACACACCACTGTTTTTCAACACCTGCTTACAGTTTATATCATAGGTAGGTGAGATAACAACACAACGATTGGCCTGAAGTCTTTTTTTCTTTTAAAAAAAGGTTTATATATTGATACAATTAAAATAGTTTTCTAGAATCAATTCAAATTCATGTCATTTTAGAAAAATCATCCATTTCCAATGAAAATATTGTACAATATTATACATAAACTCAAAGCTTACAAACCATAATAACTACAGCAATAAATATGGAATCAGGGGTCCTAGAATTCCAAAGTACAGGCTGTTCATTAATTGCTTCTTCATTCCTGGAAATCCAGCATCCATAATAAAAAGGCCCACTTTATTTAAATTATTTGTAGACCAGGTGAGTATTTCTTTCATGTATTTAGTTCCTTTAAATAGATCACAATGGTTTGTGATACACTTAGGAAACTGGCAATCCCTTTAAGTGTTTCGTGAAATCGAGGGCTCCTTGTGGAACTGGCCTTCCAAAATAAACCTTAAACAATTCATTCAAGTCTTCATTCAGAAATGATGCCTCCTGTGAAAATTTACCCTGAAATGAACAAGTGTTACAGTTTTATGAAGTAAAATCAAAATGTTGCATTATCAGTCATCGTGTGTGATTTAAGAAGAGAATGGTGCAAAGCGGTACCTTTTTCCTGGGTGCCACTGACGCAACACGAGGATTAAAAGTCATTCCTTTCATACTGTAGGCCTCAAAAAGTTCTGTAGGCAACCTATGAGGGATACAGGTTTCATTTTAATATACTATTTTCAAAAAAATATATTGTGTCTTAAAGCAAGACTGGGGAAAAACCAAAGACCCTAAATTTTAGTATTTGTATTGGAGAGTTGAACAGCCCTGCAAAGCACCTTTAAAATATGTCAAAAATTGAGGCAAACAAAGAAATGAACACACACACACACACAAAAAAACACTGAACAGAATAATGGAGCAAGACTGAAGTCTTCTACTGCATGCAGACATTTCCCTCCTTTCCTATCACTGATACTGGAATCCAGGATTATTGTATAAAACGCTTGACAATGAACATTACACAGCTACATTTTTAAAAAAAATCTGCTCCTTTATTTCACATTCAAGCTAATATTAAACAGTAGTAATGTACTTTCCACTCAGAGAAAGAGCTCAGTAACTGGACCCATCTTCCATGACAATTAGCCATGGTAGCTAAGTAATAGGGACACGGGTGGCGCTGTGGGTTAAACCACAGAGCCTAGGACTTGCCGATCAGAAGGTCGTGGTTCGAATCCCCGTGACGGGGTGAGCTCCCGTTGCTCGGTCCCTGCTCCTGCCAACCTAGCAGTTCAAAAGCACGTCAAAGTGCAAGTAGATAAATAGGAACCACTCCGGCAGGAAGGTAAACGGTGTTTCCATGCGCTGCTCTGGTTTGCCAGAAGTGGCTTAGTCATGCTGGCCACATGACCCGGAAGCTGTACTCCAGCTCCCTCGGCCAATAAAGCGAGATGAGTGCCGCAACCGCAGAGTCGGCCATGACTGGACCTAATGGTCAGGGTTCCCTTTACCTTTACCTAGCTACGTACTGCTTCCAGGTTCAGTGGCAACTAGCCACTGAATACCAGTTGCTGGGGTAAGAGCTACTGTGCACACCCCATGAATATCTGACTGGGAACAGAGAGAAAAAGGTAATAGATCTTGTCCCATCCTTGTCAGGGGGAAAGGCAAATCCCTCCAAGGAGAAGGACTACAGCTTCCACTCTTCAGCTGAGGAGCGAAGATTTCAATCCTGCTGCATGCTCACCCCACGGCTCAATTCTGGCAAGACCTATCAGCCATGACCTCATCATCATGACCTCAGTCAACTGATGAGTAGCTGGCGCTTCCCCGTCAAAGTTGGCCCGCAGGGTGTGAGGTGGAGATAAAGATCTGGCCCACCAGGTCAAAAACTTCCCCCACCCCTGTATACATACGGAAGCTGCTGAGTCTCTGGTTCTATACCAGAAAAGACTGCAGGGTTTTCTTCACTAAACTTCATTCATATAAGTTATGAATTGCTTCCTGTGAAGCATTCCAAAGCAATATAACGATAAAAACAATTTCAAGTTCTATGCAGATACAGAGCAATACAAAATTCTTCACTCAGAAGGTGTGTGGGAAAAGGAAGGTCTTCTGCAGGCATCGAAAAGATAATAGACAGTGCCTGTGTGATAACATTACAGGAGGGAGCTGTAAGGAGGAGGTACCAGCACACTGAAAGCCTGGCTCCTAAATTGTTCTTTTGAATCTATGCACAATTTTTTCCAAAGCAAAGACATTTCTCTCACCTCCGACTAAATTCATGTCCAAGAGATTCTGATCCTTCTGCTGGGGCACCAGCCACAAGGTGAGCTGCAAATTTCTGAACGACTGGGTGATAATGTCTCTAGGGGTTAGGGAGAAAGCATTGATGAAAAATTGGGAATGTAATTTTTTCTATATTAATGTAATGCATTTGACTATTTGAACAAAAGGTTATCATCAAACGTATATTCTAGGAACAAAAGCTCGATTGGTTAAACATCCCATGAGATGCAAGACAATTATGACGGGGTAATCTTAAGCCTTTTCCAAGAAGAGAGTTAAAGCACCTAGCAGTGGGGATCAATTAAGTGGAAAAGATGGGAAGATGCTGGGTGGTTCGCATGCACCACTGCTCATTGCTTTCTCAGTAAATAAGATGAGGTAGGAAGAAGGAAAGTGCAAAGCAGAATGATGGAGCTAAATAGCCTAATTAAAAGAGTGAAAAGGCTTACTGAAGTTCAAAATCATATTCGCCACTGAAGAAAACTGATTAATTGCAATATAAAAATGTTGTAAATAGAATTAGAATACTCAAGAACATTCATTCCTGCAAATTCTGACTTTAAAAAAATGTCTTCTGAACAGAGAAAGAGCTTCCTAGGTTACTAGTGTAGAATAAGGCAACAAGACATTAGCTTCCGTGACACTCACCCGCAGAGTATGCAGTTCCCACAGTGCTGTGTTCTGAGCATTACAGTACTCTGGTTCATCCAGCTCAGGAAGGTAAAGTCCACTCCCTTGAGATTCATTGTCTAGGAGAAGGTCTGTCTTTGGGAAAGTCTTCAATGCCATCCAAGAAAAGAAAAGGAAAAAGGAAAAGAGTCCCACGTGAAATGGAATAATAATTACAAAGTTGTTACCATGTTTGCCTCAGAAAACAAAACTGCATCTCCCCAAAAAGATAACTACTGATGTAAGAAACTTAAGATCTCTGAATATGTGTATGGCCTGATGGATCATGTTAAAAGTATCTGCTTTCATGTAAAACAAAAGAAACCAACGCTGGAAAACTCACGTCTGCTGTAATAATTTTCAAACCATGTTAAGAATATTTCACATGTGGACCATTTTTTCCATTGTGTTGGAAGGGGCATTTGATTTGTAGCCTACCTCAGGGTAGGCCACAAGAAGAAGAAAAACCTACAAAAGTCAAATATAATTGCCACCTTCTCACCTAATGCTAAAACCTCAGTTTAGCATTAAATGGACGAGCCTCCACAAGTCGAAGCAAATGCAACTGGAAGCAGGACTTCTGCCAAACTGAGTATCAGTTTTAAACAAGTATTACATATGTGCTAGAGACCCTGGTTTAAGCAATGGTTAGTTTAATGGTTGTTTGAATTTGGCTTCTTAAGAAAGCTAGCCACTGTTTGTTTTAAACTGAGGTTGTATGAAATGCAAAGTCAAGATTCTCTGAGAGCTAGGGAAGGGGCACAAGCCCAATGCTCCATTCTTGCTCAGCCACATGGGGGTAAATCATGATTTAGTGCAAACCAGCTAATATGTAAGAAATTCCATTTAACAACCAAACTATGTCATTTTAAGATCAGAATCCAAACACCATTTTCAAACTGCAGCAATTAAAATACCTGCATCTTAGTGGAAAAGCAATAATCAGCCTCACCACCCAAGTTCTTGAAATACTGCCATCAGCATACTGAACCTGCCAGTCATCAAGCTTACAGCCCCTGGAGCTATCCTTTATACAAAGTAACTATAACAGACACCCCTCAGACTGTTATAGGCCAACTCCAGTGAAAAGGTGACCCTAATTCTCTGAGTGACAGCGCGGGCCAGTGGGCATTTCTCCTCTAAAATCTAAATCCAATGCAATGAAAGAGCTAAGATGTTGATGCCCATAGCAGAAAGAATAACTGAAGAAACAACAAGAAAGGAAAGCTGGAGAAGTAGGGTTGCCATAATTCAAAAAGTAAAAACCAGGAAGACCCCAACATTGTTGAGGTTTTTTTAAGGAAACCACTGAAATTGTGGAGATTGGTGTTTTGTTTTGTTTTTTGGAAAACCCAAAAGTTGTTGGGTTTTTGTTTTTGTTTTCAAAAACACTGCCTTTCAGAACCGCCCCCCCCCCCCCCGATCCTAATTCCGCCTTTGAAATTCCAGTGATGTCCAGGAAAATCCAGACATGTCAGCCCTAGGAGAATGCTGGAATGACTCCATCTCTTCTGACAAGAATGAAAACTTGGCACAGCTAAAAGTTAAATGGAACGCTCTATGCTGGTGTGTGTCTGCACAAATGTGTGTGTAGATTTGTGAAGGCATGACATGTTCTAAATACAATGTAGGAGTTTCAACAGAATGAGTTTGAAACATCCAACAGTTTTAGAGCCCAATAGGACTATAGCTGAAGGGTCTCATTAGCTATGTTTTTAAGAACTTACATGCATTAATGTTCTGTTGGTTGCCAAGATACCAATGCAGGAGTCTGGAAGGAGATGGAGGGCTACTGTGGAGAGGCGCTTTATGAAAGCAAGAGCTCTTTGCTGGGACACCTGCTTCCTACGCTTGGTGAGCATCGCATCCAGGCACTGCAGCACTATCGCCACATCTTCATTTGTAGCACCTTAAAACAAAACCCATTTGAATGCAGCAACATATATCCAAAAGAACGCCAGAAAGATTGAAGGCACCCGCTATTTCCCGATTCTATTTTTTATTTATTTTAAAAAGATTCATCAATTAAGAATCACACCAGCTATTTAGCAAAGAAAGAAACACTGCTGAAACCCACTGATGGGTTATTTCTGTAGAGAAATACCAAGACATACAATTTCACTCCATCTACCATAGAAGTACATAAAAGACAGTACTTGAGCTTTGTTATCACGAAACCATTGAAATAAGGAGTTACCTGCATGTAGTTTAAGTAGTATCTTGTAAAGATGTGTGTAGAACTTCAAAGGGTCAATGTTAAGGACATCACCTATCCAAAATAATTCCAGTTAAGTAGGTTTGCTGCTGTAACTGTAAAACAACTTACTTCCTCAAATGGAGAGACATTCAAAGGGAATACTTCAGAGAAGTGTTTTCCAATCTTAGGTCCCCAGCTGTTGTTGGACTATAATTCCCATCATCCCTGATCACTGGTCCTGCTAGCTAGGGATGATGGGAGTTGTAGTCCAACAACAGCTGGAGACCCAAGTTTGAAAAACACTGCTCTGGGATTCAGTTTCCTCTGGAGCTAAGTGCATGCTGGAGACTGGTTGAACCTGTGCAATATATTGCTTTAATTACAAATATACAGAGTCAATTGGAAGAATTCAGATTCCTTAAAACAAACAGGCAACATTGGTCCTGGTTCAGTGCCAAAACAAAAAGTGTCTTCTCACTGTCTCTCTAGTCCTTCCTCAAAGTCTATCACATTTCCTTGGATGGAACTTTTTGTGAAATTTTTGACCACTCGAGCCCATCAGACAAAACTAGCAATGGTCCCGTTCACGCTAATCACAAAAGAAATGCAATATGAAAATTAAACTGTACCTTGACCAGACAAAATGTGGAAAGCAGAAAGAATACAGTGCAGACTCTCTCTGTGGCTTAACACCTAAAAATAAAGGAAATGCATCAGAAAGATATAGACCAAAAGTCTTATATATCTTTAGACAAAGGAGAAACTTACCCCTGAGACCATAAGAGAATGTAGAACAACCAAAAGGTCATCAAAAAATTCCAAATTTATGAGGTGGGCGAACCTAAAATCAAGGAGTTAGATTTGTGAATTTACATAAGATTTATTTGTCAAACTCAAAGCATGCCATTGCAATTATAGTTTGTTTTACAGTGCAACTATCTCAAACAACATTCTTAAGTAGTCTTCTCTTTTGCAGTATGATCATTAATCACACACTACATGTAATCCAAAAAAAGAACAGCATTCCTCCATCTGCCAGCTATCATTTTGAAAACAAAACAGGATGCTATACAAGCAACGCATGAAACAGATGAAATATATACCAAACTTTTTAGCAATGTTATTTTAGAACTGCATTGAATTTCAATTGCTTTTATTCTTCCTACTTTCTTCTACCCTGATTTTTATTTAATTTTTCTGAGTAATTTTAAGTGAAGTGTTTAAACAAATTTAAGCACTGGGTTGCATTTAACTAAGTTCTACCCAGGCCCACTGAAATTAGTGGACATGATCAATTTAGCTCCATTAATTGCAATGAGCCTACTCCAGTAAAACCTACTAAAATACAAGCCATTATTTTCATACTTTTCAATGAAAGTTTTTATGTTGATATAATGTGCCTTCTTAGGAACTTTTATAAAGAATGGTCACTCAAAAAATGCTTTGAAATTCTTACTTTGCAAGGCCTTCCAACACAGCAGGCAAAAGGGGAGACTTCTGTGCTTTTTTCAGTATTCGGAAGTAAGTTAAAAATACAATATTCAAGGTTTCTGTGTGCTGTAGAGAAAAGACACTCACAAATGAACACATATGGAACATTCTGAGTTCACCGTATTTAAGTTCTGTTCACACTTGCCTGGATTTGAAAGCCATTAATCAAAAACCACTTTAAATTTCCTAGCAAGATCAGTTCCTAATTACTGGTTTACATCATTATGAATCATAGCAGGGATAGCTATGGATAGACACCACTATTGTAATACATAATGCCCTAAACCAGTAATTATTGAATTGCAAGGAAAAAACAGACCACTAGTCTGTTATTGCACTATTTATACTCCCTCAACTATTGTGCTGAGTAAAAACAACTACTAATAATAAAGATTAACCACAATGAGGGATAAATCCGTGCTTACAGTATCAGTCTTTGTGTTTAATGTGCATACAGCCCACACACATTTTATGACTAGAAACTCATTTCTAAGCAACCACAGAACCAAAGCAAGAATTTGAAACAAATATTACAATTGGCAATATCTGGTCTTATTTTACTTGTGCATAATACAAAACTCAGCAGTACACCACACTCATGAAAATATACTTACCAGTTTCAGTTTTTTCTCTGTGCTCTCTGAGGCTTCTGCTTCTAAGAGTTCTCTTTCTAGTTTCTCTTCTGCTTTCTTCCACTGAAAATGTACAATGGTTTTTATAAGAAAACACAAGTTTCTGGCAGTATTAAGGTAATTACTTTGCAGTCGTTGGGTCAGTTCAGATGTAATGTCTCTGATCAGGAACATGCCACATGCTCCTTCCTCCTCTTATGGATTATACGTGGTCAGATAGTTACGTCTTCCTAGTACAGGCCACATAATTGGCATTTCATCAAATGCTTGCTCTCCAAACCAGAATTGCAAATTTGGATTGGAAACGCAGGCCATGTTTGAAAAACTTCTAAACCATTGTTAGTTCCTAAAGAAGCTGGCTTGTTTAGAACCTAACCCATAGCTGTCAACTTTTCCCTTTTCTTGCGAGGAATCCTATTCAGAATAAGGGAATTTCCCTTTAAAAAAGGAAAATGTTGACAGCTACGGCCTAACTTCTGACTTATACACAATGCTAAGTAGAGACTGAGGAAAACACAACCGAAAACATTATCCCAGATATGTGGGAAGAAGTGAGGTGTGTGCACGAGCCCAATGCTTTGCTCTGTCTCATGGAGGTTTGCCCATGTAGCCCTAAACCATGATTTTGATTATATGTGAACTGACCATGATGTTTAAAGCAACATGAGAAACAGGGGTGGGACTATTTTCAGCTGTACTAAAAGCCTCTCAGCAGCAAAAGCATGATGGGATCACTTTAACAAAAAATCTTCCCATACATAACCAGTAAGAAACAATCTGCAGAACTGTGTTTTGCAGTGCTCATATGGCCACAAAACGAAAGTCCTGAGACATGAACCCAAGAGCTAATTTAGGGGCACCCAAGAATTTCAGCAAGCTCAGCTGAGATTTATTGTTTTACACTTTCTCTCAAACAGCAGTCGCTTCCTCGCCAAATCATAATATAGTTTCAAAAGGAGGATGGCATGAAGGAAGTGTTGTTTCAAAATCTCCTTGGACAATGGAACTCACTGGTTAGTTATTTGGATACAAGCCAGAAACCGTTCCATTTTCTAATGAAATTCAAAATATATGTGTACACTACAGCGTAAGAAGTACCTTTCTTTGCATCCTTGAAAGATTTTTCCGTTTCTCTTGATAAGACATGAACCTCTTCTTTGGCGTGATGTCTTCTGCATCTTTTTTCACTTCTACTTCCTTAATTCTTAGGTGAATTAGTGTCATTAGCACCTAAAGACAATCCAGTAACTTTTATTTCTCAAATTCATTAAAAGCACAGATCTTACAAAACATAAAACTGCCTGAGACCATTTCTTTCTCTTTTATATACATGTGGATAGATGCCATCCTTGCCAACAACTCATGAAGAATGGAAAGAGTAACGTTTGGGAGACAATTGGTGTGGTTTTTGTTTGCGATAATATGCCATAGTACTTCAATAAGGATAGTAAATATTTAAAGTCCATTTTTAACTATTGCTCCACACTGGAGAGGAAGGTAGGAACTTACCTCAGGTCTAACATCGTAATTCCTGCTTTTCACAAGGCCAGAAATCACCTTCACCACACCAAGTGAGGCATAGCCAAGTTTATCCTGCTTGAAGAGGGTCTTTACTGCACCACAGCACATTTCAGAAATCTGGAAAGTTGGAAGTTTCGATTATCAGTGTTTATTCAACCAGCACTGCTTTCTGGATGAAAAAAATGTAAAATGCTATGAACAAAGATTTTTACCCTTCCAGAAAGTGATTCATATTTACTTTGAAATGACATGCAATATTTCAATATACCTGTAACGGCTGCTGTCATGACTATGGGGGTATGCCTACCTGTTTTGAAGCATCGTTCATGAGTGGCACGATGAGCACAATAATATTATTGTGGAAGTTGAAGTGAGGCAGGGCCACCAACAGCTCACACAAGCACTTCACAGCAATCTCTGCAAGGCCTTTGTATGCTTTCAGTGAAATCACATTGCTTTTCTTCAGCTTCCGTTGCTTCCAATCTAAGTGAAATATCGCATAAAAGCCTGAGTATTTTGCCATCCCAGCTTCTGAAATTACTACTATTATTTCCAAGTTGGGGGGGGGGAATATAGTACTTGCATATTTCCTGTCACAGACACATAGGGCTTAGAATGAAAACACACACACAATGCCACATCGCTTTAAAAAAAAAAAATACTAGGAAAAATACTTTCCTAGCCCTGCAACTCAGGATCAGGAGTTGAGATTCTAAGGTTTAAACCAGGGATCTTCTCCATGCTTTGTGTTAGGGATACTACCAATAGCTGCTTATTTCCAACAACAAAATAATTTTAGCGCTCAACATTTAAGAGCCTATCCCCATCCTCAGCCATACACCCTGCCTGCCGTACCTTTCACAGATTGCTCCAGATTTTCTAAATAAAACTTGTACTGGCTGACAATGCCTTCTTCAAATTCTCTTAATTTCTGAGTTTCTTTTCTAACCTGTGGATAAACAAAGAAACAATGTAAAACATCTTGCCATAAATCTACTGTGTGACAACTGCAACACATTTTAAGTTTCAGAATATGTCACCCTCTGCAGTATCTATTTTGAAGTCTTTTCAAGAAGTATTTGGGAAAGTTTGTTACCCAACAGTTTTGCGAGAAAGGTGCACTCTTCATTTTTTGTACCCCAAATGCCAACATTTCAACAACTAAGCTTAAAAACTGTGGACTATTTTTAAGGAAAGAAATAATTTCATAGATAAAAACTCTTAATTTCTTCCTCCATAAATATAACAACTTGTATTACCCTCCCAACTTGACATTAAGCTACTCTGAAACATACTACAACCTCACCTTTGTGTTTTTCTCTTTCTCAGTTAAAGGTCTGATTTTGTAAGATGGAGTAATGTCTTTGAAAAGCTCCATCAGAGAAATCATCACCAGCTTTCGCACAATCACGGCCACGTTGGGATCCTGTTCCATTAACATCGCACGCAACTCTTTCAGCTTCTTTATCTGTTCAGGCAAGGATGGCATAACCATGAAATATAATTGGCAAGTACAAGTAAACCAGACAAAATTTATGCATACATTGTCATTGTAATGTGAGGAGCAACAACTACTGCCATCTTCAGAGAACATACACACAGAATTCAAGATTGCAACATACAGTGGTGCCCCGCAAGACGAATGCCTCGCAAGACGGAAAACCCGCTAGATGAAAGGGTTTTCTGTTTATCAATGCGCTTCACAGGACGAATTTCTCTATGGGCTTGCTTCGCAAGACAAAAATGTCTTGCGATTCTTTTCTGCTCCCCACCCCCTTTCTCTAAGGCACTAAGCTGCTAATAGCCTTTTAGCAGCTAATCCGCTAATCCCTTAAGCCTTTAATAGCCGCTAATCCGCTAATAGCGCTAATCCGCTAATAGGGTTGCTTCGCAAGACGAAAAAACCGCTAGACGAAGAGACTCGCGGAACGGATTCTTTTCGTCTTGCGAGGCACCACTGTATTCTAGATATTCATATGGTGCAAAATATTTCAGTAACACTCTATCTTTATACCATCGATTTCTGTGGTATCACCCATTTTTCAAATGAAGCTTTAATGGATTTGTATCAGGGAGGTGCTAGGTTTTCCAAAAACTGAGGTCATGCCCCCACTGATTTTTGTTTTAGCTTGTGTGGTGGGGTTTTAGTTTAACCAAACAACTACACCTTCTGAGACAATATGAAAACTGACAGATCACATCAAGTCTACTTCCCAATGTACCCTGGAAAGAATAAAAGACACAGTCTCACAATTGGCAAGGACCAGTTTGTTTTCATCAGCAATCACAAAAGCAGTAATCACAGCGGCTACATTTCAAATGGAAAATACCTGGAACCCACGGGCTCTTCCTGTCTCTCTAAGCCTTTCAGTTTGCAGTTTCACACTGCCAACTGTTTCACTTCAGGGTATAAAAGCAGTTTTAATTTCCCCCCAGAGATATTTTTTTTTTTGTGACAAGTCAAATTCTTAAATTGAAGCACTGCCTGTGAAGCAGTTACAGAACATTGCTTTTAGGGAACAACTTCTCAAAAGGATGGCAAAAACGTTGAGAGGAAAAAATAAAAGCAAGGTTAATGGTATTCATTTAATTCCATGCATAAAACTGTTTCAACAGCATCCAAGAGAAATACTGTAAAAGGAGCCTAAGGGAAAGGAAACTATCCCTTCCAATCCAGAAGGCAATCACACAAAATCTGTGAGATGAGAGCATGAACAACAGCACATAACCCGTGAGACCTCACTGTGCCAAGCCATTAAAAGCCAACATTTGTTTCCACACTAAATATGATGCATCTGAATCTTTGGCATGTAAAAATCATTCTCTTACTTTTTTTATGGCATGGCCGGTTTCAACTCAACTGAAATGTTACTTACATTATTTTCTGGGTCAGACAAGATGGCAGATGCTAAGGCAGCTATGTGCATCTTTTTCTCTTGTAGCTTCTTTTTCCTATGAACTAGCAGTTCTTCAGCAGTGAGAACAGGTAATGGTTCTTCAAGAGCTGGTGATAAAGAAAAACGCTGTTCATGTCTTAGAGCAGGCTTCCCTAACCTTGGCCCTCCAGATGTTTTGAGACTACAATTCCCATCATCCCTGACCAGTGGTCCTGCTAGCTAGGGATCATGGGAGTTGTAGGCCAAAAACATCTGGAGGGCCGAGGTTGAGGAAGCCTGTCTTAGAGCGTATGTGTGCACACGTGTGCCTCCACACCAGAGCTGGAAAGGACATTTGAAATGGAGACTAGAAACCTGTTGGCATTCTCATCAGCCGCTGGTCAAACCTTTATTCAGGTAAACGGACCTTTTAGCAGT
Source organism: Podarcis tiliguerta (assembly GCF_965153285.1). Classification (NCBI taxonomy): domain Eukaryota; kingdom Metazoa; phylum Chordata; class Lepidosauria; order Squamata; family Lacertidae; genus Podarcis; species Podarcis tiliguerta. Next base: position 62,204,607 of record NC_139538.1, read on the forward strand.
TGGCTGGGTTTTTCAGGGGGTGGCATTCAGTTGTATTCAGCCAAGACTTTGAAATAATAGTTTAGGTTTCCATTCTCCTTTGTGAGCTACCCTAGTCAGGTTTCTATTCAATTTAGGTTGACTCCGTAAACGCAACATCTGGAAACACTTTAAGAGCAATTCATTTCTTTGGCAGTATTATACTTATTTTACTTGCTCTATCCAGTAACTCAACAATGAGGACAAACCACAAAATGTTCTCTGAACCAATGAAGTAATTTACACTAATATGCTTCAAGAACAGTAACCCCATTTGAATGTCCATTAATATTTAATCTGTACAAAATCTTTTTTTAAAAAAAGTCTTAAATACCTTGTGCCTCTTCCATTTCTTCTATTTCATCCTTCTCCTCCTCTTCCTCTTCCTCTTTAACTACAAGAAAGAGCAAGCTCTTTAAAAATTCAGCATTGCGAATGATCCAGTTCTTAAATCAAACTGACAGCTTGCCTGGCAATCTTGATTGTACCTCACCTGGCTTTTCCATGGTCTGTGGAATAATTCCACGTTTGTCTTTGATGGGAAGCAGATGAATAAGTTCTTTTTCAGGCTCAGTCTGCATGCGCCTTGGCTTCTTCTCATATTTCTCAATCACACTCTCATTCTTACGTTTCTTGGCATGAACAGGTTCACTATAAAGTGAAAGACTTGTCAGACTCTCATATGGATAATTTATAACTCTTACATATAAAAATATTTTCACAAACAGAACTACAAACAAAACAAACTTACAATTTTGAAAACTTACAATTTTCTCTATAATGCCACTTAATTAGACTTTAAAAAAAGATTAAACTGGTCCAACTATCTGCCACTGAAGGCTTTTCCAAATGCGGTTTACCAATTGGGACAAATGAATTTGTCACTATCCAGACCCTTCTGCCTTATTAAGTGCTTCCATTACATTACATTTTCTACAAACAGCTAGCCCAAGCTAATGCTAAGCAGAGATTCTTTTCACAGCAAGTATAACTACAGCAGGTGCTTAAGTGTGGGTTTTGTGATTCCATTAATGTCACAGGTGCCCTGAACTTTAAAGAGCAGTGGAATTCTTCTGCAAACTACCCATGCTATTGTGAATGTACCATCAAACTTCTGCCTTTGTCCCTCCCTCCCTCCCATATGGAATCTGTGAACTCATTCTCTGCAACACTTGAGCACATACTTCTGACTTCTTTTTTAAAAAAACCTTACTCTTATTACACAGAGAAGGGGATATTACGTGAATAGTAAAACACTCAAGCAGAGAAGACTTAGTCATGCAGGAAAAAGGCCTATTCTGTTAAGGCCTTTTGTATTAAAGGTCTGACATTGAGGGGCAAACGTAGATTCAACATACGCTGAATAAACTCTCAACGAACAAATAAGACAACAGAAGTGCTGCAACGTCCGCTATTCCCTACTTTGCAAACACCTACTTGGAAGAAAGATCTCGTGTGATAAAAGATGCCCTTTGAGCAAGTTCCTCCATTAATTTCATATCATCTTCATCCATCATATCAAGAGGAAGAGCTTCCTCCTCTTCTTCTTCTCTTTCTGCCAAGGCAAATAAAATCAGAATAACTTCAGAGGCACTAAGAGAGATACACACTACAAAAGGCAGATGGAAATACCTTTTTCTTTGATTTTCTTGAATGAGGGGCACAACTGTGGCACATTAGTTCAACGAGGGATGAGAATATAAAAGAACACTTGTGAGTAAACAATTACCTTGTATGTACAGGGCGAGTCTTTTCAAAGAGGCCCTGTGGAACATGTGTACTGTACTCTGTATCCACGGGGCCTCTTTTAAAGGACTCGCCCTGTATGTAGAATCCAACTATATTTTTCTACCTCTATATTGCCCTCTGTAGAGCTCATGTGTGCCTGGCAAAATGTTGGTTTCTAATCATGGCTTCCAGGTAAACTATACTTCAGCTGTTCAGACAACCTGCAAGCTATTGTTTGCCTCAAACCTGGACCAGAGCCTGGGAGGGAATGGCCATGTTCAAGAGGGAGCATGATCTCAATGTTCACTCACAGAATGCCAAAGATTGATTTGCCATTAATCTTTGCTTTGAGATTTGGCATTACATCATTGCTTAGCTCCTGAGTGATCACTTAATCCAAAGACAATGTGGGCTTAGCCATTTCAGTTCTGTATCATCAAGGACACTATCCACTGCAATGCTACTTCACTCCACATAGCATTTCCACATTCCCAAAGCAACAATATTTTGCAGTGTGAATACTGGAAAAGTATTCAGTCGCTGAAACAGAAGTACTCCTTGAGTAAAGACATCTGGATTTCATACAATTAACTGAGCAACTCTCAATTATCATCATCATCATTTTTTATTTGTATACCATCTTTCTATCTTACAATACTCAAGGTGGTTTACAAACTGAAGAAACAAAAAAATGTACAACTTACAACAATCTAATGCAATACAAAAACGTGATAATAAAACAAAACTTTAAAATAAGCAACCTACATCAAAAAGTAAAATTCAAAAATTATTAGAAGTATACAAAATAATAATATGAACATATAAAAGTTAAACAGAAATCCACTCAACAGTTACAATAAATAATTTCTAAACTATAATCAATAAAACAATGGCAAGCCACAGTACATAAATACAATACAAATTGAGAAGCAGGAGACTAGAGGGTGGGGCAAGGCAGGTGGAAGGAGGCCTTGCCTGATGAAGTCTCTCCCCCCCACTGTTCTTCCTCCAAGCACAGCTTCCTTATGAAGAATCCCAGGGCCAGGGGGTGGGGCAAGGCAGGTGGAAAGAGGCCTTGCCTGATGGGAGTCTCTCTCCTCACTAAATTTTGTTGCACTAAAAATGGATTGCCTTGAAAAAAACTATATGAAGACTATCTTTACTTACCTTTAAACACTAATGTGATGACCCCAACTTTTAAATGAATAATTCAAAACATTACTCATAAGCATAGCTGTAAACTTTTCCCTTTTTTTGCCCTTGCAAGAATATTCGGAATAAGGGAATAAGGGAAAAGTTGACAGCTATGCTCATAAGTGCTGTTACCTACCACAGGCCTTCTGAACTGGATGGGCTAGAAATTTAGGTATAATTAAACGACTACTAGTCATAATACCTTGAAATGCCAAATACTGGAGGCAAAAAACAACAACCCGGAGAAGAGCTGGTTCCCATCATGCTCTATTTGTAGGTTACCCAGAGGTACCCAGCTGTCCAGGTGGAAACAGAATTATGCACTAAATAAACATCTATACATTAAAACACAATCCTATACATGTGTATTAAAATTAAGTCCCATTGGACTGACTCCCAATGTAAGTTAGTATAGAATTCCAGCCTTCTTATGGCCCAAGCTTCCATGGACTCAAGCCCATTTTTTTCAGATGCAATGGATTACCTGTTCTATCAGAATCCCTGTTACTTACATTCTATGGGTAAGGCAGCTTCATTTTGAGAATTACTGCTCAAAAATATATTCAGTCCCTAGAATTAGTTATCAAAATCAAAACATTATGAGAAAATGCTCTAGTGGCGTGGGGAACACCGAAAAATGGTGCAGCTGCTGTAGGCTGCATCCAGCCTATTAACTGCCAAGGTTTACTTCAATAACCTGTATCGCTCACATGCGAACTGCCTGATTTGAGATATGTATAACATTTTACAATAGGAAAAGCACTTCAATCACATGAAGGGTCACAATCTAAAAGGGGACCTCATATTCTGTGCCGTAGTGAAAACCTCCAAATACCATGGAAGCCTGTTACTATTATGTCCACACCACACCACACACACACACACACACACCCCAGTCTCACCTGGATGTTTTTTCTTGTTATCCTCCAAAGGCATGGGCTTCTTGGATACAGCATCTTTAACAGCTTGTCTGAGCTTCCTTTGTTCTTTTCGGTATTTCTTGGCAGTACTCTGCTGCTTGAACTGTTTGTTTTTTAACTTGTTGTCAAGTTTTATTTTACTTGTTTTCAACAGCTTGCGGAAGCTTGGAACCCGTTTTTTGCTTTTTCTCTGGAGGCGATAAGGGCTGAGTTAGTTGACCTTACACATCTATCCGTAATATTCCTAAGACCTTTTTAACTTAAGCCTTATAACATTTAAGCAGCAGCATAAATAACGGCGAAGGTTTTCGAAATGCTCGAGATGGAAATATTAAGCTAACATCACACGGGAAAGAAGAAGTGGGATAGATGGAAGACACGCTACTAGGAATGAGTTTGATTAAGGCGCAATATCTACTTTTAAGAACGCAATCAATTGATTTGGATTAAGAGAAATAAAGGCAATTATGCAAGATAACTTGTAAATGGGGGGGGGGATAAATGCTATCGCTGAAAATTCCCGTTTCCAAATCACACGCGCACTCCAGAGGAGCCACTCTGCACACCGATACGGTGTTGGACTACAACTCCCATCATTCCCTGCCAGCGTTAGCCAGCAAGGAGGGACGACGGGAGTTGTAGTCCAACAACATGTGAGGTGGAGGGGGGGTGTTAACCTCGCTGTTAACGACGAGGCTGTTCCCGGCCGCGCTCCCTCCGCCAAGCCCACCTGAACGAACCGCTCCCGCGGCGCCTCGCCATTTATCCCTCCGCTTCACCTACAGCTGCCCAAGCGCCGACCAGAAACCCCCTCAGGGTATCCCGAGGCTTCCTTCCCCCACAGCCAAAGCAGCCGCCTGCCCCCCAAATCTCAACCCCCACCCCAGTTCTCTCTCTCTCTCTCTCACCGGCTTCATTGCAGCGGAAAGCAAGGAAGGCGAACACGCGGCTCGGAACAAACCAACACGCCTCAGCCACGCGAGGCGCCGGAAGTGGCTCTCTGCGGGAAAGGAGAGGCCGGAAAAGCCATCAGGTGGTCAGGCGGCTCCTGCTTCCCCACAGCGACCTCTCTCGGCGAGGAGGAGGAAGGCAAAAGGCATCTCTCCCTGCAAGCCCAGCGCCGGGCAGCGACGACTCTTGCTTTCTCAGGGTTTTTTATGAGCCCACAGGAGCGCTTTGGTGGGCGCACAAAGGGGTGGGCTAGGCTGAAATGGGGCTTGGTCCCAGAATATATAGTCGCAGAGGGGAGAAGAGACACAAAATGAGACCAGGAGGAGCTTTCTGGTTTTTTTGCTCAATTCCCATGTATGGACCATCGCTGGTTCCCTGGGTGTAGCGGGGGGCCGGGGGGGGCAGCTTCACACACACACACACACACACACACACAGCATCAAGTAAATAAATAAAAAATACTTAAGTAGAATTTGTAGAAAGATTTGGACAGATCTGTTTCCTGGGGCCAAAAGAAATTTAGAACAACTGTTGTCAAGACATTTCATTCTGAATCTGCTAGACAAGAGCCAGACTGCGGGTGATGACAGGTGGGGTGCCCTGCCCCCCCCCCCGCCCCAAACATAAATCCTGGCTACTTCCATGACTGGTTCCCCCACTTAATCAAAACGGCAACATGACTGAGGAAAGGTCGGCAGAATCGAGATGTACCTGCCTCCCCCCCCCCCCCGCAAAGGCTTTGGTTTTGTGGGGACAGGCTTTAGGATGCCTAAACAAAAAAAAAGTTAGGAAGAGATGAGGTTTAATGCCTCCTACCCCATCAGAGATTGTCCACTATCAAGCATTCTCAAATCGTGGTGGGCTTTATTTTTGTGCCTCTTAAACAGAAAAAGCTTCCCCCACCTGCCAAGAAATGGGACGAGGAGACTAGCGCCAATACTTTCAGCCAAAAAAAGGGGGGGGGGCTGCATCTGAAGGGGACAGAAAACAGTTGCGATTGTGGAGGTGCACATTACCAAGGAACAAAGCAAAGTTTATTTTAGGAGAGAGCAGTGCTGTCCAATCTAGTGCTCACCTGCATCTATCCAGACCTGTAGCCTGCCTACAATAGCCTGATTGGCCCAGGTACATTTCACACGCAGCATTAGAAACTCAAAGATTTGCACATGGGGTTTTAAAACACGGATTTCATTTAACCAAAGGTCTTGAGTGCTTCCTTTTTCCCCATAGAAGGAAGGGGGTACAAAATAGCAGAGGGTGAGGAGCTCGCATGGATCCTATGCAGAGTCATGAATAAATTGTATAGCGACAGTTTTAAGCTTTAAAACAATTATAGCAAATTACTTGCCTGGCATTTTCTAAGACTAGCAAAAACTGCTATAAGCAAGTACATGGGTTTGATGCAGCTCAGCTCCCCGTGCCAATATCCTGAAAAAGTACATGCTAAACATTTACAAACATGAGTCTGACCAAACTGCGGGAGACAGTGGAAGACAGGAGTGCCTGGCATGCTCTGGTCCATGGGGTCACAAAGAGTCGGACACGACTAAACAACAACAACAAACATTTAAGGGTGGTTTAGCTGGAAAGGGACATGTCAAGAGTATTCTTCAGAATGCAATTATGTATTACTTCAACCCAGCATCATATAGCAGAAAGGTGGTTTCTAAATGCAGATGGCAACAAATGGGAAAAAAATTCTTTAAATTGTTCTGCTCAGGTACCTATCACTGTTTTAAGCCTCAGCCTGCTTCAGGGGAGTCTGTGGCCTAAGTTTTCACAAGAACACTGCTTTGGAATTAATTCACAGGTCTTACACCTATCAGACCTGGCTCATCTCATGCAACTCACTCATGCAGTGGGTATACTTAGCAAAGAACTTATCTCTCAGTTCCGGCTCCTGACCTCAGTTCCGGCTCCAAAGGCATTTGCTGTAGCCCCCACAGCAGCAAAAGGGCCTTTCAACAGAACCACTCCATTTACGTAAAACATCATAGAAAAACTAAGAAAAAATGCTTTTATTGCATACCCCATGTCTTCCACACTGAGGCTTGCCTTATTCAAGAACCCCAAATCATGGTTGCCGGCATTCTCGATGTATGCCTTGTCAAGGCGTCCAGACTCTGATAACCACGGGATTAAAAAATGCAGAAATCAGTATTCTTTCCTAGTCTGTGTGAGGAATCTTGAAAAATCTGTTCATTTGTAATGATGCTATACATCTATCCTGATTTGTAAAAATTACACTTTACATTTGGTGCTGTAGGCAGCTGCCTTAGGTTTGTACCAAACTACCATATTTAGGAACTAAATGGGACAGGTATTTGCATATGAAACAGGGATGGGTAAAAAAAACCCTACGGTTTATGTCTGAGCTCTGCTTCTCTGGGTTCTGCTTCTTTGCCAAGACATTCCCTGGCACAGGGCCAGCTGTTTAGCCACTCTGTTTAAGAAAAAATAGTTTTGCACAGACTTGTTCCAAACTGAGTTAATGTTTGTGAGAAGGATTGTAATTCCCTGTGAAGTTTCAACCAATCACAACCTTTTACCGAGAACTGTATTTGTAGACTTTAAAATGCCACCCCTTAGAATCCCAGATGGGGTCATGGTGTCTGAAATATAAATCTGTGGAAGCTACTGAAGAGTCAGAAGTTTTCAATATAGCTTTGCATCTGAGCGGAAGAATTAAATGAAGAGACATCACTCATTCTGCTTACAAGTTTTATTTACATAGGAATAGTTACTAGTGGTCTTGAATGAAGGCAAAATACCTTCTATTTACAATTTATATACATGTGTATACTTGAAAAGTAAGAAAACTGTACAAGAGAACCCAAACAGAGGACATACACGGGAACCAAGTAAGTAAATACATAAGAAAAGAAAGACATTTTAACTTCAAATTGTATGTTGTAAGTAATATAAAGTGTAGTTTTAAATCTGATAACGATACATAAATATTCCAACATACTGTAACCCAAATCTTTAAAACCGGTTCTGCAACTTCTTTTAACACTTGACAGCTGAAGTAGTCTCTCTTTTCTTTCAATTTTTTAATGCAATGATAAATTTCCACTTCATTTCCACGTACAGGGACCAGGTACAAAAAAAAATCATAATGCATTTTTATTTACATTAATACTATCAAAATGGATTTAGAAAGAAACAAGCATTAGCTGCTCAGAGTTTAAGAGGTATCCTTTCCATCTCCCTCCAGTTCAAATGTCATTTTTAAAATGTTTTGGAGTGTGAAGGAAGTTTAAGAGCTTCCATAGATCACATTTACAGTACAGTGCTGATGTTAGATGTGACTGACAGTATGGATTTAGGGTATTAATTATTGTACACACTGCAATTCAAAACTATTCCATTTTGCATTTAAGTGAGAAAGGTTTTAATATACAGGGACTCAAACTTTCACATTAACATTGCTTAAAATGTGCAAAAGCATTTGTCACTAGCTTATTAATTATACTAGTGTTTATCATCAAGTATAAGTCACTTTGATTTAAAAAATAAATCAAGAACTGATCTGATTTTCGTGGAATAGGAATCCAATTTTTCTGTAATGTAAGCAAGCTACCTACCAAGTACTTCAGGAAGCAAAATTCCAGAAACCCATCAGTTGCTTATACAAGCACACAGTTAAAATATTTCTCTTAACCACTGCCATCTTTAGGCCAAAAGACTTTTTGCCAATGACTTTGCGGCAAGACTTGACGCAGCATACTCTGTTCCACCTTACGTACATTCATTTAACCGAAGAGTGAAGCTGCAGTTTAAAAGGAGTTTAGCAAGACATATATAAAGCCTCCTATTATCTGGCATGTATACCAAAGCAAAAAAACTTATTTGGTCCTAAGAATTTCACTGGTTAATTTTGGAGGTATTTGTACCAAAATGTTTGGTTCAGGTAGCAGTTTTTGGGCCTTACTTTTTAAACGCCTGCTTTCCTCCCAAAAGTGCCTTTGTGATCATCATAAAAAAGGTATCCCTAAAAATTTAAAGTACCAACAAAAGTTATTACAAATTTTTATTGCATTCAACTTTAAATATTAAATATGCATTAGCCACTTTCTCAGTTTCATAAGTTTTTATTGTTTTGCTTCCTGTGAAAAGGGCTCCTCCCACAAAAAGCTCTTTAATACTGGCAACAGGGGTGAACATTTCATCAAATTCCACCACTGTACTCAGTCAAATACTGTCTCTTCCTTAGGTCTTCCCAAGCTGTTTCTTCTTAGTGGTTTTCATTGATAAGATGTTTAGAATCCTTTAACAAGCAAGTGGTTTCTTTATTATTTCCAATAAACTTGAAATTAACTTTTTAGTGCTGGACTATGGTTCTTGTCTCCTTCTTTGCTATCCTTCATTAATGATGCAAACACCTGCAAATTGATTTTTAAGGTAAGTGTTAAAAATCAGACACTATTCAATCTCTCATTAACTGTTATCAATACTGATTCCTCATTACAGGTTCTTTGCATCCATCATAATCACGGAAGATTATTTCATTCCCACTCCATCTCTCCCCCGCCCCCGAGTAACCCAATATACAAAGTATCAATCGCCAAGTAATTAATAGAAAATAGGGAACGAAAAAGCACCATGACTCTTGAAAATGGTCTGCCGTAGAATCACATGAAGCCCTTCTTTCTGCTCTCCAGTCAACAAGGGTTATCCACAATTTAAAACAACACAGCTAATCTTCCAGTTTAGCCTACAGAAGGGTTTAATATGGAAAGATAAACTGTTCATTTTAAACCACCTGCTCTTTTGGGACTCTTGTAGAGCAGGAGGCATACAAAGAAGGGCCTTAGATGACGATTGCGGGGTCAAGAATTTGCAACAGAAATATTGCTGCACACTGTAGCTGTGTAGTAGTTCGCCATGGGGTTAAAATACAAATGCTTTGAGTTTAAGGAAGTGTAGCTAAAGGTATTTCCCATTTAATAGGAGTTCAGTACTCCAACCATGAAGTAGCACAACACTGCAGGGGCCTTGAATGGTTTCTCTCATCATGACAGCGTGCCCCACCCCCTCCTGAAAATGACAGGTAGGCAAGTTGTACTGCCTCCCCATGCAGACACAGCACATCTTGCAGGAACACACCAGGGCCCTCATGAGACCTTCCCAGAACCTGCTAAGCAAGGTGGGAGATTTTTAAGCCCTCTACCTTACTTACCAGCCTCTGGTAAGACCCCGCAAGGATCCCGAGATGATGCATGGGGGGGGGGCAAGATAGAGGGGTTTTTTTTTGGGGGGGGGGTCCTGTTCCAGGGGCATTCCTGATTTTATGTGATTTTGCCTTTGCACACAAATCCCCAGAGCCTATCTCCCATGTAAGCTGTGTGCTTACTGTATTTCTGCTGATGGTTTAATATTGTTTTATGTGTGTATGTATATATATAAACAGAGAGAGAGAGAGAGAAAGTATGTTCATATATTTTAATTGTTTACTGTGTTTATTCTCGCTAAGCTGTCCTAGGCAACATCTTTTTGAGTGCAGAAAATCAACAGTTAACGTGACCCAATTTATTTATAATAAAAATGAACACTTACCTGAGCCCATTTTTTGTTACTATTCTGCATCTGAATAGATGTAATACAAGTAAAGAGCTTCTCCGACGTGATGTCTTCAGGTAGCTTTGTTAGAAACTGTGCTATATGAATGAAGTCCATCTGCAGGAGGATATCTTCATATAGCCGAAGAATTCCTAATCCAGTTCGGAACAAAAATTCTTCTCCGTCTCTACAAAAGACATCCCAGACGCGACAGGCCAGATCAAGGGGTAGTGACTTGCTGTACAGGGTGAAGATCCTGGGGGGTGGGGTTTATTTTTTTGGGAAATCAGAAGTATCAGGAACATGAGGACAAACTACATGCCATCAATTTTGTGCTGTGAACTTTGAGCTCCTCCACTGTCAGTGGTATTTTATTTAGAAGTCCATTAATACTTTGGATCTGGGAAAGACACACCAATAGGTATCCCACTCACGCAAGCTGACTCTGCAAATCTTCCCTGATCTTTCCCCTCCCAATCCACTGCAGTCTCCCGTACCAGGCTTTTCCTGGCTGAGGAAGCATGGTACAAGAAGCTGCAAGAGAGAAGGAGGGGTGGGAAAGCTATACTGCGTGAGCAGACATTCACTCGTGTAAGTTTGTTTCGACACCGACAATCACAGCTAGATGGGAATTACGTCCCCAACTTGCCCCAACAACTGCTCACCCCACCCCCCTCAACCACACAGAATGGAGAAATTTCTACAGAGCGCCCATTATCTGTATTATCAAACTTCAGCTGCAAGTTTATCCATTTAACACAGAACGCAAAACAGAAGCTATTCAACCAATCTTCCAACTTACCAGTCTATCAAGTATATGTCAGGGGTAAGTTTGTAGGATTTAAAATGGTGAAACAATTTGGGGAGGTTTTCCTCAAAAAATACTTCAAATGCTGCAAAGTACTTCAGCATCTGTAAAGAAAAAAGAGAAAAAAGCTAACGAAAGTCTGGTTGGGGACGACGACGCATGGGGTGCCATAACTAATGAAGCCTTCAAGGAAGCTATACCCCTGTCTACAGGACATATTCTGCTGGTTTTAGTGAAGAAAGTGCAGCGTACATCATTTAAATAGTAAAACTTCCAGTGCAGTTGCTATGACAACTGTAGTATCTGTACTTCTCCAGCAACAAATTTAGCCAACTACACTTACAGTGTAGACAACAGGAAAATGAGTTAGTCACTTTTTCATTGCTATCTTTCCATCCTGGCAAAAGCAAGAGATTGGCTGAGGGTAGTCATTAGCCCATTGTTTCCAGAAAATGAATTATAGGAGAGGAAGTTACAAGAACAGAATTCTGAAAAGGGGTGGTAAATTTTAACAAAAGAAATAGTTGCCAATTTAATTCCAGAGACACAAGTACCCCTGCTAGTGGCAAGTATGAATGCAAAGCACTGTTCTTTAGGAAAGCAGAAATTCTACTGGGTGTAGACTGACACCCATTTCCTGCCTGTTAAAAAGATTCTAGTTGTCACAAAATGGTTTAAGTGAAATAGTAAGTTACGAGACACTGGAAATTGTATATACCATGCTGTGATCCACACGGAAAAAGGCCAATTGGCATGGCTTGTTCAGGAGGTTTGCAAAGGCAATGAATGCATCTGCCTCTTCCAGATTGAGAATAAGGACTGCAGCAATGAAGGACATTCCCTGGACCTTCAAAAAACAAAAGCAGTGAAAGTGCATTAAGTAAACAGTCTCATTTTTATATTACGGTAGTGATCTGTAAGCTACAGTATTAGTAAAGGCTAGAACACAACCAAATTTATTTACAGTTTTGACAAAAAAAACAGGCTAACTTGTCACAGAAATTCAGTACTTAATGAGTTATCATTCAAATGCTCAAGGCAGTAAAGTGATTAGGGCAACTTAGACCTGCTTCAATCACTGAAGTTTCCACTCATGGATGTATGGGTGGAGACTACAGCATCCTGGGGTAAGGTAGCTAATATATTTTTTAAAGCTTCAGTAGGAAGAATTGGCAGGTGGTTACCAGACAAATATAAGGTGGTAAAGCCAACACGTGAATAATCTACATTCTGGGATTTTCTCCCCTTGCTAGGGGCTAATGCCATAGGGAAGGAACATCTATAGTAGAATCTGGTGCACAATTACTGGGAAGTCCCACTTAAATCAGGAAGCTTATCCCAATCACATGTCAACAGGATTTACAGACTCATCTCTGCAGGCTACAGTTGAGCCATTACCTCTAGACCAGGGCTGGGAAACATTTTCAGGACAGATTCGTAGCTTCCCCATCCACAACAGGCTACATCACTATGTCAGGTAACATCAAAGGGGCTTGTCATCAGCACCAAGCAGCTAACCGGTACCGGCAGAGAGCTCTGCTTTGTCCATTTGCTGGTGCAGTTTGAATCCAAACCACATCTGCAAACAGACATTCATTCTCTGTGTACCAGCAAAGCTGTCCACACAGAAGAAGAGGAGAAGAGTTTGGATTTGATATCCCGCCTTTCACTCCCTTTAAGGAGTCTCAAAGCGGCTAACATTCTCCTTTCCCTTCCTCCCCCACAACAAACACTCTGTGAGGTGAGTGGGGCTGAGAGACTTCAAAGAAGTGTGACTGGCCCAAGGCCACCCAGCAGCTGCATGTGGAGGAGCGGGGAATCGAACCCGGTTCCCCAGATTACGAGACTAGAGGGAAAACATCCCTTTGCTGATGCAGTTTGAATTTAAACATACAACTTCAAAGCGTCATTCAGCTGAGCGATGTTATCAACAATACCTCCTTGTCAAAGAGATACTGGAAGTGTACTTCAAGCTCCCAGTTGTTCCTTTGCTGATGTCAGGTGTGGGGCAGGCGGGCGTGTAATGAGGAACATGATCCTGTGAGCCAGAGTAGGACCCCTGCCAGATCCAATTAGGCTCATTGGCTGGTGGTATCCCACCACTCCTCTAAATGCAACAGAGCAACTGGATTATCTATAAAACTATCACCCATACATGAAGTTGCAGGCAGGATTTGAAATATAAGCAATGAATTATTGAAAGAATTAATGGTATTGGGTTTAGATAATAAAAACATGTGTTTTAAAACAGCTAATAAAAAGGAGTAATAAAATAAACATCAGGAAAGGAGGGGTAGGGAGTCAAAAAGAAGATATGTATGTATGGAAAAAACTATCGTAAGTGTTTTGAAGTATCTATGGAGACGTGTGTGTGTGTGTGTGTGTGTGCGTGTGCACGCGCACGCGCAAATATGAGAGACAGACAAACCTCTTCTACTGGTGCTACACAGGCAAGCTATATTGAGATAGTTTACTCAGCAAAAACTATTCCTTTAAACGTCAAGCTAATATTTATATGAAACGTCATTATAATGTGAAGAACGGCAATGTTGTAAGAATACTTACATATCCTACATCTGGTCTGTAACATGTATATGCTCCCAGGACACTGTGCAAAAGATCATGATAAGGGCCACCCTGAAGTTAAAGCAACAGGAAAAAGAAACGTATATGTTAACATTTATTTTGTTTTTCTAGCTTTATTTTGAATTCAGAAGACTATTTCCACTGGGTCACAATATATTCAATCTATACAAAGTTAGGCATGCCCAGAAGCTTGGCTATATATGTGTGACAGCAGCACTGAAATTCCTACAAGTCCATTTGTTCCTGACTGCATGGAACTGTAACAGCTCCAAAAGACTAAAAAAAAACCCTCCACCCATTACCTATGAACACATGTGCGAGCGAGCGCACACTTTCTCCATTCTATTGTACTACCTCCAAGCAAACAAGGGACAGTGAGCTAAAGAATGTCAACACTGAGGAACGCTGGCAGTCACCCCAGAGTGTGAACTTGGTTATTAGTATCCCAGTTGCAAACTTTACAGACAAAGTGCATTGTTTCTCCTAATGTTCTCTGGACTATACGTACTGCCAAGAGCTGTTTCAGTGCTGACAAAACGTAACTCTGAATTCACAACACTTGTGATCCAGCAAGCGTTTTTAGATGCGGAGAAAGCCTTGCACACAACAAATTGTGTATTTTCTTCCACCACTATCACCCTGTCCCAGATTGTGAAAAAGTAATTTCAGACAGATTCTTGGTTGTTAATAGTTCTCCTCCTCCTCCTCCTTTTTTAGGGGAGACATTAGGTCAGAGGTCACCAACATGTTGCCCACTGATACAGTGTGCCCACCTGTACCTCCTACAGTACCCACAACATGTCTCAGTAACTATCCACTCAAATATCCATGAGACACTGTTTGCTCTTCCTGCTCAGCTCCTGCTTGCACTGACTCAGCTTCCCCTAAACTGAACACACTCCCTTAAGCATGTCTACATTTCCCTGGATGCCAGGATTTGACACATACCCTCTCATCCGTTCTGAATAGAGATACAAACAGCTTCTCGTTGTAAGTAACTGCAGCAGTGGTTGATATTTGCATCCCGCCCCCCCAATGAGGTGGCTGATGGGGGGGGCATGACAGCACCACATTGAGGGCCTGTCCTTTCTTCTGCGCTTTTAAATGTGGCAGCCCTTATGCCAAACCCCTGACAGCAGCCACTGCAGCTCAGAAAGGTTGGCGACGCTGCATTAGGTTATCATATAAATGAAAATTACAGAAACTCTTTTTGCAATTTAGTAGCAGCAGGGGTGAGGTTAACTAAACAAAACAGAAAGCCTCACACCTGAACATTTGTTATTTCATCCTTTAGTAACTCATATTGGAGCTGAAAATTAACTTTCGGGTTTGCAGGCTGTTCATTTAGGAATGCAAATTGACTAAGCAAACAAAGAAGGGAAACTATCTAGACACAAAGTTTCAGGTGAGGCTTGAGCAAGGCAAACTAACTCTGCAATAGACAGCTCTCTGGGGTTTTTTTATTCTGTCTAGTTGGAATGCACTTTCGGTTTCACCAGGAACAAAAGAGGAAGACCACTCAAGTCTCTTGAGTAAACAGATCCTATTTTAACTCTGGGGATTAAAAGCTTCTTTGGGTCAAGGGACCTGCTATTTTGCTTGTTACACTGTAACAGCATACACAGAGATGGAACTATATAAACAGCTTTGTATAGGGGCTTCTTCTTACGTGGCATTATAGACTGGAATGCCAATACCAAAATTCCAAGTCCTCGAATGTTAAGAGGGGCAGGCAGCATCATTTTTCTAGTAACACATATGCAGAGGTCTGACATATATTTGAAAAGGGAGGCGGGTGAGTATTTTTTCCCTTATACTACACCATTCTTTTAGTTATTTGATATACTATCAAACAGTTCTCTGAAATCTGTTTTGTAAGTATAGTAAGATGCCATTTTTTCATGTTTTTAAAAAGCCAAACACTTAACACTTGCAGATTTGTACGCTTGTACTTTGCCAGAATGTTGTTATTTGAACAGCCGTGGAACTGGCTTACCTTCCCAGTTGGCAGTGGTGAGCAAGCATAAAGTCTAGCTGACCAGGTGATCTTTTGTTTGCAGTTATGCCCCACCCCCCAGAAACAATGGCTTAAGTCCCGTAAGACCTGCTATGTTTGCTCAGCGAATGAAGGCAACAAGGTTTGCAAGCTGCTTTTACATTCTATTGCTTTAGTTGGACACATCAATCAATCTCTCCCCAAACCCCAGCACTTGCCGGCCTGGAAAATGAATTTTAGCTTGCTTGCTATAGCTGCTTTGCTCCCTCCCACACTCCACCCTTGCAAGCACGTAAAGCAAGTCAAAGATCTAACTATTTGACTGCAGGGAAACAGATGCATAGACAGAACATTTGCTAACCTGGTCAGATAAAACACTTCCTCTAAGTACCATGCCAAAAAGATGAAGTTATAGAGTTTATACCTGATACACAAGTGCCTTTTCAAATTATTTTTGAGTCACACTACTATTAATGTAGCATGGAATTCTTCAGCTGCATGAATCCATGGCAGAAAATTCCATTTGTTTAAAAAACAACCTTTCATTGACAGATGTTTATTTTTTTTAAAAGAAAATCAGCCACAGCGGGGGAAATGACCTCATGTTTAACATGTTTGTATCTGAACAAAGTCAAAAACATTTTACCTTCTGAAAAATATAGAGGGATGGAAATGTGCGGGATATATCCAATTTTATTAGCTCCAAACTAGCCTCCCGATCAGCAACTGATACTCCAGCATCTACAGAGATTAAAGCATGCAGATTTTTATATATGTATATGTCTGTAGAGTTATTTATACAGTAACGTAAGACTAAGGCCATCTTCTACATAGTCTGACTATTACTTCCAATCAGAAATTAAGAAAATAGTAACAATTTACAGAAAGCAGGAAAAGGTGTAGAGAACAGCTATTTCATTCAACTATCATTTTAACCTATGAGTCGTGTTTGGTATACCACTGCAAAAATAAAAAAAGGTTTTAAGAGGTGATTTAAAAAATGGCTTAACTCAAGCAGGCACAGATGTGTTGCCACAGTCCTCCCATTTTGTCCCCTCACCTCCATTTTGTCTCAGAATTTCCATCCTATAGTTGGCAAGGGCTCGGCAACCCAGGACAAGGATGTCAGACTATCTGAACTGTGCACTACTCTCTATGGACCTGGGAAAGAGAGTTCCTAACCCTAAATGTCCAGGAGCTACAGATTTCTTGGACTTGCTGAGTCAAAAGCAACTGCATCCTAATTTTAATTTGGACAATACCCTGCTATTCATTAAACTGGCAATACGAAGATCCCCATGCCCTTTTGACACAATGGAACCACACCATTCATTCCCCGTTTCAGAAAACAGCCAAAGCATATCCACCCTTTTTGTTCCTCTGGAAAACACTTTTCAGCAGGCTTCCTGTTTCAATTTTACAAAACTAATTGTTTTTAGAATTCTGGGGAAAGGATATCTCCTGAGAGCAGCCCTGCAAGCAGACACAGTGCCCAACTCATTCTGGGTTGGTAAAAGCTTTACTGCGCAGTAAAAGCTCTACTGTGTCCTGTATTTTTACTTTACTCCACCAAGGATCCTTCTCACCAGTCCTTCTTCTGTGATAGGGAAAAAACCCTCACTTTCATTAATTCTCTTCCTCCCTTTCTGCCTGTTTCCCCCCCCCCCCTTGCTTCTTCTTCCTCTCTCTCTAAATCCTTGCTCTGCCTCTACCTCAACTAGAACACAGTTGTGCAATTTGGGCTTGTGGCCGCTTGTCCTATTCTTTCTCCATCCTTTCTCAGTAGCCTTCAGCACCTGACTTGTGATTTGGGTATTATCATCATTTATTTTAAAACTCCCCTTTTCAGGGTTACATCTTGAAGTCTCAGTTGTTTTCCACTCCTTATGGAGTGTTCCACTATTCAAGCCAAAGACCTAGGTTACCCAGTTTGTGCTCCTGTTTATTCTGCAAGCATGATAGTTTCTAGGCCAGCTCTTCCGGGCTGACAGCAGCCTGCTCTCCAGCACAAAGAGCTGGGACCCATAGAGCAAACAGACTCTTCAGCACAACAATATATTCCCTCATCCATCTATTGTTCCTGAAGGGCTTATTCCCCAAACATGAAATAAGGTTTCAGACCTCTTAGAGACATACTGTACTTCCCAAGCAAGCGTGCTAAGATATCATCACGTCATAAGTTTATATTGGAAAAGGGCTTCTCCCTCACCCCTCTAATTTTGTACTGATCATAAGGTTGGACCACAAATGACCAGACTTACTCTGAACTGATATTGCCAGTTCTGTTTGATAAATTGGTATCCTCCCTATAAAACCTACTTTTATTAAGCTCTTCCAGCTTCAGTATTTATGGCAAATCCACTGGATCATAACAGTATAATATTCTCTGAAGGAAACCCTCATTTCAACAAGCAGACAATTTTAAGGTATCTGCTACTGTGTTTGAATCTCCAAACAAAGAGATGAACAAATTCAGAAATCTGTTTGGGATTCAACTTGCTCAGAACTATACCACATCAAACTGTAGATGTTAGCTGATGATAACGTTAGCTTTCTATGTGCAAGTATCAAACGTTTGATCCTACAATGAATGATCTAGTCCCAAAAAGGCTGTGCTATATTTCTGAATGTGTCATTTGGCTAATCATGTGCATTCTACTTAGAAGAATGTAAAAGCAGTAACGGGTATCGTTGTAACCTACCTTCTGCATCATTCTCAGCACCCATCTCCCCAAAACTCTTCCATCGTTCCTTGGCTCTAGATAAGAAGATTTCATAGAGTTCTGCAAAACAGACAGCAAAATGGAGCCAAAGGGCAAATTTACAGATAAGAACTATACAATTTTCACAGTAATCCTGTTTTTATTATATGCATTTTAGTTATAAAGACCAGGAAGGGAAATCATACTGTGTAATATCCAGCCACTGACTTGGGACAGCTTCCCTGAATTTAGCTTTAGCTTGAGACATGAACAAGCCTTTTGGCTGCCTGTATATCCCCTGTTGCACACACAAACCGCTAGGTACTCCATTAACAAAATTTAACCAACTTCAAACCATGGCTTCATATTCCAGAACTGTTGAACATATATTCCTAGTTAAGATTAACCAGGAAACAATTGTTAATGGAAACTCATGTAAAAGGGCTTCATGCGCAGCTAAAATGCTCCTTTGTGTGTCTGGGTATTAATCCAAGATGTGGTTGTCCAAACAAGAACATAGAGATCTAGGCATGCTCCATACAAAGATTTGTGAACTGTTAGAATCTTTACGTTGTTCCAGTTCTTAAACCAGCTATACTGATCTTTCTTGAAAGAGATGAAACTGAAACATGCTAAAATCTACTAACCAAGTGATGTCTTCCTAAAAAGAGTGAGTCTTCTTGCATATTAAAAACAGTCTCTTGAACTAAAATATTTAGTCAAGTCCCATTATTTAAAGGCTGTCTCCTCCCCCACCCAACAAAACCATTAACAAGCTCTAGCTTTTTGAAAAGTATTTGACAGCTAGAAAAAGTTGTCCCTTTCATTATCATCTTTAAATGGCTTCAATTTAAAACTGGTATTGGGAGATTGTGCCAGTTTACCTCTCCTGGGTGAAGCAAAATAGATACATTTTTGAACTTCTGTGGCATAAATTAATCTCTTCTAAAAGCAACTTCTTTATGCATCAATAAAAGCTATTACAAACTCAGTGGAAGAAATGTTGGGTTATTTCTTGAGACCACCATCCTACTGAGATAAGAGTTTGCATGTTTAGAACACATACCAGGAGTAATATTCAGTTCATTTCCTACAGCAAGACTCCACACTTTCCCACGAACACTTGGAGGTAACCCTTGCCACCACAATTCTCGAACTCTCCTTGTAGAACGCCTAAAAAAAGAGAAGATGGGTTTTGTTTTGTTTTGGTAAGTACAGGTAATTTAGCTGCCATTCCTGGCATTTCCAGGTTGCCCCAGAAGCAAAGAACATCAGCAAGCTTTGGCTCCATATAGTGGAAAGTCAAGTGTTTTCCCTTATGGAAGCCAGGTCACCTGAGAGGGCTATTGACACAGCTTTATCCCATTTAAGCCAACAGTGCCTTATGGTTTCTCCTAGATGCCACACCCAGGGAAACCCCCTGGCCCTGGAAGACTGCAACTTCGCACAGGGTGAGCATTTAGACAAACTGCTAATGACAACAATTTATTAAAGAGATTACTGAATAGAAAAAGTAATTCTAGACTATCATGAGCCCAAATACATGTTTGAGAACAGAAAGAAAAACATTCAAGGCTTTTGAGGGATATAAAAGCCTGTGAAGCTTATATTTAATGCTTTTTCATCCTGCTCTTCAGTCAAAAGGGCTTCCATAGCAGCTAACAAGCATCAGTAAAAAGGCTCCTAATGTTACAAAGTCATCTATACTTACATAGTCTCCCAATTAGGCAGTATTTCATTGACCCAAATCACCATAGCACTAGCGATGTTCTCCTCTTGCTTGAAGCGTTCTTTCATTATTTTCTTCCTTCTATGTGCATCCTTAATTTCTATTAAATCCAGAATATTTTTAATTTTAATTTTAAAATCAACATTTCAAAAATGTATCAAGATAGAAAATGTTCTGGGGGTTACATTCTCCAGATTAAGTCAACTGCCAAATTTCTTGCATATCGGCGCTGTTGAGATTAGCTCTCGACAGAAATATGAATCTCCCAATACTGTCTATTTCCCCATTTCCTCTTCCAAGTTTGCAAGACACAGTGGATGTCTGCAATTGTGTATATCTAGTAAGAAGAAGTAGGGCTGCACACTGATTAACCAACATCTCAAATAATGTTTGAATAAACTGTTCTAGAGGAACTTTGTAAGACACCACTTGTTGCATGAACCATGACAAGTCAAGTTAGGACAGATGTTATTGGATGACTAATTAAATCTCAGAAAGCTGGGAGAGTAATGTAATAGTGAATTCTAAGGGAAATTAGAGAGAGCCAGCAGTTTGGAGCAGAAGCAATATTACTGATTCCAAGCAGAATGACTGGAGTAACAAAGATTATCATTTTTTAAGTAGGAGATTACATTTCCAACTCCAACATTTACCCCCCCCCCAAAAAAAAATCCACCTTCTCAGATACCATCAGTATATAGAGGCAAAGATGAAACACAACAGCAAGTCAGTTGTTTCAGTCTCCAATCCTGTATTTTCCTTTATCACGTTAAAATTTGTGTTATTTAGTGAATTGTAGAGTTGGAAGAGATCCCAAGGGTCATCTAGTTCAACCCTGTGCAATGCAGGAAGCTCATGGAAATCTGCCTTGCTTTCAGGACTGTTTCAAATATTACTGGTTTTTGTACACAGACATGAGTGACCTCTATAATTTCTCACCCCAAACCCAATTAAGCCAGAGGGGTTCACTGAAACCCTTGTGGTGCTACTGCCTGCTTGGGACAGGGAGAATAGGAGGGAGAATAGGAGGGGTAGGTCTTCCAAGTACCCACCACAATACAAGGCTGGTGGGTTGTATTTGGCAAGGTAGGTCATGAGTTCTGCAGGTTTTATGTAAAAAGTGTGTGTATACCACACTGTACAACCTACATGTCACCTGCGTACTTTCCCTTACGTAAAGGGTCCAATTCATGTAAGAAAAAAGGCAATTCTATTTGACAGGCTGTTAAAACAAATTGCTGACTGCACTGACCAGCCAACATAAGAAGCAAGTTGCCTTTGAGAAAATATTTTAATTGACGCTGGAGTGCTAATCTATTGCTATCATGGGTAAGCACTTGCAAGGGTGTAAGAAAGTTATGCACAAACATTAATAAACACGCACAGCGTTATGGTTTCAACACTGGCACGAGCTCCGAGGGGTAGATAAGCAAATGTATCCTTTGTAAGGTCAAGGCCTAAAGTCTTTTAACTTGCACACGGTCTTGGTGCAGGATGACAACAGGTTTTAGGCTGAGGATAGAATCCACTAAACGCCATCTGCTGAAGGCTGCTGAAGTTGAAAAGGCAGTGATCACCTGCATTTCCATATACACTAACTGCACTGTATACCAGTTCAACAGCGTAACATACACAAATGGCACATATCTAAACTGTGACTCTCTCCAGCGGAACACAAGCTACCAGGCTACTGCTTTGGCTTTTTCTGCCATGTTAAGCTGCAGAGGTGAGTGTAACAGTGAAATGTGTTGTGTGTGTTAGAGAGAAATATCTAGCTGTGTGTGCTGTGTGTGTACACTCAAAAAGCATTAATGAATATCTGTCTTCAGAATCCCAAGTACAAAGCAATGAATGAAACAAATGTGAAAGTTTCAGTTCCACACAGAGTGTGCTAAAGTGTTAAAATTGCAGCCATACTTTGAAGGACAAATTAACTTCATTTTAAGACTGTACCTCTGTGTTAAAAGAAAGAGAGAAGAGTTTTCTTTTAGTCCAGGATAATTTGCATTCTATTTTTTATATTCCCACATTTTCCTTTTTAGAAAATAGCATTATGAACAGTAAGACTAGCCATACCTCTCTTTTTTGCTTCTGCCACCATTTCATCATATTCTTGTCTGTGACGTAAAGCCTCTTCTACAGATTTTGCAGGAAGGTTCCTGGGGGGAAAACATAAGCAAAGGTAAGGCTAAATGAATCAAATTAAAAAGTTCTGTTTTGTTTCATTTCCTATACAAGGGAATAAATTATTCCACTCTGCTCACTCCCAATAGGACCTTCCCGTCTGAGCCGTGCAAGATACCATAATTACCTTACTGAAGCAAAGATTTATGCCCAATATCTCAGCAGGCAGGCAGACTATAAATAAGGGAAAAGGTAAGACTGACCCACATTATACAATATTTATAGTACAAACCTTCATCATTTGTTTCCGGACATAATTCAAGTTGCTGGGATGGATCTAGGAAGTCATTTACAACTTAGGGCAAGGGTATCTGAAGGGCTACCTGAATGAACATTTCTGTGCACCACAAAAACCAACATTAAATTTTGATATGATCTTCTGGAGGAGGTAGGCAAATCCTTCCAGGCATAACTTTGGTCATAACAACCTGCTTTGACATGAAACTGATACTCTGCTTTCAAAAGAACTCATAGCGACTTACGATGGTCGATCCTCCAAAATAAGAGCAGTAGTTGAAAGTGGCTCAAATTCAAAGTGTCTACGTCTTGTCGCTTGGGGTACAGGTTTACATGTTTTTCCTGTTCGTGCTTCATACTCCTAAACAAGATTGAATGATATAATTTTAGTTGATCCACAGATGGGATAAATGACAACAGTTTAAGCTTCCATCAATGAAGCTATGAGTCGCCTAGGTAACGACAACTTCAGAGTCAGATGAATATTGCTAGCAGCCATGCACAGTATCAGCTTGAGACTCAGGACAGAGCGAAAGGCGCTGCATCTAGTAATCGTGTTGTAACCAACACAAGCTGAAAGAGTAAATGTTCTGCAAATTACAGCGTGTGGAAAATCCATATAAAAGGAGGAAGCAAGACAAGAAAAATAATCTGCTACTTATTGAAAGTTTCTGGTCCCATTCTGATGTAACCTAGTGCTAAACTACAGTTTATCGTTATGGTTTGAAGTTCACAAGTTTCAACTAACCATAGTTAAGTTGTCCTGGTTTAGACATAACACTTAACTGTGATTAGTGTAAAACAGAAGTAAGCGCATTTGAACTGCTCTTCCCAATCACACAGGAAGGACAGAAGGGGGACGGGGAAGTCTACAAGCACAAGGCTTACGATGTGCTCATTCCTGTAATGATAAACCATGTCTGACGAAGCCACTGTCTTTACTATCTCAGTTGTCAGTAGTATGTTATACCACCACCCTGGTATCAGATAAAAATGTTGATCAACTTAGGTTGATTATACAGAAAATAATTATACAGAAAATAATTATAAAGCATATGTTTCTTCCTCACCAACACACATTCTTGCTGATTGTATTAAAAAGTCAGGTGAAACATTAATTGTGGCCAAACACAATCTAAAAGGTTTGTATCAAAGAACTGTACCCACAGTGGTTTTGCAGTAACGAGTACACTAGAGGTTTGGACACTCTTTAGTATAAAGGAGATCAGGGCAAAATACTGCTACATACTGAATAACCCCCCCCCCCCCCAATTAAAAATATCTCAAATACACTGCTAAATTCCACAGACCTAGCCCATTTCAAAACATAAAAAGCAACAAATCAGTTGAACTGAAAAAATATGCTGTTCTAAATAACTGGATTTGCAGCAGCTACAGAGGTAAAAATTATATGCACCAAGAAGTACAAAGCAAGCACACTAATTTTCTCATGAAAACTTTATCTTCGCCTTTAAAATGCATGGCTAGAACCTAAGAGCCCTCCTGGATCAGACCAAAGGTCATTAAGTCCAGCATCCTGTTCTGACTGTGGCCAACCAGATAAAGCTCCTTAATTAATTTGGTACACCTAAAATGTAAAAAAACCCCACAAAAAACCAACCAACCCCCCAAACCCCTCAACTATTCAGAAATCCCTTCTGCCAAAATATCAATACTATATGAGGGCCTAACAGAGGATGAGTTTTCATAACATAATAAAAGTTTGTTGCCACCTTTTAAAAGGAGTTTGGCTATTTTGGACACCGTTTGCTAGCATTCAGAATCGGAGCAAGGCACAGGAGGCTTGCGGCTTCGCTTTTGCAAGCATGTTGGCTGGAGAACAAGAATACCACTTCATTTAAAGTATCCAACCATGGCAAGTTACTGTGGCATCAAATTTATCAGTTATGGTTTGGTCAGACAGCTAAAAGAGGGGTTCCCTGCCTGATGCAGCGACAGGGTTGTATAGATTGCAGCACTTATTTGGCATCAACCCACAGCATTATTATTGCTTTAGAGAATGCTGCTGGGACAGCTACAACATAAATGAAAAGGCCACACCATTTACATTACCATGTTTTTGGCACTACGTTAAATACATTTATGGCAACTGCACAGATTATTTTTCAGCCTAACATAAATATTCAGAAATATAATTTACATATTTCAGATGTAGCAGATATCCTAATCTCAATTATTGGGGATGAAATGACTCACTAGAATCAGCAAGATTCAATTCTGCCAAACATGGCTGGCCTTACCAGCCACTACCCATAATATTTCCAAGCTTGTCTTCACAACTACAATGGCTAGAAGACTTCAACAGACCCATTAATGGGACCTACTGTCCTCCAGACATGGGAAAGGTAACTGACCTTTGGACATTTTCAGAAGGTCAAATTAAGAGGCTGGGGAAAGCATCTATTCAGAGAATGTTAGAAGCAATAAATACATTTTTATAAGTTATGCAATGGAGTGCAAAAAAAGATAAATGTTGTGCCAGTGAACACATAAAAGTATAGATGCTTGCCAGGCTGATTAGTCACAGTTAGGGCTGTGTATACTTTATGCTGGTAAAAGGTTTGTGCCAAGATAATGCAAGATCTGCACCCTGCATAAATTCTGTTTGCTCACTCTGCTTAAATGTCTGCTAATCATAGATAGTAGCAGGAAACTCTTCAGTACAATAAAGCTTCACCATGTGACCATTAGAAGCCCTGCCCTAGAAACCCTACCCTGCCTCATCTGTTTTGTTTGTTGTTGTTTTAATTATTACCAGGCACTACCCACAATATTTCCAAGTTTATCTTCCCAGCCACAAAGAGTAGAAATTATCAGGCTACTGAATTCTGGACCCAATACCAGTTTCTGTGCCTGCACAGTGCAAACACCAGCTACACTCAACCTTTGCTAAAGCACTTTTAGATAGGCTAGCTGAGACAGGTACCTCCTGCACACAGCAATTTCTTGACAATTGCTACTGTCTGTAAGATAGAAAATCAATTAAGAATGCCATTTTGGACAAGAGTTTCCTTGTGCCAGTACTGAATGCATAAAGGACAAGGAAGGGATGCAAGACTCTGAACACTTAAATCCTTGTTTATTTTGTGATGTGACAAACTGAAAGCAAGCTTGTTTGAATGCTTTGCCATTTGAGTAATTGTGTGTATTTCTGACTGTGTAAAATTAAAGTTAACACTGTTGCCTTGTGACTTGTTCTTGGCTATAAACACCAGCCAAGGAGATATCAAATATGTTCATGAACCTCAACTGCCTGCGTAGCAATCATTTCAAGAGGCTACTTTATGTACATGGACTAAAAGTAAAAATAAAATAACTACTGTATGTTCCTAACATTGAGTTTCTGGATTGCCAATTGACAAACCTTATTTGACATAATGTGAGGTATGGAAGGAATACCAGAGAGATGAAATTCAGTGTTTCTTATGAAGATAACCATGCACGGCAAGAAACTGACTATTCCTACCTTATGCCTCCCTTAGGGGAGCTTTTCCCAACCTGGTGGCCTCTAGATACTTGGACTATAATAGTTCCATAATTTCTGACTTGGGTCATGCTGGTGGGAACTGATGGGAGTTGTGGCCCGACATATCTGGAGTGCACCAGTTATTAACCATATCAGACTATTATGACAGCTCCAAAAAATATGTAATGCATCGGCTTAAAGCATATCATTCACACGTTATATGTTTCCAGGGAGAAACACTAGTGTAACAGGGTAATCACGGCATAATGTGTGATGCTGCCCCAAATGTTCAGTTGAGAAGCATGTAACAGCATCCTAAGCAGTGTTTCCGAACCTGGTGCCCTCCATATATTTAAAGCTCCCATCAGTCCCAGCTTGCATAACCACTGGTGGGCACCCGGTTGGGGAAGGCTGATCTTAAAGCGCCCCAACTGGGTTGGGAATTTTTCTTCATTAAAACTTTAAACATCTGATAGTTCTATACATATTCCCTGCTCCATCGCTTTTTCCTCTGGTGGTATGTCTATTAAATCATAAGCTTTCAGGCAGCAACACTCTTTAAAAAATGTGTGTGCTTTGTAAGATTCAGATGCCTGATAAAATACTATTCCTGGTCCTTGCACTGAAGAAGAAAATAGATTCCTAGCATCAGATTGCAGATACCCAGCCAACTGAACAGAGTTCTCCAACTCTGTCTAGTCTCTTGATAATTCCGACCATCCACCCAATAAATTGAACCAGGATAATCTATAAATGGAGATCCCAAGATAACTGTGGGAAGCAAAGAAGAAAACCCTTTGTCATAGTGTTATGAAAGTGTATTTTAGACAATCTCTGGTAGGGGCACCATGTCACTCACTTCCCCCCCTTGCTGTAAGTAGCATCATTCTCTGGGATACGAAACAAAGACTGTGTTCAAATGAAGTGCAGAATCCACTACATGTTATATTCATCAAACTGAAACCCAAGTGCTTCATTGTTCTTGACAAGTCTACCTTGCCACTAACAAATAAGAACTCCAAACCTAAGGGTTAGCTTGTTGTTGTTGTTCCAAGGTGGGTTACAATAATAAAAGCACAATGTTTAAAAATAGTTTAAAACAACTTAAAATTACAGAATAACCTGGGTCCTAAAAATACATCAAGTGTCAAAAGCCAGTGTATAGAGGTGCACCTTTTTAAGTTCAGGAATTTCCATCAGAGAGAGGAGTTGCTGATACATTGTAGCAAAGGCAACTCAGAAGATATTAAAAAGCAAGCCTTATAAAGAGGTTTAAAGGAATTTGAAAAAGCAGAGTGTGAATGGCAGTAGATATGGCAACAGACATACAAGCACCCCAAGAAAGGGAAATTGGAGAGAATGAAAGATGAGGAAGCAGAGTCAGCCTATCAGCATTTCCACTCTCTCTAAAGAAAACAATATCATTTCAGTGCTACTGATGATCAAGTTCCAATAGATTCAAGTGTCAGGATTCACAAGGCACTGCAACTCAATGCCATCCTTCCTCCCACTCCACCCCCATCCCCACAGCAACAAAACACACAGAGGAGGGGGAAAGGGTGTTCCATTTTTTTAGGGTTAACATTTGCGCTTTTTTAACCCTTAAGGCCTTAACAAGCAAATAATAATAATAATAATTCAAAGAAAGGCACTCAAATATTTTAAAGGCAGAAAAACATGCTTAACATAACCAAGATAAACAGGAAGAAAAGGGGGAAAAGGGACCAGCTCCAACAATCTGAGCTCTCTTACATCTGCCAAAATATTCTTTTATTCTCTCAGCATGTGTCCAATTAGGTTACTAACAGATGGGGATCCTGACACTTTGATCTAGTAGTGTATTTGACGAAGAGGAGAAAATAGGACTCCTATCCGACATGACCCCATTCAAATGCCAATATTCTTACTGCAGGCTGCAGGCTGTTCCCTATTCAAAGCTACTAAACAAATGAATAGTTAGAAACTAGGGGATTAAATGGTTGAAAGAGGAAATAACATCTAAATGACTCATTAGTCAAGATGGCCTGAAAATCGGCTTTTCAAATACATACTACTTTAGACTGGGCTGGGATTAAGGTTCAAGATACTAAGAGAATTTAGTTTAACATGTTAATAAGCAGTGATCTACAGCCACCCTGAGTTTTGAGTGAACAAGAGAACGGAGGGGTACACATTTTTTAAGTTGATCGCACCCCCAATTTAGATGGCGTATTCATTATTTAATCAGTTATCTAGAAAAGCACCAAGGCTTGTTGCTCATAGATAATAGTGGCAGAACAGAGAGCAATAGTTGGTCTTAATACAATGGTATTGCTCCATGGATAAGAGCTTCCTATGAGTAAGCTAGTCAAGAAAAAAAAACAGAGTCCTTTGCTTTTAAGGAAGTTCTCCTTGCACTATAATATAGCTTCAGCCTTTGCCAAGCTCAACTCTGGCATATTTTTCCTTCACCAGTCCACTTGGAATGGCGACCTTTAACATTGACCTTTAACATTGCTTGGCAGGGGGTTGGACTCGATGGCCCTTGTGGTCTCTTCCAACTCTATGATTCTATGATTTAATTTCACTATACAGCCAGACGTCAGTGAAGTTGCTGAAAACATTTGTAGACTATTGCTTAAAAATTGCTGAAAGCCACACGCTAAGTGAACAAGAATGAATATTTCATTCAACTGCAACAATTAATCTGGATACATTTTCAAATGAAAGAAACACAACAAAGAAAATCATATCAAATTTGCAAACTGTGAACAAGGGAAATGAGTAAAACTTGCTTTTCAATAATGGTATTCAGTGACTTGATGAGTTAGTACTGTTAACTCATGCTACAATTATGTGATATGCCATCTAATTCAATGATTGCTAAAAAGATCCCATGCATGGCATATAAGGTGATAGAAAAATATTAAATTTCATACCCCTGTGTTTAATAGATTGAGTGTAGATACTGATGCAACACTGCCAGAACTTTCATCCTAATGAGAAAAACAGAAGTAAATCCTTAGAGAAACAATTGACAGTCATTAATATACAGCAACATGCATGCAAACTTTATGTTCTTCTTTACAGTTTATATGGACCACCAGTGCGTACTGCTTTTTCAAGCATGCTCGTGTTCAATTCCAATGCAGATTGAGATTGAGGCATTGGGCATATACCCATACTCTACATTAAAAGCTAAAATTCAAAGCTTCTATCAAAAAACCACCGAGTGTTTAAGGCACAGATTGTATAATACGTAAAGAGGACAAAAATAATAATCTGTTACGGCCTTCATAGCCAAGTCATGCCCTAGCCAGCAGTCTTCAGATCTTCTCAATTAGAAAGGCCCACTCTAAAAGGTAACATCTGTGGAAACATACATTTGGCTTCTCTCTGGTATTTTTGATAAGCTTATATGTAAATTCTACTAGTTTTAATTCTACTAGTGAGGTGCATATGTTTTAGATAGCTAAAATGAATGGTTCCACGAGGACTAAGCATGGAAGAAAGTCGACAGGAAATGATTTGGATGTTTAAATTCAGATCTATCTTAGCATTCATTTCTGTTTATGAAGCATTTGGCACAGCAGTAAAGATGCATCAAGGGACCAATGTCCTAAACTAGCAGAGCAATTCAAACCTCCTTTGGGCCAGGCTGGCAGGGGCTGGATTGGGCAAATGCACCTCCACCCAAATCAAACCCCTCCCAACAGGGCTGCTGGTCTCTTACCAGCCTTCCACTGGCCACGGCCTCTGGAGTGAAAGCAGTCGAGCTGAGCTGTCCAGGATAAATTACCGTATTTTCCCGTGTATAAGACAAGGTTTTCATATTAAAATTAATTCTTAAAAATTGGGAGTCATCTTATACACGTATAGTGCAGAGGGGGACATGTGATTAGTGGCTGCAAGCAGTAGATTACAATCAGTGATTCGGTGGGTGATTGGATGGTGCAGCAAGGCCTGCTGGCAGCGAGCGAGCAGGCGATCGGTGGCTTCGTAGAGGCGTTTGTTTGGCAGCGACGGTCAGGCGGGTGAACGATCGTTGGCACCCCCCCCATAGAAGCTCAACAACTCTGGGCAATCACCCCCCCATTTCCTCAATTTAGAGTCCCCAAAAATAGGGGTCGTGTAATACACAGAAAAATACGGTATATCCCAAGCCATCCCTGCTGATGCCACATAGTGGACTTGGGCCCCATGTGGGCCTGGTCACTGCTCCAGCTCCAGACTGGCACAGCAATCTGCTTGCTCGCCCCCATGCGCAGCACAGCTGCAGATGCAGTGGTGGTCTTGCCACTCCATAAAACCCCTTTCGTGCCAGGGAGGAGTTTAGATTGCTCCCTACATACCGTATTTTTTGCTCTATAAGACTCACTTTTTCCCTCCTAAAAAGTAAGGGGAAATATGTGTGCGCCTTATGGAGCGAATGCAGGCTGCGCAGCTATCCCAGAAGCCAGAACAGCAAAAGAGATTGCTGCTTTCACTATGTAGCAATCCCTCTTGCTGTTCTGGCTTCTGAGATTCAGAATATTTTTTTTTCTTGTTTTCCTCCTCCAAAAACTAGGTGCGTCTTGTGGTCTGGTGCATCTTATAGAGCAAAAAATACGGTAACTAACACAAAAACAGACTGCGTAACACCTGAAGCAGTACTGAAAAGGCTGTACAAATTGACTAATATTATGTCTTCACGTATCAGGAGGGGCAGAAACAGGGACTACTGAGAATAAGATGTAAACCCTGCCAAACTAATAGCAAGGTGACCAAACGTATACTTCAAACCTAGAGAGGTTCGCCATTCCAGAAAAAGCGAATGACCTCAGTATGAACACTGGTTGGCAAATCAACTAGCAGCGTTCCAGGGCCCAGCAAATTTCTCTCCAGTTCCATTTGTCCTTGGGAGATCTAGTGACAGATCGGCCACCCACTATGGCAACATTATTCCAAAAAGTCTATGAACATAGGATAGGTAGTTTAACTAAGATACCAGGAATCTTGATAGCAAAAGCTCACGCGCCAAGCGCACCATGTTATCTAGGAATCTTTTCCCATAACCTTGGAAGCACCTCTCTGATGGGATAAACATTTCCCCACATTGTGTCAGTGTCGTAGTAGGTTGTATTAGCAAGCAAGGAACTTCGTTAACTGGTTTAACATAC
Source organism: Podarcis tiliguerta (assembly GCF_965153285.1). Lineage (NCBI taxonomy): Eukaryota > Metazoa > Chordata > Lepidosauria > Squamata > Lacertidae > Podarcis > Podarcis tiliguerta. Next base: position 62,235,847 of record NC_139538.1, read on the forward strand.
TTAGTTGCTGGTTTAACATACTTTCGCTGATCTTCATTGTTTGCAGGCAATAAACCATACTCATTTATGGGTAACAGATGTTACAGAATACCGTAGGTCATAGGATCAATATGAATGTTCCAAACAATTTAATTGGAAAGTGTCAATTAACATCACCTTTGCTGAGCTATTTTAGACACTCCATGGAGCTTGGACAGAAAGACCGAGTTTTTCTTTAAATAGCAAGCCAATGTGTCCTTATCATATTGCTTTTTAGAAATACCACTATTCAATAAACTAAAGCTCAAACCACCCTTGGACACCCTGCAGTGTTAGAAACTGAGATATGAAAGCTAGGAGCCAAATAGCACCTTAAATTTAGGTTATGGGCGCAACAATGGAGTGTCCAGGTGCGCTTTTTTATAACAAGAATACAAAGCTGAAAATGAACTACAGCTAAAATACTATGTTCATTTTTCACATGGTCTAGTCCTTCCTCTGCCCACCCCCCTTATATTCTTAAGAGGGTCTCTTCTCCAGTCTTCAGAGAGGAGCTAGAATTGGGGAGGGAGAAAAGGGTCCTCCTTTCCTTCCACTCTGCGGTTTTAATCTGAAATCTCAGGGTGCAGTATTGTGTCCAGAGCTCAAAAACTGCTTTTGCTAATGAAATTACCTGTCGCAAAATGCACTGAGAACAATGGAAGTTTCGAACACTGACAGACACCCTGTCCAATTTCCTATGACTATTACCTTTCAGCTGCTTTTAAACCAATTTCTAAGGAAGCCTGACACTCTAGAGATTGCTAAAGAACTTTAAAATTTCATACACATGTATAGTGAGAGATTACTAGGACAGTGAGAGAAATAAAAGGAAGTGGTGAGCAAAAAGGAGAGAAAAGACAAGCTTTTTTTTTTAAAAAAAAGGAAGTAACATTGCTGATTTTAGGAGCTGCAATTATTCCTATCCCAAACAAAAACTGCTAATGAGGCACTTTAAAGAATGCAGCCTATCACATAAGTTTTTCAGATAGAGAAAAAAACATGAAATGTTGCTATTCATCACATATTTCAATCCATGCTGATACCATGACAAGTATTTAGAAGTAAGTGGTTTTATGCAGAAGAAGAAAAATGTATTCTTTTTTCCTGCCAGATAATATACTGATTGTTTTTTTAAAGGGCACAATCCTATGGACACTGGGAGGGATCTGAGCCCATAAAAATTTCCAGATCTTCCTCTCTGCAGGCAAAGAGAGACTACCTTGTTACAATCAATGAAATCACTGATGCTGTTACTCTTCTGCCTTCGGTTCTCTGGCAGCAGGAGTATGTATTTCAAGGGAGTGTCGGGGAAGCAAAGTGTGCTATACTTGATGTCAGGGGACTGCCATCACAACAGGGGAGGGGGGCAGGAGAATACAGAGAGCCTCCAACGCTGCTGAGGAGCAGCTCCTTGTCCAGCAGCGAGGGAAGCCACACCTCCAGTGGAGCAGAGCGGGAAGGGGGTAGCCAGGTGAGGGGAGGGCTCGAAGATGCAACTGCGTTGCCCAGCTTGCGCAGAGGGGTGAAACGTAAGGAGGGAAGGTGGAGATTTGGGGTGTCTAAGTTCTTATGGTGGGGGAGAAACCAGAAGGGGCCACTCCCGGAATCTGCAAGTGACTGAGACGGACATGAACTTTGGGGTTCTGCACTGTAAATAGTTTGCACCAATAAAACCCGTAAAAGACAGGTCGGAGTCCTGCCTGGTTACTCGTGAGCAACCACTTCCAGACCTGCCATTTGTCATCACGGCCATCTTAAGCATATGCGGCACCGGAGTGCAAAGATCCGCCCGGCACCTTTGCTTGTCCAAAGTTGTTGACCTTTTTTTAAAGAAATAGTTGTTTACCTTTAGAACGGTTGTGGGGCATATGAAGGTGGGTGCGGGTTCCATGCGGTGTTCTGGGCACGGTGCCGAAACAGTTAGCCGCCATGTAGCTGGAGCAAGAGCCGACAGCCAAGCAGAGCAGAGTCCGCTGGAGCGCCGCAAGCGGCTTGGTGAGAGTTTGGGGCCGAGCGTTGGAGTCCGGGAAAGAGCCGCCCGCAGCAGAAGACCCCGTGGTGCTCCGACAGGCTCTGCTCTGCTCGGCTGTCAGCAGCTCTTCCCCGGACTCCAACGCTTGGCCCCGGACTCTCGGCCTGGTGCCCCTGAGAACTCAGCGCCCGGGTGCCATGCACCCCTAGCGCCAATGGTTAAGACGGCCCTGCTTGACATGTTGCTGGAGTGAGGGAAAACCAATGGGAAGCAAAGTTTTAAAAGATGAAAGATACAGGGGGAAGGAAAATGCAGATTGCAGATTACACACACACACACACACACACACACACACACACACTTATTTTGCTCCGCTGGCACAGGCTTGGCAGTTCCTCCACCTTTGCTCCTCCCTACCTAACCGTAGGATTGCTCTGCCTGATTCTTCAGTGGAGATCAAAATAGCTGCTTAGTCTCATGCAAATAGTGAGTGATACAGATGTTCCACTGGGATTGTATTATTATTTTCTTTGAACAACCTTTCTGACATTATTGCAAACTGTTCTTTGTTTTAAAAATTGTCATGCAGCACAGATGAGGAAAGGAGAACAGACGAAATAAAAGGAGGAAGTGGGAATGGAGAAGTGATCAAAACTAATTTCATAGCACCCTGGACCCTGACCATTATCCTGAAGCAAAGCAACTGAAACATGACCAGACCTCTGATATAACTGATTTTTCTGTAGCTTTGCTTGTAAACTTACAAGAGTCCAAATCATAAACAGTGTAACCCTAAGGATGCCTTTTTGGAAGTAAGTTCTGTTGACTTCACTGGGGATTACTACCAAGTAAGTGTACCTAGGAATGCAGCCTTAGTCAATGGTAATATGCTTTTTACCCTCACTGACAGCTACTCTACAGGAAATCATTCACATTCCACAGAAGTGTTCTGCATTTTGATTCACTATTTTCTAAACACGAAACTATTTCTAGAAGTCAGCTGAATGCTTTCCCAGAAACCCTGGAAGTCTCAATGAGTCTGGATTGAAAGAGAATAAGTTACATAAGAGCAATTTCTCTGCCTCCAAAAGCAACGACTTTTGAGTTCATTGTCATTGTGATAAACCGCTTTCTAACTACACAAAGCATAAGACACATGCATAACTCTTTTAAGCCATGCATTCAGAAAATGTAATACTCCTGTTTAAAGAAAATATTAGAACAAAAGGAACAATATGCAAGTTAAAACATAAAACTTATGTATTATTTGCTGTTTTTAAGTACAAAAAATGCATTTCACATTTATGGTGCAGAAAAAAATGTTACTACTGCTTTTATTTTTTTTACCAATGACAGTATATAGCCACATGTGTTGTGCCAGAGATTTAAAAATCCAATTAACAAAATCCATCACAATGATAAATACATCCAACTTCAATATCTGAAATATTAACTTCTACGACTAAAGCACTTCTGCATGTAAGTTAATTTCATAGTGTCTGTATTCAGCTTCAGCTTTTAATTTTAGAATATCTTACTATATATAGATTTACTAGATTTAGGGTTCAAGTGCAAGGTAACAGTAAATGGCTTGCTTATTCACAGAGAAATGAGACCATAGTATGAATAACGTATTGAGGTTAAAACTTCAAACGAAGCTATTAAAAATGGATGATGGGGAAATGGTTCAGAGTAAGATTCAAGTAAAATCTTCTGGCTTTTTCACAAGTGAAGATGCACTTTACCAATTGCTTTTATTCAATTTATTTTTTTTAAGAACAAAATGAACATTTACAACAGCATAACCATTGCTTTTAAGAACCTAGCAGCTGAAAGCAAGTTGCACGTCTCAATGGTATGCATCCAATACACAGTTGTTTAACAGTCAAATTTGCCTTAGTGCTGTATGGAAAGTAACACAGCAACACTGGGTCAAAAGTTGAAACACTGACTGGCAGTAGAGATTAAAACATGAATTTCATTCTCTCCATTCCTGAAGTTCTATGCAAAGGTAAGAGACACCTTGCTTGAACACAATAATGGATTATCTTCCTTTCAGGAATTACAGACAAAGGATTGTATCCAACACTGTCAGAACACAAGTGGGACATCCACTTCCACAACAGAACTTCACTTTCCTCTCCTCCCCCTACAATCCCATGCTTACCCCCAAAATTAGCTACCAGTCACTCTGATGTCACAATGACATCAGGTGATGGACACATCGCCAAGTGCAGTGCTGAAGCACCTGACAATCAACTAGTTGTTGAGGGCTTTAGAACCTCTGGTCCACAGGCCAGATTTGCTCCACCATATCTTCCCATTTGGGCTGCAGAGTCTTACACAGCAATGATCCGCCTTACCAGGGCAGCTGGGCATCGGTTGGTCAAAACAGCCTTGTGAGCCAAAAGGGAAGCCCTGGTGGGCCAAATCAGTCCCACAAGCAGATACTCACTACACCAGGACAGAGGAACAATTTTAGTCAACGCTGCAGCCACTAAGTCATGAAGCATTGAATGAACATGGGTATTTGTGCCAAGAGCTTGCATATGTGAATGGGATATCACAGGCAAAAGCGAATAAAACCCATAGAGCAAGGGGTGCTGGACACCAATTCCCATCAACCCCAGCCAGCACGGCCAAAAGTAAGAGACCATGGGAGTTGGGAGTCCAGTGAAATCTGAAAGGGCATGTAGTTTAAAGCCTACGTGCAAAAAACTTGCCCCCATTTAGCACAGAGAGAGAGTGAGGGAGTTAATAGTTGCTTTTCTTTGTAAGAATGAACCATAATGCAAAATGTCTAAGATGAAATACTGTAAATAACAAAGTCATATTTTTGGCTTCCTTCCCGACTGGGATCAGGAAGTTGTCAAGGGCTCTAGGTTTCATGAGAGCCAACTCATAGCTCATCAGTATCATCCACCAAACCCATATGAGAAATCTTGCATTTCTTGTGTGTCCTCTAACTGCTGCTGCAAGGTTAAGCTCACAATTAAACTGCAGTTAAATTTACTGGTTAACCATTTTATCTTGCACTGCACTGCTGTTTTATTGTTTTGGTAGTTTTGTAATATTTGTAGCAATACCAGCCAGCCAGTGAAGTGTGAGTTACAAGTTTCATAAACAAGCAGACTACTTGAGTTCTGCAACTTGTTCAGCTGCAAATTATGAATATTTAGGACTACCAAACACACACCACAGATATTTACTTCTGCCTAATAACAACCAGCGTACACATCTACAAAATTCCAGACAAAGTTCTTAACAGTCCAGTCCCATCCAAAAACCCTCTTTGTTCAATAGGCTTTGATTCAAGATGACTATAAATGTACCTAGTCTCTAAACCAATACTGTTCTGCAGCGCAAAAAGTATAGATTTTGGATTATGTTTCTAGGTTGCATAAAGACTATGAGTGTCACACTCAGAAGGGGCAACATATTTGATTACAATGGGTCCAAGTATAACTAATGTTGAATAGCATCCTCTGTTCTAGCAACAAGCTAAGATGCATGTTGTTTCAGGAAATATATTTATTTCAGAATAGGAAAACTAATTTAAAGCCATTCTTTTCTTGCAGATTTAAATTACTTTGATTTAATATATTCTACCAATAGATCTCTTCAACGGACTACATTCACACAAGCAACTACCAAGCAACAACTGTGCAATTATTTGTACATTTATGCAAGAACTACCCTATTTAAACTTAAATTGAAGCCATAATTTGAACCCCTGCCACATCATTTTATGACTCATCTAATCCAAATTAGTTATTCCCCACCTCCACAGATACAGAAAGTTTATTATTCTTATGCATGCAGACTAAATATTTTTTGGGTTCTGAGTAAACTATTCAACTGCAAGTGACCGCCACAAAGCACTAGCAACTTCTGTTTACATTTCCATCCATTTGTTAAGGCAAACATATACTCAAAACTATTCTTGAAAAGTTTTAGCTGCAGTTTCTTTTAATTGTTTTAGGCAGTGCTTTTTTCTGGAGGTACACAAACCCCTAAACATTTTGTGAACCTAAGTTTGGCCTTATTCAGGGACAGTATTTCAACATGATGAGTAGGAAAATGAGAGTACCCCTAAACATTTTCTTTTAGAAAAAAAGCACAGGTTTTAGGTACTGTGGGAACTCTTCAGAGCAGGGTAAAAATGATTATCTTACTATATACTGTTTTTGTAAGGAAAAAAGGGGCCATGCTGCAAGTCACACGGCAACAGCAGGCAGATTCAGCCAGCAAAGCAGGCAGGCTGAGGGTGTGAGTGGGCTGACCAGCACAGCGAGCAGGCAGGTAGCCCAGGAAGACCTTTCCATGCTCCTTGTGTCACTACCCGGCACCCAACCTTTTCTTTGCACCCACAACAGGGGTCTGAATGTGCAAGCAGCCCAGCTGAGCAAGCAGGCAGGTCTTTCCATGCTCCCCACCCTTGCTGCTGCTGCCACCACCACCCACAATTCGCTGAAACCTCCCCACTCCACATCCCCAGATAACTTGCTCCAATCTCAAGATCCCACTGCTACCTGCAGAGAATAGGGGAGAGAAGAAGAGAACTCTCCTCTTCACCCCGGGCAACCGCACACTTCATTCTGCCGGTGTCACAGAGCATGGGGAGAAAGACTTTCTCCTCTTCATTCCCCTCTCCTCTGCAAGGGGCAGAGCAGCAGGATCTTGAGATTGGGGTGATCTGTGAAAGGGTGGGGAGGAGAGAGTTTCCAGCAGACTGTGGGGGAGAGGAGAGTTTGGGGCAAACCATGGGAGAGGAAGATTGGGGAATGGGGTGGCAGGTGGGGAGCTGAAGTAGCTGTGAGGGGTCTGGGAGGGCTGAAGGACCTGTGAGGGACAGGGGGGTTGGCAGGGTAGGCAAGCAACACTAGCAGGAGTGGAAGTCCCTAGTAAATAAATTAACATTAAGCAGGACTACCTTACAGAAGTCTGCTCTATGAAATTCCAAGGACAAAATGGGAAAAGATTTGCATATCATTTTACAGATGCTCACCTGCTGAATTATCTTGGAGTCTTTCTGTACGTTTTCTTTCGGTGGGACTTTTCCAAACAACTTCCAGCCAGGAGCACTGTGGACAGCAGGTTTGAGTTCCTTTGTCCTTTTAGCAAAGAAGTTCCTGTTAAAAAACGCACAAAGAAGTTTAAAACTGAAGGTGTGTTTGCTGGAGTTGATGTCAATTTCTTAAACCTAAATATCAAGATTAACAATTAATCACAGCTACTTTCTACAGAGTGGGACACGGGTGGCGCTGTGGGTTAAACCACAGAGCCTAGGACTTGCTAATCAGAAGGTCGGCAGTTCGAATCCCCGCGTCGGGGTGAGCTCCCGTTGTTTGGTCCCTGCTCCTGCCAACCTAGCAAAAGCATGTCAAAGTGCAAGTAGATAAATAGGTACCGCTCCGGCGGGAAGGTAAACGAAGTATACGTGCGCTGCTCTGGTTCACCAGAAGCGGCTTAGTCATGCTGGCCACATGACCTGGAAGCTGTACACTGGCTCCCTCGGCCAATAAAGCGAGATGAGCGCCGCAACCCCAGAGTCGGCCACGACTGGACCTAATGGTCAGGGGTCCCTTTACCTTTTACTTTCTACAGATTGTTTTTTGGGGTGGGGGGGTAAGGAGAGGGAAAGAGACTGCTATGTCAAAACTTATGAAATTAATATTTTTTAAACTTTCCCTTGGTCAGGCCTGGTTAACAGCACAACATTTAGGAGGAGGTAGGTGACTGGGGGCTCCAGGTAAGCTGTGGAGAAGGAGTCAGGACACGACAAGAGAGCATCACATCAACTATCCTGCTCTGCAGCTGCAGCCCACGTCACACCAATGCTACCTGGTCAGAGGAGAGAGGTGGGTGGGTGGCCCAGGCAAGCCATGGAAGAACAAGTCTAAGGGGAGAAGAGTATGGAGTGCTGTAAGGAAAAGGAGTTGGCAAGAAAACTGACCTAAGTCCCATCTCCTAGCCAAGTAATATTGAAGTAAGCAGTTACTCTTACTTTTTGGTCCACGTTTGCAAAATAAAAGAAAGAATGGCCTCCCTGTTAAAGATTTCTGATTTATAGCATCTTGCTGAAGGGAGGCCCTTTATCATTAGAGTGAAGCCTATTATCATTAAACATAAATAGTGATATTTCAGTGTATTTTTCTGCTTCAAGGTATACATTCTAGCAGAGAAAGGGCTAGGAAGACATGCACAAGTAAAAAAACAAGTACCAGTTTGCCTAACCATCTTTAAATAATAAATACCATATTTTTGGGACTAGATTCTGAAATTTGATTGTGGTTTCTGTAAGATTTAAATGTGTGGGCATGGCAGCAAAAATAATCCATGCACAGTCTGGGGGGTGGACAGGTTCCAGGGAGAAACAGTAATCTAATGTTTGGCAAGTATTTAGCACTTGTATCGACATGAAATTGAGCTTGTGTAATCAATGTTATATGGTTATGTATCTTTAGTTGGCTACCTGGTTCTGCAAGGAAGCATTTATGCCTGATGAGCAATTTCCCATTCTGTGTGAGCAGCAACAGCCTTCCCCCAGAATATCTAGGAGTGCTTTTTTATAGCAAGAATACAAAGCTGAAAATGAATGAACTGCAGCTAAAATATTATGTTCATTTTTCACATGGTCTAGTCCTTCCCCTGCCCACCCCCCTAATATTCTTAAGAGGGTCTCTTCTCCAGTCTTCTGAGAGGAGCTAGAATTGGGGAGGCAGGAAAGGGTCCTCCTTTCCTTCCACTGCAGTTTTAATCTGAAATCTTAGGCACAGTATTGCGCCCAGAGCTCAGAAACTGATCATGCTAATGAAATTGCCAGTTGCAAAATGCGCCAAGAACAATGGGAGTTTCAAACACTGCTTGCTAGTTATTCACAAGGCTGATGTACAAGTACTAATTTTATGAACTATATTTCCTTTCCAACTGAGAACACAGGGCTGTTCTTCTTGCTTCCTTTTTGTTGGCAAAAAATAGGTAACACGTACACAATAGTAGCATAAGCCTTCCTTCCATAATTTTCTATTGGAAAGTGAAAATACACATTCCAGTTCTGTGGGAGGAGGACAAATGTTGTAACGCAAAGAAGCAACCACAGCAGAGAAGCCTGCCAAGCAAGTCCATGAGAGGAATATCCCTCACTGCAAAAACCCCTAGACAGTGATGGGAAATCTGTCACCTACACAGAATACAAACGATAAACCTTGGTGAATCCATCCAATCTCACCCTAGCTATACAGTCCATATATTTTGTTCAGGGCTGGAAGAGCTAAAGTTGATGCAACAAATGCTGTTCTGCTCTCATGAACATTTTATATTTGAATGGGCTCCAGTGATTAAGTAGTTTTGATTTAGCTATTTTAGCGTCTAATAGTAATTTAACTGGCATTTATACTAGGTAGAAAGAGGTGAACCAAGAAAGCATGGGTTTTTTTCACCATCTATGAAAATGTAGGCACACCTTTGCCATTTCTGTAACATCAAAATACCGTCATGGCGTTTAAGAAACTTTCAACTAAAGGTATCCTGCTCTAGCAGACGCAGAGTATAACATTTTTAAATTTTATAAAAAGAATTGCCACTGCATTGGCATGTTAGTCACCCAACTAAGCAAGCAAACCCGCCCCCCCCCCCCAATATTTCAGGTCCAAATAATGCATTTTGTAGCACCTGTAACAGGGTATCGTCACCTATCAAAGTCAACCTGGCCACATAAACAGCAACCATTGTGGCATCTCTGCACAGCCTTGGGTGTCAACAGGCCCCTCCCTTTATTTCTCTTGTCACTGGCAGCAGATACGAAGCCAGGGAAGGCGCATGAACATGGGAGGAGGGGGAGGAAAGTGGAAAGGTGAAGAAAGTATGCATAAGCAGCCATTATGGTGCTATATTGCTCTTTCTATGCAGACCAGTACTCCCAGCCGTATCTAAGCTGCCAATCCAGGCACTGGTAAATGGACATAAATCTTGATAGCACAATGGCAACATGAGGCTTATTTTTCCAGCTCAGTCGTCACTATCTGCCCTGCCCCAAAGCTTCTAAGCCCCACAACACATATTACTTTGCCACTATGCAGGTGAGGCAACATGTTAAACCCTAGAGAACACTCTGCAGGGAGAAAAGCTATGGTTTGGTGGGAAAGAATGACATGTCATGGAGGGGTGAATGAATTGTATTCTGTTTTAAGTGACCAACGTATGAAATATTTAATGCTGCTCCTATTGTAAACTTCTTGCATTCTGTTTTTGTACCGTGTAAGCCATCTTGAGGGGACTATGTTAAAAAAAACCCAACCCACTATTTTATAAATGAACAATCAAAATGTACAGGTTGACAATTTCTGCCACATTTAGGTGTTAGTCCCCAGCACCATGGAACTGCTTACATGTTTGTCGTTAAGAAATCAGTAGAGCAAGTCACATCTAAATCTAACCTGAGTTTTGGTTCCAAAGGTACAAGTATTATGTCACACACACACACACACAGAACAAAGTCACCTTTTACACATAATGAAGCTATTTGAACTTTGTTTCACAAAGCTGAAGTAGTTCAGAGTGTTTTATTCTTGCTGTTAACATTGCTTCTGCTCCATCTAATCCAAGGTTATGGTCCAGAATTAACCTCCCACTCACTTGCCCTGGCAAGCACCTGCAAAGGAACCGTAAAAAGCGGGCACTTAAAATGTGCATTAACCTAGGTTAGAATAGATGAGTGAAGCTGAATCTGCAGCCGTGGTTGTGGTTCTCTGTTATAACATTAACTAGCAGGACCAGGTGTGCAGAACCTTTGGCCCTCCAGAGGTTGCAGAACTGCAAATCCTATCATCCCTGACTATTGGCCATGGTTGCTAGGGCTGATGGGGACCATAGTTGAGCAACATCTGGAGGGCCACAGATGCCCCACACCTGTAATGGATCAAAGTCAAGAAGAGGAATAAGCAATGTTATATTTAACAAAACACAGCACTAAACTGCCTGAATGTGCAGTTTAAATGTTATTTTTTCCTAGTTCCCTGGCCTAGTTCTCAGGAAAGTGGTAAGGCTATGTCTGAATGAACAGTTTGAGTGTGAGTGAGAGAGAGAAAGAGAGAGAGAGACATGGCAGTATGCTTTTCCATGTAATAAGTTTGTCCCACAAAGAAATCAAGTATGGGGGTGGGGGAGAGACTGTAGCCTAGCCCTCTTCAACATGCTGACTTTCTATGTAGAGAGAACAACATCATACAGTTGTGGCATGTGGGGCAAGAGGAGAAAATCTCCAAAGACCACAGCAGTTGGGTATCTTCCGGGCAGCTATTGAAGCTGAAGGATAACCTTCAGGAAAAAAAGGAAGAAGATGTAGGGAGTTGAGTCTGCTTTATCTGCTGAATTTCCTTCTCCCTCTGGCACTGATACTCTTTAGGCTTGCCAGTTAACTTGAAAAGCCCCGGTCTCTCTGCTCCTGCACCTTTAACAACCATAAATTATTTGGGGGGGGGAGCAGGGGTAACATTAATAGGGGGTCATGTTGATTCCCGTGCCCTATGTCACCCAATGAGCGGGTTGTTAGATGTAGAAAAGAAAAAGCAGCTGCCAGCAAGGGTTGGCAATCCTAATTTCACTTAACAGCCTTACAATAGGAATGTTGCAGGTCCATTTGTACCCTCTTAAATGGTGTGCTATTTCTTATTGATGAGGTTATTTCTTCCTCTCTTACTTACTAAGGGCATTTGTACCACGCTCTTCAGTCAGGAAGACTCCTAGAGTGGCTTGCATATACAGTCTGTTTAAATAAGACAGACCCTGCCTGCACTGCAGGCTGACAACATACAAGGGAAAGAGGAAAAAAGCAAACTCAGCTGCCAATTCTTAAAATTTAATAGTTCTTATAACCAGATGGAAACAGTTCAGGGGCCTTTCAAAAGAGCTGATGGAATGAGTCCTGCTTCTCATCTCACTGAGTTTTCTCATTTTCAAGTTTGCCCCAAAAGAGAATTGTCAGCACAGCCTTCTCAAAACATAATAAAATGCAATTGACAAAAAAGGGCCACCTGCTTAACAGATGCATTTAGGCAATGTGGGTATGCTATCCTGTGGTTAGTTTCAGCCTCATCACTACCTTGGAACTAGACGGCTGTCATTGTCAGAATAGTGGCTCTTACTCCCAGTTTATCTGTTCACTGAAAGAGACACATGGAGTCTGTCCAACTTAAGCTACCGTATTTTTCGCCCCATAAGGCGCACCGGCCCATAGGACGCACCTAGTTTTTTGGGGGGGAAATAAAGAAAAAAAATTTATTTCCCCCCCCAGGTGCGGGGCTGGGGCGGGAAGCTGTCCCCCAAGCTTGTGGGGCTGGAGGCGGGGAGAAGGATGCTTCTCCCCCCCCCCCCGCCAGCATTTTAACCAAGTCGGGGGACAATGGGAAAGGCGCGCTGCACCTCCTGCTGTCCCCCGAGTTTGCGGGGCTGGCGATGGGGAGGAGCAGGCTTCTCCCCCCGCCAGCCTTCTAACCAAGTCGGGGGACAGCAGGAAAGGCGCGCCGCGCCTCTCCCACTCTCCCCCGAGTTTGCGGGGCTGGCGACGGGGAGGAGCAGGCTTCTCCCCCCGCCAGCCTTCTAACCAAGTCGGGGGACAGTGGGAAAGGCGCGCTGCGTCTCTCCCACTCTCCCCCGAGTTTGCGGGGCTGGCGACGGGGAGGAGCAGGCTTCTCCCCCCGCCAGCCTTCTAACCAAGTCGGGGGACAGTGGGAAAGGCGCGCTGCGTCTCTCCCACTCTCCCCCGAGTTTGCGGGGCTGGCGACGGGGAGGAGCAGGCTTCTCCCCCCGCCAGCCTTCTAACCAAGTCGGGGAACAGTGGGAAAGGCGCGCTGCGTCTCTCCCACTCTCCCCCGAGTTTGCGGGGCTGGCGACGGGGAGGAGCAGGCTTCTCCCCCCGCCAGCCTTCTAACCAAGTCGGGGGACAGCAGGAAAGGTGCGCCGCGCCTCTCCCGCTATCCCCCGAGTTTGCGGGGCTGGCGATGGGGAGGAGCAGGCTTCTCCCCGCCGCCAGCCCCCAAACCAGGTCTGGGGACAATGGGATGGCGGCGTTCCGCCTCCCTGCTCTCCCCCGAGCTTGTGGGGCTGGGGGTGGGGCTCTCCTGAAGCCTGGAGAGCGAGAGGGGTCGGTGCGCACCGACCCCTCTTGCTCTCCAGGCTTCAGCGAAAGCCTGCATTCGCCCCATAGGACGCACACACATTTCCCCTTCATTTTTGGAGGGGAAAAAGTGCGTCCTATAGGGCGAAAAATACGGTACCATTCCGCATTACAAGTATCCAACTGGTAACAAATTATTTTATTTCTTTATTTTTAAAAAGATGTATGAACTGCTATTTCACACGAAGAAACAGCAAAGCGGTTTACAATAAAAAAAAATACATAAAACCAAGCCAGTGCTTTTTTCTTTAAAAAAAATGTTTAGGGGTATTCTCATTTTGACTCAAGAAAATCACCATTTTATAGTTCAAATCAGGAAAAATAAACAGAGTAAATGGACAAAAGTACAAAGATTCACAAAATGTTTAGGGGTATGCGTACCCCTGTGTGTCCCCCAGAAAAAAGCACTGCATAAAACCATAGAGTATTTTACCATCACTGGTATTTTACTTTCTGTTGTCTAACTCTAAAGGGAAACTTACACTGGTGCTTGTTACATTACTTCTTTAGAACATCAGAGATAAAAGGGAAACACAGGAAGAAGCCTAAAAAGTAGAAACACAGCAGAGAATTCTGTCCCTGCATTCAAACACTATCACCAAGAATTACTTGCAGAGACATTCCGTCAAAGTAGAAAGTGACGAAGAGCTCTTAAGTATGCCCCTAATGCACCTCTAAAGTAGTTAAGGTAGAAGTCCTGCCTTCACCAATGCACATCATAAGGAGGCATAGCTGGTTCTTCAGATGCAGTTAAGCTTTATATCACGTTAATAGGCCATCACTGCATCACAAAACAAAATTTTCATACATAATGAACCCATTTTGCTAAATTTTCCATGCTACCCTGAAAAAGAAAGTGGATTTGTGTCCTTAGATATCTGCAATTGTAAGCATGGTATCCAATAGTGTTAAGCAATTTTTATCAGTTTATTCTCCCCACACTCAAGGCTGCCACTTCATCCCCTATACAGTGGTACCTCGGGTTACATATGCTTCAGGTTACATACGCTTCAGGTTACGGACTCCGCTAACCCAGAAATATTACCTCGGGTTAAGAACTTTGCTTCAGGATGAGAAAAGAAATTGTGCAGCGGCAGCAGGAGGCCCCATTAGCTAAAGCGGTACCTCAGGTTAAGAACAATTTCAAGTTAAGAACGGACCTCCAGAACGAATTAAGTTCTTAACCCAAGGTACCACTGTATCTGCTGCAGCAGGGGGCATGGGGGGGGAGAGGGAGAGATGGACAAATTGTGGAAGAAGAGTAAATGAGAGGTGAGCATCACAGGGACAATAAATAGTATATGACATCTTCAGACACTCCCATTGTTGTACTACAGTCATCAGCTACAGTCCTATGCATTGCTTCTACTTAATTGTGCACAGAACTAAAGACACAAGTAACTTGCAGATCTAGAGAAACAACTCTCACCAACATGTAACAGAGGTGTGGGGAACTTAGATCCAACAGATACCTGTCCCCTAATTCCCATCAACCTCAGTCAGCATGGCCAATGGCCAGGATAAAGGGAGTTGTGGTTAAGCAACATCTGGGGGCCACAGGTTCCCCACACATCCTTTAAAAGTTACACAGAAAATCAAAGTTAGTTTTAAACTAACTAAAGTTTGCAGAGTTGGGGGGGGGGGACGACCCAGGGTGGGGAAAACATTCATAGCTCCTATTATTCACCCCCTACACGTACACTGAATTTCTGGCAGGCCAGGGCATTGTCCAGTTGAAACAAAGGTGAAAAGAATACTGTGACAGTAATTCAGCACACAGGTAAGTACTGCCTGCACATATAGGAAAGAGAAACATTTATACCAGGAGAAAGTTTCATCTATGAGCAATACGAATTTAAATTTCAAAACATTTCATTCCGTCTTTGCTACCAGAACTACACTAACAATGGCAATGTTAGTGTACAATCGCAGGGGACCACCAAGAAAATAAATTGTGGCTTTTTGCCTCTATTTGTGTCATTCTAATTTGTTTTAATTGGAACAGAATTAGATTCCCAAAGAACCACAACTACAAGCTAGAGCACAGTGAAACATGCCACTGCACATTATACTACTTTAACATTCAAGTTTAACAACTTCTCAAGTAGGTTATGTGGAGTCCTATCCTCATACAAGCCTGTAATTGAATGTGGAAAACAATTTCTCACCCATTCCATTTAAAGCAGGTAAGCCTATTTAGAACACATTTCTGTGTATTTCTCTGTTGTCTTATAGATTTAAAAACTAATAGATATGTTTTTAAAAAGTGAACAATGGGAAATTAAATATTTTGCATGTTGTACTCAGAAGTTCTACCATGTTCGACAGGGTTTGTTCCCTAGCAGGTTGTGTTTAGGATTGAAATCATAGTTACAGATTTCACAGTAATACAGGAAAGGTATAAGCTAGTATAAAAAAAAAACATATATTTTATATATTATGATATCTTTGTTTGAAACAGTCTTCATAAGATGTCCAAGAAAGCATACTGTAGCTTTTAACGCTTATATTTAGCCATTTCTGCTTTTCTTTACTCACTGGTCTTTTTTGTTCATAAGCTCAAAATGTCAATGTGCAGCCCTGTGTGATTAATACTGAATGTTCAATAAAAGTATTGAAAAGAAGAAGCTTGATGTCAAATCAGAAAAGTGTAAGCCAATTTAAAAAGTAAAAACACTTGCCCCAATCAGTGCTCACATGGCAGGATACTTTAAGTGCCCCAACAATGATTTTCAGATTTTTAGATATTCAAAATACAATACTTAACCCTCTGGAAATCAAAATACAATGTCATTACTGAGACACAGATGCCCCAAGCTTCTGAGCAAGATTCAATGGCTTTTTAAAATGTCAAATACTGAAATATAACTTATTTCACTGAGTCCTAATTTTAACATCCTAATTGTTATGAGTCTCTGTACCAGGAATCCCAGTGCTTAATTAGTAATAGGGTTGTGGCACAAAGCTCGTGTCCTCGGAACCTGAGACCCCTAAAGTTGCTGTAATGCAATTGCTAGGAAGAATGCTTGAGAGACACTCACCAGTCAATCTCCAGGGACAGAGAATTATTATCCACCACTAATACAATGCATGGGTCAGAGATAACCAGCTTCCAATACAGATTCCAGAATTCGGACTCAGCAGATACAGTATTTGGTAGGTTTGTTCCTCTATTTTCAGCTGTAAAACTGACCTAACCAAATGAATTAACCTAGATATATTGTATCTTCTTTATAAGTCAGACCACCACTTACATTTACAAAATTCAGCAAGTATCAACATAGCTCCACCCATGCACAAGAGGGAGGTATCAAGGGACTCAGAAAAACCACATGGTTTGCAGAAGTACAAAAACTTAAAAGAAAAAACATGAGGAGGGAACCTCACAAACGGCTCAATAAGGACTAAGCACACTCAATGGCCACAAAATGCTGCCTTGACTATTGAGAGGATAGAAAACAGAAGACAAGACAGAATAGAGTGGCTAGAATAATGAAAAGGAGTATTCCACACTACAATTATGTTGTTGCATGTCTCGCTTACACAGAAGCACTATCAGTGAATCACTTAACAAGCTGTAACTCAAGCAAATGTATTCCTATTCTACATCATGTTAGTTGTAAGCTTCTGAACTACCATGTCTCCTCAGAGTTGACCAAAAAACTCCAAAAGGAATGTGGTTGGTTGTAGGTAGAACAGTGATGCGAGTTTTCCCTGAATATTTTGAATTGAAAGATGCTTCCTATACAAATTGGGGTAATTTGGATACAGTAATTTGCATCAGAGAATTACCCTAGCTGCCAAGCTTGCCTAATATTTATCTGTAGCTACGTCAGTTTCATTCTGTCAGTTTCACAAGCATCAGATCATAAATTTGCTCCATTTTTATGGACTTTAAAAAAACCAACCCACAGCAATCATTTTCTACAAACCCCGGCTACAGTTCAAGGTTAGACATGGAGTGCAAGTCTTGGTTCAGGTGACACGTTAAGCCAAACTTTTACTTAACTTGGTGTAGTGCAAAACTGGGGAAAAGCAGTGAGTATACACCCCTCGCTGGGTGTCTGGGCGATCTCAGTAAGCCATAGTTTACTGTGTCATCTGAACCAAGTCAGCATGTCACAACCATAAAAAGATAGCCATAAGAAAATGCAAAGAGCGTTCCAAGTTATTCCCAGAGATTCAATAGAAGATAGCATCTCTTCCTGTTCTATGAACAAAGCTTAAAACTGCTTGACATCACCTCTATTTATAAAAAGCATGAAAAAATTGTTGAATACAAAATGAGGAATGAGAACAACCAACTTTTGTGATGGCTTTAGAATCTTAAAGACCCAATATTTACACAGACTTTTGGTATCTGAGTAAATTCCCCAATAAATTATCATCATAACTTTACTTATACTCAGGAAATGCAATCAGAAAACATCAATGAAGGATACTGAAGGAAGTACTAAAAAGTAGATCAGAATAGAGTTTAGGGATAGCAACAGTACAATCCTACAACTGCCTGTTAAGAGATAATGGCATCTAGGGAAATGTGCACTAGCACCTTCTTCTACCACACAAAGCTGTATTATGAAACGGTGAGCAGTTCAGTTCAGGCAGAGAGGAAAAGTCAAACCAGTAATTAATACTAGAGTAGCTGTTCAAACACATTTGAGGTGTGGTGAGAGCCAAGCCAGAGAGAAACTAGAAAAACTTACCAGTAAATAACAGAATGATATTAATGGTTACCCAACACTATGATGCAGCGTCAGTGTGCAACACTTTCACCAATCCTATCAGGGCAATGACATAACAGTTTGTAATCTGTGGGCTATTCAGTTGGGCTTGTCCATTCTAGCACCTCCCAGCCCTTTCAGTCATGCTAAGTTTGAGGGAACTAATTTGCACCCCGTCAGATGCCTTACAAGTGTAACACAGAGTCCACAGTATGTGGAAAAGAATAAGGTATCCCTAACATTATTTCACATAACACCAAAATGCTAAAATCAGCATCGAGTATCTGCCATAAACAATCAGTACTAAGACATAGTTTCAATATCCAGGAAGCAAATGATGTTTTTTGAAAACTGGCAGATGAGAGAACTAAAACCCCTTCGGAGAAATGAATAATTTAAAATGGTATATTACTTGCATTCCACTGTAACAATCCCAATACCAATCAAGTCTTCCATCATTGTGACCAGAGAAACCAGCTATGTATAAAAATCTGTTGATTCTTCAAGTCCAGGCTACAACATAGCCACAAAACCTTACTTCATTCTTGGCTAACAGTTGTTCAACTTGGAACATCTCATTTCTGCTTGCAGAAAAGGAAAGGGGAAAAAAGAAAGCTGGCTTACGAAGGAAACATTATCTTCTCCATTATTATAAAAATAATAAAGTTAAGTTTTGAAATTCACATGCAGCAAAGATTATTAAGGGGAAATAATCAATTGCTATACAACGAAATATGCACAAGGCAGGAAGTTATTAGAATGCCATTAGCATTTTAACTAGACAAAATAAGCATTGCTCCCAGTGGCTACTCAACTGTTCTTGGATAGTCACAGCAGAAAAATGCAAAGGCACTAGACAAGCCCAATCAAATATGTGCTAGTTATTTGGGGAAAAGATTTCTGCATTGCAGGGGGCTGGAATAGATGACCCTTGTGATCCCTCCCAGCTTTTGTGATTCTATGAGTCTGTTTATCAAGGTATGTCCTTTAAAGATTTCACAAAGAGCAGTGTACACTTGGACAAGTACATGATACATTCCTCTTTTGTGACACCTGAGAACAATATTTTACTAAAGAGCAATATATAAATGTTTGTACAGTATCACTATGCTGAATTGTTTCCCTTTCTTTTCTAACTAGACAACTATTTAATCAAACACAGGAGAAAAGATGCAACAAGAGGCAGCTTTAGTATTCAATATGATATGCGTAGTAAAGCAAACAACTTGAGACTCAACTACCTTGCACAGAACGCTATCACAATTTCTTGTTGACATGGTAGTCTTCAGTTCAGAAAATAGATTAGTGAAGCTGAAAAGCATAAAATGCTTCTGCATGCTTAGTCAAATAGATTCAATTGAGTAGAGACAAAAGCATCATAGAAAATGTCATCCTTCATGTATAAGCATTAAATAAGATACCCCAAAAAAGTTTTTTATTACTGCATCATTACATTCATACCTCACCAAAGAGTTCAAGGTGGCATAAACAGCTCTCCCATTTCTCCATTTTATCCTCAACAAGCATGCAGGGTAGGTTAGGCTGAGATGTGGTGACTGGCCCAAGGTCACCCAGTGAGCAGAGGTCACTAGGTGAACAGGGATTTGAACCAGGGTCTCCCCCTTCCTCGTCTAACACTCTAACCACTATGCCAGACTGACCACACTTTGGATTTAGGCTACCCATGAGCTCAGTAAGACAAGGGCAAATTCTCTCTTAAGGTTCTTTACACACACACACAGCCCTCGTCTTTAAAATCTTCTCATCAAAAACAGGTCCATCACAAAGGGTGCTTAAGCATACCTTGGCCACTGCTACTTTCCTCTTCCAAAAGTGTTATCACAACCGTTTTAACTTTTAAAAAGGAGTTCTTGTTGCAGATCAGCTTCATAAGACTTAACGATATACCAAGCTACAATTATACTAACCAGGGGAAAGGGATGGGCAAAAAAGCACACCTGGGAGAGTACACTGCAGGAAATTGATCTGAAGGGATACAGAGTCAAGACACCTTGACCGTAATGGCCACAACTCTCAAGCAAGAGGTTTAAGGTTTAAAATGACAGCTCCGGCACCGTTTCAAAGCACGCTTCCAGAGCGGGTGGGGAGGGGGATTCCGGCTGGTTTTCTCTCCTATTAAGTTACAAGGTTACGCTCTCCTCCCGCATGCGGCAGCCCCTTTTCCCCGCAGGAGTCCCGGGGAGCGGCCGCGTGAGTCACTCACCTCGTGAAGAATTCGGCGAAGCTGGAGCTGGCGAGGCCTCCCAGCCGCTTCGCCCGGTCCCCTTGCTCGGAGCCGGCGGCGGCGGCGGCAGCTGCATTGGCGCCGGAGGCGAGGGCGGGCGGAGGCGGCTGCTGCGGCTGCAAATGCTCGGGGGCGCTGCGTCGGCGGCTCACCTCGAAGGTGTTGCGGGAGTTGAGGTTGATGTCCATGAAAGCCAGCGAGGGCAGGCACGGGAGAGCCCTCGCCGACGGGGAGGCCAGGCTCTCCGCCTCCTCGGAAGCCGGAGAAGGGCTCCCTGAAGCGGACGACGACGACGAAGAGGGCGAGGGAGACATGGCCGGGGCGGCGGCGAGGCCGCAGCTCTTCAGCGACAGAGGCGGCGGCGGCTCCTCCTCGAGAGCAACCGCGCTCTGGGCCACCGGCAGGAAAAAGGTGCAGCCGCCGTTGTGGAGCGTCGTGCTTTGCGAAGCCGGCGGCTCCGAGGGGCTCGACGTGCCCCCCTGAGGAGGCGGCGGCGGCGACAGGAGGAAGCCGGCGTCCCCGTTGGTCATCCTCCCTGCGCCGCAGGCGTCCCCGTTGGGCGGCCTCTTGCCGGCCAGGTAGCAGCGCAGCCGGGCCCCGGGGCCCTCTCGGCTGCCGTCCGCTTCCGCGTCGTCGTCGTCGCCGCTGCCGCCCTTCGCCTCCTCCTCCGGCGACGCCGCCTCCTCCTTCTCCCGGCCCGAGGGAAGCAAGGATGCGCCGCCCTGAGCTCCGGCATCCTCCGGCCCAACCATTTGCCGACGCAGAACCCCCGGGGAGCCAGCGGCGCGGCTGGGAGCGGGGAAGGGGAGCGGGGAAGGGCAGGGG
Organism: Podarcis tiliguerta; assembly: GCF_965153285.1. Taxonomy (NCBI): domain Eukaryota; kingdom Metazoa; phylum Chordata; class Lepidosauria; order Squamata; family Lacertidae; genus Podarcis; species Podarcis tiliguerta. The sequence continues at coordinate 62,256,810 of NC_139538.1, forward strand.
GAGGAGGAGGAGGCGGCCCGGCCCCTCACGGTGGCGCACAGGGACCGACGGGGCGGGGCGCCGGCGGCTGCTGCTGCTGCTGCGCTCCTCGGCTCCACCAGCCGGTCCCGCTCAACGCAGCCGACTACGGTGAGGGTGGCGGCAGGAGCGGCCTAAGGGGGCCCGGCTCGCGCAGGCGCACGGGGGCCTCTCGGCGGTCATCGCCGCCGACCATAGAGACGACGTTGCTGGCGCGGAAGTGGCGCCTTGTAAACATCCGGCCCTCTGACGCCCATGGCGGGCCGATGGAAGGCTCGCAGGTTTACCGTATATCATCTAAGGCTCCCGCCTATAACAAAGGGCGGTACGGTATTGTTACATATCCCTCTTGGTAACCAGCCCGTTGGGGCAGCTCAGCCAGCCTTGCGCAGTTTCCCGTATTCCACTCGCAGTGCGCGTGTGTAGCCGGGAAGGGACACACACACACACACGTGTCATTTTCCCCCCAGTATTCCGGGTGACAGGCAAGGTGTCAGCTGCTTCTTAGTCTCCCTCTGCAGAGTTCATTATCCAGCCACCGGAGCCCATTGATTACGGCGTCAGGTATCACGTGCTACGGTATGGGGCTGGATCCAGACCCAGGTTGGCTGAGCTTCAGCTGCCCTCGAAACCCTGCTTAACTCAAGAGGACTTGCTTCTGAGTACAAGCACGGGTAGTTCCCACCCGTGGAGTTTAAGAAATTACTGACTTGCTCCACTAATTTCCCGTGTAGCCTCACCTCAACTAAAAGTGCAAACCAGTGCCTGGAAGTACTGCGTGTTCGTAGAACACAGGCATGCCTGTAAATGATTGCAGGCTTCGTCTGCATCCAGCCGAAGGCACACGTTCAAGCGTCTCCTGCTAACATCAAAATAACTTTTTCTATGTAGGCAGTGAGGTGGTAAAATGCACTGTACCAGAACTCAAGTTGGGGGTTACAATTTCTGGATGCCCCCAGCCACCCTGTGTAATGAAATCCCCTGCAGTTAGAAACCAAAACTCTTATCGTAAGGATAAATAAAGGTTCTAGCATAACCCTCTCCCTGTCTGTCTGGTTTTCTGCTTTCAGGGAATGTTTTGTTTTACACTGGAAGGAATCAAAACATGATCCCTCTTACCTTCATTCTGAATTACTTCATCCATTCTGTCACATTGGGACAGTGAACTGAGCCCATCTGACCCAATGGGAATTTTAAACTTTTGCAATTCAGTCCTCTTTGATATATTTTTTTCTAGAGGAATATGGCATTTGTAGCATAAAAGCAAATACTTTGGAGAAAGGGGCATTCTACTCAAGATAACAGGCCAACATACAGTATTCCCCATATAACTTTACACTGCAGGGAGTATCCTGTTGCAGAGAGGCCAAAACAAGTTTATCCTGTCTACAGCCAATCTTGTGTGACAAACTCAATGTCACCCTTATTATTTTGTTTACACTTCATCTAAGAACTTTTCTTACCCTGTGTTGCATCTCTTACATTGTCATTCAGGAACCGTTTGGCTTTAATGTTACAGCGCACTGTTTCCACAGGTTTATAACTCAGCCATGAAAGTGCATTCCGGAGTCAAACTTGTCATAGTATATCCCCATCTGGAAGTTAAATAGTTCACAGGTAATTTGGAAACATTCAGATAAAACTTCCAAAGGGCTAATTCTATTAAGCTGCAGTCCTTTGCAAACACTTAGCTAGGAGTGTGGAAGGCGAAATACGTTAATTTCAGTTTCCTGCAGTTTCGCTTTTCCCCAGTTCTCCACATTTCCACATCAGTTCGCATTTTAGTGCCAATGACACTAACAGCCACACTTTTACAAAGCATTTCCCCTAATATGTGTTTTGGTAAGTTATTTTCACTAATGTATGTATTTATATGCACACTTTAGTATGGATGGAGAACTGTGTTGCAAAATTCAGATAAGTGCAACTTTTTGAAAAATTGTCATGTTTCAGTCTTTGTATTGCCTTCCATGCTTTCCATGGGCCACAACTAGCAAAGGGAATCAAAGAAGGTACCAACTTACATTTGTTCAGTTGTATGTCTGACTTCAGTTCAGAAATGTTGCTTCACATTATCTGCTTTCCCCCAGGGCCCAGTATGCTCTCAGCAATAAACCCTTTAGCTGACCTCTTCTTCCAAGGTGGCTACTTCAGTGCTGTTCTTACAATGGAGTGTCCCAAGTCTCCCCCCTCTTTTTTTTTACAGTCAAGTCTCCTCAGAAGTAGGTCCCCAAACCCCCTGGACAGTCAAGATCCTCACAAAACTGCCTCAAGGTTCCAGGGAAAATTCTCTCCCCCACCCCACCAAAGAAGACAGGTGTAGTCTACCTCAATGCCCTTGGCAGGCTTAAATCCAGGGCTCCTATACCCAGGGAGTAGGGTGGGTAGATGCTAGGTAATCATAGGCTATGGGTATGCCATATCCAGCAGCAGAGCAAAGACTATATACAGCCTATGTGGAAGAGCCTTATTTGATCACCTCCTTTACCCACACTCATCCCTGGATCTCCACTGAACTTCTGCCCCTTCTTCCCTCTGAGGCATTTTATAGCCTCCCTGTCTCTCCACCCTTCATTCTGCCTAAGGTACAGCAGTTGGGCTCCCACGCTTCTTCTCCCATAGGTGAAGTCTCCAGGCAACGTCCAAATGTGTTCTCCTTAGGAGCCACTGCCTGGTTGGTGCCTACCAGGTCCTACTTAGATGGCCAGGTGACAACCCAGGAACCCTGGTGTCCCATCACACACTCAAATAAGAGCTCCTCCATCAAGCTGCTACTTCTTTCTCACTCAGAGCAGCTTATATTTAAAAGGATACCCTTTGTCTTTCACAAACCTTTCCAAAAACAGTATTTCAGCAAAGCTAGCAGAGATATTGCTAGATGCCCACCTTGAATTACCAAAACCTATTGAGCTCATTTATTATTGATTGTTTTAATTACAATAGTGTCTGTAAGCAGGATCCAATCTGCGTTGTACAATGATACCACCACACACACAGTTCTTATTTCAAGGCTGGTAAAGTCAACAGTATTAAGTTCTCACATGAATTTTAATTCCCTTCACGCTGCTCCCCTATGTGGCTTCCCTACTCTTCTTTGCCCATTCTTTAAAATGGCAATGACCCCAAAGGAAGCTGGTGTTGTCTAGATAGCTGCTGGAACCATTTCTATCAAAGCTGTTTCCACCATGTCCTAAAATAGAAGCTGCCCTGCAGAAAAGGAAACCTCACTGTTTTACTGGCGGCAGTAGCAGCAGCAGGAACTTACATATATGCAATGCTATTTTTCTAGAAAAAGAGGTTCTGGTCTTCTTTCCATCTCGAGGCTAGTAACATCCGGGTGACTGTTGTTCCATACATATAAAGAAGACCAAGTCCCTACCAGAGAGGAGTGGCAAATCAAGCTGATGGGCTATGCCGGGATGGCAAAACTGACTGGTAAACTCAGAAACCAAGAGGATAAAAACTTTATAAAAGAGTGGGAAAAATTTAGAAGCTATTTAGGAGACCACTGTAAGCAGATGGAAACGTTAGCAGGATTTTGATTTCATTTGTAGTTTAAAAATTACCATGGATAATATGGTCTGATATAAAAGTTGGAGTATAGAGAAAAATATGCAGTATTAAATGTTCATAATGGGACCCCATGGAGGGGATGGGGAGAAAGTCCTGAGATTCAGAGGAATCTCTTTATACGGATATACTTTTTGATTCTTTGTTTATAACTTTATATTTGTAAAACCAATAAAAATGATTTTAAAAAAAAGAGGTGCTAGAACTCACCATGAACCCCTCCCTTGCTCTCTTATAATTGCAATGGTGACCACCTGAGAGGTGCCAGAATTGAGTTCTCATGAGTTCCAGCTGGGGGGGAGCCCTGCATATATAGTTTCCAGAGGGGTATCCACGTGTTAGTCTGCTGCTGCAAAACCAGCAGAGACCCCCCATCTGCAGTATACATTTAAAGCAGCAGCATAACACTTTAAACAGTTGTGGCTTCTGCCAAAGACGGGAACTGTAGTTTGCTGAGAACTGTCAGAAGTCTCCCAATCCCCTGACACAGCTGTAATTCTCAGAGTGGTTTAACAACCAATCCTTCTGGTAATTGTATCTCTGTGAGATCATTCCACAGCCATGGAGACACCGCTGAAAAACCTCCTCCATGGGGTACACCTCATTCAGAGCAGCAACCACTGAAAGAGCCTGGTCTGCCAGTTGGGATGGCCATTCATCCACTTTGCATACATCAATGTCAACGGCTGCCCCAGCTAGAAGGAGAATTGCCTCACAACAGCCACATAAAATGTCTATTTGAGCACAGCCTTGAAAGGGAAGACAGACTTCAATATCTCCAGATGCCAAAGAGTTACAGGAATACCGTCATTTCTCAAATAATGTATTATCTGTAAAGGCTATTTGTTATTGTCAGTTTCCTTCAATCCTAGTCTTTGCAGGACTTTTCCAGTACAAATAAAAAGCCCCTCCTTAACATACAGAGACAGATGAATAAGTCTCAGAGGTTTCATTTCATTTCATCTATTTATTCAGAGCAAAATTGTATTAAAGTATAGGCAAGTCTTTAAACTTTGCCAGATCTCCTATACTAATCGCATGCTCCATGCCAAGTAATAAAAGGAAATAAAATTGTTTGCAGACTGCGGTGGGGGGTGGGGATCAAAGAGTTCCTTTGTTCAGATAAAATGACTGCTCTCAATAATGTTCAATTCCGTGCCTCAAAGCACCCTGGAGAACTGCCTGGCTGTGAGCCGGGCTCGATTCCCAGGCCTCTTTCACTATTCTGCATAAACAGCTGGATTGGATTGCTCAGCTCGACAGCAGCCCTGCAAAGCTCTGAACACGTGGATGGCTCTGGTGCAGCACAGTGGCTGAGCAGCACATGACCTGTGAATCAGAAGTTCCCACTTCAAAGCTTGCTCAGCCCCTTAATTCACGTGAGTGCCCTGAAGCAAGCCGTCACAGCTGCTTCCAATCCCTACCAGTGATCCTGGGATTGTCATTTTGGTAGTACAATTTTCGAATATATTTTTATTTGATTTCAACACTTTTTTTTTTAAAGCACTGTTTCATTACACTTTTACCCCATCTTTCCTTCAGATAACTTGGTACCAGCTACTAAAGGCACAGAAACCTTAGCAAAATGTTTTGCCCTTTCTTCATCCATTTGATGCACTGTGAGGTTTGATTTCGTTTTAGTCCCACCAATTCACAGGCAATCCTTTGCCTTCTCTTTTATTGCCTTCAGCTGAGGAGTGGTTCTGGCACATGAGGAACGATCGCTCTGTTTGTGTTGGGCAATAGGAAGTGCTTCCTTGTTGCAAGAGGCAAAAGGACGCCTTCTTGCAAGATGAGTAGCTCACGAAGGCTTCTTTGAACTATTTCGACAAGGCAGCTGCTGTGTGCAGGAAGCAATTTGGGCCTGCTACTTATACGGCCTCATGCTTGGTGTCTACATCACAGCCAAATGTTCCTGGGCAAAGCGTGGCATCCAACCACCTAAGGGGAGCTTAGCTGAGCCATGCAGTGAGGCTGCACATGCACACAGGCATCCCACAGCTACCATGGAAAGGCACTTTCAAGAAATCTGTACAGGCTTATTCACACCTTTCTCACCTGTGGGACACTCCTGTGATGAAACAGGAATGGGCTGGGTCCCCAATGTCCTGCCTCCTGGACTAGCCAATGTCTGTGTGCTAAGTGCTGTCATCAGCAAAGAAACACTTAAGATCCCCCCCCCCCCAGATTAATAATTAGAGCCATGGTTCCCAATGTGGGGCACACGCCCCACAGGTGGGCAATTTGATTTTTAAGGGGGGCAATTTGGAAGCTTGCTTAGACCAAGTTAATGGCCTTTTAGACTTCCTCCACATGAATAGGAGTTCACTTTTGAATAATAAGAATTATATGTCACCGGGGGGGGGGGGAATCAGGATTTTGGTGATGCTTAGGTGGGGCATGGCCAAAAAAAGGTTGGGAACCACTGAGTTAGAGGACGGAGACAGCCCAAGCAATGTGGCACATGTGAGATGGGAAGAGACAGAAATATGGCCCATTCCTACATCAGCAGAGGAACCACACGCAAGTAAAGGATGAACAGGGTGCATATGACAATATTGCAATGTTGCTTTCCAAAGCATGGGTACCACTTCCCAGCACGGAGTCATATAGGATGCTGCCTTATAGCAAGTCAAACCATTGGTCCATCTTGCTCAATATTGTCTACAGCAGCAGTATCATGTGACAGGGTGTCACGTGAACCTCTCCATTGTTCTCAGTTGTGAAATATAATAAGCTGAGACGACTCAAAATGAGGGGGAATCTCAGGCCCTAGAAATGGGTGTGGGTGTGTGGCAGTTTCAAGGGACACTTACTATAGCTTTGTCACTGCAGAATATTTTGTGTCCTTCTATAGCTCTTTGGTGACTCCCCCAGAGGAACAGCCTGTTTACAGTAACTAAGTGAAAAGAGAGAGAAAAAGCGACATAAAGCTTTTAAACAATGTAAAAGCAAAACATACTGCAGATATACTAGCCTTGAATATGAAATTCGATAATATGCTTGTCATGTGGTTTAACTGTCTCCATGGGCATAGCATGGGGGGCAGTTGCCTCCCCTAAATAAAGTAAATCAATAAAAATAGTTAACTGACCATCTGTGTCACAAATAACTCAGTTCTGTCCCCTGCCCCCCCCCCAACATAAACCCTGGCTACACCCATGACACTCTCATGTTCTTCCACCACCAATGCCGTAAACATTGGACTATTTACCAGATAGGTAAATGTATGTCTGCTAAAACTATGCACTTTAATTTCAATAAACATGCATGGAACAAAAAATTCCATTTTTCTAAATCGTGGAACTGAGGGGTGTATGGGAGAGACCTAGTTACTTGAGAATAATTTTTTTATTATTTTCTAGGGTGAAATCCTACAGCACAGACATTCACTTCTGCATAAACTTGTCTTTACTTATTATTTCCATTTATTATCTGCCCTTCCTCCCTAACAAGACCACAGAGTAACTCGCAACTTTAAAAAAATCAGCAAGAGCATATTAAAGCAGCACTTCAACATATTTCAGACAACCGTTTTGAAAAAGCAGTTTAGAAACTTCATGTAAATGGTGGGCCAAATCCTGGATTGTTAAAAAAGAAAGAAAGAAAAGAATTTAAATGTTTCCTAAATATGAGCAAGTATTTATTTATCTAAAAAAAATATTCATTAGGCTGCCATTATTTTTTACTATTCCTCCATGCTCAAGCTGGAAACTGCACCCAATATCATATAATTGCAAGGCTGTTTTGCAACATTCTATGTTAATGCCTAAAATCAATTTTATAACTTTTTTTTTAAGAGATTACTCATTCCGGATATACTTTTTCTCCTTGACTCTTGTATTTGTCCAAAATTATTTGCAGCTTCAGTTTGTCTTCTAAGAAGACGAAGAGGAAGCGAGCATTAAAAAGAAAGAAAGAATTATTTTTGCTTAGACTAGAATATTAATTTAACAAAAGGGGGAGTGGTTTTCGAGGGACAACCCTGCAGCCAGAATCGAGAGTTTTTCATAAAGCTGAGCACACCATCTAGTGGTAGCTTTTGAGATTTGCACTTTTCATTTTGTTTGCATTTCCACGTTTTCAACGCTGTCAAGGGTGCAGAAGGTATCAAACAGTAAACAGAATAAAAATCAAAATTCGAGAATTTGTGCTTTATCCGTTTCCCCTGGCATCGTTTGGTTGAACAAAATGTTCACCTGCATGCATGCATATACCTCCATTTACAGCTGTTCTGTGTTTTGAGGCAGGGATGAGCACATGCTGTCTGGCGGTGAATTGCAATCAAAAACATCTGGAACGAACCATGTTGGCAAAGGCTTGTGGATCAGGATCAGGCCGTTAAATGGTTAATCCTGTCACCTGTGGCTTCTCCTGATCCAGGCAGTAGTCATGTAATAGTGGGTTGACTTCTCCATGAGATCCACTCAGAGTAGACCCATTGCAATGGGCGGTCATGAGTAGCTTGTGCCCATTAATTTAAATGTGTCTTCTGGGAATAGAGCTTAGACACAACCCTTAGTTTTCTCCCTCCCACGTTCTTGATGGGAGTGGAAAAGGCACTACAGGAGACCTATAAGTAATGATGAATGGTGAAAGTAGTTACTAGAAAGGGTGGAAACAGTAACCTAATTCTCGCTGAGGTAATAAACCTGTTTCTGTAGTCAGGTTCACTATGAACGGCCTTGGGTACCTCCAGGGCCCAGCACCTGACAGGACCCACCTGAGCATAGCTGTCAACTTTTCCCTTTTCTTGAGAGGAATCCTATTCAGAATAAGGGAATTTCCCTTTAAAAAAGGAAAAAGTTGACAGCTATGCACCTGAGCTGATGCCAGCTAGGGTCCCTGGCACTAGGTGTCGGGAGGCCATTTTAAATTTCCCACAATGCTCTGGGATGCCCAACGTTGCATCACTAGGGAGCATGGTGGGACATTTAAAATAGTAGTTTCTCAGGGGCCCACAGTCAGCGCTAGGTAGTCCACCTAAGTGGGCACCCCCACACTTTGCCAAGGGGCCCCATAACCCCGGAGCTGGTCCTCTCTAGGATGTACCACATCAGACTGCAGATGGTGCCTTATATGATGGAATGCTCTTCCGTCAAATGATGTTTCCTGCATACTGAATTCTAAATCCCACAGAAAGGGTTCAGGCCTAGCTCTCTCCTTGACATGCTCGTTTTCTATTTGAAGGGAACTGTTTCTCATGGGGGATCATTCAATGAGATGTCGTGTCTAATCTGAATTGTTTCTGAGGCACAGGCTTAGGGCATGGTCAAAGGCAACATGCCCTAGAATGTTTGAGCTAACCCTGTTCTGCAGATTCTGGGCACTTCTAGATTGTCACTATATTTGGCTGGGATTCAATCACATACAAACATGTTTAGGTTGTGCAATAAAAAAATCAATTTGGCACTCTTGCACAACAAAACCACTCCTCTCCCCAAATATAGGTCACTTTGCAGTAAGTAAAGTGATGAGAAAATGCATTGGAAAGTGTGGATTAGCAACTGCTTGGCACAATATCATATAACTTCCCAGCAAACAAATCAGAATATATCCTCAGGTCATCTGGACATGGTCTCTGATCAGTTATAATCAGGCACTCACTTTGCTCTGTGGAAATGACCTTTTTGCACAGAAGAACAATGCTCAGAACTATCCCAGTACACTTTCCTTGCATCTCCCAGTCCTAAAACAGCAGCACTTAAATCTAAAATTAGAAGAAAGATTAACTGGGCCATAACAAACCCATTGCTTTGCAAAGTAAATTCTTTGTGATTAAATTTCCCAGAACACTGCTGCAGTCCGCATTACAATACTTATTAGTGTTATCAGCAAAGCCTCATTTCCTGCATATTTAATAGATTACATTTGTGTTTCTGACAGTACACAATATATCTAGCCTAACAGAAAACAAAAAACACTATTTTAAGAAACAGTTTATTCTTCTAAATTTGTTTGCTGTGATGTTATAAAAATATTTTATCACTGTTATTATTTTTTTTAAGCTTCTGATTAGATTTCAATAACGTCTCTTACGAAATAAAAAGTAAAGGGGTTATAGACCTTAGATTAGGATTGCAAATTTAAGATTAAAAGAAATTAGGCCTTAGATTTGGAATGCACATTAGATAAACCTCCTGGTTAGATGATTGCAAAGACGCGGGTGGCGCTGTGGGTTAAAGCCTCAGCACCTAGGACTTGCCGATCGAAAGGTCGGTGGTTCGAATCCCCGCGGTGGGGTGCGCTCCCGTCGTTCGGTCCCAGTGCCTGCCAACCTAGCAGTTCGAAAGCACCTTTGGGTGCAAGTAGATAAATAGGGACCGCTTACCAGTGGGAAGGTAAACGGCATTCTGTGTGCTGCGCTGGCTTGCCAGATTCAGCTTGTCACACTGGCCACGTGACCTGGAAGTGTCTTCGGACAGCGCTGGTTCCCGGCCTATAGAGTGAGATGAGCGCACAACCCTAGAGTCTGTCAAGACTGGCCCGTACGGGCAGGGGTACCTTTACCTTTACCTAGATGATTGCAATGCATTGTCCTTGGGGCTGTCTTTGCAGATTGTCTGGAAAGCTTAGCTAGGTTAAAAAATGGCAGCATGAGGTTTGACTGGGACCAGGCACTATTTGGTTGGGGATTAATTTTAGTATAATTGTTCTGTTTTTGTTTTTTGTTGTTTTATTGGTTCTGTATAGTTTGTGTTTTGTTTTTAAGGGGCGGGATCAGGGCTGCCTGCCAGGGCCGCCTGCCAAAATGGTGGCTGGGACAAGTTCCACGGGGGGGGGGGGAGCACTGGGACATCCGATCTCGGTGATCATGGGCAGGAGGAGGAGTTACGCTAAGACCAGACCATGTCATTACCGAGGAGGCAGGTTTAGTCATTGTTTGAGGACTATCCCTGCCTCCGGGTCTGGTCTTGACCGGATGGATACTGGAATCAACAGGGGAAACCCACATGACCTGAAGGTGTTGCTGTGTAATGCCAGGCCAATTATGAATAAAACCACTGCCATCCACGACTTGATTGTGGATGGAGGATTTGACCTGGCATGTGTGACAGAGACCTGGTTGGAGGAAGCAGATGGGCCTGTCCTTGCCGCTGCTTGCCCACCAGGTTTCTATTACGCACAGCAACCCAGGTCATGTGGGCGGGGAGGGGGGGTTGCAGTGATTTTTAGGAAGTCATTAGCTTGCATCAGGCATCCTACTGGGAAGACCCAGTTTTCTGAGTGCATGTTCTGGAAGTTGGCAATAGGGGCAGTACAGGATTCCTTTTGGTGTACCGACCTCCCCGCTGCACAAAGGATTCCCTGTTCGAGCTGCTTCAGGTCGTGGCGGATGTTCTCCTGGAGACACCTAGTTTGGTTGTCCTAGGGGATTTTAACATCCACGCCGACACGACCTTACAAGGGGCCACTCAGGACTTCGTGGAAAGCATGGCCTCCATGGGGCTGTCCCTGAATAAGTTGGGCCCAACTCATAGTCATGGACATGCCTTAGACCTGGTATTCACCTCTAGTGACGTGGGTGATCTGACACTAAGTAAAAGTGAAACGAAAGAAGTGCCATGGTCAGATCACTTCCTGGTGCAACTGGATTTCTCCGCGACCCTTCCCCTCTGCAGGGAGGTGGGACCAATTCGGATGGTCCGCCCCCGCCACTTAATGGATCCAAATGGTTTCCAGAGAGTGGTAGGGGATGCTTTATCCCATGTTGATGGGCTTTCAGCTGATTCCCTGGTGGCCCGCTGGACTGCGGAGTTAACCAGAGCTATCGACTGTCTGGCTCCGAAGCGCCCTCTCCGATTGCATGGAGCCTGGACAGCCCCGTGGTTTTCTTCGGAGCTGAGGGTGATGAAACAATCGCTGAGACGGCTAGAGCGTCGGTGGCAGAAAACTCACTCCGAATCTGACCGGACACAGGTTAGAGCTCAACGTCGAGCCTACCAAGTAGCGATAGCGACGGCGAAGAAGACTTTCTTCACCGCCTCTATTGCAGAAAATAGAGCAGGAGACTCTTTCAGGTGGTCTGCAATTTAACGGAACCACCTTTACCACCGGGGCCTTGTAAAGACCCCAAGATCTCCTGCAACGATTTTGCAAAGTTTTTTGCAGATAAAATCACTCATACTCGGAAGGAGCTAGACACTACTGTGGGAGCAGGGCTGGGGTGGGAGAGTGCTAGAGCCCTGTCTGGTCAAGTTGCATGGAATCAATTTCAATCCGTTACCCCCGAGGATGTGGACAGGCTGCTTGGATGCGTGAAACCAACCACCTGTCTCCTTGATCCTTGCCCATCCTGGCTAATAAAAGCAAGCCGGGAAGGGCTGGGCGATGGGCTCTGCAGGGTGGTGAATACTTCCCTCTGTGAGGGAACATTTCCAGATCCGCTGAAAGAGGCAGTCATTAAACCGCTTCTTAAAAAACCATCTTTAGACCCGGCCAGTATGGCCAACTATCGCCCAGTCTCAAATCTTCCATTCTTGGGCAAGGTGATTGAGCGCGTGGTTGCTGAACAACTCCAGGCACGCCTGGAGGATGCGAACCATTTGGATCCCTTCCAATCGGGGTTCAGGCCTCATCATGGGACTGAAACTGCTTTAAACGTGTTGACCTTTAAAGCCCTAAACGGCCTCGGCCCAGTATACCTGAAGGAGTGTCTCCACTCCCATCGTTCTGCCCGGACACTGAGGTCCAGTGCCGAGGGCCTTCTGGCGGTTCCCTCATTGCGAGAAGCAAGCTACAGGGAACCAGGAAGAGGGCCTTCTCGGTAGTGGCGCCCGCCCTGTGGAACGCCCTCCCATCAGATGTCAAAACAATAAACAACTACCTGACATTCAGAAAACATCTTAAGGCAGCCCTGTTCAGGGAAGTTTTTAATGTATGATATTTTAGTATTTTTTGGTTTCTATGGAAGCCGCCCAGAGTGGCTGGGGAAACCCAGTCAGATGGGCGGGGTACAAATAAAATAAAATAATAAAAAACTGCCACTCACAACCAGCCAGGATAAAAGAGCAGAGCAAATATTTCCTACTTCCCTTTGTTGTGCCAGCTCCAGGCTGCTGCAGCAGAGGTTCTGGGATCAGTCCCCTCTCCAGAAAATGGCCTCTCCATCTCCTAGTCCATCCATCTCCTAGTCTCTCCCCCCCCCCAATGCCCCATTTGGGGTCACCCCATTTTGGTTGGCAGTGGCACTTTCAGCAGACTTTGGAGGGGGGGGGTTATGTAGCCATGAAGCCATGACACCTCTGCCTCATCCTAACTCCCTCCGGCAGCACAAACCAGGGGTTAGGATTGCCCTCCACAATTTGCAACCATTGCAGCACAAAAAAAGTTGTTTTTTAATCGTGTTGTTAGCAGTTCCCACACTCAAATTAAATCCAGCTGGCTTCTTATTTTAAAGCCAACAGTTTTTCGCAAGATGTCATATCAGTTTCACAGCTCTAACATTTTTTTAAAGTTGTGGCTGTGTCTGCTTTAATCACCAAAAGGGGTGTGCTGGAAGATGATAACTCAGACAGTGTGTCATGCAGTATTTATTATAAAAGGTAAAGGAACCCAGGATGGCTTTTTGTACTTGTTTTTACCTATCTCCACTTTCCTGTTTTTGCATCTTAAGCTACATGATCAATGATGCAAAGGACCACCGTCTATGATGCAGCATTCTCTTATTTAGAAAATAAGTCTGATAATCATCCTCTTAAGATTCCTCAAATGTGGCCACAATTGCCATTGGTGTTTAAAAAATAATAATACATATTTTATTTCTATGTGCTTTGACTACACCTGTGATTTTAACGACGGTATTCTGTATAGCAGGCAAAATTTCAACAGGTGAAGCTTCCTTGCTCGCAGTTTTTTCGTGTCAGTGAAAATCGCACCTACAGAATTTGTGCCTGCTAGAAGCTCAGCAGCGCGCAGTGGGGCGCGCGGGGGAGGCAGGAATGGAGGCAGATTAGAGGGCGCGACTGGCAGGACAAGAGAAGAAGCTATGGGGCGCGGGGAGGGGTCCGACGAAGGACTGAACTGTGTGCCATCAGTTCTGCTGAGCAGCTACAGCTGAGCCCTGCCATCTCTGACATTTTATCCATTCGTAAACCTTGGCTGAGTGAAGCGATCCCGAGCGAGCAGCGCAAGGGGTCCCCGCAAGGCGACCGCCGATCAATTCACAGGATCGCGCGCACGGATCCCTCCCCACGTGCTTTCTTCTCGCCTCCTGTCGCTGCCGCCGCGCACGAGACGTAGGGAAAAAGGCGTCCCAGTGCCGCCCCGACTGCCAAACCCAAACGGACAGAAACTGCCGCGGCTTTCTCTGCCCCACCTTCTCCTCCAGCACCAGAGGGTGCCCAGACGCCCGGGAAGCACAGACGACGCTTGGATCTGGCTGCGAGAGGAAGGCAGCGAGCGAGCGGCGTCGGGGAACTTTCGCCCTCGGATCCGCGTTCATTCCAACCAGCCAGCCTGCCGCTAACCCAGATCTCTCTGTCCCGGCGGCGCCGCGCGAAGCTCTTGATGCGCCCCGTCCAGGCTCAGGATCCAGTGCGTCCCCACGATGCCTGCGGGAGCCGCAGCCACGTCTTTGATGCAGGCGAAGGGGCGGCGGGGACCCTGTTCGCTGGGGCGCACGGGTGGCGGCCATAGGAGACCCTCCTGGGCGGCGGTCGGCTCCGGGAGCCCGTGGGCGCCCTCTGATGGAGAACGCCTCCAACGGCAGCCAGGGGCCCCTGGAGCCCCGGGCCCCTGGCGGGAATGGGGTGGTGCTAGGCGTCTGCTTGCTCTGGCTGCTGGTTTTGAGCACCTTGCTGGGCAACGCCCTGGTCTGCCTGGCCATCGTCCGGTTTCGCCACCTGCGCGCCAAAGTCACCAACTGGTTTGTGCTGTCACTGGCCTCGTCTGACCTGTGTGTGGCGCTGCTGGTCATGCCCTGGCAGGCAGTCACGGAGGCGGTGGGCGGGGTGTGGCTCTTTGGCACCCGTTTCTGCGACACGTGGGTGGCCGCCGACATCATGTGCTCCACGGCCTCCATCCTCCATCTCTGCATCATAAGCCTCGACCGCTACTGGGCCATCGCCAGCCCCTTCCGCTACGAGCGGCGGATGACCCGGGGCCTGGCCTCCGCCATGATCGCCCTGGCCTGGACCCTCTCTGTCCTCATCTCCTTCATCCCTGTCCAGCTCCATTGGCACAGAGTCGAGGAGCAGGGGGGGACTGACCCACAGTTGCCACGTTGTGATGCCAGGCTCAACCCCACGTACGCCATCACCTCCTCCCTGGTCAGCTTCTACATCCCTGTGTCCATCATGATTGGCACTTACGCAAGGATCTACCGCATCGCCCAGGCTCAGATCCGCCGCATCTCATCTCTGGAAAAGGCCGGAGGGCTGGGCTTTGCGCAGGGGAAAGAGCCCGCCTCTTCGCTGCGCAGCTCGCTCTGCAAGGAAACCAAGGTCCTCCAGACGTTGTCCATCATCGTGGGGGTATTTGTCTGCTGCTGGCTGCCCTTTTTTGTCCTTAACTGCCTGCTACCCTTTTGCGAACCGAGGCCAGGCAGCGGGGTTTCTGGGCAAGCTCCCTGCGTCAGCCAGACGACTTTCCGCATTTTCATGTGGCTTGGCTGGGCCAACTCCTCAGTCAACCCAGTGATCTACGCTTTCAATGTGGACTTTCGGAAGGCTTTCAGCAGCCTGTTGGGCTGCCACCGCCGCCCTTGTTGGGCTCCAGGCAGGTCCTCCGTGGAGAGAGTCAACCTGAGCCACGAGCTGGTCTCCTATCACCACGACTCCTCCTCCCACAAGAGCGGAGGAGAGCCAGTTCCGTCACCTCTCCCCACCATTGCTGCCTGGCATCGATCCCTGCCCCACACAGTCAGCTCCCAAGGAGAAGGCGAGAGCAATGGAGGAACCCTGCCAGAGAAGGAGATGTTGTCCTCACGTCAGGCCGCTCAGAGGAGCAACAGCAAAAACCTTCACCTGCCAGCTTTGCTCCCCTCTGAATGTGAGGCTGTGGTATCTTTGGAGACTCTTGATCCCTTTGCAGAGATTACTGGGCACTAGAATCTTTACTGCCACATCCCAGCGGTATGTGGATGGGACCATGTAGTGGCCACAAAGGAACACAATCACATAAGAAGAGTCCTGCTGGTTCAGACTGAAGGCTTATCTAGTCCAGCATTTTCTTTCCCCACAATGGCCGACTAGATGTGAATAGGAAGCTCACAAACAAGACACGCGGCCTTTCACGGTCTCCTACTGTTGTTCCCCAGTGACTGGTATTCAGAGGTGCACTGGCTCTGATTCTGGAGGTATCACATGGCTGTCAGAACTACTTATTTATTTAGGGATATCTATGCTGTCCAATCAACTGTGAGGATGGTTCACTTGTTGTTGGCATCCGTCTCTTAGGAGAGTGCGCCTTCAGGGTAAAGTCAAACAGCTTTAGTCAAACAGAGTTACAGCGCCTGCTGTGGCTGTAGACATTGATACAGGAGAGACATGTTTGATTGCAGCTGGGACAGATGAAGGTGTCCAGTTTTGCTTCTACAGGTGAACCTTAGTGTTTCTCCTCTCTGTGCTCCACAGAGACCCATCCATTGGCACCCAGCTCATATGGTTGGGTCCAATGAGGTTTTGCATGTTTGATCAGAACAGAAGTCCTAGCATGTGCAGTGGGTCTTATGCCTAGGTTTGGATTGGTTTGGAGCCTTAGACATTACTCCTGAGTCTGCAACAATCTGCACAAAAGTTCTTTGCTTCATAACTGAGTAGCGATCTACTAGTCTTTCTCTTAGAGTGTATCCAGAGGCAATGGTAAGACTGAAGGTTGACTGTCTAACACAGGCTTCCTCAAACTCGTCCTTCCAGATGTTTTGAGACTACAGTTCCTATCATCCCTGACCACTGGTCCTGCTGGCTAGGGATCATGGGAGTTGTAGTCCAAAAACATCTGGAGGGCCGAGTTTGAGCAAGCATGGTCTAACACAAGAGCCATGATTCCCAACTCTGTGATGTGAGAGGAGCTGAAACAGATATTTAAGAAACTGAAGTACAGTGGTACCTCGGGTTAAGAACTTAATTCGTTCTGGAGGTCTATTCTTAACCTGAAACTGTTCTTAACCTGAAGCACCACTTTCACTAATGGGGCCTCCTGCTGCCGCTGTGCCTCCGCTGTTCTCATCCTAAAGCAAAGTTCTTAACCCGAGGTAATATTTCTGCGTTAGCGGAGTCTGTAACCTGAAGCGTATGTAACCCAAGGTACCACTGTATCTTAATGCATTCACCAGTCTTTGGAACACGAAGCTCCCATGTGCAACACTTATCTGCCCCCACCCTCTTTCACTCTGCCAAGATATTGGTGCTGACATCATCCTGATCAGTGGCGGAGGAACCCTCTCTGTCACTTGGGGCAGGACGCCGAGGGGCGGGGCAAATCACCTGGTGACGCATGTGCGACGTCTGTAGGGACTGCGCATGCACGGCAGCCCATACGGACGCCCGTACGGACACTGTGCACAAGCGGCAGTCCGTGCGGACTATGCAGGCGTGGCAGCCTGTATGGACACCATGCGAATGCGGCGTGAGCGGCGCCCACACTGCGCACCCTCCATCACTCTACAGCTGGGGGAGGCAGCGGGCCATATTGTCACCGCCCCGGGCACCCTCCGCCCCCCCTTTGTACACCCCTGATCCTGATTGCCCTAAGCACGAGGTGGGGAACGTGTGGCTCTACAGATGTTGCTTTCAATATTGTTGGACTGCAATTTCCACCCCAAAGCAACCGTCATCTGTGCATGTGCAACAGCTGTCTCAAGTGTACACACCTCAGTTTCACTGCAAAGTGAATGTGGCTCACATTTGCAAATGGGATGGGAGCAAGATAGGTATGGATTTTGGCCAATGCCATGTGTACACGGCTTCAAGCACCAGCAGTGGGAGTGTGCTGGAGCTACAGTAAATGTGTACAAGAGCCTAAGGCTTTGATGGCACTGTGAGTTCCTGTTGTTGCAGAGCAGCTGTAGAAGGGTGGACTGGACTGAGAAAAGTATTATCATCTGCTTCATTACCAGGGATGTGAAGACAGATGGTTAATTGCATGTTTCTGTACATATATAAATATGTGCTTTGACATTATGGTAATGAGCTGTGTAAATTATGCCCAGGCGCAGTGCAGTAATTATTTCACATCTTACTGTGCTGCCCACAACTTTTAACAGAGCTGTACAATTTATAATGTTAAATCTTCTTTGATGGTAACTGAATGTATAAATCAATGGAAGTTTATTTTTGCCTTCCTCTTGTATGTATGTTTAAAGCCCCCCGACATCACTATTAGAACAATACTCTACAAGTTATGTAAAATACATCATGTGGGGCACAGTTACCTAGCCCCTGTGCTTGTATTTAACAGGGCTTGCTCTGGGCTTAAAATATCATTTATTGCATTGGTATTTAAGCTTGTATAGGCTGCTGCTCTATATTGGGATTATGCTGTTCAAAAGAAATGTGAAGCCAGTGGGGTTGCACAAGTTCTAATGAAGATATGATTATATGGGAAATGTAATTATTTGTTTCTCTCTTTTTTTATGGTACTGTTTGGCTCTCTGGAAAATGAAATCTTCTAGCAGAAAAGCATTTCCATAAGGGGGGAAAAATCCAACTTGGCTATTAAAGAAAGGCTCTTTAAAAGCTTGGTACAATTTTGCCAAAATGAACACTTCTTTCATTTGAATCCAGCGTAATAATACAGCTACATCAAGCAGGCGTATTGCTTTCCTATCCTTTTGTCTCAGTGACAAAAATCATGTTCACAACAACAGCCATAATCTGTATTACCTCTAGATTTTGTAGCATTTGTGCCAGGTCACCGGATCAAGACTCATTACATAGTCCAAGCTCTCACACTGGTATATTGAGTTTTTAAAAAACACTCCTATCTAGCAAGGGAGCTGCTACAGATCTATTTTTGAATTGGGAAATGCATGTATATAGTTTTCCTAGATGGATTTCAGGCACCGTGGCTATCAAAGCTTGGAGGCAGAAGTCCAAGGTCCCACTCAGGAAAGTGAGTAGGAGATCGCCCAAACTGACCTAGCACTTTTTGAATCACTGTATTTTCTGCTCTATAAGATGCACCAGACCACAAGATGCACCTAGTTTTTGGAGGAGGGGAAAAAATAATAATTCTGAATCTCAGAAGCCAGAACAGCAAGAGGGATCGCTGTGCAGCGAAAGCAGCAATCCCTCTTGCTGTTCTGGCTTCTGGGATAGCTGCGCAGCCTGCATTCGCTCCATAGGACGCACACACATTTCCCCTTACTTTTTAGGAGGGAAAAAGTGAGTCTTATAGAGCAAAAAATACTGTAAGTCAGTAATGCACAAGACCAACTAAAGCAGAGGTGGGAAGACTTTGGCCCTCCAGATGTTGTCAATGGCTGTCTCATCCCTGGCTGTTTGCTATGGTGGCTGAGTCTGATGGCAGCTGGAGTCAAACAACATCTGGAGGACCAAAGATGAGCTAACCCCTAGTTAATATGATGGGTTGCTGGTATATGGGAACCCCTATGGGAACCCCTGTGTGCCCCCCAAATCTGTTCTGAGGACATACAAGTGGCTGGATGGAGGAGAAGACAAGCTGGAAGTCTCCTGCACACATGGATTTCTGTTGAACAAGCGAGCAGACATCATTGGATGTCACCCATTGTCTGTTGAATAGACTTGATTTACATTTGCACCAAGGAATGTAATATTAGGCCAGCAAAATCTTAACACTTTTTCCTGAGGAGGTTGTATTCAGATGAAACCCAGTCAAGTCATTATGTAAGTAGTCAGTTGGATATATTTCACTAAATGTTTTATATAAATTATAAAGGATTAAAAGTACTTTGCAAAATTATTGCTTACCTCTACAAAAGTGGAAAAGATTGCTTTATGCATATTGCCAATTTCCCCATAAAATAAAGTCATGAATGCTGACTTAGCAACAAAGTTTTATATCTGTTGAGTATAATTCTATACAGTTGACTGCAGTCTGAATGTATGATTGCTTTCTCAGAAATGCAAGTAGCAGTCAGATCACCAATATCCATTTTCTTGCAAAACACTTAACTGAGGGTATGTATGCGTTAGCGGCTTAAACACAATGAGGTCACACACACACACAAACAAACACTACATTTCCCATTACTCTTGGGGGAAAGCCATTACAATTAAAGCAGAATTTGATAGGTATACAGTACATTGGTTTGACACAAAATGGCTGAAATATAACAAGGTGAAAGCTAGCATGGGAATACAGAATATTAATCACTACGGAGCTGGGGGAAAATTACAGTTCTTCCTGGATGAATGAAAGTGCCATGAACTTTGCTAGCTTTAGATACAACTGCCAAGCATTTTATATGCTCTCTCGGCCCGAAAGCGGAGATGAGTGATGCACCCCATAATCAAATTCGACTGGACTTAACTGTCCAGGGGTCCTTTACCTTTTACGTATATTTCTTCCAAATTAGTAGCACTGCGATTTTGAAAGTGAGCTCTACTTTGAGCAGAACTGAACTTACTATTATTATTACAGAAACAGAACTCTAGGAATAATTATCTAGACAGAGTTTCAATATGGGCCCCTAGGTTACGTAGCAGTATGGCTCATTATACAGTTCCAAAATAGCAGCGATCCTTAAGAAGAAACTGTGATGCATCCATCTGTTTCACTTGAGCTCCAAATGAACCTCTTGTCAAGAAACCTATCAACAGTTATGCCATCATTTCCCAGTATTCCCTCTTTTGGCCCCCAATGTGCATTTGAACATAAAGTAGATACGTGATATTAATTACTAAACCGGGCACAAAGACGACAACAACTGGGAGTAAAAATAAAAGTATTAAACGGTTCCTCCTATCTGAGTTTTAGTAAAATGAACTCATTGGCTGGATTATGTGACAACACATCCTCACAGCTAGCAAATCTGTTGGGTAACTTTAGGTCAGTCATTATCTCTTAGTCCATTTTACCCCACAGGCAGAGGTCGGGGCTAGCCAACCGTGGTGAGCGTCCTGGGGGTTGGGGCGGCGATATCACACCCCCTCAGGGGTGACACCTGGGACGGACCGCACCCACCACACCCCCTTCCTCCTCCAGTGTCCACAGGGTTGTTGTGAAGATAACGGGTGAGGAGAATACTACCCCAACCTCTTTTTGGGAGGGGGGAGAGTAAGATAATAGATATTTTTGTGGAGGAAGGGGGAGACCCACATTTGCAGTTTGCATCTCTCCTGCTTCTCTCCACCTGGCCTAGGGCGGGGCCTGACTGGCCTCATAAGGACTACTGCTGAGGCTGCTGCCCAGCATGGACTGGGATATTGGGGGGAAAGTTTCATTGGGAGATTTTGCTGTTGTTATTAATATTAACTGATATTAACTTTTTGTATCATTTTTATGTGGAAATTGTTCAGTTTGGTTATGTAGTTTTTAATGTGTTTTATTTATTTTTATGACCACTTTGCTATGTTTGTAATTATGCAAATCGTTTCATATTGGAAGTCTTCTTGAAGATTGTTTTAACTGTGGAAAGGCGGCATACAAAAAAAAATGATGGTGGTGATTACCAGAAAAGAAAAGAAAGTCCAATGAACATTAAAATGCTCCCTATGCAGGATCTGGATCAGGCCCCCATGCTGGCAATTTGAAGAAGAACAGAAGTCAAGTGTAGCTTCTCCCTCATCACCTTGATTGGGGTCTGATTATGTGCAAACAGTACAACAGATATTTTGACACATTTTCTCAACTGTGCCACGTTGCACACCCTCAGTGGGATTCTCCTGCAACCGTGTAGAACTGCCACACCTTCCATCGCAAGGCACACATTTTTTCAGAGCAGACTTTGTAGTGAGCACTGAAAGAGTTTGCTGGCAGTTCTATTTGTTTTTTGCTAGAACATTTTTACTCCATTAATTTTGGCCGTCATTTGAATCCCCACACCACAGCGAGCGTGTTTACATTTTGTTCGATATCTTCACAGCTTGCAAGGTCTGTGGGAAGAAAAGAACAGGCTGTGAATATACCTCCACCTCCACATTCATCCCTGTCATTCTCCCTGTTCCTGTCTCCTGATTCACCTCCACATATGTTCATCCTGGTCATGCAAATAAACTTCCTAGTTTCTCTACCAACACAGTGTTCCCATGCATTCTGACACCTGTGCATCACTCCATCAGCTGTCCTGAGCATCTATTTTGGTAGAAGGAAGAATGTGTCTCAGCTGTCTAGATGATGATGATGATATCACCTCATGTTGGGATGGAGAACCTGTGGCCAGCTGTTGTTGGAGCCAACTCCCATCAGCCACAGTCAGGGATGCTGAGAGTTCACATCAGAAAATCTGGAGAGCACTAGATTCCAAGCACATGATTTAACACACAAGCTACAATTCCCAGGATTATCTGAGGGAAGCTATGTCCTTTAAATGTGCATTAAATGTATGCTGTGGATGTGACCTTGGTGACTTTTCTGGTTGAAGTGAGACTTGAAGGACAGTGTTCTCAGCTGACAATCTTAGTTCATTTTGGAGCAGTCATACTAGCAGGAAGTGAAAAATGAAATTGTTTGTTAGTCATAGCTCGTTTTTGGAGAACCTCATTAGCCTCCCATTTTTGTTATGTTTACACTAAGGAACTGTGGGTTCTTGGTCACTATCCCATCCTCAGTCCATACCCTCTTCAAAATAGCCTCCTCATATTGTTGGCTGCTTTTGGGGGGCAACATATGGCTTTTAAAAACGTAAGAAGAGTCCTACTGGATTAGGCTGAAGTACCATCTAGTTCAGCATCCTGTCATAGGACCCAACCAGGGGCCTTTAGGAAGCTCACAAGACCTGAGTGCAATAGCAACTATTTGTCTATTGGAAAGTTGGTAATCTGATTGGTGGCATCTGCAAATCCCCATGCTATGCACAGCACTCTGAAACCCTGTTAATCAGCTGGTCATCAGTGAGGCTTTAAAGCACTGCACAAGGCTGTCTGCAAGCACTGACAATCAGTTGGTAGTTAGGACTTCAAAATGATGCTCACTGCTTTCTGCAAGATCAGTTGATCATTGGTTCTTGTACAGATTGTGTGAGGCACATTGAAGCCATGACAACCAGCTGATTGTCTGGACTTCAAAGTGCCACACTAGGTGGGTTTGCAGTAAAAAAAAGCTGGTCACCTAACATTGTTAGGTGATGTCAGATGATTAAGAGCTGAGCAGCCTCCATACTGAACTTGGCCTTTGGGGCAAAGCCAGCCACGGTAGTGGATTCTAAGTAGAAATGAGTGTAAAAAGCAACACAATCAAGGTTAGCATTAAAGCCATATGAAAATTAGACTTACAAGGACAGATTTCAGTGAACGGCATTACTTCTTTGGAAAGCTTTGCTTTCATTCTCAGAGAAATCTATCTGTTCCCAGTGGCTGAGCTCCTGAGAGTGTAGCAGAGGTTCTCAAAACAGTGCAGTCCTGCTTTGAAAGCTAACCATAGTTATCGCCCCTGTCATTATGAGCTGCTTCATGTTCAAGCCAGTGGGGTGTGCTCATAAATCCTTTGGTTCAGAAGCTTAAGGTAATTGTCTCAGAGATTTCAGTAACACGCAGGATGATAACTGTGCAGTGTATTTCAGGCTGAAAACGACCTCTTTCTTCCCTAGATCAATGCATTTTCATTCTATCCAAGTCCTATTTCCACAATGTGAGGCAGAAGCCGCTCATGTTTTAAATCATTTTTGGTATGCAAGTGATATAAGAAAGTGCAATTTTGCATCCAAATGAAGGCTGGGGTTGCCTACCTTCTGGCTATTACGATTGCCAGTAAGCTGCATCAGGGAAGTTGGCAGAGGCTTGAGAGCTGGTTTGATAGTGTCATAGATCTAGAGTACCAGAGTCAGTTAGTGAATAGTAGAAATTAATAAACACTAGTATTTACATAATATTTGTGATATGAGGCGAAAATAGAAGCTGCAGAACTGTGCCAGACAATTAGCAAGTGAGCTATTAAGGAACAATGGGGAACCAGTACTTAGCCATTAAGGGTCATTGGCAATGGAAAATAACTGTCCCCCTCCCCAACCAGGAGGTGGTGTGTGATGTCACAGGAAAATTTGTCCTTTTTGAAATCTAAAGGTATTCCGGAAAGAAGGAGGAAATACGCAAAACCATCTTGGTACTGGCTGGAGGAGGTTGCACTGAGAAATTGGGAGGCATGACTGACCACTTCTTTGGACCCAGCCTTGCTGAAGCTATAAGAGGGGCAAGGAGAGACACTCTTGGGATATAATGTTCTGCACCCCATCCATTGAAGGTACAAAATGAACCATATTTCGTAAAAGACACTAGCCTCCACTGTGTCTTGATTTTTCCAACAGAAACACAACAGTGGGTGATCTCCTGGAACCCCCAGGAAATTGGCTACCCCCTTGGCAGAGATTAAGGGTGGTGTGCAACCTTCCTAACAGTATGTTTACTCAGAAGTAGGTTTCAATGGGATTTTCTCCCAGGTAAGTGGTTCAATCCAATGCACACACTCCTGGAAGTAAGTAAGCTCCACAGAACATTGTCCTTCTGAGTAATTATCCTTAGGGTTTCACTGTAAGGATCTGAAATAGAAAGTTCCTGCTCCAAAACTCATGTCTGTTGCAGACCCATTAGAGATGTGAGCCACATTTTTCCTGCCACAGCACTGTAACTGCAGCATGAGTGACCCCTGCCTTAAAGGGAAGCTATGAGCAATTCTGAAGCTTCTCCCACAGACACTGTATATTAATTATATAGACTCAGTAAATGGAAGGGAATCAGGATCATGACAGAAAACCTCTTCTTGCCCTCCAAACATAAAGCTTATACATGTATAAGCTATTTGTGGAAAGGCTCTGTGTATGAACAATCTACGTGTCGTCTGGTACTATTCAGTCAGATTGCATGGAGAAATCCTACACAGAGAGTGAATTCTGAGATTACCTTTGCACATTAATCTCATTTATTTATGTTGGTTTACATTTTTAACTGATCAGAGCCTGAACACTTAGAGCAGCGAACAACTTCTCACAACAATTAATTTCAAGTAATCAGAATACTCAGTATTTCACATCTCATGCCCTTTTCAGATGTTCTAAAAAAAAAAAAAAAGACTCTTCAAAGAAAAAGGTGTAAGAAACCTCTCAGGGTCCACTTTCAGTAGCCCCTGCACTACAGTATTAGAAGAGAAGGCATCCCTGCTTTTTAAAAAAATGGCCACTAGGTGTCTCCTTTATGCTGAAAAATGGATTATTGTCTCTAATTTGCTCTTTCGAATAGCTGATGAGACTATGAAAATAGCTCTTGCAGCCGTTGTATTAAATCTACTGTGTTGCAAAAGGGGGGGGGGAATGTAATTATTTAACAATATTTATTTAAAATATGTATACCTCTCTTTTCCATACACATTCGAAAGAAAATCTGCAACTAACCTAAAACACCATAAAATTCCATTATGACTGACTTATAAGTAAACCACCAGTTCAGTCACTTCTACCAAGTATGAAACTTTTAAAATTAAAGAAGAACTCTCCATCTCTCTCAAGCTGTCCCCCCCCCCCCTTTCAAGGTCACTGACATGCTACAAATGAGCAACCTGGCTATGTACGGGCAGACTAGCACAATGTTTAATCGGCTAGCAACTTCAGCATGCTTATTTACAAGGCTGCATTGTAAAATAATAATAATAATAATAATAATAATAATAATAATATCAACTGCAGTAGAGATTATTTTTTAAAAAAAAACTTTAGCAGTCACTGAGCTTCAAGCTCTGTAGGCTTCCAACAAATTAGCTTTGCAACATAAAAGATTAACTGAAAAGGATTGATCTTACATTTTGTGTGACTGTGTTCTGTACTATTTTATTCAATTTGGTTGCAGTCATGTACCAGCAAAACAACATCTTATGTACTGTCTCTCTCTAAAAGTGGTACAAACTTAAAGGGAGAGTTGATTTCATTGCTCCAAACTTTCGGCAGACAGTTGTCATTAAAGTTGTGTAGCTTTGGCTCCTTGACAGTTAAATTCATTTTTGAGGTGTTAGGCAACATTACAAAACAAATGGCAGTAGTCTAAGCAAATGAAACGCTTTCGCCTACAAGGAGCAGAACCTGCCATGGCCATCTTAATAGTAAGAACTATTTGAATGGGCACTGTGAATGATCATTACTTTGCAATAGAGCTAATGCTGTAGAGTGATTAAATTGAACAGAGCAGATAGTGGGGGCTACTGTGAGATGAGCAGTAACAAATTCTGCCAGTGAGTATTGGGATCATATTTATTTAGCTATTCAGTACGTTGACTATAAATACATAAAGAACAGAACATGATTGCTCTTTGTCAAGAGGTTTGTTTTTCAGGATTCTCCTCTTGCTCTGTGTGTGTGTGTGTGTGTGGTGTGTGTGTGTGTGTGTGTTTGCATGCATAAGACTGGGGAGGGGCATCGGCTGTGGCTGGCCCCTACTGGACTGTTGATAACACATGCATGCTCTGTACAGTTCTCTAACAGAGACTACGGTTACATGCAGGCTTGCAGTTTTCCTGGAGAGCTCTCTGCCTCTTGCAATGAACTGTAAGTATAACTGCCAGAAGGAGGGGGGGGGGGGAATCAGTACTGGAACTGTTTAATTTAGCTTGGTGATCCTCCCATGCAGTTTCTTTGGTGCTGCAATAAGCAAAAATATTTGTTTTTTGCACCATGCAACCAGTGATCTCACATCCAAATTAACCAACAGATTCATTATGTCTTAAGAGCAGCACCAAACTGGAGAGATGGTTTTTGCATTTGGAAAATGCATGAAAGAAAACCTGGAAAGCAGGAAAGAAATTGGGAGTTTGAAATGTCTTTGTTAAAAGCAGGACGGGGGCGTGGAGAAGAGAGGAAGGCAGCAGTAGAAAAGAGCACTTCAACGAAACCTTGCTATCACTTTTCTGGTATCATAGAAAGAAATGTGATAGGTTTCTAACAACACAATCTTATATGTGTTTACTCAGACGTAAGCCAATTGAGAACAACGGTGCTTACTCTGAATGCATCTTAAACGAATTTGTGTTTGTTTGTTAATGTTGTCAGGACAATCCCTTTAACCACATGGATGGCACTCAAACAGAAATGCAACTCCTCTGTTGAATGTAGACAGGGCTGGCTTTTCTACTTACGATTGCCAAGTTTTTAGTCTTTCTCTGTGTAAAACAAAAGATGCAGAGGAGTTTTGCTTACTACCAAAATCCAGCACCATTGATATAACTGCATAAAAGCTATTGGGTATCCCAGGGGGTGCTGTTAGGAACACAAAATACCAGGTTGGCACACATGCATAACAAACATAACAAGTGTCTGCTTTGTACAGAGGGTAGGTACTGGAGGCGTTACCCACTGCTGAGGGTCACACAGTGAGTTAAAAAGAATTTTATGCCAGTGAAGGTTTGAGAATTTCAGATAAGAAGAATGCATTGCTTGCAATGAGCTATCACTGCTCATCTTTATCTGCCCAGTGTGTGTCCACAGCTGACTTATATCTCTCTCCTCTATAGGACTTTGGGAATGTAGAGGGCCCCTCACCGGAGATTCTATCACGGATGCTTTTGAATGATAAATGTCAACAGCTCCCCTGACTTCAGGAAATGAGGCTCCCCCAAACCCTTCCGCTCACCCTTCTCTTCCTGAGCTGCCTGGAAGGCACCACAAGCAGGAAGATCAAAGAGAGCAGCGAAAAAGTGAAGCCCGCTTCCTCGCCATGGGCACAGTCTGGACAGTTCTCCACCCGTGACAAACACCTGTGCACTTGGCAGGTGACCTCTGGCGAAGAAGCCACCGAACTCCTGCTCAGCTGCCACCAGCCTGGAGAGGAGGGTGGGAAGAGGCAGCAATGTGTCTACCGGGGCCAGCCAGAGCTATGCGCTGCCTACAGCTCCAAAGGCCGCCAGTTCTGGAAGCAGATCCTGGGCAAACTCCGCAAGAAGCAGCACCCATGCCAGGACGGCAGCCCGCTCAAATCCCGGCTTTGCAGTAGCAAGAAGGGGACTTCTGAAGCGCAGCTACACCTGGTGCCCACCGCTCCCGGCACTGACGCCCCAGGGGCCACTGAGGGGACTGCTAAAGGTAGATCCAAGGGGAAAGGCCGTGCCAAGGATGCGCCAGCCCCGCAGAAGCCACCTCAGGCGCCCAGGAATAGGGCAATCAGCAGCCCAGCCAAGGCGGAGGCCCCAGCCAAGCGAAACAAAGAGGGGAAGAGGAAAGAAGGCCCCGGCTCCTCAGCGGCCCCAACCCAGCCCTCCAGCATGCAACCTACATCGGTCGCAGGAGGCACGGAGCAGCCCACAGAGCTCAATGCAGGCGTGGTCGAGGCCTACTGCGAAGAGAAGTGGCATTCGCTATGTAACTTCTTTGTGAATTTCTGGAATGGCTGAACCTGGAGAATTGGGAGAAGGGTGGGGCACGGGTGGGGGGGAGGGTTAAAGGCAAGGGGGGTTAAAGGCAGAGTGTACAGCAGACAGCCTAGGTAGAGATAGTGTTGGAAGGAATGAATGTGGTGGTTTGGGACGAGGGCAAAAATGGAGGCAGGGGTGAATAGAGTCAAGTGGGATGGGAGTTTTTGAGCGCCAACAGAGCGTGGGTGAAGATTTGGGGCAGTGAGGAAGGGGAGGCAGGATGCGGTGGTTGTGCTTTTATGGGATGTATAACTTACTCATTCCTACTAATCCTGCAGCAGCTGCTAACAAAGTGGCCGTGGGTGTGCACTAGAAAAAGGTAGGTTAAGATGAAAGACATATTGTTCCTTCCATGCTAGATGTGCTCCAGCTGTTAAGTAAACTGTCCTGTTGCATCAGGCTGTTTATTCCCTACCCACAATCAAGTAGCTAATTCTCAGCTAATAAAAGATATTTGGGTTTGCCATGTCTAAAAAATAATCGCAAGGTTCTTTCTCTAACACAATGCATGCTACTGGGCGTAATTACATTAATGATAATAATAAATGAAATTATTTTACAGCAACCTGTGCTTGTTATTTCATTACACAGTGTCAAAATCTCTGCTATCAGTTTCAATGCTATCACATTTTACAAACTTTTATTTAACGGTATGTATTTTTAAAATATGTTTGTATCCCTCCAAAGCAGTTTCCTGGGGAAACTGTGTATTGTGTGTGTGCGCACACACGCACACGCACACGCACACACACACACACACCAGTTTTAAATTCACTGTTCTAGCCTTCCATCTTAATGAATCTAGCCATTGATGCAGAGTGACTTGGTTGAATTTATGTACCACCCTATTGTCAAATGCTTGAAATAGCTAAGAGCCAGTATTTATGGGCCAATAGAAGGGTCACCATAATAAGCTATTGCTTTCTGCGTTCCACCTCCCTTGCACTGTGGAGCCTCTGAGAAGTACTGAAGGAGACCTTCGTTCTGTTAGGTAGGGTGTGTTTTTTCTCCCACTCTCAGTCAAATTCTTCTTCTTCCACAACATAATCGGTCAAAATGTTCTTGACGCACATAGTTTGTATCACAGTTGCTGGGATTTATGCTTAGAGCCGTGGCAGCAATTTTATCAACAGACTGTTCTAACTTTTATCAGAGCTCTTGCTACTTCACATAGCCTATTTCACACTGGTTACATAGAGCACAATAGTTTTGCTTATCATACAATATATATATATATATAGGACATAGTTCCCGCAGTCTGTCCAAAGAATGTCACTTTCTCTCAAGGGAAGCCTAGCGATTACATTTTAAACCTTGCCTTTAAAAAGCTTCTATCCAGTGACAAATTCCAAGAGAGATCAAGCTCTCAGAATTTGCTTTCAATATTATGGTTTAGGACTGTTCTGTACATGCAGCTGTAGAACATGGTCAACTTTCCCTGAGACTACAGCACTGAACATTGCAAGCCTGGAGCTACCTAAAAACTTGCCCTGTTTTGATTGGGAGAATGGTGCTTGCATTTACACATATGTGCCAATTTTTCCTTTTCACTTAAGCAGATGCTGAAAAACAAATACGAGGATGGTAAATGGGAAGAGGTATTGCTTTCTATAGTAAAAGAACAATTGGGAAAATCTTGGAGGGTAAGAATGTTGATCTTTGTTCTAAAAGCCCTGAAGGGAGACTTATATTTGCCTTCTTCTACCTGAGGAATTTTAAGGAAAAAACATCTAAGGAGCTTATGTTCCAATGAGAGACAAACACATAAAATAAAGAAAGAATAGCAATAATGAAAGAATAAGGTAATCAGAGAGGTGGTTTTTTTAAATGAGCTTGACATAACAAATAATGTTATCTTGGCAGTTTCCACAACATATAAAAGTAGGGGCCCCTTGAGACAAGAAGGGTCCAACTTCACAATCAGGTGATCAGTTTTGATTTTTCAGAAGTGATACAGAAGTGGATAGCATCCGAGCTTGGATAATATGCCATAAGCCAGAGGTTTTCAACCTTTTTGAGTCCTTGACCAACTACATTCTTTCTGCGGCACCTCTGTGGGGATCAGAAGCCCAGTTATGTCACCTCTTGCCGGCAGAGCTGTCAGCTCCTCACCCCTGCCTTGTGGAGGCTCCTCTCAACCTCCTCTCTTCTCCCCTCGCCTTGAGAGTCCTCTGGGCAGCTGCAGCTGCCGCCTCTGGTCTCTGAGCTGCCACCCCCACCCCAAAGAGAGGTGCCTCCTCCCACTGCCCCACAGGGGCCTGGGAAGCACCCCCTGGCCAGCCCCAGAGGCACCATTCACCTGGGGAGCTTGTAGGCAGGGATGCTGCAACAAACAGCTGTGCAAGCCTTTCAGAGGCAGAGATGTGAGAGGGCATCAGAGGAAGGGAGGGAAGGAAAGAGGGGTAGAGGCCGGTGTTGCCCGCAGCACCCCTGACCATTGTTCAAGGCACTCCAGGGTGCCACGGCACAGTGTTTGAAAACCACTGCCCTAAGCATTTCACCTAGCACGTTGTATTT